>NC_052516.1:21438037-22128828 GCF_014356525.2 Nilaparvata lugens
TATCATAAACTGGGAGGTAACCCGTGCTCCGCAAGGGTCCAATGGAAATCTTGACCTATTGTAATATTGAAGGATTTAAAATAGGCATATAACCATTCTCGGTTAATCAAGAATCTATATGCAAAATTTCAAGTTAATCAGTCCAGTAGTTCCGACGTGATGATGCGTCAAACATAATTTTCTTATCCCGTACGTGTATAAGCCAGTTCTTTCCTTTATTATAATATAGTATAGATAAGGGTGCCATAATGCCATAATATATTATCCCTTCTATTACCTAGGATACATGCTGTAAGTTTACTAGATTTACTATATCTAGTTCACTAAAGATTGTTAATGTTGTGACAACCGAAACTAGTATGAAAATTATATTTAAAAAAATTGTGACTTTTCACAATTCATTTATATTTGGCAGTTTTCCTGGATTATAATGAATGTTAGAACTACAGGATAAAATTAAATAAATTGTATAAATTGAGGAGTATTGATGAAGGTTTGATAATGCATGATCCAGTGAGTATAGAATTGCAAGAAATTACATTCTTACATCAATCTCACTCTTATCATGGTCAAGGTTAGATAGAATCCAATCATGGTCAAGCTTAACCATGTTTAAGTACTACTATTTCTTGATTTTATCATTAGATTTGCCAGTATTATAATTTTTGGTTCTAAAATGTTGACGATTGTCGCTCTGTTAAATTAACTTTACCTGGATTTGAAGAATATTTAATCATAGTAAGAATATTTAGAAGAATAGAAGAATATTAATTAATTAATCATAGAAGAATATTTAATCATAAATTATTGCAAGACTCTTCCTTGTCTAATTGGACAGCGATTCCAACTGTCAGCAGAGGTTGAGTGGAAAGCATTTATGTTATTGCTGAGGAGTTTCAACAGTTTGAAGTGAACCTGATCATGACTCCTTTGTTGGTTTGTCTTTGTGTGAGATGTGTGTATTTGTACATATGACACATGCCACGGCCACACATTCCAGCCTATTGAGGAGGACCAACTTTCTGGCGGGAGAATGAGAGCGTGTGCACACCTGTGCGTACGTCTGTTGGGGCCACGAGACTCTTACACGTGTACTGTCACTTGGTAGGGCCTCTCTTTCACGCCCTCCCTCCACTAAACTTCCTCTCTTTCCACAAAAGGTTTTGGGCAGAGAGCACCTACAGTCCTAACTCCGTGCTTAATAAAGGCAATAGTAGTTATTCAATTCAATTTCACTCTCTCTTTCACTCTCAGAATATATTGTAACTTAGTACCATGAATAAAGAAAAATAACTCTTAAACTAATCTACCTCTCTCTCTCTCTCTCTCTCTCTCTCTCAGAATATATTGTAGCATAGTACCATGAATGAAGAACTAATTTCTCTCCCTCTTACTCTATGTCCAAAGCTCCGCCAATTTATGTAGATGCATTACAATATTATCTTGTATAGTTATTTCAAATTGCTTTTTTTCATATACAGTTCAATAATTATTTTCTCAGTTTATGTTGATGTAAATTCATCTAATCTAAAACTTTGCTGTATTTTAAGTATTGTATAAGTGTATAAGCCAGTATATATTGTAATCTATATAAATAAAGTACTCAATCAATCTATCTATCTATCTATCATTCTCATTGATTCTATAATCAAATGAATAATCTCTATCCCTCTATCTATCTATCTCTCTTTTGCATTCATTCTCTCTATAATCAAATGAATACAATACTTGTGAAGAACGTGTTGCCTGCCTATACAACCATGTGCTATAGTGAGATTCCCGTTAAACTGTCAGCTTGGATTGAATTGGAAGCATTGATGTTATTTTATTAAAATTGCTGAAAGTTTGAGATTGAAAATTCAATATTTGTGATCTGCTGGGAAGAACACGAATACCTGTAGGCTAGCTACACACACACACACACACACACACACACACACACACACACACACACACACACACACACACACACACACACACCACACACACACACACACACACACACACACATCGATTTTTGTTCGTACAATATTTTGTCGTCCTTATAAATTCTATTAGATTAAACAGATGAATTCAAACAGATAATGTGTGTCAACTTTCGCTTAATTTAATAGAATTCATGAGGATAGCAAAAATGATGGTTCGGACAAAAATCGATGTGTGTGTGCAAGGCTTAACTGCACACTCATCAATTTTTGGACGTACGATGATTTGTGTGAACACTTAGAGAACCAATGGTATTATTTTACTAAAAAGCACTGAATAAGTTGTTGATAGTTTATATTTACAGGATGTGGGTGTCAAAATAGGAAGGGCGAGTTTTCTACCTGAGTTTAACAGCTGTTTACCGATTGTAGATTAAGTGGACCAGTGGAGGGGAAAAATGTTATATAAATGTATCATTACATAGACCCTATAATAGTGGATGTAGTAAATTAATTGGGGGAATAGAAATCAACCCTCTCACAAAGGCTTTTATTTTTGAAACTTAATAGTCATGTAGATACGAGGAGTAAAGATTACAGAATAAATCATTACAAATAAATTAAACTAGTTTGAATGAAACGTTTTTTTATTGTAATGATCAGCATTAGTCAGGAGATCTTCTTAGTATTGCAATAATAATAATAATACTGAGGGTGATGTCCACATAAGCTCTTAGGCTTGTGCGTGGGTAATGAGTGAGAGAGATGATGATTAGAGATGACTATTTTTTAGGTAGTCGGGACCGACGAATTATCGTCTCCTCCTAAAGACCGGGCTGTATTCTTGTGATTTGTGTCAAAATCTTTTCGTCCCAGTCGAGATTCAAACTCTGGTTCTCTTGATTAAAGACAGGCGCGTTATCTTTTACTCCAACGAGCCACCCTAATAATAATAGTAGAGATCTTTCCAATATTATTGTTGATTCTTGTTAGTATCAATCAACTCAATCTCAAATATATTTCATTCGTCAAAGAAATAATTATATTTTCTCATGATTTACTAATATATTTCCATAATAATTGAGATAAAATGTTAAATGTTCTGGTAGTTTAATATTTCTGTATAGCCAACAAGCGATTTGGTAGAAAAGGATAGAGCAATCTGCTTTGTTCATTGAAAGACAAGGATAGAAAACCAATGTTAATGTTATCAGGTGCTGACTTTTATAATGTGAATATCACTTCCACTATATAAGGTGTATTGCCGTAGAAATCAATCTGCGAAATCAAACAATATATTCATGTCTGATTTACTTTGAACTGTTTGCATTCCTTATGAATAATAAGTACTTCCCATTGAAGCAATGTTGACAGTTCGAAATGAATACATCTCACTATATCTGGAAACTTTTGGGAAAACCATTTCTATTTCAAGATGACAGACTTTTGACTTTCAAAGATCGTCTATTATTTATCCCGGGGATTTTCATGTCATGCAATCCGTGATCCGAATTTCCCAACTTTTGTGAAGGGCTCCATGTCCAATAAAATTGTATTTGCCTCCATTCTATTTATGACAACATGGGGCCGAAATTTCAATGACAATGACAGTGCAAGATACTTTTTCCGTACGAAGCGCGCATGCAAATCCCCTACTTGGCTCCGTTCATATCTCTTATTCAAACTTACATAAATATACGACCCACCCCCGACACCCCGGTCCATGATTCCATAATTCCAGTATTCTCGTTTCTTCTCTATTTGAAATTCTACTACTTCCTTCCCCCTCTTCTCTCTTTTCTTCTCTATGATTCGACATTCTTCTTCTCCCTCTCTTCTCTTCTATTCTGTATGATTCGAGATTTTTCTCCTCTCTCAACTTGTTTTCTGTTTTTCTTCTTCCAATATTTTTTTTCTACATTTGAATTTTCTCTTTTACCGTAGTTTGCACATCTGGCTTCCTCCGCACTATTCCAGCTCCTCATTCTATTCCTTCTTCCTATGCTCTTCAATTAAGTTTGTAGCCTATTTTTCCTTTTTTAAGTCTTCCTCCCTCTCCCTCAATCCCTTACCCTGTTTGTTCAGTTTTCTTTTTCCTCGCCATTTAAATTTCTACTTCTCTTCAAGGTCCGGTTTTCTTTATTTCTTTTTCCTTTTTACTCTTTTTCCATTCACGTATCTTTCTCTTCTCTTTTTCTCCGTTTTTAACTTTGTCTAATTCTTCTTCACATCCTTCCTGTTTTCTTCTCCACCTTCCAATCCTCTTCTCCCGTTCCTACTTCTCCGCCTTTTGTACTCACCATCCAATTATCAGATACTCATCTTTTCCCTTAATTTCTCTCACGTTCATTACTCTGGCCTATTCTCTGTTTATTTCTGGACTTCATTCATCTCTGTCTACTTCCATTTTTCTCCATATCTTCATCCTCATCACTCATTTTCTTCACATCCTTTTCTATTCCTCGCCTTCATCATCCTTATACACATTCTCCTCATTTCCTTCTTCTTCTTCTTCTTCTTCTTCTTCTTCTTCTTCTTCTCTTCTTCTTCTTCTTCTTCTTCTTCTTCTTCTTCTTCTCATCCTCATCCACCTCCTCATCATCCTCTTCCTCGAGTCTTTTACCACATCATTTCTTTTACGTCATCCTCTACTTTCCTCTCTTCCATCTTCCCTCTCTATCCACACTTTCTAACCTTTTTCCATTATCTCACTTTTCTCTCCATCCTCAACTTTTAGCCTTTTCCCTATTTAAATTCCTTTTTCCTCTCAGATCTACTATTCTTCTTCTCCTACTATTTGGTAGAGAGTTAGTGGGGAGGATATTTCTCCCCAATTGAATATTCTTTCCGAAGAATGGACATTGATATGTCCAAAGCTCGTTATTACAGATTGCTTTTTTCATATCATATACAGTTCAAGAATTTATTTTCTTAGTCTATATTACGTAAATTCATCTATAATTTTGCTGTATTGTAAGCTATTGTATATAAGTGTATAAGCCAGTATATATTGTAATCTACATAAATAAAGTACTCAATCAATCAATCTCACTCTTCTCACTCTTTCACGCTTTTTTCTCTCCATCTTTTCTCTATCCTTTCAGTGTCGTTCCATGTTCTTTATTTGCCTATATAATTATCTATCCATATCTTCTTTTCCCCCGTCATTTATTTTTCCTCCATGGGTCTGTAGTTGGATGTTCTTTATTTCCCTATATATTTCCATCCCTGACACTGTCCATTGAACGAGGGATTGAGCGCTCTAGGTTGGCCCATTGCCAAGATGTCAGGTTAATGCTCCTCCCTCTCCCTCTCTACCCTCTCACTCCTACCCCTGAACAGGTAGTAAATTTCGGACTGCTCTACAAGGTGACTTCTTGTTCAATTGAATGCCCACTATTGTTCTTCTTCTCCTCTTTCTTTTTCTTTTTCTTCTTCTGCTCTGTTGCTTCCTCCATTCATAGTTTGTGATTTACGAGTACGGCTGAAAGGATTTGGGGAATTTTGACAAACCTATTTCAATGCAGAAATGGTTGGTTCTATTCTTACATCTACAAATTATGTTGGGTTGAATGTGTTGGAATAATTATTCTAGAATACTTGGAATTGAAATAAATTATTTAGTGATAGTTCTTTTCTATCAATTTTTTCAATATGTAGCCTCTTTTGATAACTTGTGAAAGGATTTGGGAAATGTTGACAAACTTATTTCAATTGAGAAATGGTTGGTAGATGGTACTATTCTACATTTATCTACATAGGATTTTGGGTTGAATGTACTTAAATTATTGTTCTGGAATACTTGGAATTGAAATAGATAATTCAGAAATAGTTGTAAGAATAAAACGTTGATATTGTCAATACCACTATATTTGTTCATAATCGATTTAAATTACAGAACTAGGTTTCAAATATAGTGGTGTTGACAACATCAACATCTTATTCCTCCAATTATGGAGAAATACCATCATCTCTCACCATACAATCAAACTAGTGATATTTCTTTCTCTATCAATTTGTTATTCATATGTAGCCAGTTTTGATGACTTCTCAATGTAAATGCATTCATTTATTATTGTAGTGTTCTTTTTCTATCAATCTGTTTTTAATATGTAGCCAGTTTTGATGACTTTTCAATGTGAATTTATTCATTTATTATTGTAGATTGGTCATAAAGTTGGTCATACTTTCCAATGAATTTCTTTCTGCTCTGCTGTGTAGAAAGAAGAATTGCATTGACTTTTATGGGAGTGTTCACACATTGGTGGGATGAACATATATGAACATTCCCATAAGAACCAATGGTATTATTTTTCTGCCCATGAGAAGAGAAATGCATAGAAAAATAGGTTATATAAATTTTGAAAACAATAAAATTGTGTCTCCTCGCCTCACACACGTTTTGGTTTCTTATTTTCTGTGAAATTTGTTTCGCATATAATTTGGTGTCAAGATGATGTTTTTAATAGTGTAATAATTTTGTTTTTCTTTTACAGGTGAGTTGAATTATTCCATTCTGAAAAATAGCTACTTACTGGCTTGTGGTGAGTTTATAGAAAATCAAATCAAATCTAATTTATTTACCAATTAACAACAGTGTTACAAGAAAATACATAAATAATTTGTTGTTAAATAATTGGTGTGGCTATGTAACATTTTTAAACTTATAAATAGCTTTAATTCAGCTATAAACTTCATTTTTGAGTCATTTTCTGTCATTGAGCTCAGCCAAAATTTTACAAAACAAAGATTTTTATTTATTTTATTTTATTTATTTATTGTATAAAATACTATAATCATAATACAATTATGACATTGGAGGAAAAACTAGGCTAAGCCTGTACTATTTCTCTCCAAAAATTTTTATAAAATGTTAATGTTGTCCAAAAAGATAAGGTTATATAGTCACACACTGCTTCGTCACTTGATTTTCGGTCCAGAAATGATGATTTAAAATTTTGAATTTTGAAGGTTGATTTTATACTCTAAATGAATCACAATAAATTAAAAACTTTAGGAATATTGCACTTATTTCAAAAATTTGAATACAAAATCAAAAACCTACTCACTATTTGTTATTCACAGCTCTAAAATCACAGCAAGAAATTCCCCCCTGTAAAGACAAGTCAAACAGATTGAATATTAAATTAAGGGGCGTCTGTAGAAATATACTTCTGTTTAATAGGTTAATCAAGTTACTGTTAGATTGGTTTATGAACTTCACTGTCAAAGTATTTTTAGTTCAAGTTTTTGATTAACTTCCTGACATGAAAATCCATATATTTTTTAATATCTCAATATGTACCCCAACTCTTCAACTCAGTCTCTCTCCATCTATCTATCTTTATCTCCCTTACTTTCTCTCTCTCTCTCTCTTTCTGTCTCCATCTATCTATCTCTATGTCCTCATTCTCTCTCGCAACACCTACAGAAATGCGGTTACACAAAACTCAATATTTTCTCAGTTTCCGGACTGAGCTGACTTGTACATTTCCTCTCTTCTCTTCTCGTGCTGTTGTCGCCTCAAAACTTTCAACACATCACACCAATAAACAGAGCTGCTGCTGTGTGAAAGCGTGGCATCATCACACGCATGCGCACACTCACACACACACACACACTTGCACACGAACTGAAGAAGAAGGAGAGATCAAACGAAGGAGAAGACAAAGATGAAGGATTGATTGAGTACTTTATTTATGTAGATTACAATACATACTGGCTTATACACTTATATACAATAGCTTACAATACAGCAAAATTATAGATAAATGTATATAATATAGACTAAGAAAATAATTATTGAACTGTATAAATGATATGAAAAAAGCAATTTGTAATAACTATAGATAATTATATTGTTATGCATTTACATAAATTGAGGAGCTTTGGAGATTGATTGATTGAGTACTTTATTTATGTAGATTACAATTTATATACGAACTGCAGAAGAAGAAGAAGAAGGAGAGATCAAACAAAGGAGAAGACAAAGATGAAGGATTGATTGATTGAGTACTTTATGTAGATTACAATACATACTGGCTTATACACTCATATAAAATAGCTTACAATACAGCAAAATTATAGATGAATTTACATAATATAGACTAAGAAAATAATTATTGAACTTTATATGATACGAAAAAAGCAATTTGTAATAATTAAAGATAATATTGTTATGCGTCTACATAAATTGGCGGAGATTTGGACATATCAATGTCCATTCTTCGGAAAGAATATTCAAATTATCTCTCCCACTAACTCTCTACCAAACAAGGATTAGAGAATAGGAACAAAAACATGAGTAAATGCAACAGGAGAGGGAAAGAGCTGAAGACGAGGAAATTGAGAAAAAGGAGAAGCATGATAATGAAGGCAGAAGAAGTAAAAAAGAGAAGTTTAGGGAGATCGAACAAAGATGAAAATGAATCAGATCGAATAAAGAAGATTTAAAGATGGAGATGGAGGAGATCAAACAAAGAAGAAGTTTAAGATCAGAGAAAGAAGAAGAATTTTCAACAAACGAGAACTAAAAGGATTAAAGAATGAGAAAGAACAACAATAAGTAAATGCAAGCGGAGAGGAAAAGAGTAGAAGACGAGGAAGTTGAGGAAAACCAAAGTTGGGAAGTAGACGCGCGATGAGTTATGAGCAATAGGTGAAAAAGATGAATTTATTACTGTAGATATGAAATTTGAGACGAAGAAGAATAACAACTATAGTGAGGTCCATGTTATAATGGCAGTGGATAAAGATAGAAGAATAGCGATACCGATTCTCTGCATTAATTAATCATATTTCTACACAGTCAAAAACATAATTGGCACCTTTTTGGACCTAGAAAAGGATAGTATCACCGGCTTTGTCGAATGATAGACAAGGATAGCAAAACCAAAGTTGATCAAATACTGTCATTATAACGTGGACCTCACTATAGAGGTAGAAGAAGGTGAAAATCCAGAAGGAATGGATAACAAAAAGTAGTCAAAACCGAAGAGTGATTGAAGAATGAAGAGGAGAACGATAGGATGAAGATTACTCGAAGTATAGAAGGGGATGAGGAATGAAGTAGAAATAATGCAAGGTGAAGAAGAGATGAATAAGAAAGAAAGAGTTGAATAAGAAAGGAGAGTTGAATTAAAAAAAATTAAATTTGAAGATGCTTAATAACTTAAATTTAATGTTTTAAAAATAATTAGTTTAGTAGAAATAGTTGAGTATTGAAAATAAATTTTGAGTAGGATCAATAACAGTTATCTCTCTTTCTCCATTCAATATAATTTTATCTCTCACCACCAGTATTATTTGATAGATGCAAGTAACTTCTATCAAACTTGACAAATAGGAATGTTTTGAAGAACAAGAGTAGGATAAGATGATGATGATGGTAGGTTGATCATGATCATGATGAAAAAAGAGAGAGATAGCTTGTGCAAGAAAGAGATATCGTGTTCATGTAAGGAGAGACTGTTTCATGATGAACGCACCGACTTTCTCTTTCAAAACGTGAGACAAACTGAACGGGACAGCAGGACTCAACAGGAGAAAGAAAACGTCCTGAAGAAAAGAAAATGGAAAACTCTACACAGGAAGAGGAAGACATGACCTGGAACACCCATCTTTCTCACTCTCTCTCAAACACACTCACTCACTCTGTACACAGTTCTCTCTTTTCATCTTAATTTGCACTCACGTGAAGAAGTTGAGATGAAAAGCCTTGGGGCAGTTTTCTCTCATCTTGTGGTCATGCTGGGTTCTCGAGTTTCCCAGATTGGCTTTGTGTGTTACAACTTGGGAAAAGTTCATTTTCAGTAGGATCGTCTGAAAAATGTGTACCAAGTACTAGAAGAAGGTTGATCTTCTACAACGTTTTTTAAGTTTATTCTAATGATTGAACAATTGATTTCGTACTAGTAGGCAACCCGTGCTCCGCAAGGGTCTATTTTAGAATTTGACAAAATGAAAACTTGACGAAATGATATCTTGAAGAATTGAAAATAGGGCTATAATCATCTTCGGTTAATGAAGAATCTACATGCAAAATTTCAAGTTAATCAGTCCAGTAGTTCAGACGTGCAAACATAGTTTTCCTATCACGTACGTGTATAAGCCAGTTCTTCCCTTTATTTATATAGATAAGAATAACATTCTATATGTTCGAATAATTCAAGACCTGCTTGGAGTAGTTTGATTTGATTCAATTAACGTTTTTTCCCTATTCTATTTTGATTTCAGCAATGCTAAAAACTGGAGGATACCTATGCCTCTTGTTGGGAAGGTCTCTAGAAAGTAGTAGGGATCTTGTCCTAATGGTTTTTTCTTGAAATACATTTGTGTCGACCTAATTTTCTTCTTGTTTGATTACTTAATTGTTGCTGTTTAACAATGCTTAACTTCCTCTGTATTTTATGACCCTGTTTACTAAATCTCCTTTACAAAGTCGTCCTATCGTAGGTATGGATTTATCAAAAATATTATTTCCAAGCAAATTAAGAGTTCTATGCTGCTTCCTCCCTGTAAATTACAGTCTTACAATATTTTTTAATCATGATTTTTCTATTATTTCCTGTTTTTAATCCATTCAAATCCTTAATTTTGGTTTGTATACTCCTGGGCTCGATCTTCAATCCAAATTATTCAAGTGAAGCAATATAACCTACTTTTTGGACATACTTCTATCAAAATTCGGAAAGGAAACAGTCTTGTGCTAGGCCTGTTGATCCTTTTCCAATCATGTATTTGATTTGTGTATCTGGAATGTAGAATAAATAAATAGATAAATTATGTACTGTGAAAAATGTATATTATTTGTAGAGTTTACAGTATGAATTAAAATATGAATAATAGTCTATAATATTAATTTACAGTATGAATTATAGGGACATTTTATAGATCTCCCTTCTACCCAAAAGCATTTTATTTCTATGCAATATAAAATGACTTCATCGTCTTCTGTCATTTTTAATATTATTTTTCGATTTATTTCAATTTGTCATCATTCCTTATGAATAACATCAATGCTCCCTATTAGTTTAAGGCTGGCATTTTTAAGTGAATCTAACTGTAGTTCCCTTCTCCAGTTCTATTAATATCAGGTTGCATCATAGTTGCAGGTTATTTGAGTCCTTTTTGATTCAAGGTTGGATTCATCATAATTCTATCCTCGTTTGACTACCATTCCTCAACTTCTCCTTCTCCTTTCATTGTGATTCATCGTAGCTCACTCTCACTTCACCTTCAACTTCGTCTTGTCTATTATATCTATTATTTTATATTTCATTCATTCTTTCACTATTTCACAAATCTTGGCAATCTCCAGTAGGTTCGAAATTAATTTCAATTATTGGATCTTTGCATTATTGTAGACTAGCCGGTAACCCGTGCTCCACAAGGGGCTGTCTAAAGCACAAATATAAACTGAAAACTTGTCGTACTGAAATCTTGAAGAATTGAAAATAGGGCTATAACCATCCTCGTCAAGTTAAGAATCGATATGCAAAATTTCAAGTCATAGAAGTTCAGACGTTCCTATCCTGTAGCCTACGTGTATAAGCTAATTCTTTCTTTCATCATAATTAATATCGGGGCACCGAGCTTTGCTCGTTATTTTTATATATTGTTAAAAATGACCCTGTTTCATAATACTTATAAGTCACGTAATACAGGAGAATCACCATTCCAATTACATGCTCAATATAGCCGATAAAATCAGCTGTTCCTGTATTACACGACTTCTAAGCTTTTATGAAACAGGCCTCAGAACACAATTCTCTAAAATGATCGTGTTTATTTTACATTTGGCTATACGTCAGCTTATGAATTTCGGGGATGCAATATTTAGATTTTCCACAGAATCGCTCGCTCACTTTTTACTATCCACAGACGACGAAAGTCTCAGCTGTTTCAGCCAAGGATGAATTATTATCCTTTTAATGTCGTTCAGCGAGTTTTCCCAGGGATGAGACCTAGTGCAATCGACTTTTTATATCATAAACCTACTATGTTCCAAATTTCTTGGAAACCGTTAGAGCCGTTTTCGAGATCCGTTAACATAAATATATACCCATATAACCATATAAATATATAAATATATACAGAAACTGCTCGCTTAATATGATAGAATAGACTAGGTAGCAGGTAACCTGTGCTCTGCAAGGGTCTAATTAAAAACTTGAAAAATTGATGATAGGCCTATAACCATTCTCGACTAATTGAAAAACTATAAAAAAAATTATAATTAATCAGTCCAGTAGTTCAGATGTGATGTGATAATACGTCATTCGTGAATTTTCCTATCCCGTACGTGTATAAGCCAGTTCATTCATTCATTCCTTTATTATTATAATATAGATTACCCTAATTATGTCAAGAGGTTTACCAAGTATTGACTGAATAATTATTAATTATTATACTCCATAATATTCCATATAATCTATATAAATAGAATAAATCTCCTCGAATTGATATTTTGAGAAATCAAATTTGTCATGATAGAAACAATATTTAAAATATTATCTCTTGTGGACAATGCATCCTTAAACTTTCATGAATTTATTTGCTACCAATTCGGAAATGGATACACTCAAATATTTCAACTTGAAGCTCTCATTTATCAAAAAGTGAAAATGATGAAAAAAGTTTTTCTTAAGAAATTTTGTTCCATTTTGTTAACTTGATAGCATCGAAAATACTATACTTTAAAAAGTATTGAAATTGAAATTTATTCTTCCAAAAAATACATTGCATTACAATATATTACAATGTATTACAATGTATAACTGAAAATAGTGGAAAAATGTTGTTTTCAACAACCCCTGAGTTACTACAGTTTGGGGTCGTTCATGTTCCATATGCATTTTTTATTCTCTTGATACTCCATTTTATTCTCTTTATATACTTCATACTTTGAAAAATTAAATCATTGGAAAGCTTCATAAATGTGTGGTGCACAGTCTTGCCTGGAATTGATCAGGTGCGATCTGAAAACTCTGACACCAGAGTCTGACATTCAGAGCTCAGACCCAAGCCAGACAGATTACTTACAGGTTACAGGTATTTATTTATTGATTTAACGATGATTCAGACTGTTCATGATTGTTCTTTTATTTTCCTTCTCCGTCTCTCTTTCTCTCTCTCTCTCTTCTCTCTCATTACCTTCGTTTTCCATTCTCCTTTGTCCAAGTTCGTAGGCCAGCAATTGAGCAATCACTCCATCCTTCACTACGCGACTTTACATTAAAGGCACGATGCTTTAGTAGTTGAGACCTTAAGACCTTACTTAATACGCGCTATTTACGTGCAATTTGTATGAGGTTAAGCCGTGGTTGGCCGTAGTATATCTGTGAATGTACTGCACATAGCTATAAAAACGGTATTTGTCTAGTCAGACTCACTTCAAAGTGACAGCATTGGTTGAATGCGAGGAAGCTTTATAAGGAATGCTGATGAAGTGACTGAATGAACTGTGTTTACCTGATCGGTGTCATGGTCTCTGGTTGAAGTTCGTGGGTGATGAGGTGAGGGTGTTGAGGAAGAAGTGGTAGAGGGGGAATCATCCTAAAGTTCTTAGGTGAGGAGGATGAGGAGGAGACGATGATGATGAGGAGGAGAGAGTTATAAGGAGAGAAGATAGAGGGGGAAACTCCCTAAACGAAATGTCATCGAATTAAATTTCAAATTTAGTTTTGTATCCACTGTAATTGCTTGATTAGGATTTGATTAGACATCATGCTACTGTGGATTGGATTGTGGTAATTGTTTCTATTATGTAGACTTTTATCCTCATTCTTTCTCTGTTTACAATTTTTTTTGAAGCACGATCTGTGATTTCTTGTTTTTCTTCTCGTGTTGTTCTTCACAGGTACACTTCATCTTTATTCTATCTAATGACTTTATTTTTATTTCATCTTGAATTTCTCTCCCTAAACTTGAATTTTCTTCTTCTATTGTCATTATCTTTTCCTCCTTCTCCTCAACAATTCTTTTTTTTAGAATTTTTGATTTATTTGTAAAAGATATTCCTCTACCTTTTCTTTCTGATAGACGAATAATGTATCTTTTCTCCATGATAAAACAAAGTAGTGTTTTAATATAAAACTTGAATTTCAGTTCTCGTATATTGAAATTGAAACACATGAGCGCATTGATCTTATAACTGATTAGGTTTTTAAATTAAATTCCGTGGAAAATATTCTTCAAAATACACCTATTCTCCATTGACAAACTCATATGTGACATAAATAGACATATTTATGAATAAATAAATACAATAATAATTATTTTTATTTATACTAAAAGTTGTCCTGAATAAAAAATACAATATTCATGAATGTATGACATCTACAATCAGAATTTAAACCTATCACCCCTTAAGTTTTTTATTCTAATTAATTGTCTTGGAAAAATATAATTTACACCTTTCCATACTATACACGTTTTCCCTACTGAAATATTCTGTACGGTATATGACTTCGTTATGCAGAATTAAAGCCTTGTCTCTGTGAATAAATAATTTATATTCTTTTATTCAACCAGTAGCGTTCTAAACGATTTCTTCTCACACGGAAGAAATTCCCATCCTTTGAGTATTTCTATAGTCTAGTACTTATTTTAGCTCATATTGCTTCATATATCAGCACATATATTTGTGATACATTGCACCATATACCCACACATTGAGCGTGTAGCTCCATGCATGTACTGGATAACCTTATGAAGGAACCTGGCAACGAGAATAAAATATGAAGGAGAAGAAAAAGAATAAGAAGTAAATGAGGAGAGAGTGAGAGAAAATGATTGCGCCTAACTACTTTTATACAGTTGGTGAAAAGTCGAGAAGAAACTGGAGCGTATCCTAACAAAGGATAAATCTGAATCGGGAGTTTACTGAACAGGGTCATAATCTGCTAACGAATTTCTCTTTCTCACTCTGTTTCCTTCTCTCCCAAACCCCCTCTCTCTCCCACATACACACACACTCTGTTTCTCTCTTTCATTCAGGACAGGATTGTAGGATAAAAGTGTATCATGAATTGAGACTGAATGAATTAATGAAAAGAGCAGGATGAAATTGGAGGTTTGAAATTGTGTGTCGTCAATCAAGTTGGATGAAAAAACGAAATTGAAAATTGATTGATTGGCGATCATAATCGTGTATCGAGTATTTTGGACGTTATTAAAAGATAAAGAAATTATCAATAGTTTCTATATTGTTTAAATGGAAAGTAGGAAGGAGGATATATATTATCCACCTGGCTGAAGGTCTGTCATGAATAATTTTCGTTCATGCTAGTTTTGAATATAGAAACTTTTGGGATTTAAGCTCTCATGAAAAAGCATAACACTAGATTCAATTAGAGAAGTTTTGGGGATACGCTATTTGAATGGAATAGAATAGAAAAATCTTTATTCATCAGACATGTACAAATGAATAGTGTGCGTCAGTCAATATTTGACGAAATTTAAATTAATTTGTGAAAGTAATTGAAATAATACAACAAAATTATAATTGTCAATACAGTGTAAAGCACAATAATTATTATAATTAATCCTTCATATACATGAAAAATGTCTTTCAATTGATATGGGGTAACTTGATTAGCTAATAACTAGGATTATTTTTAATTGTCATTTGTCAATCAGAGATTACAACTCGATTACTGTAAAATTTATATATGTAGGAATTGAAGTAAGTTTCACTTCAAACAGTCAGTGATGGTTGAATGGGAAGCATTGACGTTATTTTATAAGGAATGCTGACAGTTTAGAATGAATCTCACTATAGTTGTCAGTTGTGAGAGTAGGGAAAGAGATAGAAGCGTTGTGTGTGATGTGGAAGGAAGATGAGAAATTTCTAAATTTCCCGGCTAGTGGAAAAGCGAAGTTGCGTGACTGAAAACTCGAAGGAAACTCGTAGAGGTGGTCTGGCGGTCATTTGAAATTCTCATCGCAGTTTCATCAGGAATTATACATTTATAATCAAGCTACTTCACATACGTGGATGAGTGGATTCATGAGATGGAGACATGAGAGAGAGGACATATATGCATGTATCTTTTGCTGTCGGAATGAGGTGAAGTACGGTATTCTTAGTATTATCATAGACGTATAATATTATGCTATTTTTGCTCTAATTCTAATTCTTTGGGCTATCTTTTATAATTATGGCTTCGTGGTCAAGTTTTAGAGTGGACATTACCGTCCAAACTTTGCCTCGTCATCAAATAAATTGTAATTCTATTCTAGGCAAACATTGTTGATGTTTCTTCCTAATATATTATTTAGAATTCGAAAATCAGGTTCCAATGTTCCATAATAAAATTACTTTTAGATTGTGAGAAATACTGGATTGTGATTGAAATAAGGATTATTGTAAATTGTAGATCAAAGCTTAATATTCTAAATTATTTTGTTGTCTCAATTTTTGTTACAATGAAGTGAGTTAATAACATTATTTGATATTTTATTCTAAAGAAGAATGGATACTGACGTAAGATGGAATTGAAATTACGTCTGGAAGTTTACAGAGAAAATGAACGATTTGAAAGTATGAGTACTTCTTTATATGAGTATAAAGAAGAAATTGTATTCTAAACCTTTCAATTGATTCAATGATGATGTTGATGATGATGATGAAGAAGAAGATCTATGATGTTGAAAAAGAACCAGGGAAAATGAATGAGTATTGAAAATGGAGACAGAAACACGGTAAAACATGAAATGTAACTATGAAAGTTGGATAGAGACGAAGTGGTAAATAGAGAGAGAGAGAGAGAGTCTGAGTTATGAAGTTGAAAAGAGGAAGATGAAGTAAATGTGTGACAGTGTTGCTTTGATCTAGAGTTGACACAGGACACAGAGATAACGGTTTTGCATTTTGATTCAGAACGGTTTCCAGGAATTACCGCTCTGTCGCTGAATTTTTTTATTGTTTGCTCGCTTTGTGGCTGTGAATCAGAATTAATAATGTATTTTTAGTGGTATTTCCCCTGAATATTTCCATAGTTTGAGGCAACAGTAATCTATAATCTGATGCAAATGAGACGTCATGTTGCGTGTCGCGTTTTGATTGAATGTGTATTTGAATTGTGTTGTTGAAATTTGCTGACTCTCCCGATATTGGTTTGATTGGTTTCATATGTTGAGCTGATTGTTTTTATATTAAACATGATTTTTTAACACATATTGTGTTCTCAACATTTTGGACTTTTATTGCTTTTTTATTGGATTAGGTCAGTGCGTTAGATTAGATTAGGGAACATTCGATTTAATACAATAATTACCTTCTCTTACTCTTCATTTTAATTCTTTGGAGTGTGAAATGCTCGTACAGTAGAATTCCAATTATCCGAACTCCGACTATCCTAATCATCGATTATCCGAATCACTTTCAGAAATAAATTTGTCCAAAAAAAGTCGATCACTATTGTCCTTCCCTTGTACATAAGTAAAATTTATTTATATTTAAAACAAGTGAAAATATCATGTTTCTTAAATTTAATTCAATAAAAAAATAGTGCAATATCAAAACGTAGCTTTCTCTCTCCAATGGAAAATTAATAAAAAACTCTGATTATTCGAATGGGTCCCGCCCCCATTAATTCGGATAATTGTAGTTCTAATCTATTTGAATCTTTGCACATTTGAAAGTATGAATTTTTCCATATTTTTACTTCTTGAATGTTTTGAAAGAATTATTCATTATTTTCTATTGAAATGTACCACAAACACAATAATTAATAGTTAAACTCCACTATTATAAAGTATGATAGTAGACTAAAACCAATAGGCTATACACTAATCACAATAATTGAACCCTCATCTCTTATGATTAACCCTTTGATCCTAATGATCGATTATTCTTAAAAAGGCTTTATGATTAATTAAGGCTTCATCATTGATTAAAATACATAATCATATTATAAAGATTGTTAAAACGTTAACTTGTAATTTCCTGCAATATTTTACAGTGAATTTTCGTTTGTCAACGATTACATGTAACTGTATATCGTCCCATTACATGATTCTTATGGCTGTTGTGATTGATTTAGACATTACTCTCCTTTCATGTACACTGAATGCGTGACATGAAAAATAACTCAATTTCCTTGTACACTTCGACTCTCTATACTCTTTTCCCAGCTTTGTTGAATTTATCTAGATAAATCATCTATATTTTAGATTCAATTCAAACACTTTGTATCTCTTTAATGTGTAGCATTGATGTGTAACATGTTAACAGTAATGACGATTTACAGTGAACTTCATCATAAAAAATGAAAAAGACCATATTTAACCATATTTAATGAAAATGAAAATGTTTACCAGAGATTGACAATGGTGTAATAACCGAACCCGGTCTTTCTATGTATCAATAAATCTGTGGTTTTTGACAATTTCTTAGTCTTTCTCACGGTATTTAGATGAAAACGGTAGGGGTCATGAAATGGGTGCGCAGTGGCCAGCCAGCTAGATTGCGTCATCGCCACCAACCGAGGTTTTCAACACCTATTGACTATTTATGAAACTTATTTGTTAAAAACAGATGATTGGATATAAAATGACGTCAGCTACACCGGAAATTTAGCACAAACATGCGCGTGATAACTACCGTCTTCTTCTATATACCGTGGTCTTTCTCATGTAATATGAATAATTACCACAATATCAACTTCTCAACTGCACAAAAAGTGAAAACTTCACCATAGTTCTATTGTTGTACCCGCTATATCCTTCATGCTATATCCTCTTCTGTCAGTTCTGTCCTTATTAAATAAGGATAGAATTAAATTTTAATAACATCTAAGCTTCACATGCATCCAATGCTGACCATTGTAAGTGAATCTCATTGTCTAATATGTCACACACCTATGTTAGAATTCGTTATCAATTTGTAGATCCATTGCCTGTTGTTAGAACGACGTTGAAGCGGTGTTGCCAAACTTAGCGGTAGAGCAACAGATGTTATCTATCCTGGAGCATGATTCCAGCATGGGTTCAAACTGGCAACACTGTATAGTGAGAAACTATTCACCATTCCCTGTGTTTATAATATTGAAGCCCCAATTCTGACAATGCTGACAATTTGATGTGAAACACTTTATATACATCCAGCCATTACAATGCGCTTTGTATAGTCTGTTAGTCAGGCCTTGTTGTTTCATGGTATGCTTCATTGGTTATGGACTTGGTAAATGGTTCTGTTCATACTTTTGTAGGGCTGTATGGTGTACAGTCTATTTCAAAAATGTTGGTTTCACAGATTATGGGCTGAGATATTGACTTGACACCAAGAAATTATATCCTGGTTATATGTATACTGAGATGCTAAAGATGCTATTAGTATGTAGTGATTTTATTGTTGGAAGAAATATGTTCTGATTTCATATTCAAAGACAATAAAGTCACTCAGTCAGTTTTGTCCCGAGTGTCTGAGTGGTCACTGTCTATAATAATATACCATCGTAAATTTCGAATGATCGTATGGAAATGTGAAAGTTTCTGAATTGTCTAGACTAGACTAGTATATCACTACTGTACTATAAAGCCGATAAGAATTATGCTGTTGTTGTCTTTGGCATGGTCTGATGTGGTAAGTTCATATCTTATACCTGGTTATCATCTTTCCCATTACCCATGCACAAGTCTGTAGCTTACGTGGGAATCACCCTCAGAAAAGAAAAAAATAACAAAATAATTATTTCAATACTCGATTAAAAGTAGTATGCTGCACCATCTCAGTTTGAACGGAGATTTATCCTCTGGTTGCTACTAGTAGTTCTGTGAACAGTAGACCTCGCGCTCAGTAAGTTACATTGACCTGTTGTTATGTTTTCTCAAAAATTAATAAATAATTTATCAATTTAAAATGTCTAGAAAAAATCCTAAATAAAAGAAGAGCTTTCTGTCTTATCGTACCGTGAGTACGAATGACATCGTTAATGTGAGTGTGAGCGCTGTTATCAGGTCTGGCTGCAACTGTCTACAACGTTGATGGAAAGATACAATTTTCAAAATGTTCCATGTTTTTGAGCGGGTAGTATTATAGTCAACTCCCCACCAACAAAAGCCATACGAATTTACTATAGTCAACTGTCAACTAACGTTGATGGAAAGATGAATTTTCAAGATGTTCGATGTTTTTGAACGGGTAGTATTATAGTCCAGTAGACAGCTGATTTATGATGAATAATTCTATAGTCTGATTTTTACGGTAATATTGGCGTATGAAGGAGGCTCCTTTTTCCTTTCATATTATCCTTGAAATGCAAAATTTCCAAAAACCTTGTATATACGTCGACGCGCAATTTAAAAAGGAACATACCTGTCAAATTTCATGAAAATCTATTACCGCGTTTGGCCGTAAACATGAAAATCTGGTGTGGTACACTCACACAACTTTCCTTGCTCATTGAACTATAAGCCTCATTCTTAAACGAGAATGATTTAGGGGAATAACATAATGACGATTGGCGGCAACATATTTGAAACTACGATCAGACTTCTGTATATGTGTATAGTTGTTTTCAGAGTACTTTTTCCTTTGTGTAAATTGTGAAATTCGATATTTTTTAAAAGTCGTCAAAACAGCTGTTCTACAGATGAAATATCTCGATGTATTCTTTTTATGAACTGCTCTACCTACCTACCTCATGCACGAGAAAGAGGCTACAAAGTCCATTTCTCAAGGATGGGGTGGACCCCTCATTAGTTTCTCAGAAAGGAGACTCATTCCAGTTAATGAAGCCGATAAATAACTATACAGGGTATGAATTTGAAAAAAATCGTTAGCGCCGTTTCCGAGAAAACCGTGAAAAACATGGTTTTTTAGTGATTATCCGCCATTTTTCTCAATAATATTACGGAGCTCCTGAAATTTTCCCAGAAATGAGACTCATGTCAGTTGATAGGGCTTATGAATAGCTCTATCCATGGTATGAATTTTAAGAAAATCGTTCGAGCCGTTTTCGAGAAAACCGTGAAAAACATGGTTTTTTAGTGATTATCCGCCATTTTTCTCAATAATATTACGGAGCTCCTGGAATTTTTCCAGAAATAAGACTCATGTCAGTTGATAGGGCTTATAAATAGCTATCCATGATATAAATTTGAAGAAAATCTTTGGAGCCGTTTTCGAGAAAACCGTGAAAAACATGGTTTTTTAGTGATTATCCTCATTTTTCTCAATAATATTACGGAGCTCCTGAAATTTTCCCAGAAATGAGACTCATGTCAGTTGATAGGGCTTATAAATAGCTATCCATGGTATAAATTTGAAGAAAATCGTTAAAGTCATTTTCGAGAAAAACGTGAAAAACATGGTTTTTTAGTAATTATCCGCCATTTTTTCCGCCATCTTGAATTTAATTTTATTGAATTTCTTATTGTCGGGTCCTTATGGCTTAAGGACCTTAAGTTTAAAATTTCAAGTCAATCGGTTAATTAGGAATGGAGTTATCGTGTTCACATACACACACACACACACACACACACACACACACACACACACACATACACACACACAGACCAATACCCAAAAATCATGTGAAATACTTTTCTTACCTATGGTAATAGGGCAAGGAAAGTAAAAACATATAAACATTTAAACATTAAGAGAAATGCCAAACCGTCGACTTGAATCTTAGACCTCACTTCGCTCGGTCAATGAACAAGTATGTAACACCTTAGGGAAAATAATAATATTGCATTATTCGTTTCTGCTACCACATTATAATGAATGCTAACATTATAATATCTTCATGTATGTAAACCTGGATCAGCGTAAACGTAGACTGTGCATTAGGATCTCTTCACACCTTAACATAGTAGCATAGTTAGAAATACGTCTTCCGAAGACACAGCCAACGTTTCTCCCAATGTTAATTAATCAATCTGTCCATTTCATTCTATCGTAGTGTAGATTTAACATTCAATTGGGAGATAGGTAGATTGTACAAAATGTTGCATAATGGGAGATAGGACGGCTACGTATTTCAAACAACGCTACGCTATTAATTTATACTCCATACAAAATTACTTCAGACTTGGAGGAATTTGCGGTGCAGAGAAGTGGAGGGAGATCAGCCAATTACAGTGATGGATAGTCATAGGTAGAAGCGCAGTTGTCAATTTGTCGATTAGACTCAGTCGACTGAGCGCTTCCAGAGAGGAAACATCCGTAAGCGTATCAAGAGCGCTTGAATACTCACTTGAATTAGAGAACGCAGGCCGGTTCAAAACGGTAACGTAGCCGCCGTTGTAACCCTGTCGCTGTGTGCCTCCTCAGCTGCGCATGTCCATCCCAAGTAAGAAGTAATTTTGTACAGAGTAGAGGTGTGAAGAGACCTTTAATCAAACGGATACGATCCAATCCGAATTCAAAGTGAAGTAGAATCAAATCTTGAAATAAAAACCTTCAAATATTTGTTAAAAACGAATTTAACAAGTTTTTAAGTGTACCAATCACATAACAGTTTACTTTGATTCGACTTATTCGAGGTTTCTGTGAAAAACGATCCTGATATAAGAAGTAAGGAAGAACTTGAGATAGGAACTTAAAAGAAGGTAGACTTTCAAGTAATCCCTCACTAATGATAAGTAACAATAGTAATCCGGGAAATCTATAGTGAAACTGTCAGAATCGGTTGAATGGGAAGCATGAAAGGGGTGTTACATAAGGGTTACTGTCAGTTTCAATGAATCTCACTGTAGCTTTTGGAGGGCTTCAAACTTGTCTAGACTTAGTCAATAGATAGGAGAGAGAGAAAGTATAGCCTGGGAAGTCAGTCAGAGAGAGAGAGAGAGAGAGAGAGAGAGAGAGAATGTAATTGAATTGCTGCCTTTATTAAAACCCTTTATTAAAAACCTTTATTAAAAGAGAGAGAGTGATGATTTGAGAAAAAATAGAGAGATTGATTGATTGTTTGTCTTTATTAGGGCGGTGTTAGGACTCCAGGTTCTCTCTGCCCCACAACCCAAAGAGATTAGAGTTTTTTTATTCATGTATGTTACAATATTTACTGGCTTATACACTAATTTTCATTAAATGACCGGTAATGCCAATTATTCAATGAATTTTACAAAGCATAAAAAATTAATCAATGAGAATAAAGATTGAATGCAATTAGAATAACGATAATATTATATTTTGAAGTAACTTCATGAATCGGTGGTGTTTCAACAAATAATATTGTCGATTCTCTAAGAAGGATATAAAATAATATCCTTCCCATCAACACACAACCGAGAGAGAGAGAGAGAGAGAGAGAGAGAGAGAGAGAGAGAGAGAGAGAGAGGAGAGAGAGAGAGAGAGAGAGAGAGAGAGAGAGGATGAGAGAGATTTAGGGAGAGGGAGGATATGGATGTATAGCCTATATGTGTGTGTGGCACAGAGTGTGGATTTGAGTGTATTTGCTAGTGTGAGATGGATTTGAATGTACATGTGCGTAAGAGAGATAGATTGAGAGAGAGTTAGATTGTGTAAGTGAGAGAGGAGAAAAAACAGAGAGAAATGAGGGTGAGATAGAGTGAGATACCATGTCTATATCGACTTGGCTAATTGGTTTCACTAATAGAAAAGCTCGTTAGAGAGGCTCAAGCCATGAGTGTCAGTCGAAGAGAGTGATAAAGATGATTGGCTTCTAATTTGATGAACAGGAAGAGAACAAAGAGAGAGTTAGATTGTGTAAGTGAGAGAGGAGAAAAAACAGAGAGAAATGAGGGTGAGATAGAGTGAGATACCATGTCTATATCGACTTGGCTAATTGGTTTCACTAATAGAAAAGCTCGTTAGAGAGGCTCAAGCCATGAGTGTCAGTCGAAGAGAGTGATAAAGATGATTGGCTTCTAATTTGATGAACAGGAAGAGAACAAAGATAATGTGGGAAAGAGGGGAAGTGATAGGCTGACTTATTTTCAGACATTTTCTTAGCTCAGAAATATCACTTCGTATGATACCTTGGAAGTTCAAGGAACTGCTCAAAGGAAGAATTTTCGAATAGTATATTTCAAGGTGCGTACAGATAGATATACGCGCCGCGAACATGAGCAATTCACTTTTAATCAGCTGATTATATCTGTATTTTTACAAAAACGGTAAGATACAGATATAAAAAGCTTGGCATCAGCTGATTAAAAGTGAATTACTCATGTTAGCGGCGCGTAAATCTGTACACACCTTTATGTGCTGTAACTTATCTATTTTGAGGAATACAAACATGAAATTATGCCTTTCCATTGCTATCTCATCATCAGATGATGTATACAGATTTAGTTATCTGATAACTGAATAGCATCCAATACTGATTTAGTTATCCAATTCATGTTTTTCAATGCGAAGTGCCAATTTTAATGACTGCCCTAGAAGCTCAGACCATAGACCAAAAAGGAGTCTGTTCCATTTGCATTGATGTTCATCTATGCACGGCTGAAAAACTGTATTATTGGTATGTTCTGATATTCTAAACATTTCCATGAGAACTTATGATTTCAGATACTGTTTTAGGTGAGATGTTGTGATGATATCTATCCATAATGAAAACAGTGGGATTTTTGATATTTCCAGCAAAATATGTCCACTCAATATTTACTGATTACCGTTAGGGGTCAATGTATTAAACCGATCAAACTGCTGTTAAGGCTTAAAAATAAAGTTGATAATCAATCTTTATCAGACTGAGCTGTTGTTGTCCACAAGTGAGCAAGTCCACACATGTACTGTATTAGCATAATGTATTTTATTTTCACATATGGCAATAATTGTTGATGATCTTTGAATAATGTACTGAGAAAGCCACACACTTATGTTCTTTTTATGGTGTTCTTCTTTCGATCTTTCCTCATCGTCTTCTTTTGTCCCTTTTCATTTTTCTTTTCCTCATTTTCCTTCTACTTCTTCTTCTCCTCCTTTTTATTTTTTCTTCCTCTCCTCTTCTTCTCATCCTTATCCTTAGTATTTTTCTCCTCCTACTTCTCTTTCTTTTTCTCCCCATACTTATTTATATTCGCCTTCTTCATCATCGTATACTCTTTTCCTTCTTCTTCTTCTTCATCTCCTCTTTTTTCTTCTTCTTCTTCTTCTTCTTCTTCTTCATCTGCTTGTTTTATTTTTCTTGTGACAGGGCAGCGGCAGAGGGTAAATGGCCTGAAGAAGCCGGCTGATAGCAGTTGATCTCTGCTTAGATGAGTCAGTTCCAAGGTCATCTGGTACAGTCACTGTCCGTAGCTAATGGACCTCTTCCCACTTGATCTTTCCTTGTTTTATCGCTTATGATACACGACCAACGCTCCGTTGCTTGGCCGGTTGATACACGTATCATATGGCGGATCCAGAGCTGTACATCGACTCTGAGAAGCACTAGCTTTTTGGAACGAGAAAGTTTACAAATTTTTTCCAATACCATTGTTATGTAGTAATGGGACTGATGTACAAATGGTATCCAACCTAACTCACTAAAATAAATTTTATACTGAATGTGAATGAAAACACTTCACTTGAATGGGCTACTTTTACAAATTAATTGAACAATATTGAAACTTGAAGTAGGAAAGTTGAAAATGACCTGAGTTATGGTCGAAACTAGTCATTGTAATATTTAAAATAATAAAGGGTACTTCAAGTTTCAATGTTGTTTTATTAATGTGAATGATATCCAAAATTCACAATAATAACTTGGAATATATGTTTAAATCATGGATATAATGTTTGGGACAGTAATAAAGTAGAGGAATGACAAGGAGAAAGAGTAGGTTATTACCTAGGTAAAAATTTAGGAAAGTTTAAAAATCCAAATTCGGTTCAAACTTTAACGTTCCAGTAGGTGTTGTTTGTCCAACAAAATTCCTAATTCAAAATTCTGGAAATATCAAGTAACTTTGTATAATAATAGCAAGTAGAGCATATTGATTGCCTTTTCAAAACTAATGACCTAACCTTAACCCTTAAGTAACGTCTCCTCTACCATAACCTGACCTAATCTAAAGTGATGATCCTGTTTACTAGCCCTACGTATGAATTGCTATAATGATGTACAATATCCGGAATGAAGGTTCCAAAATAATAAGAATAACTATGTTCTCTCTCCCTATCATTTTGATGATGTATTTATTGTATGAATCAATAGAATAAAGAATAAAATAATAGAATAAAGATTATTGGAGAAAGGTTTGTGGAATTTGATTTTTATGAGTTTAGTTGGAATTAACGAAAATTACTAAAGAACCTATGAAATAATAATAATGTTAATACAGTATTTAAGGGATTATTCCAGTAGAAAAAAGGTAGATATGAGGAAAAAGTTTGAATTTCGTCTACTTTAGTTTACTTTTGATCATATTGTATTTATGATTTGTAATAATTGTAATAGTATTTTTAATAAATGGAATGAATAAAGTTTGAATTCCGGCTCTTTTAGTTTACTTTCGATCTTATTTTATATTATGAATACTAATAATTATTTCAATCGTTTTTCAATAAATGGTATGAATTTGGAAGATATAGCAGTCAGTACTTATGTGGAGGACATACCTAAATTTGAAAAGTTGAAAAATATTAATTTTTTTCAAAACTCACAAGGGGACTATTAAACACCACAAAGTTTACAAATGAAACATTGAGAAATACTGAAACCACCACCTGTATTCCGATGAGAAGGTATCCAAAGTATAATCTTATCATTTTTAATCGAACACCTGGCGGATTTCAGGTCTTTGTACTGAACAAGGAAACTCCTAGAGGTCCTCATCGTAAAAAAGGCAGGTGCTCTCTCAGCTCACCCGTCTGCGGGTCTAAGTTGGAGGTGATCAACTCAAACTAATAAAAGTTAGTCTACCCAGAATGAATAACGTGTATTTAATTACCTGGCCGCCGGCTATATCTGCCAACAATCGATTTCAGAAACTTATTGAAAAAAGATAACGGTGTCTCCGTTGTGTATAATGCTTGAGATTCTCTGCAAACTGTCAGCATTCCTAATGAATACTGTCAATGCTACCCATTCAATTAATGTTGACAGATTGTGGTGAATTTCACTGAAGTGTATTTCAATGGTGTATTGTATTATTGCTTCTGGTTTGATACAATTTCACTAGTGTGCTCAGAAAAGGTGAATTAGGTAATTTGATAACCGGTTCTCAGAAACTTATTGTCTGTTAAGCCTAGTTTTCATTAGTAGAGTTAGTGGTAGAGTTACGTGGCCATGTACTAACTATTTTGTGAACTCTCCCAATGAGAACGTTCATGGTAGAGTACTAATTTTTAGTAGAGTAGAGTGGTATAGCACCGTGGGATATTACTTACCACTTGCCTTCTCCTACCACCGCTTCTCACTCTACTCTGCTTCTACTATACTAATGAAAACAGTCTCGAGCTAGTTGAGTGGAGTCGTGGCGTAGACTATCAAGTTTAAGAAGTATTGTAATCTATTAAAAATTATGAATTTATTAAAAAGTTTTTACTTATTAGAAAGTATTGTCATTTTAAGGTTAGTTCTGTTCAGTAGACAACACACTTTACCTACTATTCTCAATTATTGTCGTGTGTTGTCTACTGAACAGAACTAACCTTAAAATGACAATACTTTTTAATAAATAAACACTTTTCAATAAATTGATAATTTTTAATAGATTACAATACTTCTTTAACTTGATAGTATACGGCACGACTCTACCTACTATTCTCAATTATTGTCGTGAAAACAGTTACTCGACCAAGTAGAGTAGAGTTAGAGTAGAGTTACTCGACCACCAACTCTACTAGTGAAAACCAGGCTTTACCAAGGTGTTGGCCAGTAATTAACATGAAAAAATGTACCATCGTTTCAAAGAACTTTATCATGTGAAATCAGACTTTTGGAGAAGCACAACAGGTTTTTAACAACCTAACTGGTGGTTAACCTAAACAGTTTTTTTTCAATTCATACAATTTTTTTATTTTCTAATCACAGTTTTTAACACACAGTTTCTATCATAAAAAGTTGGGAAGTCTTTAAATTATATTTAATTTTATTGGGAGATATAAGGTGCTTCAATTGAAGAAATTGAGAGGATAATAATACGGTCTCACAAAAATTGGTGTTCCAATATTAAATTATCAGTCTTCAGATGATAAGTGAGAGATTGCAATCGTTGACAAAGAAATGAGTATACAATAATGTATAATAATTATTGATCGACAAATCATTCATGTCAAAAGACATAATTTTATTTGGATTCCCGTTTAATGATGATTAGAAAAAAATGTGTAGGGATTGTGATTTTTTTATTTCTTCCCTTTTTGGTTTGATCAGGATACCATTCCAGAACAGAAAGGAAGTCCACACCATGAAAATTATCCCTCTTCCTTTTCTAAAATATTTTACTCTTTCTCCTTTCCATCTTCCACTTTCATGAACTTTTCTCTTCTACTTCACAACTTTTCTCCCATTTTCCCTCCTCATATTCTTCATTTTCACCTGTTTCGTACTCTTATATATCTTTCCCTCTTTCATATCATATTCTATCATCCTTTGTGACCACCTGCCCCGGGCTATTTACCTTCTCATTCTGTCCCACCTGTCATACGTTATTTCCTTCTCATTTTAGCCCACGCAGTATCGTTTCCGTTTAGCTTTTGATCCATTTGTGATAACATGTTGCTGGGTTTGTTTGTTTGTTCATGCTTCACCAACGTTTTACTAAAGCCGGTAAATACTCCACCAAATTTATGTGGAGGTGTGTCTACTCAAAGCACTTGGAATTAAGCGTTTGTATAGTGTGGTGTCAATTGTTTTCTATCACTCGATTGTGTTTGTTGCATGATGTTTTTATTCATATACATTGTAATTGGGGTGTTTTTTTCTAGTGAAGGTTAAGTAGGAACCATCATTGTATTTTTGTTTCCGATATATTGATTGATTGAGGGCCAGGTCTTCTATATTATATTCTTAGTGCCACTTGCACAAAAGCCGGTAAAAATTTTACCGTGATTAATTTCACGAGAGCCAATCAGAGAAAGCATTCTTGGAGAGACGGAATCTCTGATTGGTTCTCGTGGAATCAGAGAAGGCGTTCTTGGAGAGACGGAATCTCTGATTGGTTCTCGTGGAATCAATCACGATTAAATTTCTATCGCCGTTAAATTTTAAAGGCGTTCTTGAAGAACAGCTTCTCTGATTCGTTCTCGTAGAATTAATCACGGTAAAATTTTTACCGGCTTTTGTGCAAGTGGCACTAAGAATATAATATAGAAGACCTGGCCCTCAATCAATCAATATATCGGAAACAAAAATACAATGATGGTTCCTACTTAACCTTCACTAGAAAAAAAAACACCCCAATTACAATGTATATGAATGAAAACATCATGCAACAAACTCAATCGAGTGATAAAAAACAATTGACACCACACAATACAATCGCTTAATTTCAAGTGCTTTGAGTAGACACACGGTTAAATTCAACCGGATTTTGTGCAACTGGGCCTTAGTATGAAAATATCTATAGATCTATGGTGAGTTATAATTCTATAGTGTCTACAAAATGTCAGCATTCTTCTTAAAAATATTAATGCTTTCCTTTCAACCAATGGTGACAGATTTACTGTTCAAATGAACAGGACTGTTTTAGCCAATACAGTACTGTACTGTAAATTCACATTATTTATTGTAACTTTCAGTTTTGGTTAGTGAATTTCACCGATATTTTGCTATCCACATCGTTATCTTTGTGCTTTTAATTATAAAAATAAATAAATGCAGAGAGTTCAAAGCTTTAATAGCCATGAGTTTGGTGTATGAACCGAGATTATTGTGACGTTTGTAAGAACCGCCCATTGTGGGAGTGGCTTACCTAGACCAATGACAGACGTTCACCTTGATTGGTCATCCATCCTCCAATTAAATATATTGCAAAATTTGTGGAAAGTCTAGAATCTGTTAAAACATGGTCATGTTCTTGATAATAGAGTTAAAAATGAAGAGTTCGATAGAGTTGAAATAGAATAGTTCTTAGAGTATCAGAAATTAAGATTCGAAAATGAAAGATGAACAACAATATAATTTTTGATGAGACAATGATATAAAATATATGATTACAAAACCTAAATATATAGTTTAGTTACCAACTATTTTTGATAGCCTAAGGCTAGGCGCACACCAGTTAGTCAAGACAAGACAAGATCAGACACGTTTAGTCACAATACTTCACATTGTTGCTTATGACGTAACTCACACTATTTAGTCATTGCAATTAGACATGTCTTCATAAGCGACTATGTGAAATTGTATTGTGACTGAGCGTGTCCAATCATGTCTTGTCTTGACTAACCGGTTTACGCCCAGCCTTACTTTGATGAATGTGTATTGAAGTTAATTGACTAACATTAGTTTTCAACCACAGAGACAGAAGATGTCTGGAGTAAAGTGTTGAATTTATTTCGAAGCATTCACCTATCAATAATGAATGTTGATATCTCTCATTATAGACAAAATTTCAAACTTCTCAAGTCTTGTGTCATGCAATACATTACGCTAAGCAACTCTCTCTCTCTCTCTTTCTACTCTCTCAGTCTGCTGGAGGGGAGGGTATACACTTGATACCCTCTCTGAGAATGGACTTCTTAGGTCCAAACTTCACCGTTTCATGTAAAAAGATTACAGTACCTTAACTTTTGCATATTTCCTCATTTTTCTTGTTCAATATTATTGTAGAACTCATTAGTATATGATTCACCATGTTTCACCATTACCGCTACCGGTATTTATTTTTAACGCTAGAACGTAAGTTGAATTATGTTGTGTTAAACACATGAATAAATGAATCTGAATCTGAATCTTTCCACATGAGAAGCTCACTTTTCAACCTCATACGTGATGTTCCACTAGAACTTGATAAAAACAAGTTGAAACGAAGGACGTTGACGTTGTCTGTTATCAACGAATTTACATCAGTTAAGTACAAGTGACACAAACACACGCACACGCACACGCAAATGCTCAATTAAGTAATGTCATGGTCACTGCATCATGGAGATTCACTACAGACTGTCAGCATCACTTATGAATAACATATATGCTTCTCATTCAACATATGCTGTCAGGTAGAAGCTGATCTCACTATTACAACCAGACATAGGAAATGAGCTGTTTGGATAATAGTTGGCAACAATGTATTTGAAATGTATTCTTGTCAAAATGTGGGAGCTTTATTTTGTTCTGATAGGTTGTGAGAAGTAGAGGTGTGTTAGGATGTAGAGGATGGATGAGTTGCGATTGGTTGTTCGTTGAGATGGAGGGACATCTACTACTCTATTATTTTATTTGAGGAGATATTTTTTTTCCATATAACTTGGATTAGTTTTTGACAATGTTTAACCATAATGATGTGTACCCTGTATCTTTAATTTTCTCTGCTGTATTTCTTTGGGAGAGATTCCATATAATTTCATATTTAAAATAAATAAATAAATAAATGGATGTGTTCCTCAGATTGATTTGCAATTTATATTCTCTTTAGGCTACTCTATACTCCACTTCAGTTCTATTCTTATGTGACATTCACATCTGAAAGTGTTTTATGCCCAGTACCAACGTTCCCAAAAATAAAATATCAGTATTTAATTTTGTATAATTTGTATTGTATACAGAATAATGCATGTAACACACTTTTTATTGTGTACTTCACACGACATGCATTGAATAACAGATGCATTGACTCACTGAGTCAGTAATTAAAAGAATTTGATTATTTTCTGAAGTATTTGACTGCATGCCGTGTGAAATACATGGAATAAGTTTGTTAATACATCGCAGATCAGAATGGATCGACAAACCATCATCTTTAATGCATTTCCTCATTAAATCAACGCAAGAAACAAGGAACTTGAAAAATGCTGAATATTTTATCTTTCTTTTCTCCATAAAGGACGGCAGAATGACTTTATTCACAGATATGAGCTATAAGTCCAATTCTTCTTCCTGATCAATTAATATTGAATGCACAATTTAAAATGAATGGCTATTCATATTTTTTCATCTCAATTCGTCATATACATTTGTTTTTTTTCTATCCTTTTATTTATTCAACAATGATAAAAAAACACAATAGTAATTAATCATAATCAATTTTCTATTTTGTGAATCGATTTACCTGAATTCGTAAAATAATAAATTTGTAATGTTGTTTTTCTATTATTTCAGGTAAGAACCAGATTGGATGATAAAAGATATAGCTACGTGACTGTGAGTAAATATTATAATATTATAAGGAAAATAACAATTTTAATCTCCCTTTCTTTTGATGAACTATTGATTGAATGTAGATTGGGAGAACATAGAAGATTTTATATAGGAAGTCCTATCATTCGTATTATACTACCGTAGTTATTATCCTCTGGATGTTTTTAAGAACAATAACATTTCCTTGTTTTCCAATACAATATTTTGTAGTTTGAAATGCTTTCAATAGTCAATGATAATGTTTAAAATAGACTCGTGAAGATCGTTCTTAAAAAAACTAATTAGGTACAAATAATATAGGATAATCATTATTACACGAAAATCCCAATTAAATGCTGTAAATCACCTCGAAGACTTCTGCCTCTTGCAAATTTATCATTGACAACAGGGTAAACAGCTAGATGGAAATTTGAAATTATATAGGATTAAGGATGTGCAAAAGCTAAAAATAAACTTTCTAATCGTGATATTTTTCAAAGTTTTTTGATTTGTTTATCATTAAGCTATCAAAATGAAAAAGATTTCTCAGGAAAACATTTTTTTTCGATCATTACTTTTTGAGATATGAGCGCCTGAAGTTTGGGGACAGAACATTTCAAATTCGGTAAGATATAAATCCATGAGATTTATAGGATGGCTTCATGGTATTGTTGATCTAGTAAAGCAAAAATTTTCTGGAAATTTTGAAAAGTTATTCAATTTACCTACCAAAAATAACTTTCACTTTTTCAAAATTTTCAGAAAATTTTTGTTTTATTAGATCAAGAATACCATGAAGCCATCCTATAAATCTCATGGATTTATATCTTACCGAATTTGAAATGTTCTGTCCCCAAACTTCAGGCGCTCATATCTCAAAAAGTAATGATCGAAACAAAATGTTTTCCTGAGAAAACATTTTCATTTTGATATCTTAATGATATACAAATAGAAAAACTTTGAAAAATATCACGAGTAGAAAGTTTCTTTTTAGTCTTTGCACAGCCTTAAAATTAAAACTCTTGGTTACGTCTCTAAAATGACGAACTCATGAGCATGAAAGTTTGTTCAATAATAGAATACATTACTGACTTACACAAGTTATTGGCTATCGACAATATTGCAGTTGATAAGCTAGCTACAGTGGTCTCACTTCAAACCGCCAGTATTGATGTTATACTGTATATGAGAAATACTGACAGTTTAAAGTGAATCTCACTCAGCAAGTTCTGTACAGAAATAGCTGGAAAAGGAAGTCATTGATCTCTCTCTTTCTCTCAGAGTGTAAGCCGGACATTTTTCGCGCGTTTTTCTCGGTTTTCCCGGGCTTTTTCCTAACGAGCACATTGCCCTGGAAAACTCCGGTCACGCTGGAACAGGAAGTAGATGTTTTTCCCAGTTTCCCACCGTATTTCTTTGACCTTTTCCTCCCTCCTCCTATTTTCCCCCGCCACCTCTTCGTTCATTATTTCTTTCTTCTGTTTCATTTTATCTAGTTTCAAAGTACTTTTACTTTCTTATTCATTACTATTTTTTATTGATTGATTCTTTATCACAAATGACAATGTATTGCCAGGTCTTTCAAGACCCATTACATACTAAAGCAATTATTCATTATAATTGAAACAAATGAAAAATTTACTTATTCAGAACAGAAAAAAAGTAGATGAGATAATAATTACTCTGTCTTTTTTCTTAATCTAATTGTTTCATTCTATCAGATATCTTCTGCAATATTTCTATTTCCTCATTCATCCCTATTTATTTTTTACTTCTATATCACAAAAATACCTTCTTGTACACTTGTTTCTCAGATAATTTCTTTCACTCATTTCCCTTCAAGATACACGTGAAAATTCCTTCATATTCTTATTTCCCCCTAATCTTTAGCATGTTACGTAAGCATTTCTATTTTTTTCATTCTCTCCTGATATTCTCTTTCTACTTTTACTTGATTATATCTTTTTGTTCTCTTTTTCCTGGACTTCCCTTCTACTCTTTTTATTCTCAATCTTTATTGTGTCTTTATTTTTTCTCATTCCGATTTTTCCTTCCTTCTCGTACATCTAATATTAAGTTTCTAGTCTTTTTTATACTTGTGCATCTCATATTTCTTTTTGTATAGGTTTCTTACTTCTCTTTCTTTCTCTCTCTTTCTCAGCTTCATTTTTTCTCAGTCCGATCTTCCCGTACTTTTCGTACATATTCTAGTTGTTGTATACTTATGAATATTTTTTATAGGTATCTCACTTCTCTCTCTCTCACTCTCTCTTTCTCTGTTACACACTTTCGTCCTTTCTATAGTCTTCAAACTGTACAATATTTTACTCCAGTCTCAGTCTCTTCACTACTCAACCGTTTACTACTTTTTTCTCCGTCTCCTTTCATTATTTATGTTTTTTACTCTCATTATTTCTCTTCACATACTTCTATATACGTCTTATTTTCGTTGTGCACTTAGTACTTACAACCTACTTCTTTCGCGCCCTCTCTTAGTTCTTCGTTTAATGTTGATCGTAACTTTTCAGTGCCGCTTCTATTTTATTAGCTTCCTCATTTTCTGTTCCTCTCTCACTTCCTTTCCCTTTTTCTTTCTCATATTCTATCTTTCTCCATCTCTTTCATTCACTCCCTCTTACCCTGCCTCGCTCTTACTTTTCTCTTTCAGCTTCGCACTGTTCTTCAGCGTGTTGACTATAGATAATTATCTCTATAGAGTTATAGCGTGTTGTCTCATTCGCTCTCTCTCTCTCTCTCTCTTAGCTTCCTCATTTTCTGTCCCTCTCTTACTTTCTTTCCCTCCTTCTTTCTCTTATTCTATCTTCATCTCTCTCTTTGTCAAATCTGTCTGTCTTACTATCTTACTTATCTCTCTCTCTCTTAGCTTCCTCATTTTCTGTTCCTCTCTCTCTTTCTTTCCCTTTTCTTTCTCTTATTCTATCTTCATCTCTCTCTTTCTCAACTCTGTCTCTCTGCCTTACTATCTTACTTCTCTCTCTCTCTCTCTCTCTCTCTCTCTCTCTCTCTAGCTTCCTCATTTTCTGTTCCTCTCTCAATTTTTCTTTCCCTTCTTCTTTCTCTTATTTTATTTTCATGTCTCTCTTTCTCAACTCTGTCTCTCTACCTTACTTTCTGACTACTCTCTCTGCTTTGCACTGTTCTTCACCGTGTTGACCATAGAGTTATCTCTCTCATTCGCTCTCTCTCTCTCTCCTCTCTCTCTCTCTAGCTTCCTCATTTTCTGTTCCTCTCTCAATTTTTCTTTCCCTTCTTCTTTCTCTTATTCTATTTTCATGTCTCTCTTTCTCAACTCTGTCTCTCTACCTTACTTTCTGACTACTCTCTCTGCTTTGCACTGTTCTTCACCGTGTTGACCATAGAGTTATCTCTCTCACTCTCTCTCTCTCTCTCTCTCTCTCTCTCTCTCTCTTACTTCTCTCTCTGCTTTGCACTGTTCTTCACCGTGTTGACCATAGAGTTATCTCTCTCATTCTCTCTCTCTCTCACTCTGCTCCGAAATAAATATCACGATCTGTGGCTTACTAGTTGTGGTAGTTAGAGGGGTATCTTTGAAGGGGGGAGGGAGTTGAGTTGACGCAGGTTAAGGACCTGCTTTGCCCCTCCTCTGCTTGAACAATGTGGGACTTGAATCAAAATACTTGAAACAAAGTGTGACATATAAAAATGCATGCTTGATACAGAGTGGGACTTGTATCAAAATGCTTGATGCAAGGTGGTGTGACTTGTATCAAAAAGATTGATAAAAAGTGGTGTGAGTTGTATCAAAATGATTGATACAAAGTAGTGTAACTTATCGAAGTACTTGTAACAAAGTTTAACTCTGTCAAAATACAGATATAATGAATTTTTCCACTTGGATATAATGAGCTGGTTTTCGTGCGTCATATGGAGGCCGAAATTGATGGTTTTCTGAACAGGCGGTTAAAGTTTTACGGCCCTAGGGCTGTGAAATAACCTTGAAGTCAGCTGATTCTGATTTCATGTGAACGTGTTTACAAAATGGTTAATGAAACGGAATCAGTTTATGCTTCTAGAATTGAATAAAGTATTCTGCAATAATATACTATCATTTTAATTGGATGAATGAAATACTGATAAGATATTATATCATAAACTATTCAAATTTGATTTTCAGAGTAGGATAGAACTTCTAACCTAAACTTCCGTTGACATTTAGATTGGCCAAATTTCAAGTGTGCTAAAACAGCTGATCAAAATCTTTTCATTATTTGTGTTATTATTCAATAATTAAAACATTTATAATAATTTCATCTTATTGTCATTTGAAAGAATAAAAAAGTATAAGCTCAACCTCCCACATAATTGAACATAAACTTTTAGGTTAATTAGACAAATCAGAATAAAAAAAATACTTGGACAATTTCCTGATATTCAGATTTGCTAGAGCTATGAGCTTCCACTTCTGCTTTCGGAAGTGCTTGATAAACAATTATTCTCATATATTGTTTTTTTTTTGTTGTGTTGCGAAAAATAGTGTTCGCACCACGGGCAAAAATGTTTTTCCGACTCTCAATCTTTTCTAGTCCTCGGCCTACGGCCTCGGACTTGAAAACCGTTTTCAAGCCGGAATAGTCTCATTTTCCGGCCCTACGTGCGAAATATACTATTATGTGTAGTACTGTGAAGAAATCAGTCTGGTAGTTTTTATTGATAAAGACAGATTAATTTATTGAATATCAATTTATTGAAATTCAATAAATTATATACATTTATAATTATACACAATTCTAAATTAGATTTGTACACAAATTAGAATTATATACACAATTCTAAATTTTAAATTGTTAATTATTGTTAGAAAGTAAGAGATTGAGAAAGAGATAGATAGATTGGAAATCAATTAATTGACATTTTTAATAGTATTGTTGAAAAGAAAGAGATTGAGATAAGATAAGATTTTTCTCCAGTAGATTATAATAATTGTAGAGAACTCCTCAAATTAATTATTACAAACTTCACTGGAATAGTATTCAACGTTATTAATGAAGATGTGATGCAGAAAAGAGAGCACTTGTGTGAGAGAGATATCATTAGTATTAGTTATGGAGGGGGCCTTGTAATGTTGATGGAACTTTTTTGGTCCAATATGTTGAACAGATGTTTACCACTTGTTTGTTGGATGGAGTTTGGGACCCATTTTTGAATTGAAGTCTGTTAAAATAGAGGCAATACTGAATTATATAACCAATGTTACCAATGTATACTACACCACAGAATTTGGTGGCAAGTAGATTTGATGGAGAGACGAATTTATAAATATATGGATAAATAATAAATGGATAAAATGGATAAATGTGGCAATACTGTACCACAAAATTTGATGTTGTGTAGATGTAATGGAGGGACTAATGAATCAATGAAATGATCAATAAAGAATGAATAATGATAAAAGTGAAAGTGATAGAATTTATTGCATTGTTGGGTTGACTGTTTAGCTATGTAGTATCTATTAATTTGGGTGAACAGACCCAATTATTTATTTGGTGAACAGAGTATGTCCTTTGTTTCTAATATTCTACCTCCACTTCCCCTCTATTACCCTCTATTACTGTTTGTCTTTTTCCCTCTTCTTCTCCTTCATCATCATATCATCTTCTCCCACTTCTACTCCTCCTCCTCCGACTCTTACTCATCGTCTTCTCCTTCTCCCCCTCCTCCTCCTCTTCTTTTTAATCGTCTTTCTCCTCCACCTCCTCCTCCTATCATTCCTGGTTAGAACTTGAGTATGTCTGAGTATGTCCCTTGCTTTTAATATATCTCCTTCACTTCCCCTCTATCTTGCTCCGAGTTCTCGTTTTTCTTCATCATCATCTTCTACTTCTTCTCCTTCTCCAACTATTCCTCATAGTCCTTCTCCTCCTCCTCCACCACCTCCTCCTCCTATCATTCCTGGTTAGAACTTGAGTATGTCCCTTGCTTTTAATATTCCTCCTTCACTTCCCCTCTATCTCTCTTCGTCTTCTCTTCTTCTTCTTCTTCTTCTTCTATTCCTACTACTACTTCTCCCCCTCCTCCACCATCTTCTCCTCATCCGTCCTCTCCTCCTTTTACTACTCCTCTTCTTCTTTTTCTTCTTCTTCTACCAATTCATCATTTTTCTACTAATTCATCTTCTTCTACAATTTCTTCTTCTTCTATTCCTACTACTACTTCTCCCCCTCCTCCACCATCTCCTCCTCATCCGTCCTCTCCTCTTTACTCCTCCTCCTCCCCCTCCAATCTTGGTTTGAACTTCAGTAGGTCTCAAGTAGAGCCCTGAGAAGTGGGTAGTGTGATGAAGCTTGATGATATCGAACGAGTGTAAAAACAACATTGTCATTCCCCTTGCTTTGTTCCATCTTCTCGCTCTCCCTCCCCCTTCTTTAATCTCTCTCTTTATCCCCTTCTGACCTATCATTATTCACCGGCGTTGTTATGACGACCCACTAGCAACCTTTCATGTCCGTAAATCGCTTTAATGGTTACCCCACGGCGCCAATATGGATTGTAGGTTGTGGTTTGGAATCCACCTAGGATAACAATAATTGAATCAATAATGTGGAATAAAAAATATGAACGATAATTAAGAATAGAAATAGAAACAGAAATAATAATTTCCTTATGGGGGACTCAGTTTTTCGTCCCTTATTTGGATGTATAGTAGTTATAAAATAAGTTGAGACCTATTACTCAAACTCAACCAATATCGACGTTGCCAGATTGTGTGATGTGAAAATGCGACTTTCTCTTGCAAGCTCTTGTGAATGATTTTTTCCAATATGACAACGCTGCATCAACTGCAGCCAGCATTGTTGTCACAATGAACATTCCCTGAATATGCACTATTCAGGAAATATATATAGTGCGGCAACACTGTTGGTGTTAGCTCAAGCAGCGTTGTCACATTGAATTAAATTTATTGCTTGAGGAAGTCTCAATTCTTCACAGTCTATCAACGTCCATATTGGATGAATAGAAGTCAATTCAATTCTCAACTTAATTTTATACTTACTGGAGAAGTTCATGAAATTTTCATCAGTTAGAAGTTGGCATTCAAAAAGTAGGATGAATTACAATAAGTTTTTTTGAGAACATTGAAAAATATTTGATTATGTTTTTATTACTTTACTTTTCTTGTTCGTCACAATTACTGAACTGCATTAAGGGAGCAACGATCCCGCAGTATATGACACGTCAAAGTTTAATCTAATATCTACCATCCCTCCTATTTCAACACAACAGATCCCACATAACATATGTCAATCAAACATTATTCAACAAGGAAGTCTGCTAACCTGCACGGACACAATACAATAAGGAATTCCCTGGGTGTTTTTCGAACTCCTTCAAGCCATCAATTTCTCTTATGTTAGATGGGATTGAATTAAATATTTTCATTCTTATATAAAACGGGCCACTCTCCAGCATGCTTAGTCTGTGATGTGGGTAAACAAAACCTCTAAATCGTGTATTATGGGGATGACTCACCTGGTTCTCCTCATACATTCGTCTATTTTTAAAACCGAAGATTGCTAAATCTAATAATTATATGAATAGCAGGAGCCGTCAGCAATATCTTTTCTTTAAAATAAGGTCTGCCAGAGGGCATTGTATTAATCTTATAAATTTATCATCCTAATGGCTTTCTTCTGCAGTATGAATATTCCATTATTCTCTATACTTTTTCCCCAAAAAATAACTGCATATCTCATAACTGACAGAAAAAAAGCATGATATACAAAAAGAACCGTTTTTCTTTCCCTACTCTAGCCATTACTCTTAATGCAAACAAGGTTTAATCAATTAATTTGCTCACAAATATCCCCCAAATAAGTTGTTTTTTGAGAACATAGATAAAAATTTGACTATGCTTTTATTAGTTTAATTAATGTATTAATTTGCTCACAAATAGTCCCTAAATAAGTTGTTCATTACTAAAGTACTAAAATTAGACAGTTTCTTAAAAATTTGACAAAATTGGAAAATGGAACTCAATTGAAATAATTGGACCCGTGATTAAGCTCTTTAAATACATTCAGTTTTTTTAAGAACTTGTAAAATTTAAGAATATTCTTCAAATGTAAAAATTGAACTACTGTATGTTACATAGTAATTAGCTTTCTTTGGTACGGACGATATGCAAATTTCAGACGGTTTTGGAAGCTTTCATGAGTCGCCCTATCTCTTTGTATTTCGACTTTACGCCCGGAAATTTTTGGCGGGGTTTAAGCAGGGTTGATCCGGCTGTTATGCCGCATTGAGCCGTGGCCTAGGGCGCAGACTCGCCGAGTTGGTCTGCCAATGTTGCACTGGTCTCTGCTGCTAATGCTAAAGCAGTTGTCAGCCTCTGAGCTGTGCAAACCTAACCTAACTTCAGCTAGCGCGCCTCTGCTCTGCTCTGGGTTTCCCTCCTTTTTTGTTGCGACCTTTGCCGCGTCAAAGTTCGCGGCTGCGCTGTGCAAGTGTGATACGTGTTGCTCTTGTGTTGCAACGCATATCACGCGCGTATGTGTCGCGTATCAAATTGACGTTCCTATAGTGAGGTCCACGTTATAATGGTAGTGAAGAATAACGTTGCCGATACTCTGCCTTGTCAATGCCTTCTATAGACAGGTACAATATTTTGTACATGTTCATTGATGTAATTAATATTAACGATTCATTCTCGTTAGAAAATCAATATTACATTTTATTAAGCAAGAAAATGTATTTTTATTTATATAATCATTCAGAATTAAACAACTTACAGAAATGTACCAAAGGCTTATAAGCCCAAAAATATTCCAATTCTATTTTTTACAACGGTCCAAATGTAGCTAGGTTATGTGTCACTTCAACATTCTTCAATTACACACTCAATTTACAATTCAAAACACACAAAAATCATTTTTCAATTAAAAATACTTCTAAATTAAATCAATCACAATTAATTGGAAAATTCTAAACTTTGAAAAAACTAAAAAATTTTAAACTATTAACTAAAAAAAAATTTTTTAATAATTTCATAATACATTTACATAATTTAAATTGAATAAATATTTTGTTATTCAATTATTTATTTGTTAAAAGACTATCTGGCAACACAGCAAAGTGAGAAAGAGATAGCTAGTGCTATCCGCTTTGTTGAATGATAGACAAGGATAGCAATACCGTTGCTAATCAATCACTGCCATTATAACGTGGACCTCACTATAGATGTGAAACCTCGCCTTCCTTTGCTAATGAAATATAAGTTGTGATAATATTTTAATAATAGAATAATAATCTCTTCTTACTCAAAATTCAATTCCCCGTCAATATATACCTTTCTTCCCTAGCCAACATACAATTTTTGACAATTCCCATTCTTTGATGAGAGTCTCTGGGAACTTTTAAAAACAAAACAAAATCACAAGAAATAGATTCCAAATGAAAAATACGTTACATAATAAAAGAGATTTTAAAGAATTGATCATGGTATAGTGAGAACTTTCTGGCAAATAAATTTGAATTTACGGATGGAAATAAATTGGAAGTTGCAATTGTTCAAAAGCTAATTAATGAATAATTATTATTAAACGAAAATCCCAATTAACTGCTGTAAATCACCCCAAATGAATTTGAATTTGTTATACCCTATTTGATTTGCATAGGTAATACATCATGTATTATACTGTAAGGATAAGGTATGCTGGCTGGAGTGAATCTCACAATAGCCTGGTTGTAGGTTTCATTCTTTTTGATCATTCTAGTGAATGATTTTCATAGCAGGAAAACATGACGGTCTATTTTTAGCAACCATTTTTCAGCTCTGATGCGTTTTTACTCCATTGATAAACTATTGCGCACTGAGTGGTTTTGAGGAAAGCAAATTCATACACTGTAATCCCATTTATCAGCTAGGGAGTTTATTCTTTCCAAGTAGTTCAATAATGAAAAAAATTACAATTATGCTTCAGTATATTTTTCCCTGGCTATTATGGTCATTTGTGAATAATTTTTTTGTAACTGTGTGTGTTGAATACGTAGCATACTTCCATTACCTGAAAGCAATCTTCATCAGTTTGATGTTTTTGAATTTATTCATCTCCAGAAATCTTACTTCAGACTAGCATCTTTTCACAAGAAATAAACTTGAAATAATTTGACTATATAGTGAGATTTACGTTGGAAAGTCAGTGGAAATGATAGGATAACAGAGTTACCAAGTCTCGTAATAACACCGCATTCTAGAGTATAAGAAAAATTATATAATTTTATTCGTCATAAATTTTTTTTCATGATTTTATAACAATTTCCACGATTGAGATTACAATTTTTGGTAGCTCATTATATTGGTAGTCGAAATAGTTATTTGTGCAACTAGTGCGCAAAGTGACAGTTTGCTGCACCGAAAGAAACGTTTACGCCCGAGCCGTAGGCGAGGGCGGAATGGTTTCTTTAGTGCAGCAGAGGAACTTTGCGCACGTATTTCACATTAAGTTTTTCCTACAGTTACCATTGAATATGAAAAGTGGGTAATTATAGGTAAAATTGCCTGAAATGCATCAAATGTTTTTCTGTGTAATTTTATTATTGATAAAAACCTTAATTTATTGTCAAATTGAATAAAAATGTTGTCCTTGGTTATAATATCTACTTAATAAGGTGCTCGTTGTGCTTCGTTGCACCTCTGCTCACTATAGCAGCCCAGTCACTTTTACCAACTTCATTTTGATTTTGCTGCACTGTTGCTCCATATAACCTACTAAGTATTTTGCATTGCCATGTTGCAAATCTGGAGTGCAGAAAAATTTTTCCCGCACTAGAGCGGAAAAGTGATTCTTTGCGTTCTGTAATCAGTGCAGCAATGGCCACTTTTCAACGTAACTGTAGGAAAAACAATTTTTCGATATGGAGGTAGACAAAAATAGAGCTATATCTGCTTTACTCAATAACAAACAAGGATAGCAAACCAATTATAATCAGGTTCTGACTATAACATAAATCTCACTAGTTTGAATATTTCAAACTGGCAAATTTGTAGTTATCTGATGAAACCAACTCGATACAGCAATATTTTAAATTCTCTCTATAATTCAGTTCAAATACATGTACACTGGTCATGTTTTGTGGTGAATAATATGCATTGGGAGGTGTGGGGTGGTGCAGTAGTAAATCTAGCCTCCCCAATTGTCGACAAGGGAGTGTTTGAAGTGAAAAGGGGCCGCTTTTAATCCATTAACAACTCTATGAAGTGTTTCAGATTGGGGGTAAGAGGAGTTGGGTGTTGAAAGGGTGGGGGGGTTATAGCTCCTCTGTGACTATTCAACTTACCAAACTCTAATTGAACACAACTTTCCTGCGAGAGTATTTTATTTTCTCGACAGAAGTCTTCGCAAAACTCTTGTTTTATTCGCTGTTTGTTGGGAGGGAAATCTTGAGTTTGTAATGTAGAAGCTTGAGCAGTTATGATAATAATGTTCACCATGGATTTTCATTATCCAACCAAGTTCCAGATTGTTTTCATGTAGTTGTAATTAGTTTTATCCACACTTTCCAACGTATTTTTTCTTCAACATTGTTGTAGCTCAGACACTGTGTTACTTGTTGTTTTTTCTCTTGCTGATGATAATTAGTTTATCATTATGATTATTAGATAATTAGTTGTAATAGGTGACAATCGAATACCCATAGTAACACCAAATAATTACTTCGAGTAATTAGGTATTCAAGTAAGGGCTTGTGCTTGACTAATAGGTTTAATTTTGTTTCGAAAACCAATAAAATTGTCATCCGTATATCTCGAAACACCAACCATATTAATGAAAATGAAAAAAAATATATTAGACGGATTTGAAAGTCCTAACTCTGCCTAATGAAGAATTTTTCATTCCCATTAATAGGGTTGATGTTTCGAGACCAACCCTAAATTTTCTAGGTTCAAATTTTATTGGATTTCGAACCAATTTGAAATATCATCAATCACTATCGAGTCATCAATCACTGAAATATTATCAATGAATCAAGAGTTTATAACACTGTCAAGTAAGTGGAGATGGTCTGAAGTAGGAAGAACTCTTACAACTGTAATACTGAGAGCAAGTTGCTAATCCAATTCAAGCTTTCTAAAATATCTCTAAATTTCGAAATAAATTGATATTCTGTAAATTCCACACTTTTTTAAAATCGATTTAAAAATTAATCGGAAATTTAGAATTCCAATAGCATCCTGTTGATTATTATTAAAGTTGACTCTCATATTTATTACATTGTTTTGTTTCGATTTCTTTATTATCTCTGTATATTTTGTATTGTGTTTGAATTTTTTGCTAACGACTTGGTCAAGTAGTAGAATGGACATTACTGTCCAAACTTCGCCACGTCAAGAAATAAAAGTCATTTTATTCTATTTGATTTTTCCACACTATTGAGTTTGTATTTTAATTGTTCAGCAACAACTGAATTTCTGAACAACTTATTTCTTTGTAAAAAAGGCTTTACCAATAACTTACTCAAGATTTCTTGGTTGAGAATAGATTCAGATCTGGATTTTTCCATTTTAGATCATTTTTGGTTCATCTTGATTTGGTTCATGTAGAATTTTGGAACCTATATAAGGTTTTGGTTTATCAGACTCTAGGATTCACCTTATTTATTTGTGAAAGATGATATTGATCCATACTAGGCTAGTTGGTAAACTGAGCACCCGATGATGAAGTAAGTTGAGAACTATTTTTTCCCAACTGATTATTCAGCACCTAAAATTCTTTGTTATGCAGTTCACCTGAATAGATCGAGCCTGTCCCAAATAGATGAACAACTGAAAATGTCGCCTATTTTTGTCATAACAATGAACAATAGTCTTGGTAATAGGATTATGGTAAATGTACTTGTTGAAAAAACTATGGCTGTATTCTCCAGTGGCCTGAAAGTGAGAGATGTTCCTAGTTTTTCTCTTATCTAGTTATTTGTTATTTTCCTCTATACAAAATTTGAAATATTTTTGACCGTCAAATATGAGAAAGTTTTTGGAGCAGTGATATTTTGGTAGATATCTAAATTTAATAAAACTACTCCAAGTTGTCATAACTACTAAACCACAAAACTTATTCAAATATCGAGTCAACAGAGCTGAACAGTATGAAGGATGAGAAATAGATAAGAAAATTAGATATTAATTACTTAGTGCTCCCTGGAAGTTAAACTATAAAGAATGATACAAATTACTATTTATAGCAAGTTTTGCCGAAGCTAGTCTTGTCTAAAGTAAAACTAGGTACTAGTAATTCTTTGTAATGGAGCTAATAAAAAATATAAAGAAGCTGAAGAGTATACAGTATTGACCAAGCGACATGATTGGTAGATGAGTGACTGTCAAAGAGGGACGTCTGCTATTAGTCGAGGCGGTTTATTCACCAATCTGTTACATTACAATGTACTGCTCATTGAGTGAGGGAGTGGCTCATCGAAGCCAATAGCAGACGTCTCATTCGATTGGCTTCCTTCATCTACCAATCACATAGCTTGCTTCATATACTACTGTACTCTGTACTCGAGTTTGAATTTATGAGAGATTGGTTATCTGTTATGTTAGAACAAGCGAAACAGTTTTCTTGATACTGTATTATTATTAACTAGCTATGATAGTTTCGAGTCTTATCATTGGATAATATGAATAGCTACTAGCTACTATCATACTGTAGTTACTACATTGATTATATGAATGTCTTTCATTCACTAGTTTTTGTTCTGTTATTCCTTGTTGTCATAATGTTTTCTCAATTTTTGCATTCCACAATCCAGTAGATTAGAATTTTCTAGAATTTTTCTAGCATTACTAGTATTTCTAATCTCACTCATTATCTAGATTAATTGCTCATCAGTCATCACTGCTCATATGATATTTTTTGAAGAAAGGATTCAGTCTGGTTTCAATACTCATTCATTCTTAAAATCTTCACTTTATTAATTTTAATGAATTCTCATAATTTTAGTCGGTTTCATCTTTCTTGATGAAAGGGTACAATATGAACTCATTGTCCAAATTTCTACTAATCTTAATTGAATTCTAACGCTTTCAATCAGTTTTATCTTGTCAATTTATCAACTACTATAGTTCGACTTATACCTGTAGCTAACTCTTCAGCCATTGATTACATGACAACATTGATTACAGTTCAGAGTACCATACTACCCTATTTATCAATCAAGAGATAACTCATCAACACCACTCTCTCTCTCTCGCTATCTCTTCTCTCTCTCTCTCTCTTCTCTCTCTCTCTCTCTCTCTCTCTCTCTCTCTCTCTCTCTCTTTTGGTAGAGAGTTAGTGGGGAGGATATTTTTAATATTCTTTCCCAAGAATGGACATTGATATGTCCAAAGCTCCGCCAATTTATGTAGATGCATAACAATATAATTATCTATAGTTATTATATTACAAATTACTTTTTCATATCATTTACAGTTCAATAATTATTTTCTTAGTCTATATTATGTGAATTCATCTATAATTTTGCTTTATTGTAAGCTATTGTATATAAGTGTATAAGCCAGTAAATATTGTAATCTACATAAATAAAGTACTCAATCAGTCAATCTCACTATCTCTTTCCTCTATCTCTCTCAATCTCTCTCTCGCTATCTCTTCTCTCTCCCTCTCTCGCTATCTCTTCTCTCTCCCTCTCTCGCTGCGATCTCTTCTCTCTCTCACACTCTCTCGCTATCTCTTCTCTCTATCTCTCTCTCTCTCGCTATCTCTTCTCTCTATCTCTCTCTCCCGCTATCTTTTCTCTCTATCTCTCTCTTTCTCTCGCTATCTCCTCTCTCTCTCGCTATCTCTTCTCTCTATCTCTCTATTTCACACACTCTCGCATTCTCTCTCTCTCTCTCTAAGGGTTGTGTGGCAGAGAGGACCAGTAGTCCTAACTCCCCTAATAAAGGCAAATCATTTCTCTCTCTCTCTCTCTCTTTCCAACTCATTGATTAGATGCGAGGGGTCGGCAGCAGTGATTACACTACTATTCTATTTATCAATTATTGTCACCAGGTGACTCGTTCTGCCCTGATTACTGATTGCTAGTAACCTTGTTGCAAATTCTGCAGCACTGACAGACCGGCATTAGTTTGAATGGGGAGCTATTCAATAAGGAATGCCTACAGTATAGATTGAATCTCATTATAGGTATAGAGTAAAGATACTTGTATCAGTTGTCTCTGGTATAGGCTAGAGAAATAAGGTAGCAATATCAATCTCTTTTCTGTATAGGGCTACTTTTATAGAAATAGAAAGAAAAAGAAAAATCAAAAATCTTAGTACCCTTTTTGAAATATTTAATCACAACATGTTTCGGACATTGATGCAATTTTCCAGTTTGAAATGGCACAAACTTTTCAAGGAGGTTATAATCCTTGTTCAATTTTATTTAAATCTAATTTTCACTTTCAAATTTAATGTTTTGAAAATGGCATCAATGTCCGAAACATGTTGTGATTAAATATTTCAAAAAGGGTACTAAGATTTTTGATTTTTCTTTTTATTAGCAATATCAACTTTGGCTCAGTGGGAAGAATAATTAATGTTATGTATTTTGCTAACAGTTTGAAATGAATCTAGCAATATAGCAACTTGGCAACAAATATTCAGTTTTGTATCTCTATCTAGCTCACTGATGGGACAATATACTGTCTCTGTTGAGGTGTGTTAGAGTGTTAAGGGGCAGGTCATGAATAGACTATTTATACAGAGAGAGATATTTGATATTTATTGAATATATCTTACATTGCCAGGTGACAAGACCTAGAGGGTGGTCAGGTGAAATAGATTGTTGCAATAATTGTTCCAGAAGGAAGAGAGAGATAAATATTGTGTGGATGTGTGTAAGAGAGAAGAGTGTGTGAGAGAGTGTGAGGGTGAGTGTCAGATTGAGTGGGAAATTGAGAGAATGTGAGTGAGAGAGATAATAATTATTGTGTAAACGGGTGGAAGAGTGAAAGAGATAGTTTGTTTTGTTGGTTGGTAGGAGGGCAACGGTGGACAGAGAGAGTGAGTATTTGAGAGTGAGGAGTTCACTGCCCTTGAATAATTTCTAGGCCTGCAATCGATTTTCACCACCTCCCCAACCCCCCTGGGTACTGAGTAGTGTGGATGAGGAGGGGTAGGAGGAGGAGCAGGCACTTCAACAACCCAAACGGCTCAGCTTTGCACTATCAATTGCATTCCACTCAAACTTTGTCATAGGCTCTATCACCCCTCACCACTTTCAATTCGGAAATTAGACACCTCACTTGCTCTTTCTCAATCTGCATTATATATCTATCTATTTCTCTTTTGTGATTTTTGAGCAAAATCTTCTTGAGTTTCACGATTATTTATTCTATTGATTATTTGCTTCAATTAAAAATAGTCAAACAATAGATTGTTTAATTATAAATATCCTAAATATAAAGAAAATAAAAATCTCAGCACCCTTTTTTTGAAAAATTTTATCACAACATATTACAAGTAGTCCTATACAGAAAAGAGATATATAAATATCCTGTTTGTAAATGATTGTATTGATGAAAGTTGGACACAATTTTATAAAGTGGAAGAAACATAATCTATTCTTTTTTATCATTTGAGAATTTGGGGGATTTTGGTCATTTCATGACCCTCGTAGTTACGAGCTAGTTATTATTGGCTAGTTACGCTAGTTATCATTCTAGCTCCTATATTATAGTGATACATTTTAGATTTCTGATACCAACATGAAATTCACTAAATAAATAATATTTTATCCCTTTTTACTGTTAAATAAAACAAAACTTAAATTTTGTCTAAAATTTTATCCCTTTTTACTTTCACATAAAACGTAATGCTTATACTGTTATCTACTAGAATACCGGTAGTAGATATACAGCTAACTACTCTAGAAAAATATAGAAAAGGAAAGGAGCAAAAATTTCTCTTATCACTTCCATAGGATTTATAACGTAAATTCACTTTAGTCATAATATATTAATAATAGCTTGAAGTGTTACAGTACAACATACCGTTTGAAGAAGGAAGGAACACTCTTATACAAGTTGTAGAACACTATTTTAATTTTGTTTCCACAGTAAATTATTATATTAGTTCATCTAGAACGACATTACTATCCTGCTCTACTCAGCACTATGATGAAAATAATGCCACATAATATTATGTGCAATTCTCAAGCGGACTGTCCTTTGTTAACTGAGTCAATTTGCGATCATGTTTACGAAATACGATAGAGCAACTGATCAGATGTCATCACAAGGTTTCCAACTTCATGTCATGTAAATTTCATATGAATCAATTTAGTCGTTTTTGAAAATTAGTAATTTGTCTCGTTACTTATTGAATGATCTTCGTATATGCATCATCATTTTTTTATTTGCAATGCAAATGGAAATAATGTAATAACATTGGTAGATAAAATAATAAGGTAGTCCTTGTGTTATTCCTCTATCAAATTTATAGGTGATAAAGTCCAAGATATCATTCCATCACAATCAAAATTATAATAATGTACAATGCAGTACCCACTCGAATTGGAATTTTTAGTTGAAATAAAACAATATTTTAGGTTTCAAAATTAATATTTCACCACAAATAATTTAATTACAATTCATATCAAGTAAACGTTCCAAAACAATGTATCCATAGGCCTATGTACAGTAATTAATTACAATCTAATTTATGAATTCAAAGTGTATCAAGTACAGGTACCCTATAACGAAACAAATATTGAAACAACGAAAACAAAAACAAAATTTATCAGTCGATCTGTTATATTCGGGGTCATGACCCCTGCCAGTCATCATAATGGAACCATCATCATCATGACACTCATGTTTACATCAACTGTTGACTAGTCCTTATAAATCGTGTTCCCTCTATAACTATATTTCGGCTAGTTGGTTGTTCCACACCTATACATTTCAACTCACTGTTATATCTCTGTTGAAATTCACTTCAAAATGTCATCATTCTGTATGAATTACATCAATGCTACTCATTAAAACTATGATGACAGTTGACATTGAACTCCACTATATATAAATGAGTTTGTGTATCATTTATGGTATTCTATCCTTCAACTGCACTCACTCTTCTTACTTCTCTTTCTCTCTCTCCTCTCTTTACTCTTTTCTATCTCTCTCTTTCCCAGTCGGTCTGTTCCTCTCTTTTTCCATCTCTATTCCTGTCTCTCTCTAATATAATCCATCACCCCTTCTCACTCTGTGGATATATATATATATATATATATATATATATATATATATATATATATATATATATATAATATATATATATATATATATATATATATATAGGGTTGTCATACACTCACATTTACTTATATGAACGTATGCACATGCACACACAGAGTTTGTGTTTACATCACTTTCCATTTCCTCGCCCGCATGTGTGTATGTGATCGTTCTTGTGCGTGCGTGTGTTGTCGATCCATCAAGTGTCACATATGTGCATGTATATCACATATATCATGCCATGTATATCTTTGTATAGCAGCTGTCTATCAGGCAGCTTATTACACAATGAGCTTGACTGTGTCGCCTCCAATATCAAACTATTTCTGGTGTATGTCAGCCTGGGGGCTTTTCAGGATGGGGTACAATTTGAGGGTTAAAGTTTTACCAATTGTGAGAAGATGGGTTCACTTTACTCTATATTTAGAAGGGGTTGAGTACTGATATTGTATCCAGTCACTAAATATGCAAACGCATCATGATGGGCAACCAAGCTTATTTTTCCAACCAAAACATTTTCAAGAGCAGACTGATCGCCCGTAAAACAAAAGAAAAATATACAAATCATGGATAATTATTATTTGGTTTTCATCTCACCTCCACTAGTTCATTCTTCATGAGAACTTTTTACTAAGATGGCCGGTTATTGGTTCAAGTTATTATTTTACGGATAAATAATACAGTTGAACCTATGTGTAACGAAGTTGATTATCCTGAGGAACATTTCTCTGTGAAGAAGAATATGCTACATAGGGGTCAAAAATCAGTAGACATTCAAAAATATTTTGTGATGAAAAACTTGTTATTTATTTTAATTATTATTTGGAGATTTTTCGGATTACTTTATAAACCCTCTCCTCATGTAGAAGAGTAAAGAAATTTAGGAGAAGTGGAAGTTATAAGGGAATAGTAGGCTAAAATTCTGAACGGCATTCATTTTGAGAGGAGGATTATTGAAGAGAAGGATGAGAGATACATCTGTTTTCTTTGGAGAAGAGTATACTTTTAAAATTTAAAGTGGAGTGAGGATAAGAAAAAGGAGAAGGACTGTGATGAGGAGAGGAAGGGAGAGGGTGAGTAGAAGATTGATCCCTATTCTCTGATGAAGAGTATAACTATAAAATTGGAGAAGGAGAAAAGGAAGAAGGAGGAGTAGAGGATGACGAAACAACTCAAAACGGAAACAGCTGCAAAAGCAATGAGTAACAAGGAGCAACAGAGCTACTGGTTGTATTTTTTTGACTAGGTTTTAGCAGCCTTATAGCATAGCACTACAGGCTGGAGTTGATAGATATTGTGCGATTTACTCTTCAACTGTCACCAATCTTTATGTAAATAACATTGATGCTCTTTCCGTTCAATGAATACTGACAGTTTGATGTAAATCTTATTGTAATGAGTGTAATTCTTTCTTGCATTTCTTATGGATAACATTATATCTAGTCATTTGAACAATGCTGACAGTTAGTAGTGAAACTCACTGTAATGAGTGTGATGCTCTCTTGCTAGGGAACAACCAACTGCTGACTGGAGACCGGTTTTAGAGTCCAGGCTATTTTTGGACTCTGTTACTTGCAAGAGGAAAGGAAAAGAAGGTGAAAAAAGAAGAAGAAGAAGATGGTGGTGGTGGTGATTATGATGTGATGATGATGATGATGATGATGATACTTGCAGGAGGAAAGGAGAAGAAAAAAAAATAAAAAGAAGAAGAAAATGATGGTGATGATGATGATATTACTTGCAAGAGGAAAGGAGGAGAAGAAAAAGAAGATGATGATGATGATGATGATGATGGATGATGAGGAGAGAATTGTGGGGAAGTGAAGGAGTACAGGACAGGAATGGATGTGGCAAAAGTGATTAGGAGTGAGAAGGGAGATGAAGGAAATTTTGGGGTGGGGCAGGTTAGGGTTGTTGAAATAGGGAGGAAGAAGTGAAAGAAGACTATGATGGAAATAAAGTTGTAAAATGGAAAGAAATGGAGGATAGATACAGGAGAAGATTGGAGGTGTTATGATGAAAACAATGAATAATTGAGATGAAAGAAAAATTATTGTGAAAAGACCTGTGAGGATAGAATGTAGTATTACATTCAATACTCACTGGAGAAGACACAATAAATTGATGAATAGGAAAACGAAGAAAGTATGAAATGATTGTGAGAAGAGACAATAAATTGAAAAAGAAAAAGGAATAAAGGAAGAGGATGAATAGGAGAAGGAAATGAACATTAATTGGAAAAGGAAAGGAAATTTATGAATAGGAGAAGGATAAGGAAAAGGAGGATGAAAGAGAAAAAATAGACTGGCAGGAATGACAGCAGTCTACTGTCATTATATTATATTTTGATAAAATTGATGGGAGATGTAAAAAGGATGACTGGAGAAGCAAAGGTAGAGGAATGAAGATAACTTTGAAATTGAGAAAAATAGAACTTGAAATGTTGGAAAATTATGGAAGAAAATTTCTCAAGAACTGCTGAACGGTGAATATCTCCGGTAAAAGTTTAATAATATATCTGTAATATTATTCAACTACAATTGAAACCTCTAGGCTTCATCGTCCTGGATGATAACTTAATATTTGTAAATAATATTGTTCATGTAACATAAGCTCATGGGACTAAAGAAGTTTCGGAATCAAATGAATCAATTTATAGCATAATAGATTCTCAATTCTTATGATTCTTAATTGATTCGTACAAGAAGTACATCATCAAAATGATAGGGAGAGAAAAAAATAAGGTAACGTTGTGCTATTCCTTTCCCAAATATAAATAAGGTTACACATAGCCCGAAATAGATTAAGTCTTGTAGTTGTTCACTCCATAAAATTTCCAGTCCTTATTTATTTTTACAAAGTAGATTTTTAAATTTAGTTGCTTCAAAGCCAAAAATAGAATAAATAGGAAAAGGAAATAGGATATATTCACATATTAAAGAAATAATTTTGCAGGATCAAAATACAAATTCAATGAATAGAATAGAAATGAATAGAACTTTATAATATTGCACAACTGGAGAGAAATGAGGAGTAGAAGAAAGTAACAAGATCTAGAAAGGTATGAAAAAGAAATGCAATTGTAAGAGGCAGAAGAATATGCAGAAAAAATTGAAAAGGATAAGATCATTGGATGATGTTCATTGTACGGTGGAAAAATTGTGAGGAGGGGAGCATGAAGGTGGAGTAGAATCAGGAGGTGGCTAAGAAGTATGATAAAAAAGGAAGGAAATGAAAGAAGCTACAGAACCGGTTCATGCAGAGGTCCTTATCCTTTGAGCCCTCCTGCAAAATATCATGCCATAATATCCACCAACTGGTTTCAACTCAATGTCGTCTATTTTTTCAGGTGATATGAGTATGATTGAATTTGTTATATGGGACCCTCCTGTTTACTAGAGTTTGTTTTTGTAACAACCAAAAACTAGTTACTTACTTTTTCTGTGTACCAAAAGATAGATTTGTCATAATCACCTTCACTTCAACTCAAAATAATCGTCCAGAATACTAATTCAACCTTCATTTGCTTTACCAATACAACCTGATCATCAATAATGACGCGAAATCCAAATAAATAATGTTATTGAAGTGCTATTATATTGAACTATAATCAATAACAATTGTCATCATTCCAGCATTGCTGATTGAATGCAATTATTATTTTCCTACAAAACAGATCAGTTAAATATGAAATGAATTAATAATAATTTTAAATTATATTTCTATCATTCAGAATTACACAACTCACAGAAAAGTACCACAGGCTCACGCCCAAAACGGTTCCAATTCTAATTTATACAACAAACCAAATGTATGTCCAAGTATGACCGATACCCTGCATCAAGTATTTTGATATTGGATATATGCGCTATTGGATAAAGTTAATTAGGTTTTGGTAATTATTTAATGTTGAATGTACTGTAGTATTGATGGTTTTGAATTACTAATAAAATTTTATCCAAGTGTCAAGGTTTCAAGTAAATTTCTACCAATAAAACCTTGACAATCATGATGAATTTTGTTTCTATCGCCAATAACGTCTACAAATCTATCTAGTTAAATTGCCACCCAAGAGTGAGTAGGTTTGATTGGTATTTGATATTCATACCAATGAATATCTACAATCAAGAAAATTTCTACCAATGAAACCAATGAATTTCTTCAATCAAGTAAATTTTTACCAATGAATATTTACAATCAAGAAAATTCCTACCAATGAATTTCTAAAATCAAGTAAATTTCTACCAATCTCCAGCAATGAATTTCTACAATCGTGTTAATTTTTTGTTCTTTATTGAACATGATGAATTTTGTTCCTCTTACCACTAACATCTACGAATCTTTATAAATTACCACCCAACAGTGACAAGGTTACAAGTGATTTTTCACCAATAGCATCATCAGATCATTCAATTTTTCAGAAAATGATAGGTTCTCATCTTGAGTAATGATGGTCATCATATTCTAGACTCTATGTATTAAAAAATATATTTATTTTCCACCAATAGCTTATTCAGATCATTTCATTTTCTAAAAAAATTCTAGGCTCTCATCTTGAATAATGATGGTCAATCATTCTAGACTCTACATATTAAAAAAAATATTGATTTTGCACCAATAGTTTCTTCAGATCATTCCATTTTCTAGAAAAAGCTAGGTTCTCAACTTGAGTAATGATTGTCAATCTTTCTAGACTCTACGTATTAAAAAATACATCCACCAATAGCTTATTCAGATCATTCCATCTTTTAGAAAATGCTAGGCTCTCAACTTGAATAATGATGATCAATCATTCTAGCTAGGCTCTTCGTATTAAAAAATATGACGACTCCATGTTGTCCAATGGCAGACAATACAATTTATTGAGTGTCGCATGTTGGTTGTGTGAGTGAAGGTGACTGCAAACAAACAACGCAATATAGCCGTCTGTCTCTGTCTGCGTGACTAGTCCACTCCAATCCAATGCTAGAGCTAGACAACGAACGGTAAAAGTGAATTTATTATGATTTATTCATACATTAATCGCAGACGAATTTATTGATTACACAACGATGGATGATGACTACAACAGCTTTTACAAAGGTGAAACAATTGTCTTCTTCTTCTTTTCTTCTTCTTACTCTTCATCTTCTTCTTCTTCTTCTTCTTCTTCTTCTTCTTCTTCCTCCTCTTCTTCACCTACTCCTTCTTTTACTTCTTTCTATTCTTCTTGTTCTTCACCTACTTTTTCTTCTACTACTACTAATTCATCTTTTCCTCCTTGTCTGTCGTTAGTAAGCACGCGACTTTGATTTACACAACTTACCTACACAATAAATTTACTGTAGCTCTTTAGTGAGATTCAGTTGAGCATTGGTTGATTAGGAAACAATTATATTCATTTATAATGAATGTACATCTCACTATTATAATATTTTCCAACCTTTTGCATTGTCACCCTTTATAAGTATCGAGGGAAATTTATTTAAACGTACGGTACTGAAATTAACTTGGATTTGTGTTGAAAGAAATAGTTTGGAATCGGTAAAAAGTAGATAAAAGGTAACTAGAGAATAATTTTTTTCTACAAAATTTTTTTTTTCATATATTTTAGAGATATCAGGCATGCAATCTTGAACCCTTAGTTATTTTACAAGTTAAACTGACTCTTACTCATTTCATAGTAACTAATCGTTTTTAATAATACTCGTGCAACAATAGAATCCAATCGGAGTGAGTGAGAAAGCAGAGTGCAGCCAGTGTGAGAGGGTGCCAATGATTTAACCCCTTCATTATGTCTCACAGCTGTTTCAAGCATCGTCTGCTCTTCAGACATTGATTGGCAATGACTCTTGTCTACTAGACATCGCCTCTCTCCTTTCTCATTCTGTCTCTCTCTCTCTCTCTGTAGCTTCTCTCTCACACACACACTCTCTCTAGCTTCAAACTCTCTCTCTCACACACACACTCGCTCTTTCTTTCTCTAACTCTCTCTCTCACACACACACTCGCTCTTTCTTTCTCTAACTCTCTCTCTCACACACACACTCGCTCTTTCTTTCTCTAACTCTCTCTCTCACTCCCTCACTCTCTTTCTCTCACTCTCTCTCACTCCCTCTCTTTCTTACTCCCTCTCTCTCTCTTTCTCTCTTCCACTCTCTCTCTATCTCGCTCTCTCTGTCCCTCTCTCTCTAGCTTCTATCTTAGTCTCTCTCTCGCTCCCTCTATTGTCTTTCTTGTCTACTGACCTCGGTTAACAGCTTGATCTTGTTGCCTATCCTTCCCCTATATTGGCCAGCCTTCCAAAGATGGTCTTACTACAGTGAGATGATTTCAGAGCTTTCAGAATCAGTTCAATGGGAAACTTTGATGGTGTTTATTAACAATGCTGATAGTTGCAAATGAATCTTACTATGTAGTAGACGTGATTCAGTCTCTTCAACGGAACACCTACATTTTTTAGTCTTCACATTGTAGATCTAGTTTTGGTTTGTTGTCCTTGAGTTTAGAAGATGATTGTATGGGGCGTAGGTGTTACAGGAAAATTGATTTGGAAACCTGTGAAGGTCACACCTTGTAAATTTGATGGTGCAAGCAAATAATAAATAATTCAATATTTTCTATTGATCCTCCGATTTATTAGGAAATCTCTGCAAAACTAGCTAGGTAGTAAATCCATAACATTTCGTCAAGTTTTCTCTATATACACAGAATGTACCTATAGAATGTAATTCAATTCAATTCAATTTATTCATTCTTTGCACATTTTACATAGTTTAAATACACAAAAATACAAAATAAATAAAGAGTACAAAAGAATGTGTAGCTCGCAAGACTTCCGTCTGTTCGCGAGCATGAGTAAGAGAAAATAAAGATTGAGAAACGTAGAAAGAAAAAAATATTTATAAAATAGAATATAATAAATGACTAAGAATAGCCTAATGGTAAAATAAATTTGAAATACAGAGTGAAATGAAGAACAGTTTTTTTTACAATATAAGAGGGAAAACCTGAGAAAGAGAAGAAGCACAGTGAATGCACAAGTCAACTGGTGATGAGAAGAGGTGAGTGGAGAATCGTAAATTTAGAATTTGTTATAAGCTACTGCCTTTGATTACTGAAAACGTCAGGTGATGTTTTGATCCATGATAAGATTTCTTTTCTCTTAAAACAATTTTGATTGTCTGATATGAAGTCTTGTGGTATAATATTTACTAGTTTGTCACATCTATACGGAAATTGCATTCTACATACTGTTAGATTAGTTTCAGGTAGTCAGATCTCCTGTAAGTTTGGCGCGTGTTATATGGAGTAATTCGGGTATTGAAAAGATTTTTGTTTTTTAATAAATATGAAATTAAATTTTCAAGTAGAGCTGTTTGATTGTAAGTATGTTAGATTCCTGGAAGAGAATTCTAGTAGGATACAGCCTTGGTTTGCTTAGTGCCACTTTTATTATATGTTTTTGAACATTGAAGATCTTGTTTATATGACATTCCGCAGTACCCCCCCATACCCTAATTCCATATTGCAACACAGATTGTGCGTAAGCAAAGTAGACCATTCTAGTAATTTGTTGCATTTTCAACTGGCTCATTTTGTAAAATTTATTTGTTAGATACTTGACCTTGTGACATAGAGATTGGATCTGGGAATCCCATCTCAGATGACGGTCAACAATTATTCCCAGGTATTTAACGGTTTTAGAGTCCTCTAGTTTAGGACAGTCACAATCATTCAAACCTATTTATTACATTTGATATTATGAATTTTCAAGTTTATTCGGTTTACAGGTTGAGTAGCAGCATTTGGTGTGAAGGTCATGAATGAAGATTTTTTATGATTCAGAGTCAGGGTATGATAGTCAAGCCAGTTCTTGACCCTGGAAATACCCTTCTCAGCTGATATTTTAGTACTCTCCCAGTTATCACCCGAAAAAACTAAAGTGGTGTCGTCGGCAAATGAGATTGTTTGACCATTTTGCAAGTCGAGATTCAGGAGGTCATTAATGTATAGTATGAATAAAATTGGTGAGAGTACAGTCCCCTGCGGTAAGCCGTAATCTAAAAGATTTTCAGTACTGGATTTATTTTCAATTGATAATATTTGAGAGCGACCTTCAAGGTAGCTTGTAAAAAGTTTAGGGGCAAACCTCGAATTCAATTCTATTGAGCTTTTCCAACAGTTTGGTGTGTGGGACAGTATCGAATGCTTTTTCCAAGTCAAAAAATTGCAATAGATTTTTTATTATTACTAAAATTTTCAGTTAAAGTTTTTGAATAACGAAATAGCGTCTTTGTGTTTTTTCCTTCTTGAAATCCAAACTGGTTAGGGTGAATCACCTTTCTCACAACCATGTATTGTACTAGCCGCTTTTTAATAAGCTTTTCCATGATCTTTGAAAATCCACTTAGCAAGCTTATTGGGAGGTAGTTATTGGGATCGTCAACATCTCCCGATTTATGTAAAGGTAGGACTTTAGCCACCTTGAACTCATCCGAAAGAAACCTTCATCAAAGCATTTATTAATTATAATTTTTAAAGGTTTAGCAATATAGTGGGCAATGATTTTTAGACAGCTATTATTTATGTTATTAATTCCTGGTGCTGAGCTGGATTTGAGGTCTTAATTGTTTTGATAATTTCTTCCTCATTTGTCGGGAAAAGGAAAAAGGAATTTGGGAAACCTATTCGTGAAAAACGGGAATTTTGACCAGTTGGAGGAGGGATGTTTTATTTTCTTTATTCAGTTCTTCTGCGAGTACTCTCCCGATAGACGAAAAATGTTTATTTAAAATTTCAGGATCAATATCAGTCTTTGAATTTTTCTTTTCTACATCAAGTATTCATTTATGGTATTCCATGTCTTCCTGGAGTTACCTCTACTTTGCTCCAATTTATTTCTGTAATACTAATCTTGGTTTCTTTCAGTAATTTGTTTAGGACGTTTCTATAGCGAGTGTAGCATTGTTTCATTCGTTATTATGTGGTTGCTTCTGTAGTTTTTTGTGCATTTTATTCTGGTTTGAATAGCTCTTATTAGTCCGGTGGTGATCCAGTTCTTTAGTGGTTTATTCTGTGAGATGTCTTTATTTTGATAGTTGCATTTTCAATATGGGTGAAAGTTTTTGTTCAAAAGAGTGTACTAGTGTATGGATGTTATTATTATTTATTACCTCCTCCCAATCTTCATTTCAAGATTTGAAATTAATTTATTGAAAACAATTTTTTCAGTAATAGTGTTTGCTAAATTAGGCCTATCAGAACCACCGTCTACGGTTTTAATATGGAAACTATAGTCTAATTATTATAATCACTAATCATATTATACTAGCAAGTAACCCGTGCTCCGCAAGGGTCTATTTCAAACTTTGACAAACTGAAAACTTGACGTAATGAAATCTTGAAGAATTGAAAATAGGCCTATAACCATACTCGGTTAATTAAGAATCTATATGCAAAATTTCAAGTTAATCAGTCCAGTAGTTCAGACGTGATGATGCGTCAAACTTATTTCTCCTATTCCGTAAGTGTATAAGCAAGTATTTTCCTTTATTATAATATAGATATAGATACTACCTCAAATAGCAAATTCTAATGTGTAGAGGGATTCCAAAATATATGTATACTGTTTTTATTGAAATTGTATTTTGAAATGATTCAGTTACATTCTATATATTATCTGGATATGCTACATAAATTTAGATGTGGTTTGCATCAAAACGAGGTTTACTTTAAACTATAGCTTTGTAAACTATGTGTACAGGGTTTCTTTGAATCATTGCTTAATCTCATTACTAGGTAAAAATGAGAAATATAGTATCATTGAAAGGGAGCATAATCTTACAATACCTATAGCATAAGATTGAGGGCCAGGACTAAACGAAATGAATTGAGTCTAGTTCTTAAACAAGACAGTTGAACTATTTTATCATTTTTCCACTTATTATTAATTTTCTACTTAATAATTACTTGATTAATTAATTATATAAATGCTGCCGTTCTCATTGTCTGAATGGAGAAATTCTTTAAATATTCAAGCTCATATAATTTGTTCTATTATTTCAAGACGCAATTTAATGCCTGTCAATGTAATTTTCTTGAGATACAAGTTGCAATCAAAGAGCTATTGCTTTCATTTAATGTCTCCTCTGCTTAAAATCTCCTCTTCTCATACTCCTCTGATGGGTAGAACAAGAATAGCATTGGATCTAATGGAAGTGTTCACACATTTTGATTCTACCAGTGTGTGAACACTCCCATAAGAACCAATAGTGTTCATTTGCCATCTAGAGTTTAAACGACGTTCATTGGAAAGCAGGGCTTGAGTTGCACTCAAATAGCTATTAAACGTTACACTACTTGACTATGAAAATAATGCAATTAGATTAGGCTGATTAGGGCGGTAATAAAGTGGTCCATTTTAATGTGAGAGGACAATGACCTTGAATTTATTCTCTGGCCAGTTCCAATCTCAACTCTTCCCTGGCTCTGGCTTCTCGGCAACTTGGCAACGTTGCCAATTTGGCAGCTCAAAATATTCCTCGTTCTGTATTTGTTTGCTTTTTCCACTATTTCCAGTTTTTTATTACTTTTTTATTGTCGAAATGTTATTCTGTGACCCGCACGCACGCGTTAGCTTTGGCAAGCGATTAGCGCAATTAGAAAAGTTTGGAACTGTTTTGGCGTGAATGGCTCCATCTGATTATATACTTTACTCACACTGAGTCTGTGAAGAATCTAATGTGATTACATAGGATTGTTTCACGCTGTGAATGGCTTCATTTGATTATATGCTTTTCACCTACCGAGTCTATGTGAAGTCTCTTGATGTTTTTCTCTTGTGAATTGCTTCATTTGGTTATGAGATTTTCTCCTGTCTTGATTAATTATTATCTCAGTCTGTCTTATTTTTATGTGTTTTCTATAATATGGTTTCGTATTTGTAAAATAACACCATATCCTTCTTGATACTCAATCAATTATCTAGGAAGGAAATTCTAAAAAAAAGTTACAAATTTGACAAATAGAGTTGACAAAATAGAGTTTGACAAAGAGAGATAGAGTTTGACAAAATAGAGTTGACAAATTTGTAAAAATATTAAGTGATTTTCTCCTGTACTGACTCTCGAGGGCGTCTAGGGATTATTTCATTAATACCATTCACTCATTAATTTTTGGTATTCTGATATTGAAATAGGTGAGATTTAGACATACTTATCCATAATGAAAACACTAGAATATAGTCTAATATCAGACTGAATAATGAACTCTAGATAAATTCCTGATATCAGACTATATTGTAATGCTTTCATAATTTTTGGTCTGTATGAAGAGCTATACCTAAACGTTATCATTTTCTCACAATTTGAGTAGTGCTTCATTCTCTTTTAAACTCATCATTTCAAAATCGCCCCCTTCCCTCTTAATCTTTGTTCAATAAAAGTTGTCTTCTTGTCACTAAGAATATAAAAAATTGAATTGTGTCCCTCTAAACTGAGCTCTATCTCTCTGCTCTTTAGCAAATGATTATAAATGTGGGATAATGAGTCATTTGGCACCATCTATTTTTAATTTTCAAGTTTCAGTCGAGAGAGAGATTTTTTTTTTGTTTCTGGTTTGATATCCTGTCATCATTTGTAAACAGAGTTTTAGATAACCGTCAGTTTATTTGTATATATTTTTAAAATATAGCTCAATGCAGACCGATTTGATTTTTCTTACATCACTTGGAATACATGGTACAGTATCTTCAAAATGATCTTGAAATTCTGTCACCACTTAATTTTTGTTGCCAATTTTTCTTTTCTTCATAATAAATTTTCATCATCTACGTGTTTAATCAATTCCCCTGATACTACGAAATATTTAAATAACATGAAAAGCATGTTTTAATACAATGTTCTTTATAAATATATATACTATTGAAAATGAAAGGTTTTTAATTAAATTTTATTACACTATGAACTTTTCATACAGATACAGCATTGGATTGTTTTTAATGGTTCTTCTTACGACATATTTACTTCTCAGTTCTCGCTCTGTTTTGACATTTCTTTCCGTTTCAGAAAGGGCTTCCAGAAATTATTTCTGTACCCGTGAACAAAAATAGTTGGTGAGGGTTGGTTGATATTAGATTTGAACTAGAACATTGGAAACATTGGGTGGGAATTTTCTATTGCTGGACACATCAAGACATAGTAGTAGTAACAGCTGTGGAGAAGTATCCCACTAAAAATAGACTGTGTTGTCGAATGCTAGACTTTTTTTAGTTGACTTTTTAAAGACTTGGGTTGTTGGTGTGAAAGAAGATGTTGATGTAGTAGAGGAGAAGAAGATGAAGTAAGAAGAAGAAGATGAAGAACTGGAGAAGGGAGAATAAGATGAAGAAGTAGTAGAAGTAGAGAAAAAATGAAAAGGAAGAAGTAAATTAAGAAGATGGAGTAGAAAAAAGAAAAAAAGGAAAAAGTAGAAAATGGATAAGGGAAAAGGCAAGAAGAAGAGGAATGAGATGAAGAACTAAAAAAAAGCGAACATGATGAAGAATAAAATGTAGAAGATGAATAAGAGGAAGAGTGAGAAAAAGCTCAATAACTAAAAAAGAAAGATCAAGAAGAAGAAGAAGAAGAAGGAGATATATACAATATAGAGAGAGATTGATTGAGTACTTTATTTATGTAGATTAAAATATATACTGGCTTATACAATTATATACAATAGCTCACAATATAGCAAAATTATGGATGAATTTACAAAATATAAATTAAGAAAATAATTATAGAGCTGTATATAATATGAAAAAAAAACAATTTGTAATAACTATAGATAGAATAGATAATATTGTTATGCATCTACATAAATTGGCGGAGCTTTTGACATATCAATGTCTATTCTTTGGAAAGAATATTCGAAGTATTCTTCCCACTGACTCTCTAAGAGAGAGTGAAAGATGAAGGAATCTTTGATAGTCGAGAAGAAAATTCTGTTTACTATCAGAATTTTCGCGTTTTTAGGTATGTTTTTGTTGTTATTCATGCATTAAGAAGGAAGGGATGTTGACAAATAAAACTGAGTAGTAGAATAAGAAAGAGAATACTGTACAAAGACAGAGAAAAATAGGATAAGTGAAGTTAGGATTAAGAAGTTCAAGAGGAGTAAAATGAAATACAGGACCAATCATGATGAAAAAGTGGAAGAAGCAAACAATCATTTATGGAGAAGAGAAAGAACTAAGTGAGGTTGACTCTATAATGGTAGTGGAGAAAGATAGGAGATCAGCGTTGCCGATTCTCTATCTTGCCACTGCTTTATAGAAGATAGCTGATACCGGTATGTCTGATTTAATTAACTGATCATTCTTGTTTGAAATAATCATATTTTATTCGTCAAGAGAATTTTTCATTAGTAGATTTTTTATTTTCATGATCAAGAGTTACTTAATTATATTTATGCTTTGTTTTAAAAAGATTAGCAACGTTGCTGAGCTTTTATAGGTTGGTGCTATCTATTTTGTCGAATGATAGAAAAATTTTTTTTTCCATTATCTGATTTTGTATTTTCATAATCAAGATTAAATATTTCGTTACTTAATTATATTTATGCATTGTTTGAAAAATATCTGGCAACGTTGTTGAGCTTATATACGATGGTGCTATCTATTTTGTCGATTGATAGAAAATATTTTTTTTTCAATATCAGATTTTCTATTTTCATTGTCTAGAATAAATATTTCCTTACTCAATTATATTTATACATGTTTAAAAAGATCGGGAAACGTTGCGGAGCTATGAAATGATAGTGCTATCTACGTTGTCGAATGATAGACGAGGATAGCAACACCAATGTTAGTCAAGTACTGTCATTATAACGTGGACCTTGCTATAGATGATCGAGTGTAAGACAAGGAGTATAAGAGGAAGGATGGAAAAGGACTGTGAAGAGAGCAAGTATAAGTTCATTAAACAAAGAGGATGACATTGAGATGAGAAGAGAATGGATTGATGGAGTGGAGAAGTAAGAGATTATTAGTAAGAAGAGGAGTATGGATGATGAGGGGGAGGAGGAGAAAGAGGAGTAGGATGTGAAGGAGGGGGAGTCGGAGTAAGAGGAGGAGGAGTAAGAGGAGTGGGAGTAGAAGGAGGGGGAGTAGGATGAGGAAGAGGCGGAGGAGGAGGAGGATGAGGAAGAGTCGGAGGAGGAAGGATAAGGAAGAGGATAGGAAGAAAAGAGATATTGAGTTTTGAAGAGATAGAAGAGGATTTTTGGACGAGGAGGAGGAGGTGGAAGAGAAAAAGAATGAAGATGAGGAGTATGAAAGAGTTATGGTTATTGAGATGAGATGGATTCGATAAGCTTAACGGCTGTTAGAAGTGAAAAAAGAGATCTGGTAGACTGGAGGATGTAGCACTAAATTTAGTTGAAGCTCCAGAGTTTGTAGATTGAGCTTGATGTGGGGGTATTTATCTTCGTTAGATCGTTGGATGGCTTTGTTCAGTACGTAAATGACTGTATCTAGGGTCATTTTGTCAGTACTTACTACTTTACATGCATCCTGCAACTAATTTATAGGTTTTGTTGTTGAGTACAAATGTCTTGTTAATGTTTGTTGACTTGGTTATACTCTATTATCTATTTTATGTATCTTCTGAACTGGTGCAACACATGAAAGGTTGAGAGTACCAATTAGGATTTTTCCAGGATTTACTTCCAGGATTGAAGTAGCAGTGCCCAATCAATTTTTCCGCGATAAATGCATTTAAATCTTCAACTTGGTGCCAACCTAACAGTCAACTCAACTTAATGCCAACCTGACAAAATTATTAATTTAGTTGCCAGTTAATAACTGTTTCGAAGAGGTACTCTATCTAGATTATAGTTCTATAGTAACATATGATATGGAAATTTCAATTATAATTAAGAGATTGGGAGAAGAAGAATATACATGCTAAAAGACGAACCCTTAAAAACAACCCTTAGATTTAAAATATTGCCAAAAGATTTCTTAGTGCGCCTCTAAAGGGCCAACTGAACATACCTACCAAATTTGAACGTTTTTAGTTCTGCGAGTGAGTGAGTCAGTCAGTCAGTCAGTGAGTGAGTGCCATTTCGCTTTTTATATATTAATATATATATATATATATATATATATATATATATATAATATATATATATATATAGAATAGATTTATAATTTTTACAAAGAAGAGAATCACGGAGAATCACTGATCACGGAGAGGAAAACTAAGGATACTACTTTTACTATTCATCTTCCAAATTTTAGATAACATCATTTTTATTTCATTTCTGATAACATCATTTACGAGCAATGTTTAAACGAAAATTAGTTACAGGAATAATATTACATTACTTACATCTTTTAAGTTTGTGGTGTTTTAGTTAGTAGTTAGTTTGCAACAAACTAAGTAATTGTCTTGTTCTCTATTATTAATTTTTCCTGATTAAATGTAGCATTCAACTGTAATAAGAAGTTGAAAATTATTCATTTCCACAAAATTGGACAGAAGTTATAAAGTGAATAACATAACTTGGGATTCAAACCTGTTGTTCCTTTCCCAGTCATTCATAATGAGTTTGATATTGTAGGTATGAATGAATAATAATTATTATCATGTTTTGTCAGGTAAACAAATTAGTGACTGCACTGAAGAATCCATTCCTCACATTCACAATTATACAAATCAAGAGAAAGCAAAATACAATTTAATGAATATTGGTAGCAACTGTGTAATATCACTGATCAAATCACTTGTGTGTTCTATCACACATGAAATATTACAACAATTAACCCTTACTTCCATTTATTTCCACAAGGAAAGTATTGCTTTCCGAAAAAATTAAGGTACCCCAATTTCTAAATTTCTATAATACGTTTCAAGGTCCCCTGAGTCCAAAAAAGTTGTTTTTGGGTATTGATCTGTATGTGTGTGTGAGTGTATGTGTGTGTCTGTGTACACGATATCTCCCAATTAATGGAATAACTTGAAATTTGGAACTCAAGGTCCTTACACTATAAGGATCCTACACGAACCATTTCGATCAAATGCAATTCAAGATGGCGGCTAAAATGGCGAAAATTTTGTCAAAAATAGGGTTTTTCGCGATTTTCTCGAAAATGGCTCCAATGATTTTGATCAAATCCATACCTAAAATAGTCATTGATAAGCTATATCAACTGCCACAAGTCCCATATCTGTAAAAATTTTAGGAGCTCCGCCCCATCTATACAAAGTTTGATTTTAGATTTTCAATTATCAGGTCTCAGATATACTTTAAACGAAAAATTTCGAGTGGAAAAGATTGAGCATTAAAATCTCTTCAATTAATGTCTTGTAACATTTTCAACTAAAATTGAAAATAAGCTTGAAATTTGAGAAAATGTGATCATTCAATTGCAAACTGGTGGCAACGATTCTATTGAATCATTAACTATGAAGAGATAGCAGATCTCGTGTGTATACAGCGTTATTGTCCTGTCACCAGCTGGCTCAGATCTTTGAATAGTTAACTAGTATACGCGGGAACACTAGCGTCAGGTGATCAATTTTCATAATGGCAAGGAAAGTTGTGTGAGTGCGCCACACCAGATTTCCTATTTATACAGCATCTCATTTTACAAATAAAATGATTCAATGTCACTTGTAATGTTTATAGTTTCAGGGGTATTTTTAATAATTTGTGTTCCAATACTATATTTAAAGCAACTTGATGCAAGTTAACTATCCTTTCCCATATTGGCCAGATTTACAAAGATGGGCAAAATATAGTGAGATTAATTTTGTCAACCAACTTTAATTTGGATTTTCCTTCAATGACTATTTCATATTTATTAGCATTCGAACAAAAATGTATTTTCAAATTTATTTTCATCTGACAACTGTCGGAATTTTGTTGAATGAGAAGCAATATTGCTATTCATGAGGAATGCTTATAGTTCAAAGTGAATCTCGTTGTAGTGTTATTTTAGGTATCATTTTTAGGTATCTCATTAAGTAAAGTGTATTAATAAATCTGTATTAATACAAGTTGGGACAACCCCCATTTGTTAATTATGTATTGCAGATGAAGCCTGAGAAAACACATAGGCCTAACCGGATTCAGGATTAATAATCTGGACAGTTAATCTCAACTAACTTTTCCAGTTAGGGGGAGTTGATGGGTATTGTGGTGGAGGGAGGGGAAGCCTTTTCAAATTTGTCTTCAAGTGAAATAATTCAGAGCAACTTCCTTCAATTTATCCTTTGCTTGCTTTTCTCCTTCTTCTTCTTCCTCTTCTTCTCCACCATCTCCTCCTTGTGTTCATCCTCCTTCTCTTATTTCACTCTCTTCTTCTCCTTCTTTTTCATCTTCTTCCTCTTCTTCGCTACCATCTCCTCCTTTGGTTCATTCTCCTTCTATTTCAGCTCTTTCTCCTTTTTCTTCTTCTTCCTCTTCTTCTCCACCATCTCCTCTTTGTGTTCATCCTCCTTCTCTTATTTCACTCTCTTCTTCTCCTTCTTTTACATCTTCTTCCTCTTCTTCGCTACCAACTCCTCCTTTGGTTCATTCTCCTTCTATTTCAGCTCTTTCTCCTTTTTCTTCTTCTCATTTCTCTTCTTCCTCTCCTCCTCCCCCTCCTCATCATTATTTTTCTCACTCTTTACCACCTTCTCCTCTTTCTTTCTTCCCCACCACCACCTCGTCTTCCTCGTCCTCCTCATCCTTCCTTTTCCCATTTCCATCTTTTCTTCTTCTCTATCTTCCTCTTTTCGCCTTATTGACCTCGTATTCCTTCTCCTCCTTCTTCTGATCTTTTTCTTTTCCTCTTTGTTTTTTCTCGTCTTACTCTTTCATTTCTCCTCCTTCTTTCCCATCTTCCTCGTATTCCCCATACCCTTCTATTTCATCCTTCTCTCCTTCTGTCTCCCCCTCTCCCACTGATCCACCAACTCCTCATCATCCTCTTTCTACTTCTCCTCCTATTCCTGTTCTCCTCTCCTACTCATCCTCCACCTCCTCCTCCTCCATTTTCTCTTTTTCCTTATATTAATTCGTTTTCTTCTTCACCTCCTTCATTTTCTTCTCTCCTGTATCTTCTTCTGGTGTTTATCCTCTTTCTCATATTCCTCCTCTTTCTCAATTTGCTTTTCCTCCTCCTCCTCTATCTTCTCTTTCTCCATATAGTAATTCTTCTTCTTCTCCTCCACCTTCTTCATTCTCTTCTCTCCATTATCTTCTTCTAGTGTTTATATCCTCTTTCTTATATTTCTCCTCTCCCTCAATGTTCTTCTCCTCCTCCTTCTCTTTTATCTCTTCCTCTTTCTTTCTCCTTCTCCTTTATCTCTCTGAGAATGGACTTCACCGTTTCATGTGAAAACATTACAGTAGTACCTTAACTTTTGCATATTTCATCATTATTCTTGCTCAATATTATTGTAGAACTCATCAGTTTAATATGATTCACCATGTTATTTTACCGCTACCGGTATTTATTTATAACGCTAGAACGTAAGTTGAATTATGTTTTGTTAAACACATGAATAAAGGAATCTGAATCTGAATCTTTTCCTCTTTCCTACTCCTTCCTCTCCAATTCTCCTCATCCTCCAATTCTGTTCCACCTCATCCTGCTCTTTCCCCCTACTTTCCTCATCTTAGCTCCTCTTCCATTCATTCTCTCTCTCCTACTCCTCCTGGTACGATGTGATTCCCTTAGCAACCTCTGTCCTACCCTTGTGAGGCGAGGCACCCCATCATGGTGGTCCAATCAATTCCCCTAATAAATAGGGTGTTCTCCACACTGAAATTCACCTTACACTGTCAGCAGTCCCCACATATAACACCAATACTTCCCATACACACCAATGCTGACAGTTGAGGGGAGTGTAGATGTGTCGCCTGCCTGTGTCTATACTTGGGGCGGATATTAATAGGGTAGAAGTGGATTTCCTCTTTTGCCTCGTCTTCCATTTACTTCTCATCCTGTTTATTCCCCTTCTTCGTCCAAGGGAAGTACTTCTGTGTCTCTCTTCTTCGTCCTATCTTTCATTCTTCCCTTACTCCACATTTCCTTTTTGGTCACTTGTATTTTTCAAGTATATTTCTATCTTTTTCAACTCTCACTCTTTTTCTCTTCTACCATTAATCTCTTCCCTCATTGTAAGTCTTCACTCACTCTCTCTCACCCCTTCCTACCTCCCTCCCTCTCTCCACGTTGATGCTGAAGAAGAGGATATCCTTGATACCCTTTCTGAGAATTGAAATCTAAAGGTCCAAACTTCACCGTTTCATGTTAAAACATTACAGTAATACCTCAAGTCTATATATTTATTCTATATATTTTCCTATAGGATAGGATATAGGATATTATTCTATATCCTTTTCAGAGATTCAACAAATAAATATTTGTTGAAACACCACTGATTCATGTAGTTACATCACGATATTATATTATCGTTATTCAAATTGTATTCCATCTTTATTCTCAATTTTTTTTCATGCTTTGTAAAATTCGTTGAATAATTAGCAATACTGTCATTTAATGTAAATTAGTGTAAAAGCCAGCATTTTATATTGTAACATAGGCTACATAAGAAAAGAAATCTAATCTAATCTCATAGACCTGCTAGGTTTTTAATTAAAGGCAGCAAATCAAATCTTTCTCTCTCTGTTCTCGTGATTCAGATGATTTAATTTTTTTTTATGATACAGTAGTAGAGATTTCAAGCGACTAGTAGATAGGCATGAATAATCCACAGTGTTTGAAAGCAATGGAGTATCTGGTTTAGACGATAACTATTTGAGATTCCAATGTTTTATGAGTGTGGGAAACACAACACTGCATTTCATCTTTCAACTGCATTACTTTCAACTTGTACCATTGTTTAACTATGAAGTCAAGTAGAGCTCTGTAAATTCCTCACTCACAGGTAGAATTATTTTACTCATCATTTTTCAATTATGTTTACCAATAAATAATCCTTGTAATATCATAGAAATCTTTTAGGCCATAATTTGTGTGTTTTTGAAAATAAATGCTTCTCCAAACTTGAAATCTTCAAACACCAAATTATTGTAGTTTCTAAGATAACGTGTGTTACTTGCATCTTAATTAAAATACAATCAAACTAGTAACATTTCAACATCTTTGGATTACAGTAATCCTTGTTTCTAGTCCATTATGTTTTCTTGTCATATTGGCTTCTCCAAACTTCAGATTTCTTCAATCGCTAAATTACTACAGTTTTTGAGATAGTGTTTGTTACCTCAATCTTATTTCAAATCTAATTTAACCAGTAGCATTTCATTGTTTTTGGTTAACCAGTAATCCTTGTACCTAGTCTATTATGTTTTCTTGTCATATTTTTTTATGTTTTCATATTTGAATTGTAAATTGAGTGTGTAATTGAAGAATGTTAAGTGACACATAACCTAGCTACATTTGGACTGTTGTATGAATTAGAATTGGAACCGTTTTGGGCTTATAAGCCTGTGGTACTTTTCTGTAAGTTGTGTAATCATTAATGATTAAATAAATAAATAAATATTTGAATGCTTTTCCAAACTTCAGAAATCTTTATACGCCAATTTATCAATTATAGTTATTGAGATAGTGTTTGTTACTTTAATCTTATTTCAAATGCAAACAAACCAGTAACACCTCAACATTTTTGGATCACCAGTAATCTTTTTCCTAGTCTATTATTTATTTTATTTTTATGTATGTTTACAAAATCTAATATCTTTCCAAATTCCTTTAGATTTCTAAACACCGAATTATCTATCATAATTATCTACTCTTTATTACACCAATCCAATCAAAATTAATCCCAAATGGTTATCTCTATCCGAAATTCAATCAAGCCAATAATACTCAGAGGTGTTTGTAAACGTGGTCTCGACTAGGGCAGAGAGTATAGTCTAGACACCCCACAGTGTTTGCACGATTTGGCAACACCGCAGGTATCCCAACAAGGGTTGATTCGTCCTACCTACTTCACCCTTCACAATCATTCCAACAATCCAGTCTTCAATAGAACGCCAACCGTGTTGTAGTACGGAGTGTCCCGTTGTAAATATACCTGTACATTTCTTGTGTATAGTGTACATAACTGTATAGTATTTTTGTGGCGCTCAAATTGGTGTAGTATTAGAAGCTTGTAAGAATCCTCGTCCACTCACAACTGATATTGGAAATTTGCATTTACGTCGGTAAATTGTAGAAATTTTAGTTGAGTTGCCCTGTCTTTTCTGAATAATTTCATTCGAATTTCCAGTGTAAATAGAATCAGTGATATCAAAATTTGATTAACTTGCTCATTTTCGAGGTGAAATTTGTGGTTAATTCTGAATCTGATTTGTTTTGAAGTGAGGTATTTTGTGCAATATTAGTGGAAAATTAATCAGTTCGTGCAATAATGTTTTCTGGGCCCAGGGCTATGGTGAGTTATTGTTTTAATTGTTCTTCTTTTATTATGTATGGTTTTGTTTGGTTTGTTTCAATCTATGTCTATTTTATTCATAGTTAGAATGAATTAATATAGAATGTTTTACATTGAAGTTCAAATATAGATATACAAATATAGTTTCCTATAAGAGAATACTATCCTTGGGTAGTTGCATCTGAAATATGTTGAACTCACTTTTTAGATAGAATTTGTAACTGTTTAATTGTTGAAGACTGTAAAATAGACTCCACTATTGGAATGCATATAATGGAAATCAGCAGTTGAATTAAGAGACCTCCTCATACAGTGTAGTATTGTAAAACACTGTTTGTGATGTTTATTTACTTCAGTATTCATATTTTGATTCAATCTAATCGCAATATTTGGTAGAAAACTACAATTCCCGCTCAAGTCTGTTTCTTTTCAATTTCTCACAGACGAAATAATATTGTTTTGGTTTTCTCTGTCTTGAAAATTCTTGAGAATTTCAAGATTTTAAAGAGAATTCTGTATCTTCGAATAGAATTCTCCGATTTTTTTTTTTTTTTAATTGAGCTTGACCGACAACCCAGTATTTTATTAGTCTCGTTTTGTTACTGTCTAATACAGTGTGTTATAAAATATATAATACATATTTCATGTTTTACCGTCATCATTATGTCTTACCGTCATCAATGATATGGTAGGGCAAAACTTCAATTATAAACAAACTAGGGAGTAATGAATTAGCGTGCTATAGTACCAATTGTTGTCTTGATTAATGTTATCAAAGTAAGCAATGGATTACTGTTATCTAATTCTTTGTGGAGGCGAACCTCTAGTTTATCATAGTTTGATGACGATATTTAAATAATACATTGAATGTCGATTATACTCTGACGTCAGATATCTTATCAATAACTTATTCGATCTAGTTACTCCACCTGTACCTCTTTGTAATCAATAAATTTGTTGGTGATGGTCAGTAACAAATGTTCTTTAGTTTTGTTTCTTCATGAACTATATTCGTTTTTCTAGTCTCATGCTATTTATTCGTATTCATGCAATTCAATTATTCATTTTTTTGTATTCAACAAAAACATGATGAATCCAACTAATTTCAGAGTGGTTGTTGTATATAATGATACACTATAATTTCAATGTAGAATGTGACAATCCACTCTGAAATAAAGTAGCATAGTTTATTGTCGTTTCTAATTCCTTCCCAGTTGACTTGTTGAGTTTTACGGAAAATTAACCTTTTAGAACTATCTATAGCCCAAAACCCAAAACAGGTTACAATTGAACCGGTGCTAGGCTGGTTATTATGATTTCACTTTTATTATCACCGGATATGATATTTTCCTTTTATAATTGGTTTTGATATTTACAGTAGCAAGTCTATTCCAATTTTTCAATAATTAAAATCAATTTAGATTTACTCAAATTTTTACATTGTATATTTCAATATTTCAATAACTTTAATTTCAATAACTTTTTGAAAACTAATCAACCAGTTGACTTTGCCATAGAGAAAATATTGTATATTCTTAATTGTTTCTCCACAGGAATAATTCATTATTTATTTTCAAGTATATTTAAAAACATATTAATCTTGAAATGATCTCTGAATGATTCATGTCCAGGATCATAAATCATCCAGTTGACTTTGCCAAAGAGAAAATATTTTATATTCTTAATTATTGTTTGTCCACAAGAATAATTCGTTATATCTTTCCAAGTATTGAAAACACATTAATCACGAAATGATCTCTGAATGATTTATGTCCAGGATCATAACCTAGTATCTTTCCAGTATCCCCCACAACTTAGATCCTAAAATAAATGAGGATCGTATCAAACGTTCAGCATTCCTTATAAGTATTACATCAACGCTCCCCATCTAAACAATGCTGCCATTGTTAAGTGAAAATCTCATTACAATAAGATTCACTATGAAATGTCATCATTAGTTGAATGGTTAGCATTGATATTTTTAATAAGGAATACACTGGCAGTGTGAAGTGAATATCATTCTATAGTGAGGTCCACGTTATAGTGGCAGTGGAGAAAGATAGGAGAACAACGTTGCCGATCCTCAGTCTTAACAATGCCTTCTACAGACGGTAGCTTATACAGGTTTATTGATGTAATATTAACTGTTCATTCTCGTTTAAAATAGTCTATATATTTAAAAATGAATGTCTGTTTGTTTGTTCCCTATAGACTCGAAAACTATTTGACAGAACGACATGACATTTTGGGAATATGTTGTGAGAATATTGGGGATGGTTTCTGACCAGAAATTTTAATAGGGGAGCTAATAATAATTATATATCAATCTATTTTACAGACCCATGTTTTCGAAATTGTCGGCTGAGCGGCTAACGTAGATCGGGAAGATTATCATGATTCAAGATCATATTGTGATTATGATTTAGCATCTAAACTTACCAGCTGTAGTAAACACGTCACGTTGTGATAAAATTGTTTACTGGTATCAAAACGGTAGTTTTAAGCACATAAGAAGTCCGTATTGAGATGTAAATGAAAATATGTCAGATAAATTCCATGATTCACCAATTAAAGTCCAGTGTGACACGAGATACATTGACTTTTTGGCGGTACGAAGTTCGCCGAGTAAGCTAGTCAATTATATTTTATTAAGCAATAATTTATATTTTTCAATAATTTAATAATGAATTTTCATAATTCAGATGAAATATTTTGTTTTCTACATTGTTTAAAGTCGATCTGGCAACAGAGCAAAGCGAGAAAGAGATAGCGCTACCCGCTTTGTTGAATGATAGACAAGGATAGCAATAGCATTGCTAATCAAACACTGTCATAACGTCGACCTCTCTATAGATGAAAACGTTCTATCTTTCCAGATCATTGTGTCTACCATAATGGTAAAAAGATAATTCTTTGTATTTGATGTTATCACACTGGATCCGTTTGTCATTTCATAGCCGTCTATTGTGAGGTCCACTTAAATCTGTCATCATTGGTTAAATGGGAAGCTTTGTTGGTATTGATAGGAAATGCTGACTGTTAAAAGTGAATCTCACTGTAGAATGTACGTGTTTTGAACTGTCATAATTGTTTGAATTTGAAGCTGTGTTGTTGCTTATTTGGAATGCTGACAGTTTGAAGGGAAACTGACTGTAGCTTTAGTAACAAAATAGCAATTTCTTGTGTTGCTCTGCTCCCATAAGACGATAACAGCCGTCCATAAGCCGTTACGCCTGCCTGTGATCACGTCCTCTGCCAGTAGACACGTAAGCGTCATAAATGCCATAAAAACGCCCATAAACCACCAGCGATATACTGAACGGTCGCACACTAGAGCACCTGGTCTAGTGTTTCATAGTAAAGTTACTATAATGTCACTGTAAATGTGTATTTTACAATAGTTACTGTTGGAAGCCATATTATTATTCACTTGGGTTCAACTGGGGTGCTATCTATATTCGATATTTAAAAGTAGGAACGACGGAGTTTCCAAGTTACATATTTACACAGTCTTCCATTGCAGATAGCATGATTTCAATTTCAATTTATCTATTTCAAAATACAATTTCAATAAAAACATAATACATATTATTTTTAATCCAAGCCATCCCAATATATGTAATATATTATCATGCATTGTTGTTTCTTTTTAATGATAATCAATTATTTAATTAGTATAGAAATTACTACTACCCTTTTCAAACTTTTTCACATATAAACTTTTTTATGTTTATGTGTATGAAAAAGGTACTAGTAATTCCTATTCTAATCAAACAATTGAATTAGCCTTATGAAAATAATTTATTGAAAAATAAGATGAATTATATTCTATTCGTCAAGTAGAGGCTACATGCATTTTTCTATGATTTAATAATAATTTTCATAACTCAGGTAAAATATTTTGATAGTTCATTATAATTACTTCTACATACGCCACAAAAGAATTGACAACTGTGAATATATAGAAAATAGTGCTATTTGCTTTTTCCAAAGTCAGACAAGGATCACAAACCAATGTTAATCAGGTGCTGACTTAATAACGTGATACCATTGTAGAAAAGAGGATTCTTCTCTTAATCTCCTCATATATTCAGACTCATAAATAAAAAATTTGTAGACTGGATGAATTTTCATTTATGTTTTTCATTATTATTCACAAAGTATTCGTTTATAATAGTATGAAAATATATAAACTTCTATTCCATGATATCATACTCATTTCCACCTGTATAGTGTCGCCGCTTTGTCTTGAAATGAGACATAAAATAAGCACTGATATCCAGTGATTGTCTGTTGCAAAACAGTGATTGTGTGAGGGTTGCAAACTTGTCCGGCAAACAGGTGATACTGGGTTCGATTCACGCACTGGCTAATAATTTATGGAAGGTAGTTTCCTTCGAAATTCCCTAAGGATGTTCTCCCTGTTGTCAATAGCATGGCTGGAGTCCTCAGAGTGGTTAATAGCAGTTGATTTTTATTTTATTTGAATAATTACATTGAATTCTTTTGTCATTTATTGTTGACTATATTTATTAATTTGTGTTTGTGTTTTACAGATTGCGCCCTCAGCCAAGAAGCTGTGGGGTGTCGAAGAACCAAAAGATGAACCGAAAGGCATTCTGGGAAATCTCGATCACCAGATGTGGAGAGACTCAACATGGAGCACATGTAAGTACCACTTTAATTTCTAAAATGTGGGTTTGGAACCCACCTTGGTACTGTTTGTCCACTCATCTTTCATTTTTCCAATATCCACACGCACAAGCCTAGAGCTTATGTGGGCATCAACGTATAAATGAAGAGGAAAAGACATGTAACTAACACTTTCATTTCTAAAATTTGGGTTCGGAACCCACCTGGAGCTGCTGGTGCACTCATCTCTCATAATCACCCTCGTTACCCAGGCAAAAGTCTAGAGCTTATTTGGATATCAACCTGTAAGCAAAGATAATAAGAATAGGATTACTACAAAAATAAGCTTGCGAGTGTTGAAAATAATAATGCATTTATTCAAATGGGTCAAAACATACCGCTCCACTAAGTTTTTGACCCTTACCAGGAATCGTATACCAGAGATTGACAATAATGTAACAACAGAAACTAGTATCTCGTTATTTTTATCCCTCTCACTCATTATCCACGCACAAGCATGAGCTTATGTGGGCATCACCCTCAGTATTAATTATATTATTATTATTATTTGTGGTGGAACAAGTATTTTATTCAAGTATTTTTATCCATCTCCAATCTGGTTATTTTTCACGGAGAATTTGATTATTAAGGTTTTGAAAATTTTAATCGAGTAGAGTTTAGGTAGAACATTAAAATGGAACAATTGAACACCTCACAAAAAAGCTGTCTGTTGAGAACGAACCCCTGACACTGCAGAATGTTCTACGTACAATAATGTTATTAAATGACTAAATAAACATTGAATCTGTGACAATCATTTCATGATTATGTGTTTTATCACTTTGAATATTGAATGAAAAAGACTAAGAAATTGTCAAAAACCAAAGATTTAAATCTGTGGTTTTTAACAATTTTTTAGTCTTTTTCATTCAATATGAATAATTACCACAATATCATCTTCTCAACTACACAAAAAGTGTTTTATCACTGTTGAATTAAATCAAATTTAATACTCTTGAAAAATTGAAAAATACCGTTGTCATTTTTGCTGATTTACTCGTAAAACTGCCAGTGCATTCGCCACAAAAATGAACGTTTTCCTCCGTGTGTCATTTTAGTTGAAGTGCTTGTTCCTTTTGAAGTTGAAACAAAGTAGTGAGGCAGTCACCCTGGTGAGTAGTGAGCCTTATCACCCCAGCCAAGATTGAAAACATCTTTACACAAGCCGTGAAAAGCTGCGCGAGATAGAATACCATCTTCACAAGAGTCACACAGTTTGCCTGTCAAAAGAGCCATATGAATTATTTATAACTCCACTTACGGTTTCAACACACTTTTCTCATATCTCGTCCTTCTCCTCAACTCTTCCTCCTCCTCCTTCTCGACTTCTCCATCGGCTTCCTCCTCCTCCTCCTCCTCCTCCTCTTCTTCTTCTTCTTCTTCTTCTTCTTCTCCTCCTCCTCCTCCTTCTCCTCCTCCTTCTCTTCTTCTTCTTCTTCTTCCTCCTCCTTTTCCTTCACCATTTCCTCCTGCTCTTCACTACCCATCATCTCATCCTTCTTCTACTACCTCTTGGTTTTATTTCTCTTCTTCTACTCCTCCTTTTTTGGTGTTTATCTTCTGCTTGCAGTTTGTCTTTTACTTTTTCTTAACGTCCTTCTTCCTTCATTTTTCTAGCTGTGCACCTTTTTCGCTCTCTTCATATATATTGTCACACTCTTGTTCCGGCCTTGTCAGATCTCTTAGTAGGGTTTGAAAGCGTAAGATTCTCCTTGAAGTCTTCAGCATTAAGCGGTTAAGCCCTGTTGAGAACTATATTATACTGTAAAAAAGATTTTTGTAAGAAGTCACCAAATTGTCTCCACTCTCCTATTTGTTAGGGCTCAAGGATTTTAACACGCGGTTGAGAGAGAGAGAGAGAGAGAGAGAGAAATATTGAAAATAGAGGATTTAGGAGGATGAGAGAAAAAGAGTGACAGAGGTACAGTAGTTGATCAGGTGGAAGGAATGTTGAGAAATAGAGAAGAATTACCGGGTGTTTAAAAAAGAATGACCCAATTTTGAACAGTTCTATTTATTTAAAAAATGGTGTACAGCAACCAATTTTACATCAAATCACTCACAGAAGTATCAAGTCTATGTTGATGTATTATAAGTGTCCTATTTGCCCTCCTTTTGAGGCTCGGACGACATCTAGACGGTAGCCAAATTCATCCCAGACTGTTCGCAAGATGTCTGTCTTCTCGGACTGTACCCACTGCATCAGTTATCCTGGTTTTTAGCTCCTCAATATCAAGTGCTAAGGGAGGAACAACGTTAAAATCCTTCCTTAGCACTTGATATTGAGGAGCTAAAAACCGGGATAACTGTTGCAGTAGCTACAGTCCGAGAATACATCTTGCGAACAGTCTGGGATGAATTTGGCTACCGTCTAGATGTCGTCCGAGCCTCAAAAGGAGCACACATAGAACACTAATGATACATCATCATAAACTTGATACCTCTGTGAATAATTTGATGTAAAATTGGTTTGTGTGCGCTATTTTTTGAAGTAAATATAACTGTTCAAAATTGGGTCATTTTTTTTAAACACCCGGTATTCTGGATTGAAATTGTTCAGCTTCTTCAGGGCAAGTCTGTGGAAATAGACAAATTGGTAGGTTGAGGAACAGGGAATGGAAAAATCAAGTGGAAGGGAAAGTGTATGAAACCATAAGGGTAAGGTTAATTTCCCATGAGAACTTCTGTGTAAAAATGTCATCTTCTATTTCTCCATATACATGTCACATGTTCTAACGTATTCTGTGGAAAGACACTCTAGAAATTTGAAAAAAAAATATAGCTCCAGATCTTTATTCGAATATTATTGAATTACTCCATTTATATGTGATATACTGGTTTATGTTATATTCCACGTGATATGAAATAATATGCTGTGGAGGCCTGAATTCAAAATGATATACTAGTTCTACGTAAAAGTGGATATCCACTCAGTTAATTATAGTTGGAAAATAATTGTGATAGCCATTTCCCATTGTTTTGAATTTATACTAAAACCTCATTGTAGATCTTGAAGGAACTTTAACCATTTTCCATTCTTTAAATTGATATTAAATCATTTAAAAAAATGACGTATTTGAAAACCTTGCATTCATATAGGAAGATCGTGAGAAAACACAGGTTAGATTACAATCCTTCAAAATATTAATGTCAACTTCGTAAATTACAATTCATTGACACTGTGATACGGTTACATATATTGATGGAAAATATACTCCACATGGATTGAAAGTGATATTCGAGGGTTTAGAGTCATAGTAGCGTATCTACAAAATTCCGTTTTTTAGCTTATCTGACCTATCTAAATAACTTTTCGTGGTCTATTTAGTGACACACACGCTTATCTCATTGCATTAGCCATTGGAAAGATAAGTGGATAACGTATCTACAATCGAGTGATGAAATAAATGACACAAAAGCATATGTTCTGTTACGCTTCTTTGACTTGAACAAAACTGAATGACACAAAAGCTTATCTTCAGTTACGCTGTAGTTAGTGACCTACATAATAGCTTATGTGTCAACTTACGCTAGTGTGACAGTAACTTTGAGCGCGAAAAAGCTCACAAAATCAATGCTAACATAACTTTCATAGCCCATAAGTCTTGATTTTAACATAACTTTTATAGCCCATAAGTCTTGATTTAACAAGATAATCAGACTAGCTTCTGTATTTCTTCCTGTTTGTGTTTTATTCTGATCAATGATCACGAAAAACAGAGGAGTTTTTTTTTGTGTGAGTTGGCAAAGAAATGCTTGAAGGAAGCTGATGATTGTAAGTTGGAAGAGAGTTTATTTATTTATTTATTCATTCAACTTCCAACGGTACAACACGAATTTCACATGGAAATAACATAGAAGAAGAGATACAAGCAAAGAATATATAGATAAATAATAATATACAACAATAAAGAAACATCTATGTGGATAGTTTGGAAGACAAAAATTAGAATACAGAATGAATCATAGTTAACATACAATATTACATATAAGTGAAAAGGCCCATGGAAGTTTACCACATAAACAAGGAAGGGAACACCAAAATCACACCATGCAGGTATCTCTTCATAGTTCTCCTGAGAAAGCCCAAGGACACCCCAAAAAAATCAACATCAGCTGCAGCATCCTCACAACCAGAGCGAAGTATTCTAGAAAGCCCACTATTATAGGCATAGGCTGTTGTGTGAGAGCATCTGCGGAAAATGGAACCTTGAGCACATTCCTCTTGGAACACAGATGTTAATACTAGCCAGAAGTTCAGGGCAGTCCAGATATCCATTGACAGTCTTGAAAAGAAGGACCAGGTCATAGTGTTCCCACCTCAGAACCAAAGGGAGGAGATGGACTGTCCCTTAATCTCCTCCACAGGAGCTTCAAAGTACTTGAAACCCATCCTGCAGCTCAGCATCCTCACGAAACGTCTCTCCACACTTTGCAGCAGGTTAATCTGGTACAGATGGAATGGTGCCCAGATAATAGAGCCATATTCCAACACTGGAAGAACAAGAGCCCTAAACAAAACCAAGACACTCTCGGGAGAACTGAAATCCCTGGTGAACCAGGGAAAATATAGAGCCAAGGAGAGATCTAGCCTCTCCAGTGATCACACTTATGTGATCCAGTGGGCTAAGAGACTGAGTCATAGTCACTCCAAGGTCCTTGAAACTGCATACTCTTTTCAAAGGAATGCCTCTCAAGGAGTATTGAGAATCAAGTATACTTCTTCTATGCTTGAAATACATTACAACACACTTGGTTACATTCAGAGCCATACCATTATCAAGGCATCACAAATCAAGGTTGTTGAGAGAATTCTGCAGAGATTCATGTCCTAAGTCTTGCAATACCCTGTCGAATAACTTGACATCATCAGCATACATTAGAAACATGGATGATATGAAGCTTTTAATGTCGTTCATAAACAAATTGAAGAGGAGGGGGCCCAAATGGGATCCCTAAGGGACTCCAGAGGGAGCCAGGAAAGGAGATGACATATGACCCTCAGAGTTCTGAACATCAGAGCTCTGTCCCTCAGATGGCTGTTCAACCACTTGAGCATGACACATGCACCTCATAACTCTCCAGTTTGGCAACCAGGAGAGAGTGGTTAACTCTGTCAAAGGCCTTTGAGAGGTCTAAATAAAGACAATCGACCTGGCAGGCATCCTCAAAGGCACTCATCACATACTCCTGGAACAGGAGGTGGACACAACCCTGCTATTTAAAACAAATACCTGATTTTCACAAGTGTGATTTAGCTTCCATATTTTTGGAGTTTCAGAATATGAATTACCCAGTTGCAAATTTTGATGATAATCATTAGATCTGAGGAGCATTTCAGTAATTTCTGTAGGTATATGAGCTTGACCATCAAGAGTTCACACTCATGAGAAAGGTTCATGTCTCTTGTGGTTCCATTGAATTAGGAAGATTGATTGTAGCCAAGAAAACTGCTCATAGAAAGTATAAGGCAATTGGTAGTATTCAGCTCTATGAAGTTTTTTGCAATTTGAGGGATCAATGTCGTGTTTTGACAAGAAGGTGTTATACAATAACTATTTACTTGAATTAGAGGAATTGGTTTAGACAAATTCTAAATCTTTCTGGACTCATGTGGATGGTTTGAGAAAAGGCTCAGCCAGACCTACTTTTATGAGACTGGACACAAGAAGTGCTGCAACTCCTGTTGATAAGTAGTGTGAACTCTTTGCTGATTATTTTTCATCTATTTTTGTGCAGGACACGGTTAATGTCCCGACATTTGATTTTCGTTGAAACCAGTTAGTTCCATCCTGCTGCATTACTCCAATCAATATTCAACGCAGATTGGAAGCTCTGAATGTTGGCAGAGGAACTGGGCCTGATGAAATATCCCTTCCTGTAATTTGGTTTTTCTGTTCTGGCCATTCACCTAGCCATACTGGCTCTGCCTTGCTGGAGCTTGGTGTCTTCCTCAGAGATTTCAAAAACAGTTTCTTGGTACCTATATACGAATCTGGAGATCGAGGTGATGTAAGAAACTATAGACCTATTACAATACAGTCTGTAATTGCCATGGTCTATGAGAGCATTGTTATGGACCACCTGTATTTCCACCTGCATAAAATGATGAGCTTTGGTGATAAATAGCCTATCATATTCATTGAAGAGAGTGAATAATTTGAAGAGAATCATTGAGAGGGATTCCAATGTAATTTTAGTGTAATTGTTTCATAATATTATGTGATTTTCAGTCATTCTCAGAGTATTTCTATTGTATTTCAGTATTCACTTTTTCAGTCCTTTAAAGAAAATGACATTAAGAAATGATGAGTTTTGGTGATAAATATCTATAGGCTGTAGTCATTGAAGATAGTAACATTTTCGAGTTTGATTCAAGTGTTATATGAAGAGGCTGGAATTTTCGAATTTAGTTTTAATGTTATTGTTTCATATTTTGTTATCCTCAATCATTCTCAGAGCATTATAATTTCATTTCAGTACTTAAATTTCCAGTCTTTCAATAATGCCGTACCTACTTATTAGGCACCTGTGATGTGATTCTCTATACTTTTTATAATTATCATATATCTCTCATATTTTGTTATTGAATGTCAATAAACATCTATAAAATACATGGAACAATTTAATAAATTGTTACTATTCATAACTGATCACTCTCAGAATAGCTTATCTCCAAAAAATGATACATTTTTGGAAATTGATTACGGTCACAATAGCGTAACTAGAACAAGGTATTTCATTTTTAATTTTATTTAATTGAATTTTCAATAATTCATCGAAATGAATGCACTGGTAGAAGCACAAGATTCATACAATATTGATATGTGAATTCTAGGTTGTTGAAATTAATACAAACCTCAGAAATAGTGAGGGAGTGTGAACTCATAGTTGTTTTATGCTCTCCTGAAAAGTTGGGTTTTTGTAGATACGCTACTATGACTTTTAGCCCTCGTATTGTTCCACATACTTTCAAGTGAAGACTCCACTTGAGAAATTATATTATTAGATCATAGAGATGATAGTGTATTTCGATGATTAAATACTGTAGTTTGAGTGATGCCTCATACAAAAACAGAGAGGCTACAAGCATATAAATTATTAATCAATTCATTTATTCTATGATATACAATACACAATTCATTAGAATGATTGTTGAAGGACCAACAGGTACAACCCAAAACTTTTCCTTCCCACAATTTCAATTCATACACTAGTCAAAAAAGTTGGTTATGACTCATTCATTTATTAATGGCCTTCTTAAAAATGCTTTTTCTTCTGAGGGATGATAATCATCATTCTTCCGATAAGAAATCATTAAAATATCGAGGGAATTTCAATGGGAAATCATAATCTAAGATTATCTTTTTTTCAGAGATCTTTTATTCATCAATCTGCCTCCATTCTGTTCTATTTTCTCAAATCCAATAAATCCATCAAAACCATAAAGTGGTGTCATAGACCTTTTTGGTTTCCATAACTAGTTTTAGGAATTCCCATAGAGATTTGAAGTACTATACTCCCTTAAACAAACTTTTAAGTGAATTGTAAAACGATTCTTAATAGAGGATTACTTATTAATTGGTTTTCTCGTGAGGAGGTTCCTAAGTTTATACTCGGTTGAAAATACGCTATCACCAAGAAAAGTTTTCCCCAAGTTTTAAATCCCAAGTGAGAGGGCGAGTTCGGATAGTTTGAAAGTTTTCTCCCTCTTCCATGCACACTTTCTTTCTATCTTTCTCTCTCCTTCTAGATCTCGTATTTTCTTTTCTATGCTTCTCTATTTCTTTATGAACTAAGAAGGCGGTGGAAAAGAAATTGGAGAAAAACAAGGGAATTGTATTTCGGGACTGTATTTTGGAGAGAGCTGGTTTCATACAAAGATCTTTGTTGTCGGAGGGGTGGTGAAGTTATTGTAGTGAGATGTGAGGTTTATTTGAAACTCTCAGCATAAGTTGTATTGAAAGTGTTGGTGTTATTTTTATACGTGATACTGACAAATTGAAGTGAATTTGTTAAGGCGCCACTGAGAATAATGAGTGTTGGAAAAGTTTGTGATTTAATTTACCATCTTCTTCAGATTTTGCTCATTTACTAGAAAGCTGTGATTGTCTTTTTCAACTATTCTTTTATCTTTTTTACAAATTACACCGGTGTAATAACATTTGTAGATGAAATACTAAGAATGTGTTATTTGTGTTATCCTTGTGTTATTTTTCTTCCAAATTTGGGTGAATGAATTAGTCCAAAAATTTGTTTAGCTTCTGATTAGTCTTTATTTTTGTGAAAGTAACATCCGGCTTTGATTAACTGTTGATCATCCTTGATTTAATTATTAATTTATTTAAAACATTATTAATTGGAGTGAAATTATCGCCCGTGATGCAAATTTGATGTTAATTGATTCTCAAAGTATTTTAAACTTCAGATATTGTTGCTGGTGAGATGTATTTTTAAACATTTTCATTTCCATTAATATCAATTATTTCTTGAAGTTGGTTGATTTATTACTACAAGTATTCTTCGTTATTTCTCCAAAGTATAGAAATAAAAATAGAAAACGGCTATTCTTTTCTATTCTTGATCATTATAGTGAATTAATTCTTGGTAGAAATGAGATGCTATTTGTATTTTCCTACCAATTCCATCTTCTACAATAGTTGTGACTTCAATTGAATCTGTCAGTAGGATTAAAACAAAATATCTCAATCGTTCGAATATTCAGATTATCAACTATAGAAATAAATGCGAAATTGATATTGACTTGCAGCACAATAAGTTATTTTTTAGTTATTCTGTTCAAAGTTGATACCTTGAGACAGTCTTTATGCAACGTAGGTGAAATGTTGAGCTAGTATTTAGTTTTAAATATAATCAATCGTTATCTTATGATAGGCAGTGAGTGTAGAGTGAGAATGTAATTTTATACTCACTGATGATAGGTCGTGAGAAAATACTAGATAAGTCACAATAAATGCAATCCAAAACTTTTCTGATTGTTTTCCAAGCATTAACGTGATCCTAATGCAATCCTTATCTCAGTATTGCTTGACATAGGAATTTTCAACAACTTTGTTATGTCTATAGTTAGATATTATTTTCAACTTGAAGCATTATAGATTATATGATTGCTTCTTATTGAATCAATGCTGACTATGAATCTATGTACCGTGAGAACTGTGAAGTTGCCACTCTATTATCTCATTATCTGCTTTCTCGTAGCCTGGCAGACGCTGAATAAGTAGGGGAGAGTATCATTGACATTGCAAGTGTCTTTCACCTCTCCATCGCCATTCTCCACTTCAGCATGTTTCAAATGTTTGCAAATGGCGGCATTTCAACGTTGCCAACTGTTCTTGGCGCTAAAAATGTTTTGGCGCGAATTCAGTGAGTGATCTTCAGGATCCACTGTGATATTGCTCTGTAGTTGACTGGCATGATGCTATGTTGGAAGATTGGTCAGTTCCTATTGGTTTCATTCTGAAAAGTTTGATTGGAACGTTAGACAGTTGTAATTAAAAAAAACGTGAATAAATCTGAAACAAGTGTACAGAACTAGCAATGAATGTATATTGAGAATTACTGATGCCCAGTATTCCTGTATTCTCTAGAGCATATTATTATTAATAAATAATAGTGATCATATTGCAGTAGCATAATTATTATTCTTATCTCTTTTGTGCTATACTCTAGTATTCCTGGTGATTAATGTTGCAATGAACATCATTTACTTGATAGTATTTTCCCAACAGATTATATTCTTTTCCTGACGATATAATAGAAATAAAAATTAGCAGGGTACCATTATTTGAAATGATTTATAAATTTATTCCCTGTTAGCATCTAGATAGAAGCGATTTTGATGTTCCCATTCTAAGAATCAGGAAACTAGGCCTCAATTCTACATTAAGTATAGCCGTTCGTTAAGGTATAATCATTCCTGAGAGACTTTCACAACAAGATAGGATTCAGAAAGCAAGTAAAGAACTAGGGCTGGTGAAAATTTTTTTAGTAAAAGTTTCCAGAAAAATTAACTTTATGATACAATAATCAATACCATAGATTCACAACTGATATTGATTTATAATGGATTTGCAACGATATTTTATGCCATACATGACAGAAAAGTACAACATTTATAGCAATTCACAACGAAATTAACCATTTCCATTCTTTGAGGGATGATGAACATTTGCTGGAACAAACCATGGTTTACTTTTTCCACTCCCTAAGAAATAAACTAAGAATTGAATTCTTCATCTGATTTTGAAAGGCTTTGAAGAAATTATAAAGACAACAAATATTTGACCGAGCGAAGTGAGGTCTAAGATTCAAGTCGACGGTTTGGCATTTCTCTTAATGTTTAAATGTTTGAATTTTTATATGTTGCGCATTTACGGCGAAACTTGGTAATAACTTTTCATGAAATTTGACAGGTATGTTCATTTTTTAATTGCGCGTCGACGTATCTACAAGGTTTTTGGAAATTTTGGATTTCAAGGATAATATAAAAGGAACAAGGAGCCTCCTTCATACGCCAATTTTAGAGTAAAAATCAGACTATAGAATTACTCATCATAAATCAGCTGACTGATCTCACAGTGATTTCACAGATGTGTGGAGAAGCCAGTCTATTGCTGTATTTCCATAACGTCTATAGTTTCAATCAGGTACTTGTGGATGAAAATATTGCGTGAGGTCTACTGTTCACAGAACTACTAGTTGAAAAAACTGTATTGATTCATTAAAATGATTGTGGGAGGACCTACCGGTACAGACCATTACTGTTCCACCCCGAATTTTGATTTTCATAATAGATCATTTTCCTCTTACCTTAATGGTAGTATTGAAGGAATTTGATAAATTTAAACTTTTCTACGAGTCACTTCGCTGATATTACAATCAATAACTAATACAGAGTGTTTCAAAAAGGACTCTACAACTTTGAAAGTTCATATAAATGTACACTCTGTATAGTTTTCAATAATTTATAGTGCAATAATGAGAAACGCAGGAAAATGTGGATGGAAACCGGAATTTTATTACATATCCTGTCTGCTTTAAACGTGACCTGTGTGCTTTTACCGATTAGTTGGGTTACGAAACGACGCCGCCTCTCTGGTTTCCATGACAACGCCTAACCGGCCTTCTGGCGCCAACTTCAAACCCTTCTCCGACATTACTCTACCCCCTCAAACTCCTCTTTTTCCATTCTTCCTCCTCATTTTCCTCTTCCACTACAATCTCTTCCTGCTATTCTTCTTGTTTTCAAACACTTTTCTCCTTCTCCTACCGTACCTGACCCGTATACTCTTCCTTCTCCTCCTCTTCCTCATCCTCCTCTTCTCCTTGTCCTTCCTTTACTTGCTCTTCTCCCCCTCCTCCTCCTCCTCCTCCTCATCCCCCCTTCTCTTCCTCCTCTTTCTACTCTTCTCCTTGTCCTCCCTTTACTTGCTCTTCTCCCCCCTCCTCCTCCTCCTCCTCCTTCTCTTCCTCCTCCTCATTCTCCTCTTCTCCTTTGTCCTTCTTTCACTTGCTCTTCTCCCCCTCCTCTTCCTCCTACAATATTGTACCTCTTCTTCACACTTCTCTCCTCTGTATCTCATCATCACCTCCTCCACCTCCTTCTCCTCCTACTCCTACTGCTCCTCCTCCTCCTCCTTCACCCCCTCCTCCTCCTCCTTCACCCCCTCCTCCTCCTTTTCATCCTCCTCTTCTCTTTGTCCTTCCTTTGTTCTTCTGCCCCCTCCTCCTCCTCCTACAATTGTACCTATTCTTCACACTTCTCCCCTCTGTACCTCATCATCATCTCCTCCTCCTACTGCTCCACCTCCTCCTCCTCCTCCTCTCACTCCTCCACCCCTTCCTCTTAAGTGTAACTGATGTGTCATCCAAGCGTGTTTCTTTGCCTGACTATGTCGTAACATGGGAAATTCCTTTTCCAACCCTTTTCATATTACGTTCACTGGGATTCTCAACTGATTCATATGAAGGGTAGTAGTCAAGAATTGTTTCTATTAGTCATGGAATGCAGGTTCAGGGGTTGTAATGCAAGGATTTTTTTGGAAAAGAATTGAAATTAGAATAGGTATCTCTTGTTACTGTACTAGGTTAGTAATAGCATAAAGTAAGGAAATTATTTAAAATAAATCATTACTACACAAATATATTATTGTAAATAAATCAATTCAAATTTAATTGTAAAGTAAATCATAACTTTGATTTAATCATAATTTGCTTTTTTTAAAATCATTATATTTGTTATTCAAATTCCAAGTTATAGTTTCCTTGTATATCATTCAACTAATTTGTTATTCTTCCCCTAATCTTATGACAAAGACAGTTTGAGTTTTTTACATTTATACAAGGCTTGACATTCTCATTCTCTTATTAGTGAGTAATTAATGCTTTATTTAAAGTAAGATTATTTCAATTATCTCTGGTTATAGTTACACTGTATTCATTAACTACAATTATATATTTGTGTAGATTAATGAGTGTGAAGCTCAGCATGCAAAGGATCTTACTATACCTGGCATTAAGTTTAGTAAAGAATCATTAATCGCGTACAAGCCTGGAACTTATATGGGCTTCACCATCAGCAAGAAAAAAAGTTTTACTTTGCTGGAAAAATCATTATTTTATGTAGCATGAATAGAAGACTATAATAGTTGATGAATAGAAGACTATAATCCTATAAATCCTAGGCCTTCCTTTCAACATTTTCAAGATTAATTACTATGTGAAAGAGGCTGATAGACTGACTATATTTTAGTACCGTACTCTACTATTCTATTTTTTATCTATAAATGTTTGTTTTTTGTGTTACTGGTATCTATAATAGTGTGCATCATAGTCATAGTTACTTTTGTCATCTTAATATAATGCATTGTTTAGAAATAAGAACTTGTATTGCTGGATTAAGTTATGTTTTTATTGACTGATTTTTTGTATGACAATTGTCCATGCTTTTCTTGTAATGGCCTATGACATGTAATATATAAATAAATAAATAAATAATATTTGATAAATTTTTAGTCGAATTATTAAGACTTATTTCAAACTTTTCAAGAACAATTCAAAACAAAACTATATTCTTTTCTCAGTGAAAACTATATTCTTTTCTCTTGTTAGAGTGAAAACAATTATGATCAGAATTTTGCAAATTTAATGAATTGTTAATGTTAAATGTTATTAGAGTTTTATTTTAAGATTGATATTTTATGTTATTCTGTTATTTATCTGTGACGTTTTTCATCTGTATTACATTGTTTTTGTTATACTTTTGTTGAAAATAAAATATTATTATCACTTAAATCTGACTCTGAGAATTCAAATATAGAAACCTTCCCAGAAAAGATGATGAATTCAATTCTGTTGAATGTTGGCAGCATTGTTCCTTATTGGAGTATGATAAATATTTCATCTTGTTCTCAAATATTTCATTCATTTATGTACAAAAGCCCAAAATTATAATCAAATCAATGTTTGGGAGATTAACAACTCGATAAATGATGTGCTCCATGCTCTTGGGAACTCTTTTTTCTGGTGACATTTTTCAAAAAGGATACTATCAAGCTCCGTAAATGGAACATATTTCTAGGAAAAAACTTGTTCATCGTTTTTATTTTTTGCGATATGAGTGCACAAAGTTGAAATCTTGGTGGGCGGGGGAAAGATCCGTTGTCGAATTGAGAGTATATAAATACATGCAATTTTGAAAATACATTTTTCAAGATATTGTCTGTCTCTATGTCTATCTCATGACATATTTGATGTCTCATAATATCAATTCCAGATGAATTTTGAAAAAATACGGTAACTCTAAATACTGTAAAATAAAAACTGTTATTTTTCCAAATTGCATAAATTTCACTAGAATTGATATTCTGATAATTCAAATATGACATGGGATAGACATAGAAAATGTACTTGGAATGTAATGTACTTTGAGAAAGTACCCTCAAACTTTCATGAATCTATTTCATCCAATTTCGGAATTGGATCTCCGATTGTATGGTAACTAATGTCACAGATGATATTAGGGGAGCTCCAATATTCACTTCAGGAGTTGTGAAAAGTACTGAAGTAAAAATCTGAACATCCAAATCACATTGTAATTCGATTAAACCTGAACTTTTGAAACAGGTTTTCCTAAAATGTACATTATACATTTTGCAGCTACATTTCAGTGGTGAGCTGGTGAGTGCTGTAAAGCTGTAAAACCCACGACTTGCCTGTCTACAACGAATAGAAGGGCAAAAAGTAGACGAGAAAAAGAAACAGAATAATGTTGAGTTTTGCTTTTATTGTCGGTTAAACTGGAAGAGTTGAATAGCTGGGCTTCTCTCATGGAATCATTGACCGCAGATTGTCGTTACCTACCAAGGTCAATTCTCTCTCTCAATCCTTTTCTCTCTCTTTCTCACTCGTTCTCTTTGATTTCCTCTCTCACTCATTCTTTCTCTCAATCCTTCTCTCACTCTTTCTCACTAATTTTCTCTCCCTCTAATCCACCTCTCTCTTCCTTGTTCATCATCTACTACAAAAGTCTTGAATTTATCGAATTATCTAATCCAATTTCCAATCATCCCACGTCTGATTAGATTTGTAATTACATTAGCCAAGTAGCTCCCCTATTAACTGATTAATTTCATTAATGTATTTCAAATCAATGTGCTAAACAGTTGGTTGCATTTGCTGATTAAATAGTCTACGCCTACAAATTGATTTGCAAATATATAGTATTTTTTTGTTTTGTGATTATTATTGACTAAATATGTATGGATTGATATTGAATTTTAATGATATTATAATTAAAATACAGTATTATGATGTATGTATGTATAGTTTGTTCCTGATTTTCCATAAATATTTTAAAAGATGATATTGATGACTTCGAATGCTCACTCTCATTTGGTAGAATTTTGGCAAACTGGGTACTATTTTCAAACAATGTTATCCAACCAATTTTTATATTTCCATTGTTAACATTATTCTATTTACTGTATTTTCCTATTATTTGAAGTCCTTCCAACATTTCCACAATGTTGATTTATGTCCATGTAATAAAAAAGTTGATATTGATATGACACTATTCAAATGCTCACTTCCATTCGGTAGAATTTTGGCAACCTTTGTACAATTTGTTATCAATATCCTCCTACCAATTTGTATATTTCTTTTGTTAAAATTATTCTATTTAATGTATTTTCGTATTACTTGAAGTTCTCCCACCATTTCCACAATTTTAATTTGTGTCCATGTTATCACAAAATATTACTATCGTATCTTGTTTTCCCATAAAAAGCGTTCATAGAGTACAATCTCGATTGTAATTACTGTATTAGATCATGACAAGATATACATATTAACAGATAGATACATAATAACAGATACAGTATATGTATTTCCTTGATGAATTCAATATTATAGTATTTTATAAATATAATGGATCATTATTAACAATTAATGTTTTATCAGATATAGTTACGGGGATGACTTGAATCACAGCTACGTACTACAGAAGGCGGTGGAGCACGAAACGTGGCAACTGTATTGTCCTTCCATTCCCACTGACATGAATCTCACTGTATCAGGTTTTATTCCTTCTCCCCATCTAATTTGGATTGTTTTCTGTAACTATGCACCAATCCAGGCAGTGATACATTTTACTTGATACTTTTCCCATTTATAATTTTGTCTGTAAAAGTACCTTCCATTTGATTTTGATTCTGTTGTATTCAAGTGCAACCTATCACGCAGTGGTCCTTCCAAGTCATTTTAATTATGTTGTTTTTAGTTGCACATGATCATAATGGTCCTTCTATGTATCTTGTATGTGACGAAAGTGTATCATATGGCATATTCTATATATTATATCTTGAAGTAACTTCACTTATATTGGCTACTTTATTAAAATTATAATAAAAACATGAAGTACCCTTTTATTTTAAAAAATTCAAAACTTTAAACGTTGTTTGAAATGCTTTAAAGTTTTAAAAATGTTTTAAATAAAAGGGTACTTCCTGTTTTTTATTTTGTTTTTATCAATTCTATATATCTTGTATCTATCTATGTATCTTGTATCTTCTGTGTATCTTCCCTGGTCCTTTCAATCGTATCTTCTATGTGATTTTGATTTTGTTGTTTCCAAATGCAACCTACCGTACAGTGGTATTTTCAAGTGATTTTGATTCTGTTGTATTCAATTGCAACCTACCACACAGTAGTTCTTCCAAGTGATTCTTATCATGTTGTTTCTAAATGCAACCTACCACACAGTAATCCTTCCATGTGATTCTTCCAAAGCTATTTTGATTCTGTTGTATTCAGGTGAAACCTACCACACAGTGATCCTTGCAAGTAATTTTAATTCTGTTGTATTCAATCGCAACCTACTACACAGTGAACCTTGCAAGTGATTTTGATTCTGTTGTATCCAATTGCAACCTACCACACAGTGTTCCAAGTGATTTTAATTTTGTTGTATTTTATTGCAGCTGACCACGCAGTGTCGCAGCCGATCATGGTGCAGCGCCGGTCTGGGAGCTTCCCTGGCAGCGGAGAAGCCGGCAACATTCTCTCGCCTCGCTCGTCAGAGACCGGCGGTCTGGGAGTCAAGATGGTCGAATACGTGCTGGGTCCCTCACCCACCAGCAAGGACCTCGAGCCTAGAATGCGCTCGCTCATGGTTGTTAGTACTCCAAATCAACAAAAAAAAATTATTAGAATTGTTGTGTCTTGTCATAATTAAATCTCAATTTTGAACTACAGTTAACCCTTTCTCCAAGTGTCTGGGTTGTATCCGTACTTGAACAAATGCCTGTGCGTGGGATGTGCTATAGAGAGGTCCACGTTATAATGGACCTACTTGGACATACGTTACTTGGCCGTGAATGTCTCTTGCAGGGCTCGCATGGAATTCTAGTCTCAGCTAACTCTTCGACTAGAAACATCATGCTCAGCCCTGCAAATGGCCACTTTCCATCCTTGTGAAGTAAATGGCTCTCAAGAAATTTTAGTCTCAGCTAACTCTTCGACTAGAAACATCATGCTCGGCCCTGCAAACGGCCACTTCCCGTCCTTGTGACGTAAATAGCTATATTATAAAAACTTTTGGTTTGAAGTCAAGGAATAGCACAAGGTACTACTAACTTGAAATTTCGCATATAGATACTTTATACACTGAGGATAGTTAAAGGCCTATTTTAAATTCTTTAAGATTTCAGTAGTTCAAGTTTTCAGTTTGTCAAGTTTTCTATTTGACCCTTGCGGAGCACGGGTTACCTGCTAGTAAAGAATAAGTAAATCATTTTTTTGTTAAATAGTTTTGGTAAGTTATCAATAATATTTTCTACTGTTTAAGATACTAAAATAAACTAAGATCTTGAATAAACAGAGATCTTGAGCTTAATAATATGCACTCGTTCTTAGTTGTTAGCCAAACCAACAGAAAATGTTTGATCAACGTTTATGGTATGTCATGAATAATTTTTAGTTGATACTGGTAATCTATTTATTTATTTATTCATTCATTCATAGACAATAGATACAATCCAGGTAAAAACAACAGGCATTCGCCCAAAACTGCTCTAAATCTTTGAATATTTTTGTTAGAGATTCCAAGACTTGGAAGAAACAAAGATTAAAAAGCTCTCGTTCATGATGAGATAGTTATAAATTATCAATTTTATTGGATTGTTGATGTAAATTGAGATTTTATACGAATTTCCAATAGAATCACACAAATTATTAAGAATTTATTGTAACTGTAATGAACGTGATCTATCAAATACTTCTATTAAATAATAAAATAACTGAAGATTGTAAACTAAATTTATCAGATGTGAAATGCATATTAGCTGAACAATCTTCAAGACTTTTTAATATCCAACACAATACAATCTTCAAATAATATCCAATACTATTCCCTCAAATAGCTAAAACTAGAGGGATTAAAATATGTGTAAACTGTATTTATTGAAAATGTGTTTTGAGATAAATAAATTGAAATTGAAAAAAAAATTGAAATTAATACTAACACAACTATACTAATCATCAATATCAAAATACTAAGTATCAATACTAATGCAATTGAATGTTCTATGTTTGAATATATTGAATCGGCAAATATACTTGAAAGGAAAGGATTCTATGCTATCTATTCTATTTTCGAGATGATTATTATTTGAAATGTTTTAAGTCAATTTTGAGTTGATTAATTATTTGTTGATTAACATATTGAATTGTTTGCAGACATCTTCAGACCAAGAAGGAAAGAAAGACAAAGAGAAGGCCCCCTCCTCTCCCCTATGACGGCACAAAGAAGGAACTCGAAAACGGAGTCACTCAGAACGGAGTACAAAACGGACTCGACGATGACAAAGCTTTCAAGTGAGTACTTACATCCAATAAGGAGGTATAGTTATTATTAAACAAAAATCCAAATTAAATGCTGTAAATCTAGCTTTTTACCCTGTTGTCAATATCTGCAGTAGCAGAAGTTTTCGGGGTGACAGCATTTAATTTGGATTTTTGTTTTATAATAATTATTCATTAGCATTTTAATAAATGCAATATTCCAGTTATTCCCATCTGTATTCAGGTATAGTATTTATTGATGTCAAATTTCAGTTACTTTTATTTCCATATACTGAATAGTTATTATTATCAAACGAAAATCCAAAGTTAAATGCTTTAAACCACCCCGAAGACTTCTGATGCTGCAAGTATTGACAGCAGTTCACAATTCAGAGCTGTAAGAGAGTAGTAAATATATCATAGACTATCTCCTGTTTCTCTATGATAGAGCTTTGATTAATGATTTGACTAATGACAAACAATTATGGCAAACCAATGCTTATCAGGTAGTAGCTTTAAAACATGAATGTCAATATATATGTCGTCCACTTAGCTGATTTAGGACATACTATTGTGCTTTCAAATTATGTAAGTGATTAAGTAAGCGGAAAGTCCATGTTTATTCATATATTTATTTACAGTATTTATTTAGACACAAAATATTCAATGATTGGGATAAACCAAGGCCTTTTCCATAATATAAACTTTCTTTAAAATTTGGTCATCATATTGAGGAATTCGCTGTACTTATTTACGTTTTATTCTGGGTTGCTGCTCTACTTACCAGTCAATTGCAATCATTATTAGGAAGATGGAAATTGTTGTGTAATTGCATTTGTTCGAATGCAAGGAATAAATAATTATTATCAAACGAGAATCCAAAATTGAATGCTATAAACCACCCCGAAGACGTCTGCCACTGCAAATATTGACATTAGAATAATCAGCTAGAAGGCAATCTGATGAGAGCTACTATCCAAAAAATATTTGCCAGCCCGGGAATCGAACCCGGTATCACATAATTGCCAATCATTTGTGTGTTCATCGTTACACCCTTCGATTCCCGTGCTGGCAAATAGTTTTTGGATAGTAGCACTCACCGAATTTCCTTCCAGCTGTTTAATCTGTTGTCAATATTTGCAGATTTAGCATAAGTCTTCGGGGTGGTTTACAGCACTTTTTATTTTGGATTTTTGTTCAATAATAATCATTTATGTCTTGCTTTTGAACGAATGCAATGTATCATAGTTTTCAATCTTCCTTATAATGATTAGAATTGAATAGTAAATAGAGCAGCAAACTAAGAATGAAACGTAAATAAGTACAGCGGATTCCTCAATTAATTATTGATGACCGAATTTGAAAGAAAATTTATATTATTAAAAAGGCCTTGCTTTCTCCCAATCATTGTATGTTTTGTGTTTAAATAAATACTGTAGTTAAATAGATGAAGAAACATGGACTTATCACATACTTATTTACTCTTATTTACTCTGAAAAAAAAACACAATATATCCCACATTGTCTAAGTAGACGACGTGTCTAGAGTGGGGCTCACATTTAAAAGTTAGCACCTGATAAACCTTGGTTGTTTGCCTTCCTTGTCTGTCAGTAGTCAAATCATTAAGTCTAAAAATGAACTTTCTACTAGTGATATTTTTTCATAGTTTTTCGATTTGTATATCATCAAGCTATCAAAATGAAAACGTTTTCCCAGGAAAACATTTTTTTTCGATCATTACTTTTTGAGATATGAGCGCTCAAAGTTCAAATTTTTGGCACAGAACATTTCAAATTCAGTAATAGATAAATCCATGAGATTCAGTGGATATATTATTCTTCATGGTATTGATGATTGAATTAAACAAAAATTTTCTAAAAATATCAATTTTTGATGAAGTTATCCAATTCACCAAAAATAACTTTTTCGAGTTATTTTTGGTCATTTTTAGTAAATTGAATAACTTTCTCAAAAATCGATATTTTCTAATCATTTTTGTTTTATTCAATCAACAGTACCATGAATAATTTCTCCTCTGAATCTCAGGGATTTATCTCTTACCGAATTTGAAATGTTCTGTCCCAAAAATTTGAACTTTGAGCGCTCATATCTCAAAAAGTAATGATCGAAAAAAATGTTTACCTGGGAAAACGTTTTCATTTTGATAGCTTGATGATATACAAATCGAAAACCTATGAAAAATATCACTAGTAGAAAGTTCATTTTTAGACTTAATGATTTGACTACTGACAGACAAGGAAGGCAAACAACCAAGGTTTATCAGGTGCTAACTTTTTAGCCTTTGCTCAGCCCTTAATCGAAGCTCTCTATCTTAGAGAAAAGATAGCAGCTTATTCCATCTTTTCTCTATGGCTCTAACCTCTTCTAGCCCTGAATTGTTGCCAAATCGGTTGTATGCTATAAAGAAATATGATGAACTAACAAAATGTTCAATCTAAATTTATTTAAAAAATGTATTATGAAATTATTGAGAAAAATATTTTATTTTATTATGATATTGTCAAATAATGTATTTTGAGATATAAATGGTCGTAACGACTAGAAAAAAACAAGTAATATTAGATCATAATAGCGGGATAGTTTGAATCTCAGACTTTGGAAGGTGGTGAAAACTGGAGAGAGTGACTTTCTATAATTTCAATTGACTTTATAACGTGAAACTCACTATAGCAACTTTGCAATCCATCCTAAAGTGTATGTGTACGTGTCCCCAGTCACTTAAAGTTAAATCAGAAAATAATTTGTTCAATAATATCAAGAGGTGGCCTAATGGAGCAAAACTTTGTGACTTCTCCCATCGCCTCTTATAGTCTGTCCAAACTGCCATGAGCCCTGAAAGATTGAGCCGACCCTCGCTCCCTCACGCGCAGGCACACACGGCCGGCCTACCTGCGCCATTGATATACTATGTATACTACGTAGTATACAGGTAGGCAGACCGTCCCTTCACTCACACATACAAAAGGAGACTGCGCTTGTGTGTGTGAGTAGTAGGAGGGTCGGCCTAATCCTTCAGAGCTCATGCTTGTTTGGACAGAGTATAATATTGGAGAATTCATATCAGATGTTGTAGCTTTACGCACAGTTGACACTTTGACAACTGTTAACACTGTTAACTGGTAACTGTTGACACTGTTAATTATTTAACTATTAACTGTGTTGACACATTACAATGATTCAAACTGTGAGGGTCGTATTAAGTGTTTTTTAGGCGTTTTCAGACTGCGTTTTTAGAGTCGGCAGGGCAGGAAGCTCTCCGATTGGCAGATTGGGTTGTCTCACGAGAAAACGCTTCTAGTGCAATAGTTTTAGTGGTCTGGCCCCAAGCGCTTCTTGGGGTTGAAACATGTTGGAGCGACGAAGGTAGCTTCAGAATTGAGAGTTTTGAATGTATTCATATAATAGCGCACATGATAGGTCTCCTCCAGAATGCACAATCATCTATTTACATGCATTTAATGCAGCACTCTTAAGCTTGAACTTACCTTCACTGCTCCATCATGATTCCAACCCTTATAAAATCATCACATTTTTGACTGACTATAGTTGTCATTATAAAGAGTGAGTCATATGGGTACCCTTCAATAAATTGGAGACTGTTATATATAACTGTTAAGTTATTGGTCGAATACACCACTTTTTGACGTACAACTGAATTTCAACCCCTTTCAAGGGGTTGACTTAGGTGTTGTAACTCTATACTAATATTTCAAATGTAAACACCCATTGTGTCGTACATAATTTTAAATGCCTTCTTAAAAACAAGAAAGATAGCATCAATAAAAATTTTCTATGATATATCTATCCAAAATGGCGGCTGATTGAAGTTTTAATTTTCAAAGAAATAATTGGATACAAGCCATTTCGGATACAAGTAACATAGAACATTTTTATTGATGTCATATTCCTTGTTCTAAAGAAGCCTTTGAAATGATGTACCACACAATGGGTGTTTACATTAAAAATATTTGAGTTACAGCCCCTCATTTCTTCAAAAACTGAAACTTCGATCAGCCGCCATTTTGGATACAAGTGTCATAGAACATGTTTATTGATTCCATCTATCTTGTTTCAAAAAGGCCTTCAAAATGATGTGCCACACAATGTTTGCCACCCACTCATGAGGGGTCGAAATTCAGTTGTACATTAAAAGGTGGAGTACTCGACCAATAACTTATCCTGAAAGTCACAGTATTATATCTACAACAGTCTCCAACATATTGAGGGGCTTCCATGAACCCCTAGAAGTCATAGACTCACTTTGTATATTATGTAGTCTGTGTACCTAAAGCTGCGTACAGATATACGCGCCTCCAACCCGCTCCACGCACGCTCCGCCCTCGTTCCGCCATCGCTCCGCCACCACTCTGCACTAGCACCGATCATGAACGTTACGGGAGATGTTAGCTCTTCTCGCGTTCCACTCTTGCTTCCCTGTCGATCATCAATCGCTCTGCTCGAGTGACGTTCGGTTGCGGAGCAGAGCGAAAGTCTGTACGCACCTTAACGAAATACATTTATGATTTATTTGTGTAATAAACTTGAGAATTTTTTGTGAGTATGATATGTGATCTGTTGGTTGATGTTAAGCCCCCTCCGTGATATATTTTTTTTGGAATTAGCACATTCAATTAGAAACACGCGGTACATACATTCACCGGCATGATGTAGTCTCTGTAATTCAAGACATTGTAGGTCTGAATCACAAAGCACTTTGCCATACTTGTTCAATTCTGATGCGTTCAACGATATTGATTAAGATTGACTTATGCAAGATCATAAAGAAATACGAATTCCCAATTTTCATAATACCACGGGTGGTCTGAACAATAAGCAAAATATAAGATACTTTCTCGAATTCTCTTTTCAAAACAATCTTATTATTCTACTTAATTCTCCCATTGGTATTCACATAGTTATTGGCGTTTAATTTGTAAAATATTATTTTCCTACAGATACCCTGAAAAGTGACCATTTGTGCACTGATTGCAGGCTGCAAAGAATCACTTTTCCGCACTAGTGCGCAAAGTGAGTACTTTGCGTACTCCAGATTTGCAGCATGACAACGCAAAATAGTTAGTAGGTTATATGGAGCACCAGTGCAGCAAAATCAAAATTAAGTTGGTAACAGTGACTGCTGTGGCTGCTATAGTGAGCAGAGGTGCAACGAAGCACAACGCGCTAATTATTAAGTAGATATTATAACCAAGGACAACGACAGCACAGTGCCACCACAGCACACACCACACAGCTGCCCCCCCGCCATTCAAACACACATACATTATTCAGGCAATTTTACCCATAATTACCCACTTTTCATATTCAATGGTAACTGTAGGAAAAATTTAATGTGAAATACGTGCGCAAAGTTCGTTTGCTGCACTCATGAAACCATTCCGCCCTCGCCTACGGCTCGGGCGTAAACGTTTCTTTCGATGCAGCAAACTGTCACTTTGCGCACTAGTTGCACAAATAACTATTTCCAAGCTGATTTCCTCTTTATCTGACGATAATCTTACCATTCGATCTCAGTTTCTGGATGAGGGAACAAGAGTAAGTCGTTAGACTAGGACAAAGACCTTAATTGCTACACAGGCACAGACTTTAATATCATATAACTTTATGCATGTAATTGGTGTTTCTAAATGAATGACTCGATTCCAGGTAATTTTCAGGGGAAAAAACTCAACATTAAGAGATCCCACACTCAATTAAAATTTATCACATTCTTGATTACTCACAAAATACTCAAGTTTATGAAAATGCTTCATATTGTTCAATAGGCTCTGTATTGGGTATACTATCGACATTCAAGTATTATATCGGTTAGTGTCCCAAATAGGATGGTTGATTATTAAATTGCACTTTAATGTATTTCAATAACCATTATTTTTACATTTTTAATTTAGTTAAATTTGTTCATCCAAGAAAACGTCACTATTAGCAGAAGTGGTACTATAATGAGCTGCGATGAGTCCACCTCAAGGGTGTCAGGTGAGCGGCGATAATGCCACCTAAGGGGTGTCAGTTCCGCTTTATTGGAAATTGAATACATGGAAACTGGAGTCAATTATGGAATTAGTACGAGAGAGACTGTACCAAAATCAGTTCTCAAAAATAGTTCTCACTATTCCCACAAGAACAGTTAAATGTACTAGAACAGTTTGAAATATATAAGCACACCAAACAACAGCCAAATAATATTCTAAATGACCAAATCAACTTTTCCTCCCACACCCTGTTTGACAAACTCATTTAAGTCCTCCTCCATTCACCGCCAAAACTCCCCTGCACCCCCACTCTGACCAAATTCCATCCTCATAACCTTAATTAGTTTCTGTTTGGCTTGAAAATGTGCAATACCAGCACGAAACGGACGTCGCCACATCAAAGAATGTGAGTGTTTTTTCACTTTTAAAATTTTATTAAATACGATAGTATTAAATTGATACTGAAGCTACAGATACTAGCTTTCTGTCTATTTTACTTCAATTGAGTAATCCAAATACTGTAGAATGCTTGTATTTGATCATGAAAAGAACATGGATGGCAGAACTTGGAACGCGTGACTGCTCTTTGTGTGCTCACAGCCTGATCTCTAATGAAACTTGTGGACTGATGCTGGTACAGGCTCTACGGTTTTTATGATATGACTATCTTATAAGGCCCGCCGCGAAGTAGACCCACGCTAATCCACGAAAAGCAACCCACGCCGTGGCATGTTTTGTAAACCATTGCTAGGCTTCTCCAGACATCTGTGTAATACATGCAATGAATAATCCACTTGCCAGCTAATTGATTAAGAATAAATCTATAGCAATGGTTTACAGAACATCACACGGCGTGGGTTGCTTTTCGTGGATTAGCGTGGTTCTACTTTGCTGCGGGCCTAAGGGTAGGTAACCGTAGTAAGGGTAACCATAAGGGCAGAGAGAGACACATGAGGCGTTTTTTCAGACGAGTCGGCACTGCACAACAGGACAGAAAGCTCTCCGATTGGTTGATTCTCGATAATACACACCCAACCAGCTGAATGGCTGATTGGGTATGCGATCGAGAATCCGCCAATCGGAGAAATTTCTGTCCTGTCGAGCTGTGCCGACTCGTCTGGAAAAAACGCCTCATGTGTATTGGCCCTAAAGGCGGATTCCCACTCATCAGAGTCTGTGGCCGATACAGTGAACAAACAATTCTTATGAGTTCTAATGGGAGGGTTCTCAGCGAGTATGAATAGTCCCATTAAAACGTATGGGAATAGTATTCTCACTGTACCGGACACGTCCACTGATACTGAATCCGTCTTATGCGATGTGTGACTGCATATTTAATACTGCAGGGTCAGTAGAAAGTAGTAAATCTGCTGGGCGTCCTTATACAGTGGTGGTCCATCCAGAAATCGTATAATAGAGATTGTACCAGCATTAGTTCCCGCTTTCTGAGCTCTGTTAAGTGACGTGATACAGCTTTGAGCCTTGGTCGTATCTCATTGAAGCTCTGTTGATCATGACAGTTCCCCATATTTGTCTCCTCCACTAATATTTCAAACAAACATCGAACTTTGATAATTTAACAAATTAAGAATAGTTGAAAATGAAAGCTATGTTGGAAATTTTATTTAGTTTATAGTCATTTAAAACCGACCATCCTTTTTGCGATATTCCTTTATATAGAAACAAAATGGTGTTTATGGTCCCTACATACGTTTTAATATTGAAGCACTGTTTTGTTATTCTAATACCGACATGCAGTCATTTATTTGATGCAATAAACGATTTGTTTACTCACAGACTGAAGTATCTTCGGAATTCGTGAACTCATTTTTAAAAGTGGTGAAGATCGTTTGGACGGATGTGTTGAAAATGAGTTCATGAAACTTGAAAACAACGCTCCAGTCTGTCAGTAAACAAATCGTTCATTGCACCAAATAAATTACTATGCCGGTGTGTGATTGAAAAATTGTCTGTTAACACATCTCAGTTCGGAATGGATCAAGAAACAATCATCTTTTGATATTCAGTAACAGAATATCAATCAAACAATCATTTATTCATCTATACAATTATTACAGTTATCTATAATAGATATCATAATCTGAAAGAGAAAAGCTAAGCTTAGCTTGTTTTATTCCTCATTAAAATTTCAATATCACATGAAGTAGCTTCAGTGGTAGTTGATTCCTTGAAACACACCTTGGGATGAATTGAAAATTTGCACTTGCAACTTTGAAAAGCTTTTTCAAAGCAAATCTCAGATCTAGAAAATTCCTTCATTAGTCTGATATAGGTTATGTAGGCTAAGTTTGATGAAATATTGGACATTCGTGTCGTTCATTTCAAGTGACTATTGAGCTTGTGATTTGTTGATGTTCGTCTATTTAATTGATTGGAGGCACAAATCATACAAATTCCTCTTAAAACTCTAGTCAATTAATTTGATTCAATTACTTATTGAGACAGGGAGTTGCATATGCATACTTAACTGGCAGATGTGAATCCATGAACTGAGATTTTCAGTTCGATGAACCGGTGTTTGAAGGGTAGACTCATGATATCTATTGTGAGATTCAGTTTTAACTGTTGGCATTCACAAATTTTGTCATAAATCAAATCAATGCTTCTCTTTCAAATCAATTCTGACGGTTCAAAGTGAATCTCACTATAGTCTCTCGATTTGCAGTCTTCACACTTAGCAACTTCTCGCTTACACGACTGCAGGAATGTCCTCCGATTGGTTAATTCTCACCAACAGCTGATTCTTGGCCAATTGGAGGACATTCTTGGTGTCTTGTCGGCGAGAAATCTGCTAAGTGTGGAAATGACCATTGAGTTGAGTGACAGAAATGAATGCCAGCCAAGGAGTTCCAAAGATTACATGTTTTCTCATGATAAGTTTGTGAATCAAGACAAGAAGTACTCGTGAATACGTCTTGCTCTTCACCAGCTTGAAATGAAGTCTGTGGTGTGTGTGAGTTTTATAAATAATAGATTGATTGATTATTTGCCTTTATTAGGGCGGAGTTAGGACTCCAGGTCCTCTCTGCCACACAACCCTTTACAAAATAAAAAAAAAATATACATAAGAATACAAACATAATAGATAACATTATTATGTAATAAGATTACATAAGATTAATAGAAAGAAATGATAATCTTAATCAAAATACAATCACATATGTAATAAAAGAGAATCTTTAACTTAATTCATAAATGCAATGGAAAACAATATTTCAAAACCACTTTTGATAAATCCTATGAGAAAATAGATACCGTATTAGATAATATTAATAGATAGATAGATGATTGAAAGATAGTTGAGGATTCAGGTACTTTTGTAGATTCCATTCCATAGGGGGGGTAACATGTCTCATAGGCAACCTGAGAAACGTCTCTGAGACAAAAATCGCGCAACTTATGTCTCCTAGTGTCTACTATAATCTGAATAAAAAAAAGTTTAAACTTGGACAAAATATCCGAGTTACCGAATAGTACGAAATTCCAATCCTTCCATGCAAGTCTATAGAACTGGATATATCCCCCCACACACAGTATTGGTATCCTTGTGGTTTTCTTCAGTAGTGGTATTCTTGTAATATTAATATGATTAAACTTTATTATAAAATGCATTTCGAAAAATAAAAAGTGATTTGATTCAAAATGACATACAGTCGATGCAGAGTTGTCAATTTGAATATGATTTTTATTATTCATGTGAGCTTGCATGAAAAGATAGAAATTTTGCACTATTTGGCAACAGGGATTTAAGTTCAAGTCTGAACTTGTTCTATTCAGGGTATAGGCTTTACATACACCTCTAAGCTGAAACTGGAAACTGAACATCTGTTAATCTTTACAGCCTGAATTTATTATTCAATTCTTTAGTAACAACACTATCTAAACAATAGTCACACCTCATACATTACTATAACATTAAAACATGCTTATAATTTGTCAACAGTGTTGAGTGAGATGTAGTGATATTTATTCATATTGAAAAATCCCGGCCCGGGCAAGATATTTTTACACTCCCGTGTTCCGGATGAACACGTTAAGTTGTCGGTCCCGGCTGCTTTAAAGGCAGTAGTTAGGTCATGTTAGAGGCCCCGAAATTGATCAGTTCCGATCTGACACCAGACCGGAGCCAGCCAGGTCACTCGATATTATTATATTGAATGCATATAATATTTATTCACATATATCATGCATTTATTTGGAGAAATACACAAACATGTATCAAAACATACAGTGACAACACTGAAGAGAACACCATTGATATAATGTTAGTACATGTTTGTGTTTTACTCTTGAAATATTCCTAATATTTGAATTCATCTTTGTGTTAATGTATAAAAACAATGTTTTGATGAATAATAAAACACAATTTAATTTCAGACCAAATTTGAAAACCTACTTGTATTCTTTATTAACCTTAGGCTACATAGAAAAAGTTTTATATTTCTGTTGATAAATTCGTAATTTATTTTCTAAATGAATGTTTGTTGTGTTTAGTCGTACTCCAGGCAGCCGCCAACCGTCACCCTCGGACGAGGATCTGACTAAGAACGGTGTGGGTCACCCAGTGGTAGTACTCGACCACCACTACGCGACACCGCCCCAGGGTGCCGGGGGGGCCGAGGGTGCTGCCGCCCCCTTTGAGGCGGCACCCCTGCACCACCATCATCAGCAGCATCACCACCACCCCCACCTGGACCCGAATGCCGCCTTCGACGCCTATCACCACCATCATGTGGCGGCAGCCGCGCCGCCCCCGCATCAACAGGCCAATGCCGCCTCTGCCGTATCTGCTGCCGCCCCCGCCAGCGACTCCATGCCGCCGCAGCAGTCCTTCGATGTTCAGGTAGGCCGCTTACCTATTCGTTTCTAATTCAAATGTTATTTACTCCAAGCAAAAGTTAACAAAATCACAAAGCTCAGCCAGATGAAAATAATGAGCTAATAATATTACTTATTCCTCAGCTCTACAGGTCGTTAAAACCCTTGGCCTCCCTCACAAAGTCTCTCCATCTCTCCTGATCCTCCGCCTGCCTTTTCCAGTTGCTAACTCCAAGCGTTCTCTAATCCTGCTTCACATCACATAGATACATATATGAAAGTGCTTTATTGAAAAAAAAATTACAAGAAGTAATAAATGAAATATTGTATACACTATACGGCTTGGTCTAAGACCGCCAAGTATAATTCAAGAGTTATTTTTACTCCAACAAAAAAATTATAAGCAAGAGATAACAAAATCACAAAGCTCAACGAGATCAAAATAATGAGCTAATATGTTACTACTTACTCCTCAGCTCTACAGATCGTTACAACCGTTGGCCTCCCTCACAAAGCCTCTCCATCTCTCTCGATCCTTTTCCTGCTTTTTTCAGTTGCGAACTCTAAGCGTTCTCAAATCCTGCTCCACATTAGATAGATATGTGCTTTATTGAAAAAAATACATTTTTTTACAAGAAGTATTACATGAAATATTATATACAGTGTACGGCTTGGTCTAAGACCATCAGCCAGAAATTACGAATAACTAAAATAAATGAACACCCATTCTTCAAATCAAAAATTTGAACCACATTATCTGTCAATCTATCCCTTGGCCTTTCTTTTCTTCTTCTATTGTAAATTCTTTCCCTCCATGTAGTACATTTGGCAATCCTTTCATCACCCATTCTCACCAAGTGCTCCATCCATCTTATCCTGGCAGCTTTAATAAATCGGAAGATGTCTTCACTCCCCAGGAAGCGCTCGATTTTGCTTTTTTTTCTCCTTTTACAAATTCCATTTTCGCAAAGACCCAATAATATTAGTAAGTAATTTAGAATATTCCAACAACAAAATTACAAAGCTCAGCGAGATGGAAAATAATAAACTTATAATAGCCTATTAGTGAGTAATAATTTAGGATATTCCGACACTTCGAGCCGAACCCTCAAATTCCAAACCCTCAACTATACGAGAGTGATGCTAACGGCTCGAAATTTATATAAAAACTGGCACCATGCGAATCCCGCGCAACAATAATATAAGGGAAGCCACTCCTTCGAACAAGTTTAGCTAGCTCCTATTAATTACAAATCTATATAGCGGGGTCTTTCAAACGCAAATCGCGTCAACAGCCACTCTCTCAACACTCGATGCATACGCACTAAACCATCTAGTGTTCACCAAGAGTAAGACTGCAATTCCTATTCAGAGACTACTTGCTTCAGTCTATTCATGATAGAAGCTATAAGCTCTTGACATCAAGATTTTCAAATTTCAAAAAGTAGAGTTGACAACACATGAACTGAAGGAAAAAAGTAGAGTTGGCAGATAAACTGAAGGACGTTTTTCTTGGTCCTGGTGTTTCCCAAGAGTAAGATTGCAATTCTAATTCAGAGAAACTTCCTTCAGTTCATAAATTTTCCTCCAGTCTATCTGTCAACCATACATTTTGAAATTTGAAAATCTCGACGTCATGAGCTTATAGCTCACCATACTCGTTGCATACCCAGTAAACCACCTACTGTTCTCCAAGAGTAAGACTGAAAATCTCATTCAGAGAAACTTGCTTCAGTTTATTCATTGTATATGCCATCTGGAATACAGATAGTCTGCATCATCCCACCTTAGAGAATCACTGTGGGGAAAAGGTGTCTCTTCTCCCCATAAGGTTATGCACAAGGCTTCCTTCCGGCCTTGAAGGTCTCCACCTTCACCTGTGACCCTACCCAACGCTCCCCGACACCTCTCCCATCGACAGTTCAAGTAGTACTACAGAAACTTGACAGGAATCTGTTATTCTCAACAGAATCTTAGCAGGAAGAAATTTGAAATAAAGGTTCAAAATTTAGTTCCCACTTCTAAATATGGTACATTCTATCCTTGTATGCTTATTGTATGTTATGGTTATAGCAATACCTTCTATTACTTAAGTAATAGTGGGTATTGGTTATAGGCCTTATAGCATCCAACAACAGCAAAAAAAATGATGAAATAATTTTATCGAAATAATAACTGGTCTGTATAAGCAATGTCCCAAGCGCTTTATTACATTTTAACAGTCACAAAAATCCTTCCATAGCATAGTTCAAAAATCGAATAAATGGAAAATAAATTAATGAGATGAATTGTTTATCACATTCATTATAATATAGTATAGCATTTACTATACGAACTGATTCGATATAAATTGACGAAGAGTATCATTCGATCTGAGCAGATTCATCTCAATTTTTAAAGACATTTGTAAATACGTATTTGTGAAGAGTATGACCTATCTTTCTCATTCAAATCATACACAATAATTATTTGTACACACCGGTAGTCTTTACTACAGTAGCTCTATAATCACAGTATGGCCATTGACTGTCACGTGGTACAAATCCGCCATTATGATTCCAAACAAACTTTATAGTCCTATCTTATTGCATTGGAAATTTGGAACTTATCACTTCTTTTACCGATTTGGGAACATATTTTGAACTTCCGATGAGTTATAATTCATATAGACCAATAAAGTTAATTTAAATAACACTAATAAAGCTTAAAACTGTCAAAAGCGGACAAACATCAATTGGTTATAAGATATAATTACTGTAGTCTTTACTATGATGAGGTTTTTGTTGTAATGCGTGTTGCCTATACAGCTCCTTCCTACATTAAGAAATTGAAATTATTCAGAATATTAATAGGAGGTTTATTATTACACCGTATTGCGGCCTATGGCCTATGTTTTGACATCTGTCAATAAAGCTATCGATTTTCTAAAACTAGTTTCCAACTTGTCTTTATCAAGTAAATTGATAATTTTACCAGATATACATTGTAGGACACTTATAAAATCTGATGAACCTTTAATGTATATGGTGAGATTCCTATTAAGTTAATAGTTAAGATAAAGATAAAAATTGTAAGTTTAATATAAATTGCTTATTAAAATAAATAAAATTCATTTCTTCTATAATGAAATTTTTTAATATTAATTTAGTTATAGAATTTCGAGATTCTGATATTCAGAATTTATTTGGTATGAATAGTAAAATTAATATTAGAGAAATTCAGTTCATAATCTTTGAATCTATAGGTCCATTAGATTTAAAAAGTGTTTTTAGAAACCCAGTCAAATTTTTGTTCATTTCACCACCAGTTTGTATTCAACACTACCTTTCCAATTAGTAAAGTTGTTTACTTGAAAGTATAGAGATGTCTGATGCCTATAGCCTATTTTTCCTGAATCGATATTAATAGAATATTCTATTATATAATGTTATACAATAACTTGTATTGTGTTTTTTTTTTTTTTGAGGAAATAAACAGTGACTGAGTTTGAAATAAGTCTAGGTCCATTTTATTATACTGGAACAGAAACATAGTTTTCAACATAATATGTATAATGGAACATACTTTATAGAAGATAGTATTATAACATCATACACATAGCCCATTATAACATTGTAAAACAGGCTTAGCCCAAAACTGATATTCTCCTAAATATTATAAACAGTAGCAGCCATAAAAGATGGTTACATTCGACGATGAAAAATTGAAGTCCAATTTTCTAAATGTATTATAAATCGCCTCTTAATACCAATCTAAGTATGTAGAACATATTATCACACTATAAAACATGCACCAGTCTCTAATTTAATTATTGTTGTAAATAAAGAAATAATTTTAATCCATTTTCTAATTGGTCCCATTCTTTTTCAAGGTACAGAAAACTAGTGTAAGGGACTCCCCAGCAACAAAAGCCATACAAATTCACTTTTCACTTTTTTCAAGGAGTGGGAATCGTTCTTAGATCATGGATTACCCGCCATACAAGTGATAATAGCATTAGAACGTCCTGCAAATTTGTAAATCCTATCCGATATGCATGGTCAATTTCGTTTCGTGGCCAGCGTTTCTTATAAGCTTTCTCTGCATGACTTAACAAAACGTGCGTTTCTGATTGTAATTTAATGACTTTGGATTACATTTTCTTGCAAACGGTAGCATGGATTGAATCCGTGACTTGGGAATTACAACATGTTTGTTCCACACGGTCTGTTAAGCGCTCTTTTTCAATGCTCTACTATATAGTGCGATTCACTTGGAAATATCAGTATTGGTTGAATGGGTAGCGGTGATGTTATTCACAAAGGATACTGACAGTTTGAAGTTGATATTGTGTGAAGTATGTAAAGCTGGTTTCACTCTAATTGTAGCAGGCGTCTGCTCTATAGTGAGGTCCACGTTATAATGACAGTGGATAAAGATAGAAAAATAGCGATGCCGATTCTCTGAATTAATTAATTATATTTCTACACTGTCAAAAACATTATTGGCATCGTTGTGGACCTAGAAATGGATAGTACCACCGGCTTTGTCGAATGATAGACAAGGATATCAAAACCAAAGTTGATCAAATACTGTCATTATAACGTGGACCTCACTATAGATTTCTTTGCTTCTTATGTTTGTTGGAGATCCTGGGCGAAATTCGTTGCAAATTTCAGATTTTAAATGAAGGTCCAGTAGTATTTATTCAAGTGACTGAAATATTCACAAAGTTACTTCATTTGAAGAAAGGTTATTTCGTTGTTGAAATTTAAATGAATTTTATTTTAATTTCCAATATCCATACCAATGATCTGTTTTTTACAAAAGTATTTTTTTTGTTATGTTTCAACTTATTTTATGATTGTATACCAACTACACTCAGATAGGTTTAACTACCAAAGAGAATATATAGCATAAGAAGATATTTCCATGGTATGGGAAGTTCATGTTTCAAATTTCAAGCCGATTTTTTTTTGTTAACTCAAGCCGATTACTGTCTACTTCTGTCTATTATTACTGTTTTGGCCGGTTGAAAGTGTAAGAACGGCACAATATGAGAGAATACCAGCGTCAAATAGCTTCACGAAAAATAAACACTAGGACTAACAATTTGAGTTGACATTGAAAATTGAAACATAAACACTCAAGACCATGGGATATCTTCTTGTCCTATATTTTCTACATGGTATAACATCTCTGTGGATGAATTTTATGTTTATTTATTTTGTTGTTTATAATTTTATGTTTGGATTTTATTTATTGGTGCATAAAATCGGATAACAGACAAAGTACAAGTTGCATATGACGTGGATAACAGATTACAAGGAAATGAATGGAGAACATGTCCCATGTTCAAAGTACTAGAAACTAGATAAAATCATGATATACAATGTAACTTGGCAATTTTTTCAGGATTTTTTGAAACGATATTTTTTTACAATTGAACCAAATATGTATTTGATTACAGAATTTAACTCTATTTCTAGTAAATTATAATGGGTTGTTTCATAGGTCGTTATTGATTGTCGTCATGAGTTATGTTTTGAGACGGATGATTCCATTCATTTTAGTACCGGTTGCACAAAAGCCGGTTAAATTTTAACCCTGATAAATTCCATGAGAACGATTCAGAGAAGCCGTCTTTTAAAAAAAGCCTTCTCTTATTGGTTCTAGTGGAATTAATAACTGTTAAAATTTAACCGGCTTTTGAGCAACCGGGTCATAGTCGGAAAACCTATGTTAATAGGTAAAACCTATGTTAGTGCATTAAGTGACACGAATGGTTTTATTTTATTAATACGTTTGAGTAATCATCCTCAGCAAACATAGGCCTTTTTATGTGAAAATATATTACCAAGATCAAAAATTATAAATACTGTTTATGAAATAGACCCATAAAAAAAATCCATTCAATTTATCCATCCTGAATTGAAAACACTTTACAGTTTTGAATATGAATATCAAGCATAGTACAAAATGAGTAATTCTCAAAAATTTGATGCTAATGTGTAAAAATAAAATTAGGAGTGGATTGGGCAACATAAATTCAAATTTCAATTATCTCTCTTCTATGGAATACAATTTGTTACTCTTTATAGACTGTCGATCTGTCATAAATGAAAAGGTGGAGTGCAAAGCGCTTTACGATATATCCCATTGACAAACTCATTATATTACAAGAGTTCCGGTTCTTTAAAATATCAGCTAGTCCACAATTTTGCCTGGTTCTTTTTATTTCTAATCCGAAGCAAAATGACATGTGTCATCCGTTATCATATTCCTGGTTGAAAAAAAGGCTTCAAACTCTCGATCGTTGCCTTTGTTGTGCAAATATTTCAACTGAGAGAGACAGAGAATGAAGGAGAGTATTACGTAGTTTTTAGTTGAAGTGCTCTGTATACACAGAAAGTTGTCTGTTGTGTTGTAGCAAATTATCCGAGCTGTCGTGCTGAACAAAGAACGTCGCATTTTCTTGTCGGGAAAATGGAGGAGTCGTTTTTCTGTCATCGTTAGGTTATCGACCTCTCTTTTCTCTGTCTTTTCATTCTCACTTCCTTTCATTCTTCCTCATTCACTTCCTAACTCACTCTTTTCATGATCGAAGAGTGTTGGTCGCTTTTTAACGGGTGAACTCAGTTGCTGCACGTAGTTCCCGCTTTTGCCGCTAGATGGCAGATACATGGCAAAGTCACTTCCAAGGTCTATAATACCAAGTTAGTAGACAGACTATAATAATAATATTATTAACGTATAATACTTCCAAGGTTTCTATATACTTCAGTTTGACTGTCTTTTCGTTTTTGATCCTGAATAAATAAATGTTTTGATGAGTTGATAATTATTACGAAACGAAAATCCAAATTAAATGCTGTAATTCACCCCGAAAACTTCTGCTACTGCAAATATTGACAACAGGGTAAACAGCTAGATGGAAATTCGATGAGCGCTTATTCAATGAGTAATTTCCATATGTTTTGATGAGTTAGAGTCGTCCATTTCCAAAGTAACTCTTGTCCATTTTTTTCAAAAATGAGATTTTGATGCCATATGATTCACAAGGCCTTTCTCTTCTAGTCGATCATCGATAATATTGATTACATTTAGAGCTACAGTACTCTTAGCATTTTTTGAATGGCCATTATAATCTATATTATTATAAGTAATTCTGCCAGTTCAAATTGAAAATTCGAATATCCCACGATAGGAAATTCATTTTCCGGCGGTATTGTAGGATTAACAAAGGGCATCTTGATTGTTTATCGATTGTGAATTAATTTTGTGGAGTTTATTGTAGGATTTATAAAGGCAATACTGACATTATTTGTGTTGTTGAACTTGAGTAGAATGATGGGTGATTTTTATTGACCGGCAGCACAGAGTGGAGAAAGCACTACTGGTTGTCACTGGTTTATTCCGTGCCGGTAGTCTAATATCTTGAAGTTTTTGTAAAGAAATGGGAACCCTTTGTCATGTATGTATGTGTTGAATGTATACCTGATGTTGTTGTGATTGATTAGTCTAACTCTAATTCAAGTAGGTTGAAAGATTGAACGTTTCCCTTGAAATATGATTGAAACTGATGATTTGCTGTGCTTAGTAAAGAGGTATTAAATAGTTTTCTTTGATGGTATTCAAATTTGAATTTTCAACGGATTGTGTATATATTATCGAATTTTTGGACGAGTTATAACATAAATATAAAAAAATGAATCTTTTCGAAAAAACTGTATATAACTTACTCGATTTTCACTCTTAAAATTTTACACATATTTTTAATTTTAGAATCTAGATGGAATGAAATTTATGAGGTACATTTCAATCATTAGAGTTCTATATTATTTTGCTTTGTGAGAATCCATCTCATAAGAGTTAAGTTGGAAAATATTTAAGACATAAATGTGGGGCTGTTTCCAAAGATTAAGAGGATAACTACGTTATTCCTCATAATGAGCAGAAATCCTGCCATAAGATGAAATACATAGGTACTCTACCACATATATGTATTTTCAAATTATATGACAACATAAATTATGAGAATTATTAATGAGCAAACACAAGCAATGATTTTATGAAGTTTTCTCAACTATTTGGTGACTGTACCAAAGTTTTTCTGACAAAATAACGTCGAGGAACTGTTTTTAATTAGCTACTAGAAATTAAACGTCACTACTAAATACCGTATCAGCATTTTGAAGTGCATTGCTGTTATTTTTAGTTGGGTACTTTGCTGACTCACCCCATGATGCACTGCTATTTCGCGTATTAACCGCAGTAATTAACAGGTAACGGTTGTTGTCACAGTTCCATACATTGTGAATAACCGGTTAAAAATAGAACGGTGCAATCTATATCGGTAACAGAAATGAGTCAATGTTGGACTGCTTTTTAGGGTACCCTGTTGTGTGACGTATTTTTAAACTTTGAAATCTCTGAGTAGAGAGAGAGAGAGAGAGAGAGAGAGAGAGAGAGAGAGAGAGAGAGAGAGAGAGAGAAATATTTTCCCTCGCTTCCTATTTCTTCATCTCTCTCACTCATTCATTTCTACATTGATAGATACAATATAATTCTCAACTCATTATGAATGATTGGGGAAGGAACAACAGGCTTGAAGCCAAAAACTGTTCCATTCCCAAATTCAGATAGAAATTGTCCAAAAATAGGTTATGTTCACACTTCATAAGTTTTGTCCAATTTTGAGTCCAAAATATATATAAACTAGGAATTTAGAATTTAGACAAGTTGAAAACCAAATTAAATAAAAGTATTTTACTAAGCCATCACTGATAACTGGAAAATACTGTATTAAATTTTGAAAATTTTAAACATAGAATGAAACTTAGACTTACTTTTAAAATTAAAGCGTCTACAATTTATGTATGTATTGTGGATACAGATTGTATGATTAGTTGATTTTTTATATTTTTATAGTTCTTTTCGGTTTTGTATTATCAGTTTCCGTATTCAATTTCACGTCTAATCATGTCTAGTTTCGTTATTCAATTTTAGGAATTTTTATTCCTGTTATCTTGTTGTCAATTGATTGTTTTTGTTGAAATATATTGTGGCATTTCTCCATCAGTGTCTCATTTTTTTCAGTGTTGTCAATTCATTAGTATCTTGGTGTCTTTGAATACTTGAAAACTGTATATCATTCAAACCCAATAATTATTCACATTTTTTTATTTCAAAACGTTTTTCCTACTAATTTTCAACAATTTTTTCATCAACTGTCGGAAAGTAGTTGAGATGTCTAAAGAATTTAATCCATCTATGCTATTTCTCCTTCATCAAATCTGGGGATTTTATCGAGAGAAAATTTATGAAGAAAATCTAGTCGTTAATCATCCAATTTCCTACATAATAACAGCCGAACTCAGTTGTTTATTTTTGAATGAGCTAGAGCTTAGTGGATGAGAGGTTTCCAACTCAGCAGTGGAAAATCCCTCTTGACATCCTTCAGTTTATTATTCGTTCTTAATGATTTCAGCTGTTCGCTTTCATCGTTTCCCTCTCTTTCCTAGTTCTCCAAGTCCTCCACAATTTCAAGTTCCCCACATCCCAATTCTTCCGTCTTTTCTATTTACCATCTAATTGCAACTAAATTATTCAAATTTAGTTCCCAGTATTTGAAAACTGTGTTTTCCTCAGTAGAGAGTCTCAACCCTTCAAGCTTGTGAAATCTTCACTTTAAACTGTCAGCATTCCTTATAGATAACATCAATGCTTCCCATTTAACCATACGCTGCCAGTTTGAAGTGTATCTCACTAGAGTCTACTTCTGATTCCAATTTACACGTTTTTGGAGTGCACTTTCAAATTTGTTCAGCTCTTTAACCGGTAAAACTGATTCCATTCCTGCACTCTACTTTGTAATGGAATCTTGAGAAATAAAATTGTCACATTTTAGAGCACTTAAGTCTGTATTCAGAAAATACATTAGAATTAATTCGATTTGAGATGATATTCTTTGACTGTTTTATATAATCCTTGAATTTCTATGGTTTTGAAAGATTAGGGCTTTGGGAGGATTTTTAATGATGGAAAACGCGGTAATTTTGTGTGCAAATTATAAAATTTATGTTATTGTTTTTAATAAGATTTCAGGTAGGGTAAATATTAAAATAGAATAGAGTTTTTTATTTAACGTTTCATGATGTAATGTGTTTTCATTCCTTCTATTGAGAGAACATCTATGTTCAAATTTAGCAACTATTCGATTAACAGTTACTATAAATTAATATTACTATATTAATATTACTATAATTACTATTCGATTAATAGTTACTATATTAGTGTTACTATAGTGAAGTCCACGTTATAATGGCAGTGTTTGATTATCAATGGTATTGCTATCCTTATCTATTATTCAACAAAGCGGATAGCGCTATCTCCTTCCCGCTTTGCTCTGTTGCCAGATCATTCTCTTAACAAACTATAATAATTAATGTATATTAATTAATTATTAATCATTAATTGACAAATTATTTCATTTTAATCATGAAAATTCATTATGAAGTTATTGAAAATATAATTTCTTGCCTAATAAAATATAATTGATTATTTTATATCAATAAACCTGTATCAGCTACCGTCTATAGAAGGCATTGACAAGACAGAGGTCGGCAACGTTGTTCTCCTATATTTTTCCACTTCCATTATAACGTGAACCTCACTATTTTTAGTATTACTGTTTCTAGAAGTAACAGTTGTATTCGGGTTGGATCCCAAAATGATTCCATTACAGTATACACATTCCAAATAGTTAGGATTATGAGATTTTTATAAATTAGAAGGAATAAGATTAGTAAACTTGGTCCACGATCATGACCTGCATTTTAATCTGGTTATTTGCATACGGTGGAGTACTGTACTATGGGATTCTTTGTTGTCTTCCTGGCTTACATTCTCTCTCTCTCTCTCTCTCTCTCTCTCTCTCTCTCTCTCTTTATCTATATCACTCTGTCTATGTTTCTCTTTCCTCTCTCTTTTCGCTCCTTCTCTGGCTGATTATGTGAAATTCCTTTCACTCCACGCTTGAATTGGCTGCCAAAATTCAACTCCAAAAACAATTGGGATGAACTGTTTGTTCATTCCCACTTTATTCTTCATTGCAAATCTTTTGTACCCTCTGCCTCTTCATTCTTTTCCATTTCTCTCTCATCTCCTTCTTCTTTATCCTTATCTCGATTCTTTCAACCATGATTACTTGATTTGTTATTTTTATGTCAGATGATGCATTTTTAAATATTGAATATTTTTCTCATTCATTGCATTATTTTTATTGTAATTAATCTTTTCTTCCTTTCACCAATTTTACTTTTCTTCTCTTCCTTTTTTCACTGCTTCACATTCTATCCTTTTCCTCCTCATTCAATCATTTCTCCATCATTTTCTTTCATCATATTTCTCTCATCATTTTTTCTCCATCTTTATTTTCATTCAAAATATTTTTGTTATTGCGTTATTGACATTGCAATATTCCTCTTTTTTCCAATTTTTTAATTTACCTCCTCTTGAACATATCTATTTCAGTTTTTCATCTTCTACATTTTTCTTTTTTTGACCATTCTTCATCTTCTTCCTTTTCTGATTCCTCCACTTATAAATTTACAACTTATTCTTTCTTCTCTTTTTTTTATTCTTCTCCTTTTCCATCTTCATCTTTCTTTTCTAGTTCTTGAGCTACTTCTCCCTCTTTCTCTTATTCATAATCTTTTTCTAGTTATTTCCCCTCTTCCTCTCATACTTCATAATCTTCTACTTTTATGTAGTTGTTCATCCTCTTATTCCTCTTTTTCTTGCCATTCTTCCCATCCTTTCTACTTTTTCCTTTTTTTCTTTCTCTTCTTTTTCTCCCTCTTCTTCTTCTTCTACTTCTTCTTTTTCATCTTCATCTTTCTTTACTAGTTCTTGAGCTTCTTCTCCCTCTTTCACTTGTTCCCTCCATCATCTCCTTGTTCTAGTTATTTCCTCTCTTTCTTTTATACTTGATCCTCTTCTCCTTTTATTTAATTCATCATCCTCTTACTACTTATCTCTTGCCTTTCGTCTCATCCTTATAACTTTTTTCTTTCTCCACTTCTTCTTTTTCTCCTTCCTCTTTTTCTTCTTCTTACTTTCTCATTAGTATTTCTTCATTTTCTTAGTTTCTACTTCTTACTTTCTCCACTGTTTCTTATTTTCTCAGTTTCTCTTATTTTCCCTAGTACTCCATCTTATTCTTCCTTTTCTAGCTCTTCATATTTTTTTTCTTCCCCACTCCTTCATCATCTTTCATTCTCCTTCCTTTGGTAGTTCTTCATATTCTCTTTTCTCTACTTTTTCCTCTTTCTTCATCCTTTTCTTAAATTTCTCCCTCTTCTTCTCTCTCCTACTTGTGTCAGTCACTTCTCACTCATCACCAGTGCACATCTCTCGGCACTCTGTTGCCTTCCTTGATACTGTAGTCAGTACTGTGAACTATGATCTTCATTTGTTGCTGCCATAGCTGTTGTTACATTACATACTTTGGCGTCCATTATCTTGTTGTCAGACTGTTTTTGCTCAACTGCCAACTAAAACTATTCGAGTCGAAATTATTCAGGTCAACTTTAACCTGTTGAAAATGATGTGTCGGAATGTAATTTGACAACTTGTACGCTAGAAATAAGGTGGCCGTCCTTCATTGTTTAGCACAGTTTAGTTATAGTTCAGTGTTTCTTAGTTGTAGCACAAAAAAAGAGAAACATATTGTTCCTCACTCCACTGCTATTGGTATATGCCGGCTGATGACTTCGGCTAAGCCTAAATAACTTTTTTTTTACTTTGTCGAAAGAGAACATATCATGTTATTTTGAATTCATTTTTCAAACGAGGTGTTTTTGTGAATGAGTTTTCATTTTTTTTTGTATCATTTGAATTATGTTAGTAAAGTTCTATTCTATTGATATATGGTTAGTTATCTTAGTTATAGCTCAATGGTTCGTACTAGTCTCAGATAAATAGTTCGTGGGATTAGTTATATTTCAGTGGTAATTAGTTCAAATTCATAGTCAGTTGGACATAAGTTTGATATTATTTATTCCTGTTCACTTGAATCCATCTTGAAAAATTAATTATATTCATCTCTCTTATGATTTCATTGTGGTAGAAATAATGAGTCATGTTTGTTTTCATTGAATTTTACATTACATCACATTGTAGTGGAACTAGATACATCTAAGATACATCTTTCATGAATATATCAGTTGACAACGTTCTCATTTTTGCCATAAAAATCCAAATAATAAATATATAATATCTTTCATGAATATATCAGTTGACAACGTTCTCATTTTTGCCATAAAAATCCAAATAATAAATATATAAATAATAGTTGAATTGATTAAAAATAATTTTTAGCACTTTTTTGTTTTTTAAAACTTTTTTTTATATAAAACACAATAATAATTATTTTCGGCATTTCCAATCATTTTTCAAAAAAAAGTTATACGAAAACTTGAAAAATGGATTGGACATGCCAAAACTTGTTGTTGTTGTTGTGTTCTATATAAAAAAGTTTTGGGAACAAAAGGGTACTATGGAATTACTTTTTTGTTAATCAACAACTATTAATCCAGTAGCCCCATTGAAATACTTTATCAATAAATACATCATTCTCATTACGATGATTATGCTAAACTCATTTTACTCAGATTAGATTCCGTTGATCTTGTTCATATTATTGTAGACCTAATAATACCGTTCTATTGTATTGTAGAATAACTAAATGGAAATTACTGTAAACAAGGAACTGTCACAATACACAGAAACAAACGGTATTCCAGTACAAGAAATCATTTGCAAATATTTTCCTATTCCATTATTTTCTCACTCAGTGATTCTGTCAACTATGTCCACCGTTATTACGCCGTCGTTATTCTTTTTTCGTTTTTCTTGGTCGTTATGGTTGGGTTGAGTCATATATGTCTTGGATGGGAGGGCGTAGGTGTTTGAGTGTTGGATGAGGGGGGTGGTGGTTGAAAAATTAGAGGAAAGCAGAGAGAGAGAGAGTGAGAGAATTGGAGAAGAGAAGAGAAAATAGACTTGTTTCACGCTTAACGATCTGTCAACCAAACAGTGCACTTGCCAACAAACATAGATGACAGCTGATCAAAGTTAACCGTCATCTTCTTCTTCTTCTTCTTCTTCTCTTCCTTCTATATTTTCTTCTTCCTTAACCTCCATAGAAAGAACAGTCATATTACTCATTTTTCTCCCTTCTCCAAATCCACCTCAACTTTTCTTCTCGTTGGCTCTGCATTTGTCATTGTTTCTCTAGACTTCTTCATTCTTCTTTCTCTCTATCGTTCTTCTTCTCTTCATCTTTTCCTCTCTGGTCCCTTTATCATTCACCTCTCTCCATCTACCCCAAATTTTTTCTTATCCTGCTATTTTCCAATTGTTATCTCCTCCTTTGATTTGGATTCAAGCAATATAAATTCAAAATTTCTTGTTTTAAAATGTTGCACTGAAAATTGGACCGAAATCCACAAGCGAATGAAACATAGCCTACATTTTGGACTACATTAACCAAAAATCGGGGAAGGAACAGCCCAGTTTTGGGCTGTGCCTATTGGTCCTTCCCCAATCATTTTAATGTATCTGAATAAATTAATAAATATATTTTCTATTGTGAATTTTAATTACTTAGTGAGATTCAGTGCAAATGACTGGACGCACACTTGCCAATTTCCTGTCTCCACTGCCTTCTATGGTAGATAGCTGACTGATTAATTCAAGTTATCCCGGTATATCTGATAAAATATTTATTGTTAATTCTTGTTAATCATGATGATTCAACCTCAAATTTATTTATTTTTTTGCCAAAAAAATAGAAATTTTCATGATTTTTTTACAGTTTTATAATTGAGATTAAATATTCATGTAGTTCATCATATTAAATTTCTTCATAGCTACTTAACCTATTCCAATGTGACATGGTCATCTCAATCAACATAGCACTCAGAGTCTATTCCTCATTCTTTAGTGACACACTAGTGACATTTCAAAGCTCCTCCCCCCTCTTTGCAGTGTTGGCAAACAGAGACTCTCCTCCCCTCCCTCATTAGAACTTCCTCTCCCCTAGCCCTGTGTAGCGACCCCCTAGAAATTTACCCCTCCCAACACCTGACCACACACGTCACGTGAGAGAGAGAGAGAGAGAGGAGAGAGAGAGAGAGAGAGAGAGAGAAGGAGAGAGAGAGAGAGAGAGTGAGAGAGATTGATTGAGTACTTTATTTATGTAGATTACAATATGTCCTGGCTTTTACACTTATATACAATAGCTTACAATACAGCAAAATATTATAGATGAATTTACATAATATAGATGAAGAAAATGATTTCTGATCTGCATATGATTATGAAAAAAGCAATTGGTGATAGCTATAGATAATATTGTTATGCATCTACATAAATTGGCGGAACTTTGGACATATCGATGTCCATTCTTTGGAAAGAATTTTCAAAATATCCTTCCCACTAACTCTCTACCAAAACGTTAATTTCATTAATTCAACTAAGGATTAATTTGTAAATGAAAATATTGTAAAATTTTCAATAAATATGAAGATTTGAGAGAAAAAAAGAGAGAGAGAGCGAGAGAGTGTGTGAGAGATTGACAAACATAGAAAGATAGAGAGTGTGTGTGTGTGTGTGTGTGTGTGAGAGAGAGAAAGAGAGAGAGCGAGAGAGAGTGAGTGAGTGAATTTGTGTGAGAGTGGGATGAAGAGTGAGGGAGGGATAGAGAGAGAAAGAGGATTGAGTGGGAGAGAGAGAGAAAGAAAGGTCAATACAGTGTGACAGTACAGAGTGAATAGAGGGTTGTGCCAAATCTAGCTCAACTGAAATGTGTGTCGGACATTTTTGATGGGTGAAATTGCTGATGAAGTGACGCAGTGGATACAATTTTGTTAACGCAAATCGATATTTTCATGTTGTACTAACACACACATAGTTTGTTCGACTATTTTGATGTTGGTGAAGCATTGGAAGATGTCAATAAATCAAAGATGTTATTTATTTTTTTCATTTCACCTTCACAACATTAAATTAATGGTTGGGAGGAAATCAACAGGATATTAATGTTTCTCTCCCTAATCTTGTTAATAAACTAGTCTAGATTTGGTGATTTGTTTGTAGAAACTATTGAATATGAATTAAGTGACTAGTTACTGTTTATCACTCAAGCCCGGTTGGTGTGATTCTTATTTAATTTAATGGACCATTGAATCCATATAGAATCCATCAGTTGATGATCCATTAGATTTAATAAGTCTATGATGGACTATTAACAATAGATTTAATAATACTGTGCTGAAAACCCTGTTTTATCACTCATAAGCCCGGTTTCTGTGATTCTTATTCAATTTAATGGACCGTTAAATCGATATCGAATCTATAAGTTGAATGATCCATTAGACTTAATAAGTCTGTGGACTATTAACAATAGATTCAATAATACTGTGTTAAAAAACCATGTAAACCTCAAAAAGCCTATAAATGTCAGAATATATACGAGGATCAAAATAAAATAAACAGTTTCGTTTTACGCTTTGCGTAACATTCTGATTTGACAGGTTTTAATTTCCGAATCCCTAGACTATGGTTTTTCAAAGTAATTTATTTATTCCTTTGATAGTATTTATCAATTCATTTCTTATTAGATTAATATGTTCTGTGGTGAACCTTGAAAACACTCTTGCTGTATGGTATAGAATGGTTTATCAGAGTAATATATTGATTCAACTTATGAACAGTAACTGTTGTGTGAACACTTCTATATCATGAAATCAAATAACTGCCTAGAATACAACTATGAATAATTTACAGAGCCAGGAATAAGAATAATAATTTTTCTGTATATTTATATGGCTAATAACGTAGTCAATTATTGTTGCAGATGAATAAATTCTCAATTTCATCAGTTTGAAAGTATAGTACATCTCAAATCAATATAGTTATACTTGGAATACATGCCAGTATCATTCACAGCAGATATAATCTATACTACAAAATAAATGTATTCTCATGGTAAATAATACCGTAATGAATCCCTCCTAAATATATATCATTGTTCAGATGCACAGTATTTCCCAAATCAAATACAGTATTGTAGATAGAGTTCTACCTCCAATACAAATAAGTTTTATCTGCAGAGATTCAATAATAATACCTTGTGAATCTCAAATATGATTTGTATTATTTGTAATATATATTCAGACTTGAATCAATAACAATACCTTGTGAATATATTTGTATAGCCCATTCCGCATGAATACATTTGTCTGTTTCATCAATAGCCAGGTCAGAGTAACTGAAAACCAGAAACCAATATATCTGTGAACACATCATCACATCTCTGTACTGTGAGATTCATTGAACCGAGTACTGGAAATTTATAGTTACTAATGACGAACCACAAATGCAATGCTCTCTTGCCATATGTAATGTGCATTGATTAGAATATACGTTAATACTGGTAACAAAGGAGAGGGTTGGAGAGTGAAGAAGAGAGAGATTGATAAAATGATGAAGAGAAGAAGAGTGAGAATGTTGTAGAGAAAGAGTGAGAAGATATTAGAGAAGAGATATTATGATAGAGGTATTGAAATGCATGAAAAATCATCCAGTAGTCCAGCAGCCTGTTACATTTTACTGATTCACAATATGTTTTCACTCATGAGATCCATTTTTAAATACAAATAGAATAAAGTAAACAACATTGAATTGAATTTATTTTATTTGTATTTGAAAAAGGCTCTCATAATTTGTAACATGTTTTGAATTGTTAATATATGAAAGGGGACTGGATAACTTCTCTGGACTACTATTCTGGAGACAGAGAGAACAAGTGGATAAGAAATGAAAGAGAAATGAGTGAGAAAGTACAATTTTTGTTAAAGTGATCAATTGAAATAGATTGAATTTCTTTGTGCAGGTATCAATATATTACATGCTTGCTTATGTACTGATAGAGACTTCAATAGTAACAATGCAGCCAATTTGTAATATTTACTGAATTCGGAAATTTTGAACTGGGGAATTTTGAACTACGATATGATATTGTTTAATACTGTATCTACATAAATTGGCGGAGGTTTGAACAGATTATTGTTAAATGATACTGGAAATAACCTATTGAGACTACACTTAGGCTCAACTCACACCTACGCGACTCAGGTCGAGAAGAGACTCGACTCTAGTCGAGAGCATGTGTTTTCAAATGGTGACGTCGCGGAGACTAGAATCGACTGTTCTGGTGACACTCATTTGGGAACACATGCTCTCGACTAGAGTCGAGTCGTAAGTGTGAGTTGAGCCTAAGACTACCCAAATAAAGAGAACATACAAAAATATTTAATTTTATTACATGAATTCACTAGTTCAATATTTTCATTTATTTATTTTTTGAGTACGGTAATTCCACGTTATAAACTTCTAAGTAGCCCAATTGGAATATAGAAAAAATATTCAATGTAGGGTGATAATGAATGCGATAGATTCAGTGAGAGAGTATATGTGTGTGAGGGACAGAGACAGATAGATTTAACGAAACGGGAGAGTGTGATATGGAAATGGGAGAGAACAACTGATTGTAGGATAATGAGTGAGACAAAGAGCCAGAGATTTAGATTGTCTTCGTGAGAGAGAGAGAATAAATTCAATGATATTGTATTTGAAACAAAGAGAGTGATATAGAGTGTGTGTGAGAGGGATAGAAAATTAGATATAGATAGAGAGTGAGAGAGATGACAGAATCGTGTGTGTAGGTTTTGCGGCAATACACGTATGAGGTTTGCGGTCTGGAGAACCCAACCTAACCCAGTCCCTAACCCAGGTTCATGAGTTGAGGTTTATGTGATGTTTGCCTGGTTGAATGTCCTGCTCTGTACCCAACCACATGTCCTATACTCACCTACCCACCTACCCACTAATAAGCGATTCAGGCCTCTGCTCTGTCTCCTCATATCTACTGCTACTGCTTTCCTATAATGCAAATGGATTATTGAAATGGGTCTGTGGTCACAAGGTACAGGAAATGATGTCGAATTTTGTGGCTTGAATATGTGGACTATTCATGAGGATCAATGAAAGCCAAAGGACTAAAGTTTGGGTTTTGTTGATCTTTTCTGGATGAAAATCACTGCTCGTTGGTTGGGATTCCACCTTAAGCTTCATGTCTATTTTTATTTCTAAAGGTGCATTCTCGTATATTCGTAAATTTCCGCAGTCGGCGACGGCAAGCATTGTTGACATTCATATTGTCCAAACTTCAAGTGTGCTAAAACAGCTGATCAAATAACTTTTCATTATTTGTCTTCATTATTAAAGAATTGATCATTTCTAATAATATCAACATATTGCCATTAAAAGTATAAAAAAATATAAGCTCAACCTGCCCAATCAAAACATAATCGAACATAATCTTCTAGGTTATGTAGAAAAATTGAAATCTACCCTATCTGAGATTCTCTCCCTGTCGTGTTATTATCATATTCTTACCTCACATTACTTACCCTTGCACAAGCGTATTGTTTTAAACAAGGAATCTAAAATGAAATGTGTTCCAGATTCAGTGAAAGATAACTAGATAGATTCTAGAAATATTTTAAATAAGTGAAAACTAGAACTATTTCTGTAAAAATTGGAAAAGTAACAGTTTTGAGTATGGACTTCAGTTTTTTACAATTAATTCATGTGATTTGAGAATGACATAAAATGTACAAAGTTAAAATATACAATGTAAAAATATTTTTGATTCTTAATAAAACCGATGTGATGTCTAGGGCTTTATTTTCAAGTGGTCATCGTACCATGTGAAAATAAAATGAATAATTCTGTCTTTGTCAATTCCCTTTTGATGATTGACCTACTTTGAACCAATTCCAGTTATCCCCCCCCCCATTCCCTAAGAAACAATGAAAAATAGATCATTGTTCCACGGGAAACGGTACTGTTAGGTTGAAAAATATGACTAGACCTCAACAGGAATTGATAGACATTCTGAAATCGCACTTCGATTAAACGGAACTGCAATTATCAGAAACACAACGAAGGAAATATAATCGTCGGCTGCGATTAAAGTTGAAAAGCGTGTTGTTTGAGGCGCTTTCTGAAGTTTTTTCATTTCAATTTGTAATTGTGTAACGGCAGTTCTGCCCACAATTCATGAGTCGACGATTTTAATTCGTATGCTGCTGCATCCATGTTAACGTTTCTGTTTTTGTGCAAGATTATTTTTGTAATTGTGTGCAATTATTTGTCTCGCCTTTTACTGTAATTTCGGATGAATTATCTTTCACCACTAATTATTATTTTTGACTTTTGAACTGGCCAAAAATCTTTTGCACAATAATTGTGGTCATATGTCGTGGTGAATTGTGAACTTAGCCTAGTTTTCAAACCTAAAGCTCTACACAAAATCTACTAGGTATTTTCTTGTAATTATTTTTGGAATTGGTTTCATCCTTTCTGAGTTGTCCTTTCTTCTATTCCCAATCACATTTTTCATACATATGTTCCATTTCCTCCATTATTTCAACGAAGTGTTATGAAAATAGCAAAGAATATAATACGTAGTCTTCACAATCTATCTATTATTTATACATAAATATGTTCCATTTCCTCCATTATTTCAACGAAGTGTTATGCAATTAGCAAAGAATATGAAACAAAATCTTTAGAATCCTTAGGCTATGATCTGAATGATCCTTATTTACTTAGAATATGTATTAAACATTTTTGAATTATCAGGACGGTTAGTCAGAAGCATCTAAAATTGAGTTCCTTTCCCGACAAAAACAATTCAAAATCGTAAAATTATAGAAAACCATGAATTATTTCCAAAGACTATATTCAGTCTATGATGAAAAATACATGATTAGTTCTTCATCATCCCACGATCCCCTTTCTTCTTCCATCACTTTTTATATTTTATTTTCATTTTACAGCATTTCAACGACATCTGGAATATGTAACAGTCAAAATTAATGTTCTGCATCTTCCTTCAAGTAGAAAATATTTTGTTCTAATTCTTTTTTCGTGTTGTCACATTAGTATTAAGTTGTCCAGCATGTGTTGGACATTGTTCTTGTTTATAATATGCTCACCTTGTGTTCCTTGTTTATTTCAATGAATAGATTGAAATATTTAAAATAAAATATGTTATCAGGATCATAATTTCGGAAATTTTTCCCTTTTTTCAATAATCATCCAGGTCTATTCTAATTCTGTGGTTGACTGTGATTTTTTTTATAGAAAACACTTGTATTTTTATTGACCCTTGACGTCTAGATAGTTATGTTCTCCGTTCTAATTTTTCAATAGTGGGTGGGCTGTTGGAAAACGTTAAAATATTGAAGAAATTTCTTTATCTTCTGATATAAATTTTTAAAACTACGTTCACTAATCAAGTCCATACTTGATAGAACAATAATATTTTTTGTTAATTCTTAAAAAAAACTTATTGAAATATTCAAAAATCATAATGTTGAAAAGTTGATAATGAACGTCTCTTGTAAATTTTCTTAAATTCTGGAATGTAATTGCAATTATCTAATGAACAAACAAAATCGGTCTTACAATATTATTATTGTTACACTAAATACAATTTAAATAAAAATATAAATCTCAGTACCCTTTTAAATTATTTTGTCACAAAATGTTTCCGACATTAATGTCATTTTAATGGCATTTATATTAAATGTTATTTATATTAAAGAAGCCCTATAGAAAAAGAGATAAAATGATTGTATCTGATTTAAAATGTTGTATCAGTTATAATTTCATTGATCTGTGTTTCAAACACTGTCACCTCTATCTTATTTTAAATTACATTCTCAATTAAATTATAAATATACATTTATTTGGGAGTATCATTTATTACAGTACAGCAATCTCTTAGATTGCTTGTTATAGCTTGAATTATTGTTTGAATTCCAAAGAATATCCAACTTTTAACTCAATAATTAGTGAATCACCTAAAGATGTAACTGTATTAATTGACTTACAGTATATTAATCGACTGGAATCATTCAACTATGTGACAATTCTATGTAATTAACTAGTGAAAAACACACACATGAAAGTAGATTATTCAGGAATGAGGCATCCAATTATGTCGGTTTTCAATAATTATTGTGAATGGTTGGAAAACGTTGAACAACTCGTAATTAATTGGCCAATTAAGGAAAGTGGCTGTCAGTTCGATTTCTAAAATCTGGTCTGGTTCATTAGTACGATTCGCCGTCAAATTCGCCTAAACGATGCCAATCTAATTGCTCACATTTGAAAGCGAAGTTGATTTGAAAATAAACGTAAATTTAAGGAAAGTGAAGCAAATAAACGCAAGTTTAAGGAAAGTGATGCAAATAAACGCAAGTTTAAGGAAAGTAAAGCCAATCTTAGTTATGTGAACAGTGAAATTAGTATTATTTGACGGTTTTTAACTGGAGTTTGATTTCCCTGATGAAAAATGGAATATTTTTGCATTGAATATAAATGCAAAATATTGTAGGTGGTGTATTAATTAATCAGTAGACATATTATTTTATCATTAGACATTGATTTATGATTGATGATATTGTGTATAGGCAACCTCCTTCAGCAAAAAATTAAGAAAATATCTTGTTGATGATAATAATTATTATGAAAAATCTATGTACATGTAATTTCATTACTATCTGATCACTTGGCTTAAGCTGCGTTTAAACCAAAGTTATTAACATAATGTTAATATAACTTAATCCTTATAGATTCTATAAGATTGAACATAACTTATCATACTCATGATGCACATTATGTGTTTGTCAAGTTCCGTTCAATCTAATAGAATCTATAAGGATTAAGTTATTAACAATTTGTTTATAACTTTGGTGTGAACGCAGCTTAAGATAGTTTAGCAATTTATTTTAAAAACTCCCAATAATCATACTCTGCCTATTCGGCTAATTGTGCTTATACAATATTTTCTGGATGTCTTTCATTAGTCTAATAATATTTCTTGTTTTTTACAGGTGAGTCTCATAGAAAATCTGCTACTTATTCTGTTTCTATCGAATTGTAAGTACCTCATTACTCGAAAGATTTTTGTATCCAAGTATTATTACTAAATTATTACAATATAATTACAAGTATCATTCAGTATTATTACAAAATTTGTCAGGATTTCATATCTTGTTTCTTAACTCCAAATTAAACTAATGTAACTCCAATTATTCAAGGGGACTGATTCCACTTTCAAAAACTACTATTATAAATATTTATTCATTTATTATTTGATTGAATTATTATCAAATTCAAACAAAGTGTTTTTCCACTTGAAAGCTATATTAAAATACGATAGTATTAATAATAGTGAAAACAAGATGGATAACCAACAACGTATTATCAATAGTTATCAGCTTGTGGTTCATTTTCACAGCAAACTATTAGAAACTGATTTCAATGGATTTTCCTGTTAGTTGATTTATTTCGTCAGGAGCTGATTGTTGGAGATCTCAACTTGTGCTCTTTCTTACTGTAATCTCTATGATTGTAGTTCTCAATATCTTTGGATTTTTCCAGTACCATGTTATTTCCCATAATTTTGAAATACGAGGTTGTTATGAAAACAAAGTAGTATTTGAAGGATTGTTGAAGAAAATTGTTTTTCTAATAATAAATAAGCTCGTGTTGCGCTGTTACACTTGTAAATTTTATTAACAATAAACTATTTTTATAGTTTTGTGTGGTACGCAAAGTGTGAAATTCAATTACATTTCATAACAAGCCGGCAGGTTATAGCCTACACTTTTTAATAATAGCACCTATTGTAACGCTTGTAAAATTGTAATAACACCCTATTATTGTGGGGAACATGAGCTGGGGAATTATTATGGGTTGGTGCAATGCTATCAGGTCCTGGATTATTAATTTTTCGAAAATTTGTGATTTGTTGAATATTTGAATACTGATTAATTCTGTATTTTAAATTTTTCTCTGCTGCTCGTGAACTACGCCTTGAAGCAATAATGGGCTGCCATTAATTTATTATTCGTGTGAATTATTTATAATTTTTACACAGTAGCACTGATTGGGAGAGAAACTAAGGATAATCCTTGTACCATTTTTCTCCTAAATTTAGATAAAATTTTAAAAGTCCGAGCTAGGGTTATGGTTTCACTTTTCTGAAATTTCACTGAAAAAACAACATAAACTAAGATTTTTAAATTTTGATGGTTAAAAACAGAATAAAAAACAAAAATAACACACTCAAATCACCATTAATTGGAACATTTTTGCGTAATTTGACAAAATTTAGAGACAGAAAAAACACAACTCACTATTCCATGATACACAATACACAAATCATTAAAATGGTTGGAGAAGGACCAACAGTCACAGAGTTATGGTTTCACATATTAGTTTCAATGTTATATAAAAATTCTCTCATCTTTTGGAACTAATAATTCAGTTTCTTATCGTTTAACAAATTCTCGCGACTTATGGTTCCCCTTTGCTCATAAACTTGAAAGTTTTAGGACTTATTTCACGTTATTATTCTATCATTCCCTTCTTTTGACAATTCTCCTGTATTATTTCTATTTTCTTTTCCTTTCCTTCTTGATCTTCTTTTACCGCATCTTTACTCTTCCCTTCTACTTCATCTTATCATTCTCCTCCTATTCACTTCTACATTTATTCATCCATGTCTAGGGCTTCCTCTTCCGTTTCTCCTTTTATTGCTCTATCTGCTATAGGTTCTTGTTCTAATGCTCCTTCTTTTACTGCTTCTTCCACATTTTCCTTCCTTTTCTCTCTACTTTCTCACAATTTTCTTCCAGCTCCTCCTCCTCCTTCTCCTACTTATCCTCTTACTCTTTCACTGCTCCATCTTCCATTGGTTCTTCTTTAATGCTCCTTCTTTTACTGCTTCTCGCACATTTTCCTTCCTTTTTTCTCGACTTTTTCACAATCTTCTTCCTCCTCATCCTCCCCCTCCTCTTCTTCCTCCTCCCCCTCCTCTTCCTCTTTTACTGCTCCATCTTCTACTGGTTCTTGTTGTACTGCTTTTTCTTTTACTGATTCTTCCACATTTCCCTTTCTCTCTACTCTCTCACAATCTTTTTCCTCCTCCACCTCCGCCTCCTATTTATCCTCTTCCTATTTATCCTCTTCCTCTTTTACTGCTCCGTCTTCTATTGATTCTTCTTCCAATGCTCCTTCTCTTACTGCTTCTTCTTCCTCATTTTCCTCCCCTTCTCTCTACTTTCTTACTATCTTCTTCCTCCTCCTCCTCCTCCTACTTATCTTCTTCCTCTTTTACTGCTCCGTCTTCTATTGGTTCTTCTTCTAATGTTCCTTCTTTTACTGCTTCTTTCACATTTTCCTCCCCATTCTCTCTTCTTTCTCGCACTTCTAATTCCTCCTCCTCCTCCTCCTCCCCCCCTTCTCCTCCTCCTCCTCCTCCTCCTCCATCTTCTATTGGTTCTTCTTCTACTTCTTCTTCCACATTTTCCTCCCCATTTTCACTTCTTTGTCCTCGCTCCCCCCTCCTCCTCCTCCTCATTCTCTTCCCCTTTCTTCTCCATCAATCACTCTCTCGTTCTTCAATTCTGACTGACACAAACCGTTGATCTGACAAGTATAATACGATTGCCTTGTATGTTCTACACACCATATCAAGTGTTCTTTATTTCATGAGGTCGCCTCCCCTCCCCAACACACCGCACCCTCCTAATTTATCTGCCTACAGAATCTCAAGGCTGCTTCGTATTTATAAAGCCCGCCTCAGATTATAAGGATCTAATGGATTGAATCGCTTCAAGCAGAGATTGAAGCTCTATGATTCGGGAGATTTGTTGGTGAACGCGAAAGCATCTGCCACTGATCCACTCGTTCAACAAACCTCGCTTCAATTTGCGCCGTCATGTTGATTGATGTAGCAGCAGCGTCTCTAATCCTATCCACGCTTACTAAATTAGTTGCTCATTATTCACGTTGCAATGTCAGCATCAGTTGAATAGCATTTTATTCATGAGGAATGCAGTGGAGCTCACTTCGATCAAATCTACTTCGATCAAATCCACTTCGAACAAAATTCACTTCGAACAAATTCACTTCGAACAAATTCACTTCTGACTGTCGGCTTCGAATGGAAAGTATTGAGGATTTATGTAGGAGGAATGCTCACATTATGAAACGAATATTTATATAGATTGTTTTGTCTTTTTTCTTTAGGGCTACTTTCAATATAAATAAAACATAAATCTCAGTACCCTTTTAAAATAATTTAAGGGTGCTGTGATTTATGTTTTATTTATAGATTGTTTTCTTTGGAATCAATCTTGGATGGATTGTTGGTTGAATGTTTTGTGCCCGTTTTCAGTCACATTACATATTCCTTCTTTCTATTTTGTGGTGTTGATCCAAAGCCCAATGTTTGAATTCAATTCATTCATATTGTTTAAGTCATTCAATTCCTTCTAATCTGAATTGGATTTGATCTACCCTGATTCTATCAATGTTTTAAACATTTCTAAATTGATGTAACTCATTTCTCTCTCTATCTCTTTTTATCCCTCTTTCTCTCTCTCTCTATACCCTCTCTGAGAATGGACTTCTTAAGGTCCAAACTGCACCGTTTCATGTGAAAACATTACAGTAGTACCTTAACTTTTGCATATTTCATCATTATTCTTGCTCAATATTATTGTAAAACTCATCAGTTTAATATGATTCACCATGTCATTTTACCGCTACTGGTATTTATTTTTAACGCTAGAACGTAAGTTGAATTATGTTTTGTTAAACACATTAATAAAGGAATCTGAATCTATCTCTCTTATCTTAGAGGACCAGGAGTTCTAACTTCTCGCTAATAAAGGCTAATAAAAATCAATCAATCAATCTCTCTCTATCAATTTTGTATGATTCATTTTATTACTATATTAATTTAATTTTTCTATGTTATCTATGTGTATAAACATCGGTTTATTCGCCAAATTATTCTATTGATTTAAACAATGATTCTAGTTTTCCTGTTATTTGAAGGTAGTTAACTTTGTAAGGAATGTTTTACTAATGGGGGAAATTTTGGAACTTGATCACACTTTTGAAAAATAGGGATTCAGAGTTAGCTTGTGTCAAATTTTTACCACTTTTTTTTAGTAACTGTGTTATTCGACCAGAACTGTTTTCTAACTCTGATTCTTTCAGCTCAAAACCAATGGTTTTCCATTTTAATTTTCTTATGAGTAGGTTTAATAATTTTAATAATTGAAGAGACTTGATTGTCAAAAATCCACTTTAAAAAACATCAATATTCACTCTAGAAATTGAATCTATTTTATTTTATTTATTTACAATGCAAATGACACTTATGTAATAACATTGGCAGATGAAATAATAAGGTAGTCCTTGTGCTATTTTTCTTCCAAATTTATAGGTGACAAAGTCCAAGATAAGGTTAGAATTTCAAAATAAATAGATAGTCCAAAATAATTTTTTTTTATTGGAGTTATGTAAGAATCAGCGAGAGGAGATTGATTAATCAATTATATGCCTCTCTTAATACAAAGAGGGAGAGGGATAGATAGATAGATAGATTTTATTTTACAATCGTTACTAGGCTTGTCGCCTATGGTAACATGGTTACAAAATTACAGTTTTACAAATCATCAGGGAGAGAGAGAGAGAGAGAGAGCGAAAAGAGGGTGTGAATGTTTATGAGTAATGAGAGAGAGTGTGACAGATACATCTGTTTAGAGACGTTTAATATTGTGAAAATCGGAGTGGATCAAATCCAATGCAAATTGGAAGTCAATGATTTCAAGGTCTATTTAAGTGGACTAAACACCGGTTATAAGGACGATTTAAAAGTAGCTGTTCCGATTAGATAGGAAGAGTGAACACAAACCAACCGGTTGAGAGAAATTGAAATTTCTCCTGAAACGCAGCAACCGGAATTCGTCAAATGATCATAACTGCTCAAAGAAGCAGTCCTTGTCAAGGTAAATGAGCTCTGGTTCCGCAAAATATCAGAGAGAGATAGATAGATAGATAGATAGATATAGATAGAGAGAGTGATTCCTTTATTCATGTGTTTTCAACAAAACAAAGTTAAAATTTACTTTCTAGTGTTGGAAATAATATTATCAGGAGTAAGAGTAAAATGAAGCATATTTATCTATTCTCATTCACAACTCGAATTACACTAATGTAATAACATTGGAAGATAATAAGATAGTCCTTGTGCTATTTTTCTTCCAAATTTATAGGTGACAAAGTCCAAGATAAGGTTAGAATTTCACGTGTACAATTTTTATAAAATTTTAATCCAAAATAAACATGAAAACTATAAATTTTGAACTTAGATGGCTTGAATTAATAAATTGATTAGAAATATTCCACTCAATTACCACTTGTAACGAATAATATTGAGTTATTTAAGAAACTTTGGACCCATTCAAGAAGCACAAACTTTTAAACTTATAAACAATAGAAAAAAACGTGTGTTAATATACACTGTGATTAATTGATTATATGTGAGGTGGTGAGTGGGAGAATTTGAAAATATTGAAAAAAAAAATTAGAAGAATTGATCAAAAAATGTAGAAAATAAATATTGTGAGAAAGAGGCAAGGATTATAAGAACAAGGATTGGAATGAAAATATCCAAAAATGAAGTTAAGGAATGAAAGTAAATTCGTATGGCTTTTGTTGGTGGGGAGTCCCTTGTGGGAAGGTCCCACCGCCTGAATATATAATTTAAGCCGTCAATGGGCCTTACGACTGTCATACTTCAGCCGGGACCGACAGTTTAACGTGCCCATCCGATAACACATGAGTGATATGGTTAAAAAACTTTTGGTTGTGTGTGGGATCGAACCCGGGATCTCTATGCTGCTATGCCACTAGACCACGGATGAATATAAGGGAGGAGAGAGAAGATAAAATGTATGCGGAAAGAGAAGTCTTTCAAAAAGGAGAGACCCACGTAGGTAGAAGAGATCGTAACGGAAAAACTATAATAGAATCGGATCAAAATTTAATACAGCATACGACCCACTTTGCAAGCTGTAATGTCGGATGAAAAGGCACGATTAGACTTTAATTCAACTCGGTGGCATCTTCATACCACCAGCGGAATTCTTGTAGAATACTTTAGATATACGTACTTACTTCAGTATACTAATACTTTCTCCAGTACCTACAACATCATTACCACACGACTTTAGTACATTACTTTCATACTAGAATACTTTTATTAGATTGCTATAGAGTGCACCTATATCTGCTGCAAAAATGCGATTCTAAATTGCTTTACCATAGCCACAGCACCTTATCCCACCTTATATAGTACAAAATTCACTGTTAGATGGGTATCTGTAGTTGGCCTACATCAGTTAGTACTTGGATCTCCCTTATCTCTGCCTACATTCATGTTTAATATTAGGTATATTATCACGGTATTACAGTAGTACCGAGAAATGTGGGGAGTCATATGAATTTTTCATTTAATTTCTAAAGTTCTTATAATGTGAGGAATTTGAATTGTCGGCTACATAGTTCATTGAAATATTATTATTTTCTTCAATATGGGAGAACTCGAGAAATTTTTATAATTTCTGGGTTTCAATGGAAACGCTTTCTAACTGCATTAATCTCCATAATATTTGAAAGACATCAACATCTAATATGATATTAGATACTACCATAGAGGAACATTAGCATAAGGTATAGGGTGTTTATGTCGTAACTTTTTCTGTTATCTCAAGCCGATAGTCCACGTAGTTCTTTCCCATGAAGCTATGTGATGCTGGCAGTCTCTCATATTGTACCGCTCATACAATCTCACCCGGCCAAAACAGTAAAAATCCACAATAATCGACAGTAATCGGCTTGAGATAACAGTAAAAGTTGCGACATAAACGTCCTATACCATGGGATATCTACTTACGCAATATTGTTTCTCTATGATACTACTATGATTTATTCAAAATATTTTTTTTTAAGAAATGTGTCTGAATCTTGAAAAGGATTCTGTTCTTCATATTTGAAATTTCAACATACACGTATAATCTTCTATTACAATTGTATTTTAATAACTTTAAAGTGAAAAAACACATTCTTTTGTTGTGGCGACGACCGTTTCATGCTGGTGTTGCACATTCTCAAGCCAAACAGAAACTGAAGTAACTGAGGTTATTATGGTAGTTATTTGGCCAGAGTGGGGGTGCAGGGGAGTTTTGGCGGTTAATGGAGGAGGATTTAAATGAGTTTGTCAAACAGGGTGTGAAAACAAGATGGATAACCAACAACGTTTAATCTTTTGTACTAGAAAACTATGGAGTGAGTTTTATTATGAAGGAGATATTATAATGCCATAGTATTCCGCATGGAGTAGATAAATAGATTTCCCACACCAATGCCAGAGCAATATTCATTTATAAGAAAAGGTATTGAGGAGAGAATTCCAGTATGTGGTTTTCCTTGTGTCCCAATTCTTACTTCGAAATTTCCCTATGGATTTTCTTCCCATTTAATCATGGAAATCTGAAAACAGAGTTTCTGAATCCTGTGAAAATACCCTAACCTTACTTTTTATACACTTGGAACCTTCATCATTACTACTATGTCGACGGGTTTTAATAGTTTTTTACGGGTTTTAATTATGTTTTTTATGCAATAATAATAATACTTCAATTCCAATAATAGACTTTTTGGCTTCAAAATGTTAAAGATATTTATGAAGTCGGTATTTATCAAGTATCTTCTATCAAAATACTATTTGCCTAGATAACATTTTTTCCAATCACAAATTCATTGAAATATCTAGATAATACTCCTGGTTGTTACACGAGATCAATCTCTTATAAACGAACAGTGAAGGGCAGCATATCTATTGGTTGATGAACTTCCAATCAAGTTGAACGTCTGTCATTGGCCTAGACTAGTCACTTCCACAATGGGCGGTTCAACTGATTAGCTTGAAATTAGGCATCAAAATTCTTAATTTACCGAGGATAGTTCTTCAATATTTTAGTAAGTCAAGTTTTCAGTTTGTCAAGTTAATAATTAGTAATCCCTGCGGAGCACTGGTTACTTACTAGTATTAAATAACAATCTTAGATATTCGAGTCTTTCCATCACGGAGAAAACTCATTCCTCTATCTAAAGCAAATTCTGACTGGGGTCAAAACAATTTTATTTGGGAAATATTTTTACTTCCCAAAATATATTCAATGTAAACATCAATGTTTTGAAATAGAAGCGCTCCAATATTGATTGACGTGTCATATAATTTTTGACTAGGATGTTGCCAAAATATAGTAGCAAAGCTGTTATTACAGTAGAGCATAAATATATATGATGGAAGGATGAAGCCTTCTGAGAGGTGGGAGAGAGAGTGTGTGAGTGAGTGAATATGTGAGAGAGAGGGTGGGAAGAAGTGTGAGAAGGGTATCTTTAATTAAGGCTGTTGGTCGCAAAATAACAAATTTAGTTGTCAAAACCAGAAATAGACTTGTGGCTGTATTTTCTATATGGGGCTACTACGATGATTAATTGACCTATTTTTCGAGACCGGCTCTGGGGATTTGTGCGGGGAAAGTGAAATTCGGAGCGGGGATTTGCGGGGAATACTGGGAAAGTGAAATTGATGGAAATTGTTGGAAAACCATGGATAATTAGTGACGAAAAGTCGTGCAGAGGTTTAGTAATTTTTCCGACACTAAGTTTATAATATTATTGTCTCTTCCAATGAATTACGTTATGTTAGTCCAACGTTATTTCTACTGATAGTTCTATGTTAGTCTAAAGGTGCATGCAGATTTACGCGCCGCGAACATGAGCAATTCACTTTTAATCAGCTGATGCCAAGCTTTTTATATCTGTATCTTACCGTTTCTGTAAAAATACAGATATAGTCAGCTGATTAAAAGTGAATTGCTCATGTTCGCGGCGCGTATATCTGTACGCACCTTTACAGATCTGTCTACTAACGTTGATGTTAGTCCACATCGTTTCAATAGTATAAGTTATTACTAGTAAAACCCAAGATAATCCGGCCTATTTACTAAAATACTAAAAGAGAATATTCTGGAAATTGATCAATAGATAATGAAAGTAGAAAGTATATTCTATAATACTAAGATTTTAATTGTATTCACTGACAACTGTATCTTCACAGTCTGAATTTTATTATTTGAAACACAGAATTTATCAATTTTTCATGCCTTTTCGAAACTTGATCCAGCATAATCCACACTTGATTCCGTGAATTGTGTAGCGATATTGGATTCAACAAGCGAGTTTTAGTAGATCAAGTAGAATCAACATAAAATAGGAAAATGATTTTCATGGATAAAAAATCGAATGAATGATAAATTGATAAGTGCGATAAATAATAGGGAATTGAACAAAAAAAGTGAATTTCATGAAAATGTCTAGAGGAAGGACGAAAGGCAAGAAGTTATACAAGTAGAGAAAAATCAAAAGTAGACAAAAAACTATCAAGAAGAGAAAGGTAGAGGAAAAGTTGAAGAATTCTCGACGGATTTGATTGAAACTGAAACTAAACCACTACATCATGATAATTTCAAAGAAAAGGAAGTAGATATATAGAAGAAGATGAAATAAGAAGAAGTGAACCTGGATGTTGGGACTTCGATATCCGGTCGCCAAAGTGTGTCAAATTCACTGAAAAAGTGAATCGGCGAAACTTGTTCCAACATTTTATTATAATCACATCGAGTTGGGGGGGAGAAGCCCCCACATGCAAACCAGTAATCAAATAGCGGCGACTCCAGTCCTCACGATTTCTGAAAAGAGAAAGTACCCGTACAAAAAGTTGAAGAAGCTTCCAGAAAAAAGTTATTGCTTCCATGACATTCTCCATGAAATGTTTGAATGATTTGAATTTTGACACAGAAAATAACCCATACAAAAAGGTGATGCTTCCAGGAAACGTTATTGCTACCACATCATCCATGAAATTTTTGAATTTTGACACAGAAAGTAACCATACAAAAAGGTGAAGCTTCCACAAAGCGTTATTGCGTCGATAACATTTTCCGTAAAGTTTTGAATAAACTAAGATCTTGGTTTGAATAATTTGATTGCATGGAAGCTGAAGTTGTGATAGGTGTCACCATGAAACCTGGTTGTGTAATGTGAATTGGTTTTTGAATAAATATAGTGGTATTGACAACATCAACGTCGTATTATTTCAATTATGTTTGGTTTGTTTAATAAATATTCTTCAGTATGATGACATTCTGCATGAAATGTTTTCAATGATTTGAATTTCGACTCAGAAAATAGCCACCCAAAAAGGTTTCCTGGAGGTTCCACAAAACGTTATTGCTTGATGACAGTTTATGTGAAATTTAGTATAGACGTATATACTTGGATTGATCCAACTGTTGGTTTGGGAGCAATTTTCAAATTTGTAATGTAATGCTGGTATTGGTTACACAAAATATTAAAAATTTGGACTTTCGTTTAATAATAACAAAATATTAGTTCATCTTTTATTTGTTCGATCATTCAATATTCAATTTATAATATTGTCATTGTTGTATTGATATTGACATTGATATTACACACATGCATTTGATAGGGACTAGACATAATTATATCACATTATGTGTCTCTGATGTATGATATTGTGGTTTGTTTGCGTATGTGTAATATAGACTACACCGTCATATATATTGCAAGGTGTTTCCTATGTTTGGGTATGATCACAGTCGAGATAAAAACTTTAGCCTACTTCATCAATGGTCCATTGTATGATGATGATAATTAATATTTCTTGATCATTATACAATAGACTAAATAAATCTGAAAACATAATAATAATTTTGTAGAGGCTCTTTACTACGAATAGTGTTGGAATTACTGTACAAGAATCTGACAAATTTATGATTGTTGATGGTTTTTCCTTTATTTGAGAAAATCATATAATACTACAATAATATTTGAATTAAATGGATGAAGTACCCTTATTTGAACATTACAAATCTAGACTCTTGATGAAATTATATAATCTTTAAAAATGTTCTTGACTTATTGAAGAGAACATAATTATAAACAACTGTTGAACCTATTAATCCACTGTATCATTGAAAGAAATTTTTACTCCTATTTTATTCCCTGTTAACCCAGTAAACAGTTCGAAATTGAAGGTTTAGTAGTAAAGAGAGAAATTGACAGTTCTATCTCTGCCTAATAGAGAATACATTTTTATTTAATTTCATTCAAAAAATGAAGGTAAGAGTGAAAGGATTGCGTGATAGTGTAAATTAAAGGAGGGAAAACAAATAATGATGTTGAATATTCTAAAACGCAATTTCCTCAGTTGAAATTCACACGCACGCGCACATTTGCAGGACCGCCAATTCACTTAAAACTGTCAGTATTCCTTGTAGATAACATTGATGCTTCCCATTCAACTAATGCTGACAGTTTTAAGTGAATTACACTATAGTATATACGAAATTATAGCTTATGGCGGTCTCACTGAAGCTGAATGTCCATTTTTCGCAGCGTCAATAAAGATAAGGCTCATAACCACTTCCTGCCCTCACGCTCTCTCACTCATTTATGGGGGAAGGGTTAAACCCTCTCTCTTTATCTTGCGAGGGGTTTTAAACCCCCTCTAGAGCGTAGTATCCCCACGGTGGACCCTTAAATAGCCCTACAATAGGCCCCACCCAGATTTAGGAGAGCCTTTCAACTATGCAGTGTGTTTGGTGTCATTTAATACTGCAGTCCTAGGACAGTATGGGGCCGATAAGACTGTTTTAGGGGCCTCGGTGCGGGTTTATAGGGGGTTGATTGGTGCCTATCATACCATCATATAATATATTGGTAAGGGGGTGGTGATGGTATGGATGGAGAAAGTGGATGAAGAGTAAGAGGACGAGATGAACGTGAGAAGAAGAAAAGCAGGAGAGGATGAGGAGAAGATGAGCGAGAGAGGAAGAGGTGAAGATAAACCAAAAATGAAGAGGAGTAGATGAAAGAGAGGATGAGGAAAAGATAAAAGAGAGAGGAAGAAGAAAAGATAAACTAGACAGGAAGAGGTGAAAATGAAAGAGGAAAGAAGAGTTTGAAAGAGGATAAGATAAGCAAGAAAGGAAGAGAAGATGATGAGCGGGAGAGGAAGAGGAGAATATAAGCGAGAGAGGAAGAGGATAAGTTGTACGACAGAGAAAAAGGAGAAGATAAGCGAGAAAGGAAGAGAAGATTATGAGCGAGAGAGGAAGAGGAGAAGATAAGAAAGTGAAGAAGATAAGCGATCGAGGAAGAGAAAGAAGAGAAAATAAGAAAGAGAAGAAAAAAAGCGATCGAGGAAGAGGAAGAGGGGAAAATAAGAAAAAGAAGAAAATAAACGATCGAGGAAGAGGAAGAGGAGAAGATAAGCGAGAGAGGAAGAGGATAAGATGTACGATAGAGAAAAAGGAGAAGATGAACGAGAGAGGAAGTGATGATGAGCGGTGGAGGGAGGGGAAGAGAATTGCATGTGAATAGATATTTGAGAAGAATAAGTTCATTTTGAAATAAATAGTAAATTAGAGTTCTAATAGAAGATTAAGGAAGGAGGTGGAGAACTTGAAGGCAATTGTGGGATGGGAAGAGGGAGAGAAGTGCATGTGAAAGGATGTGGAGAGAAGTGCATGTGAAAGGATGTGGGAAAGGAAATAGATAAGAAGGGATTGCAAAAATATTGACGAAGAAAAATTAGTAAGGAGGTTGAGTTTTGTTATTTTGTGAGGAAGTTGGAAAGTAGGGCAAAAGGATGAAGAAAGAAAACAGAATAATGAAGAAGATGAGGAAGGATGGAGAAACCTGTATAAAGAAAGATGGAGAAGGATGTAGAAAGGAGGGAGAATGAAGAAGTAGAAAGGAAGGAGAGGAAAGGAGTCAAAAAGGAGAGGAGGGAAGTAGAAAGGAAGAAGGGGGAAGAAAACAGGAACAGAGAATAGAAGATCAAGGAAGAAAGATGGGAAAGATGAGGAAGAGCAGAGAGATGATGGAACAGGAAAAAAGAAAGCTGAAGAGATTAGGGCAATGGAAGAGGGAACTGTAGGATTAGTCGGAGATGAGATGTAGACATTGATGAAGGAAGATGCTAGAAGAAAACTATTGGATTGGTAGTCAGGTGGTGGACAAAGAAGGAGCAATGAAGAAAGAAGAGAAGAGGGAATGGATAGAAGAAAGGATAGAATTGAGAAACGATAAAGAAGAGGAAAATGAGAATTAAATTGTGAAACACTAGAAGTGTCGAAGAAGGAAAGAACCAAGATAAAATAATGTCGTGGAGAATACATTAGCAAAAAAACGAAATAAATAAGAAATAAGAAAATAAGTAGAGATCAATAAAAACAATTTTCAAAAAAGGAAAACAAGAAAGATGAATGCATTTGAGGAGAAAGATCAACAAAAGAATGAAAAAGAATATGAAGTAGAGGACTCACTATTTTAGGTGGCTCAGTTGAGATTTCGAAGGTTTAATGAACATTGGCTTTCATACCATTTTATGTTCACATAAAATCTGAGAGAGTAGAGTACACACCCGAAGCTTATCGGTTCTCTATTTATTATCTTCATCGATGCTCAACTAACCTACTGGATTTCATGGTGATTCCAGGTAGCTAAAGATTCCCAACAAGCTATGAACGGTTTAAAAGGGCGTCAAAGCCACATTTGTGGTGAAATTTCGAAGAGAATGTTTCTTCATATCAGGATTATTCATTGGTTCTAATTTTTGTTACTGTATTCATTGACCGAACGTAGTGAGCTTTATGTTTTAACTCCAATTTTCTTTTGTCGGTATGTAGCGCAATTACTGCCAAACGCGTTGATAGAATTCTATGAGATTTGGTCTACTGTTCACAGAACTACTAGTTTATTTAGCATACCAAAAATCCATACATTACAAAATAAAATCAATTGATAAGGAGTTGTCTAAGGTACAGTTGCACAAAAGCTGATTATATTTTAATCGTGATTAATTTCACTAGAACCAACCAGAGAAGACTTCTTCGAAAAGAAGGCTTCTCTGATTGGTTCTCGTGAATTTAGCACGATTAAAATTCAATTGGCTTTTGTGCAACCGGTATTAAGGCACTCATGAAGTGTTCTGGAAACTGGGCCCAAGTTTAGTAAAAACACATTGATTAATAAATATAAATAAATTGATGAAATTCATAGAATGATACAGAAATTAATGAATACAAATAAATTGATAAAATTCATAGAATGATAATGAAATCAAGCAAGAACATAATCTACATCATTACAAAAAGAAAGCGGCAAAAATAAGTTGAACATGGAAATAGCTCAACATCACCTGACCTGACCCCTCCTGAATAATATTCCAAATACTGATGACCTACTTCTTCCCCTTCTGAACACCCCTACCCTTTTGAGAGGGATGGGGTAGGAGTTGAAAATCGCACGTGTATTTTGATGACGTCATCAATCTTTTTGTACATCAGTGGCAAGTTTAACATTTTTATTGCGGCAAGAGCCCGTCAACATGTTATAACGACAACATTAAAGGCTGCTGACAAATTGATGACAACGTTCACCTTAAATTGTCAGCATTAGTAGAATGGGAGGTATTTGTTTTACTTGCATATAACGAAAGCTTACATTTTGAAGTGAATCTGTCTGTAGAAACACCAGCCGGAAAGTCGGCCATTAACAACCGACAACACTCAGCTGTTTCTTACAAATTATCGTCATCTCTCCTCTCCTTTCTCTCTCAGCTCTGTGGATTACTATACTCTTTTCCCTTCAAGAGAGAGAGAGAGGGAGAGAGTGTAATGTACATCAAAAATCCCCTTTTAGTCAACGTTCTGTCAGTTGCAAGTGATTCTCTGTAAAGCTCATTCTCTCTTTTGGGAAACTCTTCCCCGTCTAGGAAAGCCCTGAGGAAAACTGTGAAAACGGAAAATTATTCAGGGCTCCTCAGTAAGTGTCTGTTTATGTGGTTCTTGGGGAAGTTCTCCATGTTGTTCTCTTGCCACCTACAAGCCTTTGCTTTGGTTCAACGTGAAAAGTTTTCTCCAACAACTAATCAGAATTCTTCTGTTGAGATTTATCACTATTTTGATGTATTTTTGCTATTAAGTAATTTGTTGCTATCTTCGAGTTTAAGAATAATATTATTGTTGTATCTAACATTTTTCCGTTCTTTATACGTTAAATAGTCGAAAATGTTAAATTTTGAATTTTCCCTAAGAGACACCTTATCAATTATTACTAAATTATTGTTAAAATCAGTTTGTAATCCACATACCTTATATTCCAATTTACATTATTTCATTTACATTTCACTTTTTTTTATGAAGCACCAAAACTATTTTCGATTCTCAAATTAATATAAGTTAATATCGGGGGACCGAGCTTCGCCCGTTTTTTTTATTTATTGATAAATAGAACACAATTCTCTAAAATGATCGTGTTTATATTTTACAGCTGGCTATACATCAGCTTATGAATTTCGGGGATGCGATATTTTGATTTTCCACAGAATCACTCGCTCACTTTTCACTATCCGCAGACGACAAAAGTCTCAGCTGTTTAAGCCAAGGATAAACTTTGCTTTTAATGTCGTTCAGTGAGTTTACCCAAGGATGAGACCTAGTGCAATCGAATTTTTATATCATAAACCTACTATGTTCCAAATTTCGTGAAAATCGTTAGAGCCGTTTTCGAGATCCATTGAACATAAATAACCAGATAATCAGATAACCAGATATTAAAATATAAACAGATATACAGAAATTGCTCGCTTAATATAATAGGATAACCACCATGTCCAACTGTATAAATAGTATGATGCTGCATGTTAAATAAAATATTAAATAACTGATCAATATTCCCTAATAATAAGTATAAGAACAAAACAATAATTGAAGAATTTAAATTCTCAACTATATCTTGCCAATTTTTCTTCGCCTTTGATACAAAATCTGTTTATGCCACTAACCTTCTCGATTTTGTTACTCCACAAATAAGTGTTCTCTTTACTCTCTTTTTCCAGTCTCTATTTCACTCCCTCCTTCCATCTCTCTTTCTCTTAAACTTTACTTATTTCTCCTCCTCTTTCCATATTCTTCCTCCTTTCTTACATATTCCATTTTTCTCATTGTTGCATTAAATTTCCCAACCTAACTAACATTAACATTTAATCAACTTTAACGAACCGTATTCGTAATTCTGAAATAATCAAACAATTCAGAATAATACTAGCATATTGCCATTTAAAAATAAAGCCTCATCCCTAATCCAATTTCAACCTTCAATAAAATTCTCTCCAACTCTAATAATCCTAGCATCACTCTTAATCTTGTTCCCTTACTCTCCTATTCTTTCACTCTTGTTCCCTTACCTCTTCTCTCACTCTGCCTTATACTCTTATTTACTCTTCTCTTCTCTTACTGTGCCTCATACTCCTTTGTAATCTTCTTCCCTTACTCTCTCCTCTTCTCTTACTCTGCCTCACGTCCAGCGTTAAGCAGCTTGCAACGGTCTCGGCTGCATGAAGTTAGATAAGAGAAAGTAGCAGGGTATCGTTGGACAGTTGACATTGTTGGAGGTAAATTGAAACTGTCCTCAACAGCCCAACAAACATCTAGTGGGGGGGGGTGGTTAAGAAAACCCCCTATTTAATCCTCTCCTCCTCCCCCCCCCCCCCGACAACAAGCCAAATAGAAAGGTAAATGAAATCTTCATTCAACCTCATACTCGTTACTTATCCTCATCCTCCTCATATTCCTCTACCAACTGCTCTTCCCCAACTGATTTTACTGCTCTTTCTCCTTTCCTTATTTGTTGTTGCTCTTCTTCTCCTTTTTCTTCTCTTTCCTCTTCTTCTTCTTCTTCTCCTCACCCTCTCATTCCTCATCCAACTCCTCTAAACTCTTTATATTCTCCTCCTCACCCTCCTCCTCTTCTTCCTACTACTTCTCCATCCAAAACTCCTCCTTCCCCTCCTCTTCCTATCACTCCACCTCCTCCTCCTCTTCTTCCTCCATCTTATTCATTCCAAACTCCTCCATACCTTCTATATTCTCCTCATCTCTCTCCTCTTATTCCTTCTCCAACTCCTCTAAACCCTTTACAATATAATTCTCCTCATTTAATTGTACCTTACACTCTTCTCTTGTTGTTCGTCCTCCTCCTGCTTTCCCGTCCTTTCAATCCTTCTGTTCCTCTCAATCCTTATCCCCTTCACACCATCCCTTTGCACTCTTCTCTTCCTTTTTTTCCTTCTTCTTCTTTCATCTAACCTTCCACACTCTTGACAAATTCTCCATCTCACTCTTCTTTTCTTGTTTTTCCTCCTCGTCTTCCTACTCTTTTTCTTGATCTCCTCCTCCTCCTCCTCGACCTCTAAACCTTTTATAATTTCGTCAACCAATTTTTCACCTCTCATTCTCATCTCTTTCTCGTTTATTCTCATCCTCTATCCTTTCTCTATTATTATCCTCTATTTTGTACCTCTTTTCGATAGCATGAAGTTTCGTTAGCAGTAGGAAATAAAAATGAAGTTCATAACATAGTGATCTAGCATAATGATAAGTACCAATTAATGATAAAAAATTGTTGAATATGAACGAAAATAAGAAGAAAAAGGGAGCAAGAGAAAATATAAGCAGTAGAAAGAGAAAGAGGAGGATAAGAAAATCATTCTCTGATGGGGATCCTATTTTCCTCGAAGGGTCAAGGATCTCTCTTTTCATTCAATAATATATCTCATACCTTCAGACCCTTCTACCGTCTGTGGAGAAATGATTTGGGTGGTAGATATTGGAGTCATCTCTCAGTCAGTCTGTCTCTCTCTTGGCAAGGGATGATTTGGTATCAAGTTAATTGGATCTCAAGCTGGTCGAGATTTCTTATTGATCTCCAGACTGGAAATGTCCCACTGAGAGTAGGCGGGCTATCATCGTTCGGGATTATTAGTGGTTTTCATAAGATTTTTTTCATATAAGCTTCAAAATTAGCTCGATAATTTTCCCAAGTTGCCTTCATTATGTGCTTTATTTTTCCTTCATCGCTCAATGGAATTCCACAATGAGAAACTTGTACCTAGACTTTCATGCTTGTCTGCTACATTTATCAAGAGTCTGTTTCTGTAGGAATAATATAGACGAATTTTATTCCTTTTAATATAATTAAATTTATGTTTTATTTCAAGTGTTTTTTTTTTCTATTTTTTTCTGACCTTGACCTTGGACTTTGACCTTGTCCCAGAACCGACAAAAGCTATCTACTGATGTGATTCTCTATTCATTATTATTTGTCGAATTGCGAATTTCATGATGATTTTACATGAACTGATCTATTTTTCTTTTTTTTTACAGGTTGGTCAAAACATTCGATTTCAATTTGTGAGTAACTAAATATCCATCATTCACTAACATCTGTAGAATTTATTCACTAGAAATTGCAGTTTCATTCTTCAAATTTCCTTCTGCTAATTAGTTCTTCGGTCAATATTTGCAGTAGCTGAAATCCTCAGCTCTATTTATATAGCTTTAATTAGATATTTGAAATAATTATTCCACAGTAATTCATTCACACTGTAGCAAATACCAACATTCTTACTTACTTTATCAGTTCGATATTAATTTCAAAATTGCAATTTCCAATTAGTTGAGTGGTTTTGGAGAGAATTCATGATTTTTCATTCCATATTTCATTAGTTATGAGACAACCCTTATCAAGCAATCTGGCTTTCACTAAATTTTATCAGAATGATATTGGCAAAGGTGAAACTAATTTCAAATAATATTGAATCCAATATTAATATATTCAAATACCGTTTTATCTCCTGTTTATAAATCAATTGATAGTGCTGGCGAATAGCAGATTAACCTTATGTTTTTCTATAGATTGTCACTACTTCCCCAGCCATTTGAAGTTGAATTCTATTTTCAACGCATAATTTAATATAATTTTTATTCTGTTATTGTTCATGCGTAGAATTTAATCTGGAATAGAAAGCAGTATCATTATGAGTTCGTATTTTATTTTAACTGCAGCATGGACAATTAATCTCCACGTTTTATATTTGGTATAAATACTCTTTCATCTCCATCCACAATCACTCCGATATTTGATTTGATTTTAAACTTCTTTATTTTGCCATAAGTTTACATACATGAAAAATTTACAAAATAATCATATTAACCTTCAGAAACAATAAAGACCAAAGGTACCTGATATTATAAAGTATATACTAAGGAGTAATATAATATACTAATAGAGGTTCAAAATAATAATATACTAAAGATAGTACGTAGTACGATAAACGGTTCAAGTCACTGGTCACTGGTTCAAACTCAGCCCACGTTTGATATAATCTTGTCGGTCAATAAAAGACTCCAATAAATATTGCTGTTCTCCCAGGAGGAAAGATTTTTAATGAGTTAGAATTTATGAGTTGTTAACTGATCAAGGTCATAGATGTACAAACTAGTATTGAACCACAACTAAACTAACCTAGTTATGGTGAGTCATCTACCTTTCATATCTACCGCCATTTAGCACTACTCTCCCTCTGTTTCTCTCTTTCTTACTCTCTCACTATCTATTTACTCTTCTGTCTAGTATCTTTCTTTTGTTCTCTTTTTCCCCTCACATCACTTCTCATACTTTCTCTTCTCTCCCTCTATCTTTCTTTCTTACCCTTTTTCTCCTTATTTACTCCAACTATGTCTCTTTCATCACTCTCATTCTTTCTCTCCTTGTTCTATCCTAATTTCCTTCGTAATATTTCCTTACCTCATTAATGCCGCATCATGTTTTCTATCAAGGATACTTAGTAAAACACATTCAGTTGGGCTGTTGAATTGTAACCAAATTATCAAATCCTAATCTGTATTTAGCTCTCTCTCTTTTTAATATTTGACCGATGTTTTTGTACTCTTTCTTTTTTCTACCTTCTAACCCCATTTATTCATTATGAAATTATTACATACTGCTGAAATATGAAATGAATGGTAAAACACAGTTCGATTATGTTGAGTGATAATTGAATAATTTTTGCCAAACCTAATTCTTGCTCTCAGTAACCTATCTCTCTCTATTTCTTCTATTTTCCCTCCCTTAACTCTTCGTGTGAAAATTCTCTCTCTCTCTTTCTCTCTCTCTCTCTCTCTCTCTCTCTCTCTCTCTCTTATCTTTATCTTATATAAATGTCCCAACTCCGTCCTTAGGCAATCAATCAATTAATCTCTCTCTTTCACTGTCTCTTTTTCTCTCTTTTGTGGAAGGAAATATTGAAATTAACTCAATTACTGTTTTATGTATCCTCGATCTCTTTTCAATCTTTTTCAATTTCATCACTCCCTCACAGCCACTTCCTTTGCCTATTATCCTTGTCTATTTCTCTCTCCCAGTTTAATTTTTCTCTTGAGCCTACTCTTCCAGTCAGATTCTCTCTCACACACACTCCTAGATCCTCTTCAATATCCTAGGTTTAAATAACGGCAGCTAATCAATCAATCAATCACATTCTCTATCGCATCTTTCTCTTTTCCATCTCTCTCTGTTTAATTCTTCTCTTAGCTTCTCTCTCTCTCTCCTACTCTAGTCCTCTTATAATATATTAACTATGTATCTTTCAGATTCTCTCTCACTGTCCCCCTACCTTTCTCTTACTCACTCTCTTTCTTTTTCTCTGGTCCAGTTATATATTACTGTAACTTGTAACAAGAAATTAAAAAATATACCTTATGAAAGTGGTAGTGGTGTAAAATATGAAGCAGCGTCTGTGTAAATCATGTAGAACATAGTGAACGTGTTGTGTTGTGCAGATTCCCATCACAGATAACCTTTTCAACCTTGTGTTGTATATGTTTGCCAGGCTGCCCTCTTTGAAACCAGTTCAAATCGGCAGTGAACTAGATAATGACCTCTTTTGGAACGGTTGTTCACTCGAGGAACTGGTTCTGGTTCTTGTAGGCGGATTTGTATGTTGTGAGGGTGTTCGTTCATTCAGTTCAATTTTTGTTCTATTTATAGAATCCTCTAAATAAAAATAGAGCTCAAGATTTCTTTTCATAGCCTCCCCAATTATTTAACAAATAATTATTTATTTTCTTGTAACACTGTTGTTAATTGGTGGATAAATTTGATTTGAAAAAAGCTTGTTCCTTTGAAAAGCAATATTTCTTAATAAATTGAAATCAATGACATTGTTGAGAACATTTCTTTTTTATCAATCGTTTGAGTTGAAATTTAGCTTGCATTCCATGATTTTCTTTTGTTTGGTGTTTTCATGATTAGGAATTTCAATAAACCTCTCATATCATTTTCGTAGATTACCAAGAACATGAGTTTTTTCAAATACTGAGGGTTTGAAATGGTAGAATTCTGTTTGTTTCTGAAAAATGTGTAATCTTTGAGTTTCTCCAATTTTTGAAAAGTAGGGAACACTAGTTACATGATCAGTTCATGTATATTATGTGGCTAGATGAACCGTTCTTACCGTAAGTTCATAGGTTCCGTTTTTTTTTTTAATTAATTATGTTTCCAAGGTAAGAGGGTGGAAGGTTAGGGAGACTAGATTATTCCTTTTAAATGACAATATGTTGGTTTCATTGGGAATGTTTGATAATTTCAAATATTTAAACACAAGGAAAAAACACGTTCACCAAACAACTGTTGAACTCAAATCTATATGATATAAATGTCACCCATAATATGAAGGATAAATAATTCTACGGTACGTGTTTGATTCTTCAATGCTGATCTGAGGTTATCAATTTCTCTACTCTGTAATGAAATGAAGTCAACTTAGAATATCTTGATATTCTCAGGGTATATACTCTTGATATATTGAAGAAGGAACTTTTCCCTGACTCAACTGGCACGCACTTGTTTAAGCAAGTACATTGAGATCCACTTTAAACTGTCAGCTTTGTTTGAGTGGCAAGCGTTGATGTTATCTATTAGAAACACTGATAGTTCAGAGTAAATCTCACTATAACATGTATATCTAGGTTTGTGTTTTCCCAAAGCGATAGGTATCTTGAGAAATTGAATGCCATCCAACTTTAAACTTTTTCGTGTGCAAGTTTGCATCAATCTGTTGAACTTTCTCTGGATATGGCGGCGGTCTAGGATGATGGCTGAGGGTTGAGGGGGGGGGGGGCTGAGCCTACTTTGTGATTCATGAGTCGGAGTCGTGTGGATGCATAGGTAAGTTGGCATTATGCAAATAATTGTGTGGCTGTGTTCACACAAGCGGCAATGTGTAGCAAGCTGGAGGTAATGAGGGGGAAGAACTAGAGAGGAAGAAGAATATGGAAGACGATGATGGAGAAGAAGAAGAAGACTCAAATATTTGTTAAAAATTAAAGAAGACTTTAATTTTTGTTGAAAAATCCTGATTTTCTGAAAAAAATGTTCAATGGAAAACTTTAAAGAGTCTAATACACAATTATTCAAAAAATCTGGATAATTTCCTTATTTTTGTGTATTGGAATATGGCCTTAAGTACACTCAGCATTGAATTTTCCATTTTTCGACCGAATTTGACTTATGATGCGTGATTTTTCACCGCCTTCACGAACCGAGAAGAATGAAGTGTAGTACGATGAAATCTGAGCATTGTGTCAAAAACTATAAGTGTATGAAATTCATATCCCTAATGTGTTCTTATGTTCGCCTCTCCACTAGGAAATACTGAAAGAAGTTCATCTAACGGGTGATTCTCATAGAACATAATCTCAAGAACTTATATTATTGTGTGAAATATCAATGTGAGACAATGTAGTTGGTGATGATGGTTGATGCTGAAAATTAGGTGTTTTTCACAATAAAAGGTGCATTGTTGTCAGGTGTACCTGGAAATCTATCTGAGATACTGTGCTCTACCTGATTGATCTCAGAATGCAGAGCACACAAATATGCCCAGAGGGATTTTGAATTATACATCTTAGTGATGAAAATCGGAAGATATTGTTTATCAACGAATAAAACTCATCAAAATTAATTTTTACTTTAGATTTTTCTCATTAACTCAGTCATCATTGGAGATAGAGAGTTCCGAATGATCTCACTTCATTCAGAATTCTATAATCTAGAAAAAAGGTGAGAACAAATTTTTCTTTCCGATCACTGGATTTGGAAATAGCTAAAAACTGGAAAATGAGCCGCAAAAAACGAGGCTTTTGAGCCACCCTGTATCTAGCACAAGGAAATTTTGCATGAAGAAATTGGTTCTGGACTTCTCTCTCATGTATCCAAATACAGTAATATATTTAAAAACTAGAACTACAATATAAATTGCAAGCACCAATGTATATAGTGACTGGACTATCACTTCACATACTGTCAGCATTAGCTTTTCATGTTATCCATAAAGAATGTTCGAGTAAATCTCATTATAATAACAAGTTTTGCTACTACTTTTGTTTCTTAGGTACAGAAGCTGCAAGATTCTCGAAGCAAATTATCCATAGTTTTCATATTATCTCGGTCATGTTTGTTTACATTATTGCAACAAATACTTTCACCGGTACGAAACAATAAACCAGCACAATATTGTTCTATGTCCACGACAATATTGTGCCCTGAAAGTATTGGCAACTGACAATAACAATGGCGAAAAGAGACCCGGCAACAATGAAAGCCATAATAAAGCAGCTACCCACCACATTAGTTGAGCAACTGACTGAGATTCACTTAAAACTGTCTGTATTGGTTGAATGGGTAGCATTGATGTTATTCATAAGGAATGCTGTTACTATAAAGTGTATCTCTCTGTAGTTAGATTCAATCAAGTCTGTCACCATTCCGTATAATTAACAGCTATGCTTCGCATCAAATCAATTCTGACAGTTGATTATGAACCTCACTATACATAGAAGCACATAGAAGTGGATTGTTTAAGTAAATAGGCGACATACATACACCAATAAAAAACATGGCATTGTTGAACTATGACGATAACTACGAGTGGTTCAGTGCCACGGGTTTGAAATCTTGTAATTAAAAAGATTAAAAAATCAAAAACCTCAATTAAAATGCGTTATGTCTTCGATTATGTTTAATCGAGATTCGAATATTGGTAAAACAACTATTTTAATGAAAATACTCAAAACTGTCACAGCTCTCATTTATAATCAATATGGATCTGTTTTCTTTTTAATTTTTTTCATGATCAAATAATCATTTATTAGAAAATTCACCTATTGTAGAAATGTTGAAAGCTTTCATTAAAATTCAATCCACAATGTGAATTTTTTCTGCTGCGAATGATGCCCACATGAGCTCTAGGCTTGTGCGTGGCTATTAAGACGGACGTTAAGAGATATTCATGAACATATCAATGATTGGGAAGGTATCTCTGACAATTATTATCAAATTATTGAAACGAATATAAAAGTAGTAAAATAATCAATAAAACCCATTCAAATGTAGGCATTTTCTCTACAGACTGCTAATAATAATTATAATTAATTTTAATTTCTCAATTATTGATAATTGAGATATCCCTGTTCTTTAATACTTATGATCTAGGGTCTCCGTTTGAATATTTAAATAGATTTTATACCCAAGCCTTCAATGCAATCTCCAGCCATGACCTCATACATTATACTTACTTATGAACGAATATAAAAGTATTAAAATATCAATAAAAACCATTGAAATGTAGGCATTTTTACTACAGACTGCTAACCTGTAAAATTCAACAAATACTATTTATCACACGCAATAATCGTATCATTATACAATTACAAATAATGAAAAAAGTCTTAAGCACAAAATATACAGACTCAAAATAGATAGTGCAAAAGTTTCTATCCTTTTACTAGATTTTGATTTTGATGTAGGACGTTTCAAAAGGATATTATTTACAATATTGTAGGTTGTAGACCGACTCAATGAAGATTTCATCTCTGAACAATCATCACAATCAATAAATTCTAGTTCGTGAATTGATAACCAATCATCAACTAATCTATCGATGTATCGATGACTATCATTGACCAGCGCTGTAAGAATCAATAATTTATGTACAAGTCAAACCGGTCAAAATAGACGCGGATGAAAGTTGAATAAATTTTTTTCTGGATCAGCTACCTTTCTCCAGCGATTATATGTTATTAGTGACTAGCAAATTTTTAGTAGCTCCATAGTGGGATTCACTTGTAACTGTCAGAATTCTTTTTAGATAACATGGATGTTTTCAATTTGAACAATTCTGAAATTTCGAAGACAATCTCACTCACTATAGGTTTCTTCAATCCAACAACATATTATTTTCAACATATTTTCAAGTTAGTAACTGATTTTCAACTATTATCTTTCTGGTTTTATATCCGCAATACATTTCTAGTAAATGAATTTCTACGATTATCTGTGTGGTTGTATATATCTACAATACGAGAATGTATTCCAACACTATTTCCACGTTAGCAACTGATTTCCAACTATTATCTATCTGGTTTTATATTTTTCTTAGGTCTACGCACAGGTTTTACCTTGTAGGCTACTCCTTAAACATAGATGGACATAAAAAAATATACTGCAGTTTTGGGATCATTTTATATATTTAATAGTATTTTTCTTGTATTATTTTTAGATGTTATAATATTAGATTATTATAATTGTGTATGTTTTTTGAGAAATAAATTTGAATTTGAATTTGAAAAATGAAAATTGTTGTAACTGCTGGAAATCAAATAAATAAATATGAAACATATATCCCCAACATATCTTCTAGTAAATGAATCTCTACGATTATCTGTGCAGTTGTATATCTATATTATTTCTACATTATTTTCTAGTTAGTAACTAATTTTCTACTTTTATCTGCACACAAAGCCAAGCAACGTTTATCTATGCTACAATAATATCATTCTTGATGTTTTGCTCATCTTCTTTCAATATCGGGGCACCGAGCTTCGCTCGTTATTTTTATTTATTGATAAACAAAACACAATTTTCTAAAATGATTGTGTTTATATTTCACAGCTGGCTGGCTATATGTTGTCATCTTATGAATTTCGGGGATGAGATATTTTCATTTTTCACATACTCACTCGCTCACTCACTTTTTTACTATCCACAGCTGTTTAAGCCAAGGATGAATTATCCTTTTAATGTCGTTCAGCGAGTTTTCCCAAGGATGAGACCTAGTGCAATCGAATTTTTATATCATAAACCTACTATTTTCCAAATTTCGTGTAAATCGTTAGAGCCGTTTTGGAGATCCGTTAAACATAAATAACCAGATATAAAATTATATTTACACAAATATACCGAAATTGCTCGCTTAATATAAAAGGATAACCGCAACATATTTTCTAGTAAATTAATTTCTACGAATATCTGTGTAGTCGTATTGTATATCTATAATATATTTCAACATTATTTTTACGTTAGTAACTGATTTTCTACGATAATCTGCACACAAAGATAGGCAACGTTTATCTCTACTACAATAATCCTTCTTGAATGTTTCGCTCCTTTTAAGGATCAGCCATTGTTGGAGTTTTATTCGCGTTTATCCTTCCAGATCTGGTTTGTTCCCTTTGCCTTGTATGGATTAATGATGTTCTACATCCTTTTGCAAAGCAATGGAATACCGTTAGTTGGAATTCTTTATGTTTGGGACAATTTTCTTCTTATTTTGCCAACTTGGATTGAATCTGAAACAAAAATATACAATGCAGTGTTGTTTTCATCAGACCTTTTTGGGTTAAGAAAATCTTAATTATGATAATAATCCTTGTAATTTAATAATAAAATTAATTAATAATAATCTTTATCTAAATTATACTGATAATCTCCATTATAAGAATTATCTCCATCATAATAATCCTTGGATGAAAATTCAAATTCGATATCAATTCAATTTACAAATTCATGATCGATTTTTGTTACATGATGATTGTTGTTGAATCATGCCCCTGGTACTTCCGTTGGAAGGGTGACCGCTTGAGGTACTCCTCCTAATATTATTCATGAGTTGTAAAATCGCTTTCCGGTGGTTTGCAACCCACCTAATAAAACTGTAGGTCTATTCATCTCTCATTATCATCCACTTTATTACCCACGCTCAAGCCTAGAGCCCATGTAGGCATCAGCTTCGGAAAAATAAATAATTAAGGAAATACATTTACCACTTAAATATAGTGGTAAATACATTATATACTTTACCTAGTAGGCCTATACATTAACACTAATATACATTTACCACTACATTTAAACCATTTACCACTTAAGAATCTTGAGATCTGCAATACAATTTAATAATGATAACTTCGAAGTTGATGCCCACATAAGCTCATAGGCTTGTGCGTGGGTAATGAATGAGAGGGATGATGATGAGAGATGACTACTTTTCAGGTAATCGGGACCGACGGCTTATCGTTTCCTCCGAAAGATATACATTTACGTTATTGACTATTGTCATCACCACCATCAGTCATAATCATCATCATCATCAATGACATTATCACAAGATAATTAATATTGAATTTTCCATCATGCATTTGAGATTACTTAAATATGAATAAGCTACTCGTCCTTCAGGTTTTGTTATAATTAAATGGAACCCTATGTCGTCTCAACATGCAACTACCCTCCACATACTCTTCCAAACATTACTTAATTAAACTCTAAAAAAATAGTAATTTGGTAGAAAGTTAATGGAAGTGAGTTGAAAACGCATAGGAAAAGGTCATGAAGTGACGTGTGTGGAAGTTGGTCTCAAAGGAGAGTGCTTCGGTCATGTCCCAATTAATTATATCTCGTGAGGAAGATTGCGCCCTTGCTGTACTGGGCTAATCTAATTATAAAGTTATTTGCAAATGTCAGTCTGAAAGGAAAGTGAAACTGACCCCTTCAGTGATAGGACCTGTATTATAATTTTAAATATAAAAATATAGAATCACCAGTAGGGCTACCTTTTTCATTTTCTTAAGGTGTGTACAGATATACGCGCCGCTAACATGAGCAATTCACTTTTAATCAGCTGATTATATCTGTATTTTTACAGAAACGGTAAGATACAGATATAAAAATCTTGGCATCAGCTGAATAAAGTTAATTGCTCATGTTCGCGGCGCGTAAATCTGTACGCACCTTTAGATGACGCGACCTGTTTCGGCTATCCATGTAAGAAAATAATTAGGGTACTATTGATACAATTTTGTGTAATAAAGTGTAACAGGTAAACCTAAACAAATAAATTAAAAATATTAGTAAAATATCCAACTGATAAAATGGTTTCATCGTATTATATTTCATAGTTTTTTGGTTTCTTCCTAGTATTTAGGTCGATGTGATTGGCAGTTCTTGAACAATTCTTTTTCCATTTTCATGTTTGATTTTGATTGTAGAACAATTTCCCATTATTAGAAATTCGCAATTGGATGAGTGTATTGTTGTGTTTTTATAAAGCAAAAATCTAATCAATTTATTCACAGATCAAAGACAATATAATGAAAAAATATACAAAACAAAATTGTGAATTTCAAATCCACATAGACGAGTCTGTGATTGGGGAAAAGTTCTACATAATAACATAATATTATAATAATACTTAGGATGAGGCCCACATAATCTCTTAGGCTTGTGCTTGGGTAATGAGTGAGAGGGATGATAATGAGAGATGACGACTACTTTTTTTAGGTAATCGGCACCGACGGCTTATCGTCTCCTCTGGAGAACCCCGGCCGTATCTATGTGATTGTGCTATAGTCAAAAACTTTTGTCCCGGTCGAGATTCGAACTCTGGTGCTCTTGATTATTAGATACGCGCGTTATCACTTACTCCAACGAGCCACCCTTTATATAAATGAGATAAATGGTTAAACGATGAATGTTAAATTATTTATTATAAATAAATTAGGTAAATGATTAAACTTTAGGATATCATTAACATCAATACCACATATACCGTCTTTGTCTAATACCTATAAAATCTATACCTAATACCTATTAAATCTAATTAACCATAAATTTAATGATTCAGCAGATTTAATAAATAGTGTCCTAGAAATAGATCCTAAATCTCATCTATTGGAGAAACTAGAATACTGTATAGATAAATATTAGGAATTGATTTTCCAGTCGGAAAAATATCCTTGATCTTTCTGTGTCAATGACTACAGTTAAGTTTTAATTTCTATCAAAATTTGAAAAAGAATATTAATTATATTTTTCGTAGTGTTTACATTTTGATACAGTAATTCTAATTTGACACCATAACACAGCACACCATAATGTTTGTGAATTTTCATTTTCATCATACTCAAACCCATATTGCTTTCACCAGCTATAATATTTGCCAATTTTCTCTGCAGAATATTATCAGGGTTGGCACTTTTCCCATCATGTTCTCCTCATTCAAAATTAAACGTAAACCTGACCTAACAGCGAACAAACACAATCGCCTTTTGAACCCTTGTCCTAATCTCTATAACACTTCAGTCCCTTGACGGTACACACACACTGACCTCTCGCCCTTTAAAAGGGACGATGTCGATGATAAACGCGGAGAAAATGAGAAAATATCTGATTTTTTCACACAACTTGTAGTCTCAGGGGAGCGGACAGGGTTTTAGGGACATTGTATCAACAAAATTTAATCATGGCGGTGCCGTCATGGATGTTTTTCTCTCTTTTTTGTTCTTTTGAGGATGTGATACATGAATTTGTCAAAGGCTGCATCATGTGAACCGCACTGCAGTGCAAGTTGTTCACTTTTTGCTGACCGCCCGTTTTTTTTTAGGGAGGGATTAACTGGATCTTCCTCTCATGTGAAGCTGTTGTTTGTGATAATTCCAAAACTGGTTGACTAAATACACCTTATATTTATTCAAATATTCACTTATTGAAATGAATCCATCTCTTTATTCAAATGCTAATTCGCATTTAATTAACTTTAATTAGCATTTGAATAAATGCATTCTCTATTTAATTCCATCCGTAACTGGTTGGCCGCTTTGGCTTCGTATAAAATGAGCGCTGCTATCCAGAGATTGTCAGTTTGGTGTAAGGGTAAGCATTCCTGACTAGCAATTGGGAGGTACCGGGTTCGATTCCCGGGCTGGCAACTAATTTTTGGATAGTAGTTCTCATCGAATTTCCATCCAGCTGTTAACCCTGTTGTCAATGTCTGCAGTAGCAGAGGTCTTCGGGGTGATTTGCAGCATTTATTTGGGATTTTCGTTAAATAATAATTATGAATCCATCTCTCCCAAATATTTATTCAAATATTGCTCACTTATTGGAAGAATTCAATGAATGAATGAATAATGAATTTTATTGCCAAATACAAGAAATATTTTTACAAACAAAATAATCATTAAATAACAATAGTTTTTGGCGTGACTGGAAAAAGAAGCCTTGTGCTCCAGCCATGAGTTCTAAAAATAAGAAATAAATTTTTTAATCCAACTAGTAGTTCTGTGAACAGTAGACCCCACGCAGTATTCTCATCCACAAGTACCCGATTGAAACTATAGACCTTATGGAAATACAGCAATAGACTGGCTTCTCCACACAGCTGATTTATGATAAATAATATTCTATAGTCTGTTTTTTACTCTTATATTGGCGTATGAAGGAGACTCCTTTTTCCTTTTATATTATCCTTGAAAAGCAAAATTTCCAAAAACCTTGTATATTCGTCGACGCGTAATTAAAGAAGGAACATATACTACTTGTCAAATTTCATGCAAATCTATTACCGCGTTTCGCCGTAAATGCGCAACATATAAACATGCCAAACCGTCGACTTGAATCCTAGACCTCACTTCGCTCGGTCAATAACAGCAGTAATTCATTTCTCATCATTGAATTGAAAGATTGAAATGTTCGTTATTATTGAAATGCGCAGTTTTTCTCAGTATTTTGGCTCATCTATTCTCTTGAATGCATTAACTATCAGTTTTGGCTACTTGTGCTGTTTCTCTCACCTTTTGTTCTCTTCAAAGATCTCTATCTCTATTCTCTTCTCTCCCTCTTCTTCTTATTCTTACTATTCTTCTTTTTCTTCCTCCTCTTCTTCTCCTTCTTCTTCATCTTCTTCTTCTTCTTCTTTCTTCTTCTTCTTCTTCTTTTTCTTCTTCAACATCTCCTTCTTATTCTTCTTCTTCTTTTCCTTCGCCTCCTCCTTCTTGTTCTACTACCTGTGTCTGCTTCTCCACAATTAGTTGCTATTGTTTAGTAGAAGACGTATGATAATAGTAAAAAGGTGTTTGAAATATTTGTACAGGTGCCAGAGATGTGTTTAAATCACACCCAACAATAGACGAATGCGCGCTCAGTTCACAAAGCAATGATAGTACTGTCATAGTAAAGTCTAAATTCCTGCTGCAGAGTTTAAACTGTGTTGTGATTTATTTGGCTGTTGAAATAAATATTTGCATATAAGAAACCTTTGATAACTAATAGTACAAATTTTATATAGTCCATTCTATATGTTCAACTAGAGAAATTGCAGAAGGCAATATTTTCTTGATGATTTGGAGTTGGAAATCGCGCCATTTGGTGGAATTTTGACATCAAAAACACTTCACTTGAATGGGCTACTGTTTTACAAACTAATAAAAACAATATGAAAACTTTATGTATAAAGGGTACTTGAAGTTTTCATCTTCTTCTTCTTTCCAGGATATAATTATATAGTATATACACACCTGTTCCGGTTTCAAAGGATATAATTATTTATTTTACCATCTTTTCAGAGGTCTGCCAATATCCCTTCTACCGTAGGATCTATATTTCATGACGACCTTTGGTATCCTAGTATCTTCAATTCTATCTAGCATTCTAAAGTTTTCATATTGTTTTTATTAATTTTGACATTGTATACCTGAAAGTGAAAATGTATTACTCAAATTTAAATTCAGTTCTGATGAGGGATATTCAGAGAACAGTGTAAATCAGTTTAGATCAGATAGTACTATAATGAGATTCACTTGAAATTTTCAGCATTTCGTATACATAAAATTATTGCTTGCCATTCAGATAATGCTGTCAAGTAAATTTGAATGCTGACTGTGTCAGTATAAGATAACTTAGAAGTATTAAAGTTTTTTCTAAAGAAATGCTGTCTGTTTGAAGTGAATATCAATCTTTTAGCTTGGATTATTCATAGCAGGTAACCCGTGCTCCGCAAGCGTCTATTTTAAAACTTGACAAACTGATAACTTGACGTAATGAAGAATCAAAAATAGACCTATAACCATCCTCGGTTAATTAATAATCTATATGCAAAATTTCATGTTAATCAGTCCAGTAGTTCCGACGTGAGGATTCGTCAAACATAATTTTCTTATCCCGTACGTGTATAAGCCAGTTCCTTCCTTCATTATAGTAGAGACATCTTCAGGAAGTAGAGGCAATTGCTCCTATTTGTTCTTGTTTTACTTCTACCTCCTTGTTATCTTCTTCTCTTTCTCTCTCTACCTCTACTTCTCCTCTTCCCACTCCTCCTTTTGCTCTCTATAATAATTAGGCGGCGGTCGCAGTTGTAGTGAAATTGAAACATCTGTGCCACAATTTGAATTAGAGCAAGCGTTGAATACAATTATTCAAATTTTCTCCGCCCACAAAACACAATCAAATTACTCAAGTCACCGTAAATGCTTAACAACTTAAGCAATAACGATTTATGTCATAAAAGTTGCATTTTGTAAATATAAGCCTGTATTTCCATAAGAATAGGTCAAGGATGTATTTCATCACTGGAAAATTTTCATTTCATCAATGAAAACACTGGAATGTTGTCAGGAGTATCAATAATTTAATGTAAAATTACATACATGTTTCGACGTTTTATTTACTTCTTAAAACATACAATTTATTGCTTTCATCGAGTATAGATATCACAACATCTCACCAACAATAGTAACTGAAAATTTTGAGATACAGTACCTTCAACATGTTTTGAACTCAATCAATCAATCAATAGTTTATTTTCCTTCATACAATGCATACATGAATGTCTATAATTACATAAATACAATTGACAATTAACAAAATAAGTTAAAAGTATAATTATATTATTATTAAATACGGAAAGTCCCTGAAAAGGTTAAAAACCTGTGCGCAGGGGCAAATGAACTCACATGTTACCCGTGTGGTTTGGGACACTCATCATTTCGGTGATGTACTTATTGTATGAACTAATAAAGAATACTTATGAAGTAAATATGATACAATATCATGTAATACGGAAATTATTAATCTATGTTGAACTTCATAGCATATTACATGTGTTCTCTCTCCCTTTGAGAGCTTTTTGTGGATGAAAAATCATTGAAAATTATAGTAGGAGGTAAAAAGCAGAAAACGGATATGAACTCCATTCTCGTCTGTATGGAAGTAGGCGTAATATTCAGACCAGAATTGGAGATTCGCTGGATTGCTTGATATTGAATAATAAATTAGGATGCGAAGAGTAGCAGCTTCATCTTGATCCCTGGAGAACTATTATTTCGATCGGACTGACATGACCGCCTACTTGTTCTTGATTTCGTTTCCGTGTCTTCTTTTTCTCTTCCCTTTTCTTTTTCCCTCTCATTCTCATTTCTTTTGGTGTTCCTTGTTCACTCTTTATCATTCAAAAGCACCCTTCTTCCCTCTCAATTATCGTAATCCAGTATACCAATTTTTCAGTTTCTTTTTCGTCTCATTCTTCAACTTTTCCTCCAAACTTCTGATTTTATATCTCCCCCATATAATCTCCAATCGCTCTCCGTTTCTTTTCTATTTCTCTCGCCAATTTTATTTTTTACAAATACTCCCTTTCTCTTGTTTCTCTCACTTCTCGTGTTACTCTCTCCAATCATTCTCTTAAGTTTCACGATATTATTGTAGATGGATATTGAGGTAGAGATAATGTCAATAAAGATGGTCCTCTTTATTAAAGATGACGATTATCGCCTAGCCATTTCTTCTCGAATTCTTGTTTCTACAATCATGATCTTTCCTCCTTCTCCTCACGTGATTCTTTCTTCACTCATGTTCATACTTCTTCTTTGTCTCATTTCATACTTTACTACTAAGTTCCCCCCACCCCTTTATACTAGTGTTTAGTCTCCTTTTTTCTTTACCTTTATGACAACAATATTTCTTCTTACCTTCCTCCTCCTCTACGTCTTCTTCTATCATCATCTTCATCTCTTCAACTTCTATCTCATGTTATCTGCTATTTCTCGTTCAATATACATCTTTTTTTTTTATCTTCAATCCTTTATTCTACCAGACACTGTAACTTTTGAAGTCAATTGATGTATTTTCTTCTTTATTATTATATTATATTCTTATATTCTCATTTATTATTTCTTATTTATTATATTCTCTCCTTTATTCTTTACTATTACTCTTCTTCTGAAGAGTATTGAAGTCAATACTCCTCAAATTTCTAATTATGTTTTTTCACTTTGATCAATACCACCACTTGTATTCTTCTTCTTCTTCTTCTCTCTCACCTTCTTCTCAAACTTCATTCTATCTTCTTGAAACCCTGAATTCTGGAAACTTACTGAATTCTGAATTCCCACCCTGAAATCTCTTCGTCGAGAACTCTTCCTAATATTCTTTTTCTCGCTCACTTTCTCCTTGACCTATCATCTTCCTTCTCCCTCTGAATTTTTAACTCAAAGGAGAGGGCTCTTCATCTCCTCAATAATTCTCTCATATGAGAATCATTATTTTTCTTCTCCTGCCTTATTCTGTTCCTGATGCTATAATGACTTGTATCCGATTTTCTTCTGCTTCTGCAGATTATGATGATGTTGATACCGATCGCAATTTAGACTTGTGCCTCGAATCCAGCTTCGAAATTACTGTTGTTGCCAGTTGAGATGCAGTTCGATAGAATTTCGCTCGTAATATGAGATCACGTTTCTGTCTCTGAATAACAACTTTCTAGACTGCTGCATTGGAGGAGGAGGAGGAGGAGGTATTTGGATGCCAATTGTTGCACTAGTTGTTGGTTGGCCAATAATTGGACAGACAGTAGAAGTCTTGACCAATTGCAGAAGGTCATGGATTGAGAACTGTGATCTGCATTGCCTAAAACATTGAGATCCACAATAATTCAAAAAATCTGAAATTTTATTCAGCTACCTACTACAATATTCAATGTACAGTATTTTGGGCAACTGTACTGAAATTTTGTATTGATCACTTTATAGAATTTGTATTTATAGAATTTTAGTTTGTGGTTACGAATCACTTGTACATCTAGTTTAAATTTCAGTTCTAAATTTTTCCCGTCGCTTGAAATTAGTCAATGACAGCCTTGACTAGGCTGGTTACACACACATCGATTTTTATCTGTACGATTTTTTGCCGTCATTATAAATTCTATTAGATTAAACAGATGATTTCAAACAGATGATGTGTGTCAGGTTCCATTTGATCAGATAGAATTCCTTAAGGATGTCAAAATATCGTACGAACAAAAATCGATGTGTTTGTTTAAACCCAAACACAACATTTGAAACATTTTATCGACGGCCAGTTATTAAAAAATCCTTGTCAAGAATAGCAGTATCATTGTGACTGTAGACAAATCCACTGGAACAAAACTGAATCCAAATAAATGAAACAGAATCTCTGTGGGAGTGATATTTACATCTCTTTGTAATCCTGAGACCACTTTCTAACCATGTGCAAAGCCTATTTTCGAAACTATGGTGAAAAAGGCTTACTTCAAACTGTCAGCTCTCCTCATAAATAGCATCAATACTTTGTTTTTAAGCAATTCTGACACTTTCAATTGAATCTCACCATAGCAATGAGTTTAAGATTCACTTTATTCAATCAGTACTCTATATTGATAACATCAATGCGTCCCAATCCAACTGATTGTGACAGTATGTAGTGAATTTGACTGTGGTGATGATGCATACAAAACGAAACTTGTTCTCCCACATTGGATGGAGAAGCACCAGTTTATCTGTTTGACCCAATTTTGCACATCAACAAATCTCAATGTCGGCTCTTCAATACAAAACGATAATAATTCCAACATCCTCTTATAGCAAGTTCTTCTTTTTCTTCTTCTTCCTCTTCTTCTTCTTCTTCTTCTTCTTCTTTTTTTCTCCCTTTTGTTCTTATTCCTTTACTTCTTCTTTTTCTTTTTCTCCTCCTTTGTTCTATTCCTTCTTCACCTCCCTTTTTCTTCTACTTTTTCTCTTCCTTTCCTCTTTTTCTTCTTTTTTTCCTCCTCCTTCCTCTTATCCTTCCTTCCTCTTCTCCTCCTTCTCCCTCTTTCTATCTCTTTATTCTTCTTCTCCTTCGCCTCCTCCTCACCCATTTTCTCTCCATCGTATCTCTCCCCTTTCCACTTTTATCATCTTCTCATTCATTCTCCGCCTTGAAAATCTTCCACCTCTTTTTTGTCCTATCCCTTTCTCTTCTGCTATTTCTCTCTCTCTCTCTTCTCCAAGTTTGCCATTGAACTTGCTCATGTCGGTTCCGCTTAATCATTACTTTCTCCCGGCAAGTTTTGATATGTTTATCTTTAGCTTCATCCACTTTTTTCGCTTGTCTGTCGACTTTTTCCATGTTTTATAACCTTGTCGAACAATCTTCAAGGCATCAGTTTTCCGGTTATTCTACTCTGAATTTATTTATATCTGGATCTTCATGATGTGAGTTCTTGCTCGTGAATTAGTGCAAGGGAAAGTGTGTTGAACTTGTTGGAAAATTATGAGTTGAGGATTCTATTCGCAAAAAAGTGTGACTTTGAAATCTTGAAATTTATGATTGTGTGCTACTTTTTGATTATAAAAAGTTGAGATTAAATTATGTTTCTGCAGTAACTGTATTAATACATCATCACTTTCCTTCAAATCTTTAACACATAGGCCCGGTTGCACAAAAGCCGGTTAAATTTTAACCGTTATTAAATCTCTTTATGAGAACCAATCAGAGAAGGCGTTTTTGAAAAGACAGCTTCTCTGATTGGTTCTCATGGAATTAATAACGGTTAAAATTTAACCAGCTTTTGTGCTACCGGAACATAATATAATTTAATGTAGAACTGCAAAAATATAATAAAAATATCATTAAATACCCTTTTTTATTTCATTAGTGAAATATGACACCAGACCTGATCACTCACCTAGCCAGGTCACTCGATATTATCATTATTTCATTAGTGCATTAATAATGTTTCAATCATGATAACCGATAATAGTAGTAGCTTCATATGGGAAAAGTTGATACTGTAAGTCTTGATCCTGCTTAGAATTATATTTTTCCAGAAAGCTCTTGTTTGAAAGAGAATTTTCAATATGTGTAGCGTATAATATAATACTTTTTACGATACTGTGTTAGTGGGTATATGTAATTCTCTCTCATCTTCCCAGATCTATTTAATTTCTACAGTGTGAAATTTCAATAGATGAGTATTTGATCTAAATGAAGAAATCTATCCAATCTAGTCACTCACGTACATTTTTATGAAACCAAATCAAAGCAATTCTCAAACCACAGTTCTAAGTCAATTCAAAGTACAGTTTTATGTTGATTCGAATGAAAAACTTTGAAGACATAATTATTTTCCCGTTACACGCACTACTGTTTATTGCTACTTTCTTTGGATCGCGACACTTTTATCTGCGGTTAGAGCTGCGCGTTTTTAACCGCCTTCCGTTCACGACAAACGTGACAAGCGTTCATGCAACCGCGATAGACATAAAGAAGATAGAGAGTGTGTGAGAGGGAGAAAGAATGAGAGAGTGGGAGAGTGAGTGAGAAGTAACAAGAAAGACAGACAACTGTGGATTGACAATGTCCATGAAGTCAAGAGTACAGACAGTTGTACTTGTCTCACAATTTACGGAGTTTTTTTTCTACTTCGTTGTTTGTGTCTTTACCTTCTTTATTTTCTTATTTATTGGTCTTCTACTAATGTACTACTCTATTCTACTGGTTCTCTTTCCCTCTTCTCCTTTTTTATCTTGTTTATTCTCCACTTTTTGGAAGAATACTTTTTTATCTTGATTATTCTTTCCTTTTAGTGAATTTGATATTTTTTACTTTCCTTGCCCTATTACTTCCTCGTATTTGCAAATATGTTGCCGCCAATCGTCATTATGTTATTCCCCTAAATTATTCTCGTTTGAGAATGAGGCTCACAGTTCAATGAGCAAGGAAAGTTGTGTGAGTGTACCACACCAGATTTTTTATCTTCTCACTTATTTCAATTTTCTCCTCATCCTCTTCTACACATTCCATATTGTTTATCTTCATTTAATTTATCTTTATCATTTATATATAATTTGTTGCCTTTATTTATTACTCATTATCTTATTTCCCCCTGTTATTCATCTTGTTCTATGTTCTTGTTACTTATTCTTCTCTTCTTCAAATTGTTCTTGTCTTTTTCCTGATTCAGTTACTCTTCAACTCTTTTAGGCTACCTTCTTTCACTTACTCTTTTACGATACTTACAACCTCCACCAGTTTTAGTTCTTCTTATGTCGCCTCGGATGTATTTATCATCATCATCATTATCTTCATTTTAGGTCTTCTTCATATCCAACTTTCATCTTTCTCATGTTATTCTTTTCACCCTTGAGTTTATTGTTGTCCTTCCTGTCTCCTACGACATCCTATCATTTTCATACTTTATAACATTACTTCCTCTTTCTTCTCTTTTCATTATCTCATTTTTGCTCTTTAAATAATCTTTTTTGTATTATCTTTGTCCTATTCTTACTCTCCCAGTTATTTCCCTCAATTCTTATCTTTAATCCCTATTCTATATTGTTTCTCTTCTCTTACTTTCCTGTCTTTATTTCTTCTTCTCTTTATTCCACTTATTCTATTTCTTCCTTTTATCACTACCAACGTTTTCCTTCCTTTTCTCTTCTCCTCCTCATTCTATCCCTTCCTCTTCATCACTATCAAGAAACAGTTAAACAGAAAATAATGTCCTCCCACAATCCATTCCAGGATCTTTTTTTCTATTAGTTCCTTCTCTTGTAAAAGTATTTGTAAAAAAAAACACCAACAGTTATTTTGTACTTTATGAGCCGCTAGCTACTGAATGACAGAATGATGACTCTTTATAAAACAACCTCAATTGAACTAATGCTGACAATTTACCGTGAATCCAACCAGAGAATAGTCTACATAGTTGCTAAGCGTTATTGCATTGACTCCATTGAATTGCCTGCAAAATGGATCTTAGCTACTTCCTACAATTTCTTTCTCTTTTTTTGTATCATCGTGTCCACATAAACGGTTGTTCCCACACAGCTCAATGTGGGAAACGTCTCTTCACCGTTAGCTGTAATTAAAAAATGAACAGTATACCACCATTGTCGAGATTATATCCTAGGGAAACTGAGATATAGTTCCAGAGATATAGTTATGGTACTTATCAATTATTTTCCATTTGCATCTGTGAGATTCACTTGAAATTGTCAGTAATGGTTGAATTGGAAGCATTGATGCTATTTACATAGGAATGTTGACGTTTTCAATTTTACTTGCAATATTATTTTTCATAATACTTATTTCTTGAGTTGCCAATTTTTTGGGCATGTCATAGTATACAGTAAAACTTTCCAGAGTAGAATATTATTGGGTCTTGTTCTTTCATGATGTAGTGTTTCAGAATAATAATAATAAAAAAAATAGCACAAGGACTAACTTATTATTTCATCTTTCAATCTGTATTGCATTAGTGTCATAAATAAATAAATAATATTGATCCTGAAATTCCAATTTTAAGATTTTTCATAGTTTCACTATTATGCAGTCATCCATTCACATAAAGCAATTCTAGAATTCTACCTAATATTATGAATTTGCAGCCACACCATCCATAGAGAACATTTCTCTATAGGAATGTCTTTGTGCCTTAGCGAACAACTATTAACATCTACCACCATAGTAAGGTCCCTTCACCGTCTCTTCCTCCTTTGTTTTCCTCGTCCTCCTACCTTTCCTCCTCCTCTTCTCACTTCTGTCTTCATCCCTTATTTTTCTCCTCCACCTCTCCCTTCTTAATTTTCTTCATTTATTCACCTTCTTTGTTTCTTCTCATCCTCCTTCTTCATGTTCTTCTCCTCCTATTCCTTCTATATTATTCCTGGTTCTCCTTCTTACTCTTCTTTTTCTTGTTCTCCCATCTTCCTCCTCTCCTTCTCACACGTCTTCTTCTCTTCCTTTTCTCCAACTCCTTTTCACCTCCTATTCTCCTCATCATCCTTAATTTCCTGTTTGTATCCTCCTGCTTTCCTTCTTCTCCCACTTTATCATATACACTCTTTCCACCTCTCCCTCTGCTCATTCTCACTCTCCTCCTATCTTCCCTCTTTTTCTACTCCTCTTTTATGCTCTTTTAATCCTCATCTGCTCCTCCTTCTCCTTCTAATTCTTCTTACTCTCCTCCCATCTTCCCTCTTTTTCTACTCCTCTTCTATGCTTCTCTACTCCTCATCTGCTCCTACTTCTCTTTCTTTTCCTCCTCCTCCTCCTCCTCCTCATCCTCCTTCTCGAAACTCAAACAGGAGTGAGCTGTGATGCCTGTAAACTATTTGCAGGAATGGTAACTCAACCGTGTGTGGTCCAATGAGACTTCCAAAACTTGCAGTTTGTGTTTCATAGTTTGGTGCAAAAACCGCTGTGGGAGGGTGAACACTGTACCTCCTGTTTGTATCAATATTCAGAAGCAGATTTACTATTTAAAGTTGAGACAATCTAAATGCATGATCAGTGCTGATTACCACTATGATTACCACTGATTATAGCTATTTCAAAGCTATAAGTCAATTCTGAGTGTTAAAGCAATACTTGAGTTGTGAGTTATAAATAAATCATCTTTGAGACAATCTGGATCTATAACTTTTGTAAGTTAAGAAAAATAATATACCTGATGGATGAATTACAAGATATTGTAGTTAACAAACTGCCGAATTTTTTTTAGCAATTTTTAGGACTGTTTCATTCAACGAATTTCCTTCTATTTGTACCTTGGCTAATATTTGCGGTAGCAGAAGTCCTTAGTTCTATTTATATAGCTTCCATAGGATATTGGAATAAATTAGTTATACGGCTCAAATTATATATTCAGGCGGTGGGACCTTCCCGCAAGGGACCTCCCTCCAACAAAAGCCATACGAATTTACTTTCTACAGTTATAATTTATCTATTTATAAGTCGAGTATGAACCATAACTTTGTTAGTTGAGTTGGAGCTATGTTTGAGTTATGAACTATAATGCAGAGTATAATAAAGTATTTATTAAGCTGCGTACAGATATACGCGCCTCCAACCCGCTCCGCCCTCGTTTCGTCATCGCTCCGCCCCCGCTCTGCATTCGCACCGATCATGAACGTTACGGGAGATGTTAGCTCTTCTCGCGTTCCACTCTTGCTCCCCGGTCGATTATCAATCGCTCTGCTCGAGTGACGTTCGGTTGCGGAGCAGAGCAAAAGTCTGTACGCACCTTAACAGTGTTCAATCACAATACTAGAGTCATTAGCTATGGAAGGGCTCTGAATATGTAATAACAATTTTAAAGTTTATATGTTTTTTTTTATTCACTTCAACATGTTTCATCAACAGCCATTTTCAAGTGGGACGTGGGAATAAAATTGAAACATGTGGTGAATCAATAGAATATTTTAAAAAGGAATTTTTTAACAGTTTTTTCTATAATAATATTGTTGTAGCCCCATAAGGAAAAGTGAATTCAGAGCTTTAAATTATAACAATCAGGCTCAAGTCAATATTTTGTCTAATTCTTTTTTTTTTTTTTGTTACAGGTCAGTTTGTGATACATGCTGCTAATATATCCATTCAATTTGGTATGTAATCATTCAATTTCACTTGAATAATAGACTAAATTTGAAAAATAGAGAATAATTGACCGAGCGAAGTGAGGTCTAAGATTCAAGTCGACGGTTTGGCATTTCTTTTAATGTTTAAATGTTTGAATGTTTAAATGTTTCTATGTTGCGCATTTACGGCGAAACGCGGTAATAGATTTTCATGAAATTTGATAGGTATGTTCCTTTTTTAATTGCGCGTCGAAGTATATACAAGGTTTTTGGAAATTTTGCTTTTCAAGGATAATATAAAAGGAAAAAGAAGCCTCCTTCATACGCCAATATTAGAGTAAAAATCAGACTATAGAATTATTCATCATAAATCAGCTGACAAGTGATTACACAGATGTGTGGAGAAACCAGTCTATTGCTGTATTTCCATAAGGTCTATAGTTTCTATCAGGTACCTGTAGATGAGAATACTGCGTGAGGTCTACTGTTCACATAACTACTAGTATTAGAATGACTAACCCCTCCGAATATCAGATATTTAAATTTTTTCTAATTTCAATTAGAACATTATAATCTAAAGATTTCATATTTACTTACTTTTCCAATACTCTTGTCGTATCATTTCCTCATTTTGTTAATTACTGTCTCACCAATTAAAGTACTTGAGATTGCAATAATTACGCTTTCCAAGCGATAACCAGAATAATTTGACTGACATATTTAGGCGTGAAACCTGTAATGATTATTATGTAGTGACGTAGGTTGCCGTGAAAGTATCAGTGCATGCTAAACTGTGATGCGCAGTGAAATTATCATCACTATTAGCCACAGGCCAACCTAACCTAACCTTTACAAAACAGGTTACTTCCGATGGTAGATTCCGCTAGCGAATGATATAAACAAAAATTAACATAGCTGTCAATTGGAAACTGAAATCAGTGATGAACTCTTTGATTCGTATTGCATCTAGGAAACTGATCTATAGTGAAATTCACTTAAAACTGTCAGTAATCCTTATGAAGAACGTCAATGATGTCCATTCTACTAATACTGACAGTCGGGGAGATAGTGAGATTTCCTTTGAAACTGTCAGCATTCCCTATGAATAACGTTGATGTTTCCCATTTAACCAGTGCTGAAAGTTTGGAGAGAATCTTACTGTAGGGAATGATAATAATTGACCGAGCGAAGTGAGGTCTAAGATTCAAGTCGACGGTTTGGCATTTCTCTTAATGTTTGAATGTTTAAATGTTTATATGTTGCGCATTTACGGCGAAACGCGGTAATAGATTTTCATGAAATTTGACAGGTGTGTTCCAAGGTTTTTAAAAATTTTGCATTTCAAGGATAATATAAAAGGAAAAATGAGCCTCCTTCATACGCCAATATTAGAGTAAAAATCAGACTATAGAATTATTCATCATACATCAGCTGACAAGTGATTACACAAATGTGTGTAGAAGTCTATTGCTGTATTTCCATAAGGTCTATAGTTTCAATCAGGTACTTGTGGAGGAGAATACTGCGTGAGGTCTACTGTTCACAGAACTACTAGTAATTTACATGGCTGTCAATTGGGAAAAGGATGAAATTTGATGAACTTTTAGATTTAATATCAGCTTGAAGCGTCTAGAAAAACGGTTCTGGTAATCAATGTATTGATGCAAAGGTTATAGACTCATTGACTGTGTTTTTATAATGATTAGAACTTTCATACAATCTTGCAGAAATACTACCTTACATCCTCGTATGCAGTTAAGAGCTATGTAGTTTAGAAATATAGTAGTGAATCAGCATTTATTTAAAACATAATATAGAAACATGAAGTACCCTTTGAAACATTTTAAATCTCTAGTTTCGGCCTCTGGCTATTTTCAAGTTTCAATGCAAGAATAACAAGTTAATATTAGATAATGCATGTTCATATGATTTCTTATTTATTATTTTTGGGTTGAAATAATTCAATTTTAATTATAATTTTATCAAAACTAGGATAATCGTATGTCAAAAAGGAACAATTTCTTTTTGAACAACATGAGCATTTTGTTTTCTCATCCCAAATTGTATAATTATCTCAATAACTGAAGGTACTAGTGGCCAGAGTTATAATATGAGACTCACTAAAAAATAGGATTGAGAAGAATCTGGACAATAAATTTAGCCAAGGCAAAAGGATGTGAAGCATCGTTTCTTTCGTCGCTTCCAATTCTGACTTATTTTTTATTTCTAAACAAGCTTTTGATGCTGTCTAATCTTATCTCGAGAATTAGATGAAGACATATTATTTGCATGTAATTGAAAAAATTGATCAATGTTCAAAATATAGTGCTAACTCTAGTTACTTTCCTGGCTCAATCGATAAATTTGAGAAATATACGAGGAATCTCTTGAGTAATCCAGAAATCTGTGATCTATCTTGTTATAACTAGCAGTAACCCGTGCTCCGCAAGGATCTAATTGTGAACTTGATAGACTGAAAACTTGACCTACTGAAATCTTGAAGAATTCAAAATAGGCCTGTACCCATCCTCGGTAAATTAAGAATCAAAATACAATATTTCAAGTTTATCAGTTGAGTAGTTCAGACGTGATGATGCGTCTATCGTGCGTGATGATTATTTTCTATCCTGTACATGTATAAGCCAATTCTTTCCTTTATTATATTTTAATGAACCCGTAACAATCCAGATTATTATAGTCTTATAGTAGTTTACAGGCGTATAGTAGTTTATAGTGCACTATATTGAGACTGACTTCAATTTGTCAGTGTAGATTGAATGAAAAGCATAGTCGTTATTCATAAACAATACTGACCGTATAAACTGAATCTCACTGCAGTTAAATCAAGTTAGAGCGTGAACAATGCTCAGCAAATGATGGCATCACATTGCGTGGCAATTGCAGGGTAAATTGAGCGTGCAATATTAGTATGATTTGGAGTGGCAGTCAACCACTATGCTGCCAACACATGATGCTCGCTTTTTAACGAAGTTGCTGCTTGCTAGAGCATGACAACCCCTTTTCCTACAGTCTGATTCAGTTGGAACTGGCGGTGTTTCTTGTATAGAATATCCATGCTCCCAATTCATCCTATATGTTGATATAGTGTGGTCCACGTCATAATGGCTGTGTTTGATTAGCAATGATATTGCTGTCCTTGTTTATCTTTTAACAAAGTGGATAGCGAGATCTTTTTCTAGCTTTGCTGTTGCCAGATAGTTTTTTAACAATGTAGAAAGCATAATAAAATATTCAATCTTGATTATAAAAATTCATTATGAAATTATTGAAGAATGTAATTTCTTGCTTGAAGTTTGTTTTATGCTTTTACGGAAGTTTTATTATCAATCCATCTTAATTCAAAATTGTTTTTTTTATTCTGATTTGTATATTCAGTTTGATGATTTAGTGTATAAATTGAAATGGACATAACCTACATAATATTTTGACAATTTAAGACAAAATTAGGAAATTGAAGAAGTTTTGGGCAACAGCCTGTATTTTCTTTTCTGACTACTGTATTGTTTACTTTATCCAATGAATAAATAAATGAATATTACATCAATAAACCTGTATCAGCTACCGTCTATAGAAGGCATTGACAAGACAGAGGATCGGCAACGTTGTTCTCCTATCTTTCTCCACTGCCATTATAACGTGGACCTCACTATAGTCAGGGATATATTGGAACTCACCTTTATGTGTCAGTGTTCTTTGTAAGTAACGTTATTACTGCGTTATTCAACCTATACTGACAGTCAAGGAATTTAGTGAGATTCACTGGAATCTGTCAGCATTCCTTATAAACCACATCAACGCTTCCAATTCAATCTATACTGACAGGTAGTGAGTGAGATTGACTTTGATGTGTCAGTCAGTGATCCTTCTTGTAAATAAAATCAATTCTTTTCATCCAACCAATGCTGACAATTCAAGTGAATTCCCTGTAGTCATGTTCTAGTCACGGTGCTATGATTATTGTTAGGCTAGGCGTGCACCAACAAACGATGTGTCGTCGTTTTATAACGGTACATAAATAAGATATGATTGAGGTGACATGCTGATGCTGGGCAGGTGGTGCAGTGATGTCATTTTCGTAGTCATGATGTTATTCATTCTTTTATTCACTGGTCCATTTCCAGTGTCACATTAGTTCATCTTCTTATCAAGACAAATTATAATCATTCAGTTTAGTTACTTATTTTACCAATTCTTCTTTTTGAATAATACTTATTGGGATAGGCTCCAACAAAATATTGATATTTAAGAGAATCATCCTGACCAAGAATACGATGGGAAGATGAGATAAGGGATGATTTGATAAGGATGGGTTATAGAGGATGGAGAGGATTTATAATGGTAGAAATGTTTGTAGGAATGTTGTGAAGGAGGCCAAAGCCTACAATGGGCTGTAGAGCTTCATAAAAAAATCCGTCATGCATCAGCTATTTCAAGAAGATTTAGTATAGCTTTGAACAAATTATTTTCAAATAAGGGAAACATCTATTTGTATAAGACAAATCAGGATAGGTTTGAAACAAAAATTTTCGTGCATTGTTGAAAATGATATGAAATTATAATAAATTCCATTTTATTTGATGTTCAGCCGTTTAGTTTGTCAAGTCTCACGGCTTCAAGTTCAGACTGATACATCATTGGACACAAGTTACGGAATAGTGATAATGGGTTAGGGAGAAGTTAGTTAGATGTTGGGTTAGGAGTTAGGTTTTTGCTTCTAAATAGAAATATGCTGGTATTACATATTTGATTATCTTAGTATTAAATATAAATGCTACTGTATCCACTGGAGCACTGGATATTCTGAAAGGAACAGGAACTATACGGAGTAACAACTGGACATATTTATTTATTGTATAAAATACTATAATCATAGTACAATTATGACATTGGATGAAAAACTAGGCTGAGCTTGTACTATTTCTCTCCAAAAATTTTGATAAAATGTTAATGTTGTCCAAAAGATAAGGTTATATAGTCACACACCGTTTCGTCACTTGATTTTCGGTCCAGAAATGATGATTTAAAATTTTGAATTTTGAAGGTTGATTTTACACTCTAAATGAATCACAGAATGTATCACAATAAATTAAAAACGGAAGTTTCTTACACAGGCTCATTCTTGATCAACTGAGATCTAGATGAAGTGGATGTCAGCCCTTTTTCTTCAGGAATTTTAGGCTCTCCAATTGTCGAACAGCTGGGCTTTCAACTGAGGAATGGACAAGGTGGGCTGAGTTGCCAAGTTCATGAATGCATTTCCCCGTCCTTTTTGTGCAAATAGTATATTTCGCACCTAGAGCAGAAAATGAGATTTTTCCGGCTCGAAATCGGTTTTTAAGTCCGAGGCCGTAGGCCGAGGACTAGGAAAGATTGAGAGCCGGAAAAACATTTTTGCCCGTGGTGCGAACGCTATTTTTCGCCACACACCAAAATAAACTATATGAGAATAGTTGTTTACTAGCACTTCCGAAAGCAGAAGTGGAAGGTGATAGCTCTAGCAAATCTGAGGTAATCTGAATATCAGGAAATTGTCCAAGTATTTTTATTCATATACTGATTTGTCTAAATAACCTAAAAGATTATGTTCAATTATGTGGGAGGTTGAGTTTATACTTTTTTATTCTTTCAATGACAATAAGATGATATTATTATAAATGTTTTAATTATTGAATTATGAACACAATAATGAAAAGTTTTTTGATCAGCTGTTTTTTGATCACCTTTCTTAGTTCCATGTTAGCGGCTGGAAAGAGTACTCTTTCTGGCCTAGGCCGGAAAGAAACCTGTTCTGACGTCAGACGAGAGTCGTCTGCAAACAATGTCTTTCAGATCTACGTAGGACTGGAAAACAGCTGCTTTCTGTGCAGTGTGGCGAAAAACCTATTTCAATAGAGAATATTTGATTTTGTATATCATGCTCAAAGAATAGAAATCTAAGCCATCCACGAATATTGTGACAGGCCTTGAAATACCTTGAAATATGGAGCGGAAGTGATGTGAATAGCAAAATAACAGAGTTAGAAGAAGATGATAACCCGAGGAAGTGGTCGTGCTAATTGGTTTCAATAGTCGTGCAGGTGTTAGAACTGTGAATTAGATAGGTGAGGATTTTTAGAGAGAGTGAGAGAGTGAATTGGGAGCTAAGAAGAGGGTGTAACCAGAATAGCCGGTAATAAATAATGGGTTCAGTTCAATAACACTGACCTACTACAACCAGCGCAGATTATAGACAGCTTTGTGCCTGACTGGTCGGCGAGTTGTTAGAGGGAGGGAGAAGAGTCTGACGAAAGTAAGTTGGAGGATGAGGAGGAGGTGGAAGAGTGAGTGAGAATAGGAGAAGGATGTGATGAGGAAGAAAAGAATAGAAAAAAATGGTTGTGATAAGCAGGTGAAAGAGAAGAAGGTGTTGAGTAAGAGGAAGTGGTGGAAATGGTGTGAAGAGGGAAATTTGAAATTGAAGAGAAGAAGAGGAAAATTTGGATGTGGAGCAGTAGAAGATGAAGAGAAATAAAGAAGATGAAGAGGATTAGCAGATGGAAGCAGAAAGAAGAAGAGAAAGCAGATGGAAGAAGGAAGTAAGAAGAGAAGGAGAAGATGAAGAGGAAGAGGTGGATGTCGAGGAGAAGATTTGATGGATAATATGAAGTTAAGATGAGAAAAAGGGTAAGAGAAAGGAAAGGGAAAGAGGATTAGTAAAAGAAGAACTAGAAGGAAGTAGGAGGAACAGAATGAGAGAGAAAAAATGGTGAGAGAGATGAAGAACAGGAGATGTAAAAGTACGGAAGGAAGAGAATAATGATTAGAAGAAGAGTAAGAAAAGAAGGAGGAGAGAAATAGAAAGAGGTGTGGGTGAAGTAATAAAGACGAAGACGATGGAGAGAAGTATAAGATTGTGAAGAAGGGGGTTGAAAGAGATGGAGGACAAGAAGCTCAAAATGAATAACACTGAAATAAAAAGATGGAGGTACATGTAGCCAATTAATAGATTTGGGTAGAAAAGAAAAATCCTTACAAAGTGATGAGAATACGAGAAAAACAAGAGCCAAGCGATAAATTGATTAGTTATTAATATTATTAAGAATATATTTTAATACTAACTTAGTAATAATTATTAAAATATTATTAATAATTAAGTTATTTCTCCCTCCTAATTAGTTTTTCTCCCTCTATATTCTTAATAATTAAGTTATTATTAATGATAAGAGGGAGAAAGAAAAGTGTAGACGGATGAGGGAGGAGATAAGGAAGAAGACGTTTAAAAATAAAACGTCAATGAAAATGGAAAATATTGGGAAACAGTATTCAGAAAGTGCTGAATGAATAAATTGAGAATTGTTCCAAGTCGGAGGAAGAGAGAGTAGTATGAAGAGGAGAAGAAGGGAAGGAGAAGAAGAATGAGGCAATGAAGAAGAAAGGGGAAGAGAAGAAGGACATGTAGATGAAAGAAGGTAAGAAGTGGATGAGTTTGACCTGAATTTGTGACCGGTTGGAAGCAGGCGAAATGGGCCTCAGGTCTCAGCTGCAAAATCATGTGGTCACGAATCTTCATTTGAAGTTGAAATGAAAAAAGTGCGCACAGGTTCGTGAAAGGGGAAATTGAAGCCTGCAGCTAGGTGAACTTCAACTAGTAATATTAGAACTTGTATTACTAGAACACGACATTACTAGCTTAGTCCAATTGTGCATAATAAACAGCTAACAGCTAGTAATTTTCACTCTAGTCGGCATTAACCTATTAGTGGAAAGTTTAAATTACAACTTTAATATACATTCGTTATGAGAATATAAGTGCGGGTGATATTCCTGTATTTCCGTTAAAAATGGTGGAACATCATGATCTTAGTATTAAAAAAAACACGATGTTAGAAATAGGTCTCCAAACAGCACTCCTAACTCATGAAGTCGTATACATAACATATTATAGAATTGAATAGAGAATGTATTTATTCAAATGCTAATTAATATATAATTATTATTTAACGAAAATCCTAGATAAATGCTTCTGCGGAAGCAGAAGAATACTTCTGCAGAAGTCTTCGGGGTGATTTTCAGCATTTATCTAGGATTTTCGTTAAATAATAATTATATCGTATACATAAATTATACTGAAATTTACATATTTTTCATCTCTGGTTATAGTAATCTAGATTAATTCGTTGTCTCAGTTAACTAAGCATAACAATATTTAATTTGAAATAAATATGTGAGAAATCTGCTATCACTAATAGTATTTCGTTTGTAAACTTGATTCCTAATCATGAATGAGATTTACTTTCAAAAAAGAGTATCCTTCAAATAATGTCAGTTTTGACAGTTCGTAGTTGTTTATCCTGAAATTATAAGAGTTTTCTCTGATTAATTCTGTTTTCTCAGAGTTTTCTCTGAATAATGCTATATAAAGAATAATATATATTATGATAGTGTATGGCATGTTGCGATAATGAAAAGACAAATAAAGGGTATAACTACAAAATGGGTAAAGAACAACTATAGAATGATGTTGATCTATTTGAACAAATATTTATTTATTTATTACATTTCCAACGGCATACACCAATTTCAAAAGAATACAATAGTAAGAATATAGACAAAAATAACAAGACAAATATTGAATGAATGTAAAGAATTCTGTAAAATAAATTCATATGCCTTGAAAAATTCATATGCCAAAAAAGGAAAAAAAATCATATGCAATTATGAATCTGACTAAGGCTAGGCACACACCAGTTAGTCAAGACAAGACATGATAAGACACGCTCAGTCACAATATTCCACATATTTGTTTATTAAGACATGTCTAATTGCAATGACTAATCAGTGTGAGTTGCGTCATAAGCAACAATATGAAGTATTATGACTAAACGTGTCTGATCTTGTCTTGTCTCTTCTAACTGGTGTGCGCCTAGCCTAATATGACTTCATTTATGAAGCTATACAGATTTATCATTCGGGGTGTTCAAACTTAATACTCACATACCAAATTGGAACTTCTGTAAATACTGTATCAGTTTCTCAAGTGAGATTCTGAATGTGCCTGACCTGAAACAAGAATGACTAAGCAAAGGCAAGCTATTCTAGTTACTGAAAGTATCTAAGCTATCAAAGTTGTATAATATCCCTCTATGCTCCAAGTTTGCTCTTGAACATTCGATATCCTTAGAAATCGTATACTTGGCAAACATATCATTTTCGGGACCTTCAACGTCTTGAGTGTCTCTTGCTAGGGTGTATTATATGATGTCCAAAATATTTGCCTCTTGTTGTTACATGATTCTAATATTATATTATAGGTTACATACTACAAACCTCTGCGAGTTTGAATCATTTGAAAATAACAAAATGATTTTTAAAGTTATATAATTTTGAAATTTTATAAATGAAGTAATTTAATATTATCGATTGCTCAATTTTTCAGTTTGTCACTGGAATATTGATCCAATTTTGTAAAATTATAAAGTTTTGGAATTCTATAAATTCAGTAATTTAACTATCGATTTCTCAATTTTTTAATCAGTTACTGGAATATTGATCCAATTTTATAGAATGGGAATATAAGGATATGAGTCGAAACATTGGTATCATAAAATAGACTATCCATTCTAAATTAATTCCCAAGTAGAATTGAATCAATTAAAAGGTAATTCGGTGTTCTGAAAGTGTAAGCAAATGACCTATTTGACCTTTGGAATGACTTTGCAAGGAGACACACCCTTACTTTAACGATTATTCAAACTGTCCTACCCCTCTTTCCCTTAAAATCCCCTGTGGTGTTTGAGGAGGGGGGGGAAGTTTCATATTCAATTTCCACTCGTCAACCCCTGATAAAATCTCGCCTTCCGATTGGCTTTCACGGCGACCAATCACAATCATCCCTCCTCGCAAACAAAGTAGTATTTTCTGTTTTCCCGATAATCGGGTACTCGTTTCGTAATAAATTGTGACAGGCTCATTTCTTTTCACTTCTTTCTATCCGCATATTTATCACTTTCTTTCATTTCCTCGTTGCCAACTGCCTACGATTTTTATTAATACGCCTGTCTCCCCTGCTGAGTTGTAGGGCGTGTCATAAAAAGTGGGGTTCAATAAAAAATTGCAATCATTTTTCTTCGATTCTTTTTTCTTTTCCGATATTCATCAATTCTTCTCCATCATCTTCTCTTCCTTCTTCTGCTTCTTCTTTTTCTTCTTCTCCTACTTCGACATCATCTTCTTTTTTCTTCTTCCCCCTCATAAGTCATCTTCTCCTCTTTCTCTCATACTCCAATTGGGAGGAATCGATATGAAGTTGATTTATTTTTGAGGCTCTTGATTTGAATCTAGATATCGTGCATTCTATCATTCTTTTGTTGAGCAAGTTCATTTTCATTCAATCAGAATGTGTTTTTTTATTCAAAAAACGATTCTATAGACCTTGTAGTAATTAGTGTCATCTTGTCTCAATTAAGTACCTTTTTTTGTTGGACGGTATAATGATTTGATTCAGTTTTTGATTATTTTCTTGCTAGTATTTTATAAATATCAGTAGTATAAGTATTTGAGGATAGATTGCGGTAATTTGGATGAGATCCAGTTATTATATTATTCAATTAGGGTAATGCTCGTTAATGGTTCCTTGTCATGTATTTTAACGTTTCGTACTAATATTCTCAATTGTGATGAATTATCTACTGAGTATATTGTAACTCAGTTCTCCATTGATTGTTCATATCTATGCACAATACCTACATCTGATACCTTACTGAACTCAAGAAATAATTAACATTGAGAAGACAGTATTATCATCTTTGCATTCATGTGATCTTGCTTTTAAACAAAAAAACTAATTAAATAACTTGTTTTTTGTCAGATAAATTATGTGTTGAAAAGTATATTCGATAAATGTACAATGTGAGAGACAAATTTATATTAGCTAGTCAGCACATCCCAGCCAATTAGAAAACAAATTAATTGGCTGTGACAAGTATATTGGCAATCTCCAAGTGTTGAGGATATACTCTGAAGTTGAAAATAACTTGTGTACCGAAAAAAATTAAATTGCAACATTTTCAGTGCAATATTGTCAGCATTCGTTACGTTCTAGCAGTGTTGTCAAGTTTCAAACTAAATTTTTGTCACGTGGAAACAAAAACAAATTTTTTCGCACTTGACTCATTTTCAATTTATTTTCTAACTTTGGTACTCCTACTCGGTTTTTACTACTACTTCTTCTTCTTCTTCTCCTTCTTCTTCTTCTTCTTCTTCTTCTTGATCTCGTTCTCCTCTCTTCTTCTTCTACTTCTTCTTCTTCTTCTTCCTCTTCTTTTCTTCCTTTTCTTCTTTTTTTATTCTTCTCCGCCAGAATCCCACACTCTCTACTCTCCCCATTCACATGTCTTTTGGGTTCCTATCCAATTTTTCGAATTATGTTGTTCTGGTCTCTTAATGTGTGTTAATTTGTTCCAGTTAGTTTTCTATTCTCTCTGCCTCGTTTTCGTTCTCAAAGGCATTCCACAGTTGTCAAATTTTCGTTTTGAGTATTGCAGTTTTGCTTCTTATTTATTATTTCTTCCATGCGAATTTTCGTTGTGAATATTGCTGTTTAGTTTCTTATTTATTTTTTTTCCATGCAAATTTTCGTTTTGAATATTACCGTTTAGCTTCTTACATGCATTTCAAATTTGTTAATATGTGGAGGTCTCCAAGTTCTCGTGTAGAATTTATTGTTCCCAAAAACTAGAATATAATGCTCCGTATAATTAGGTAATACTACTCACAAGAAGGAATGCATGAATGTAATTGAAATAAATGATCGTTTAGGTTTATTTGAAACACTTCCTCTATGAAATGATTGCAAACAAAACATTATTTAATTTCGTAAGAGGATACTATACATGTTTTCCAAAAGAGTTTGGCTTCAGCAGACCCCACCAGTATTACCACTGGATTCTGTTTGTATCAAAGCTAAGTTTGGAGAAGAAAGAAATTTTCATTATCGACTTCTAGACAGGATGAATGTTGACCCGGAAAGTTACTGGCGGACAGTTCTTGAAATTACGTCACTTTCTATCATCCTATTATATTAAGCAAGCAATATCTGTATATATTTTTATTGTTGGTTATTCATATCTATTTATGGTCATTTATGTCCAACGGATCTCGAAAACGACTCTAACGATTTTCACAAAATTTGGAACATTGTTGGTTTATGATATAAAAATCCGATTGCACTAGGTCTCATCCCTGGGAAAACTCGCTGAACGATATTGAAAGGATAATTCATCCTTGGAAAAACAGCTGAGACTTTCGTTGTGTGTGGATGATAAAAAAGTGAGTGGGCGAGTGCGTCTGTGATAAATCAAAATATCTCATCCCCGAAATTCATAAGCTGACATATAGCTAGCTGTAAAATATAAACACGAACATTTTAAAGAATTGTGTTCTGTTCATCAATAAATAAAAATGCCGAGCGAAGCTCGGTGCCCCGATATTAGTATCTTCTTAGACAGATGCTTGGGAAATTGTCATTCTTCAAAAGTAACGTGATAGAAAGTAGTGACTGCCAGTAACTAAGTGTCTATATTCCCTGTCTATAAGTAGTTTTTTACTTTCCTTGCCTTAGCACCATAGGTAAAGGAAAGTATTGATTTCCAAAAAAATTAAAGTACCCTAATTTCAATTTTTCTATAAATTTCAGGGTTCCCTGAGTCCAAAAACATGATTTTTTCTCTAGTAATACCGTAGAGAAAAGATAGTATAAGCTATGCTTCTCTATGGTTATTCTTTGTAAAACTCATTGAATAGTTAGCTTTATTTTTGGTCTCTAGGAAATGAGTATATGTTTCTTCTCCAGTCTAACACCATAGAGAAAATATAGGATAAACTATATAATGTCTCTGTATGGTTATCCTTTGTAAAATGCATTGAATAATTAGCTATATTGTTGGTCTCTAGGAATTAAGTGTATAAGCCAGTGTCATTGTATTGTAATCTTCATGAAGACATGATTCAATTCTTCCGTAGTCCCCATAGTACTATAAAAACTATTAATAATATCTTACGTCACAAGGATGGTAAGGGGTTGAATGAAAAAGACTAAGAAATTGTCAAAAAACCACTGATTTATATAATTAGAAAGACCGGTTTCGGTTATTACACCATTGTCAATCTCTGATGAACTCAAAAATCTCTGATAAAAAAAAAAAAAAAAAAGATTGTAAGGGGCCTTTTGCAGGCGAGAATGATGACTAGAATTTTATTCGAGCACTGCAAAATACATTCACGTCCAAGTAATGTATACTATTTTTTGTCATAATAATCTCAAGAAGAATAATTGAGAAATAGAAAACATTACCTGCTTGTGCTAAAGTTACTACATTCATTCTATAAACATAACCTAGTTTGCAAATTCCGAATCAGGAATTTTTTTATTGTAGTTGACAAAACTTCCACCTGGAGCGCTAAAAGGCGTTTTTTGTAGCAGTTTTGCTGTTCCTATTTCGGAACTAGGAAACATACTCGACTGTAAAGAAAACATATGGTTTCATTACAGTAGAGTAGGCTGTAATGAGAATCATATGTTTTTTTTTTCTGCAAACAGCTGTTTACCGGATAGATTTCATGTATGGAAAACAGCTGTGATTGATTGACTATGACAAACATTATATTACTAATATTTTACTATAGTTGTCGCTGTTTTCTCTCACTCTTGATAAACATTTCTGTCACACTATTCACACCCAATTTCCTCTCTCACTCTTGAAGATTGTCTCTTGTCAAGTTATTTGCTCTCTCAATTCCGCAAGACTTGAACAACCGTTGGGGTTCTTTTGTTTGTTTGTCTGTGTCATTGAGAGCGTCAGAAATCTCGGATCGCCCTAATCTCAAATTAAACCACTCAGCCGCGTCTCACTCTTGTCACACATGCATGTGGTGAGTGGAGTGTGTGTCACACATGCATGTGACGAAGATGTTAGCAGTCCGGCTATAAAAACGTACCTGCTCTTAGTGCTTGTGAGTAAGTATCTTCTTTCGTTAATGGACCTATCCCTCCCTCTCTCCAGTACTATCTCCTTTTTGTTCCTTGTTTTTCTCGTCCCTAAATAAACTGACGTAAGCTGGTCTCTGTTGTGAAGATTCGGGAATGAAAGACAACCTACTCTTGAATAGTTTCAATGCTATCCTAGTCTTGAACTAATTTTTGGAACTTGAAAGCCGAATTGCAAAGAGTGGTGAATTTTTTTGGGAAAGACCTAACAGAATATTTGTGGACAAATTTCTTACATTCCTAGGAGATATGTATGGAGGAATGAATCTTTGAAGAATTTTTTTTATTTCATATTTTCACATTGATAGGCCTATAGTTTTAAAAATAGTGTATCTATGAATAATACATTTTTTTGGCATTGGATATTAGTTTTCCAGGTATTGGGATATCTTTTCCTGAATTACTGTTCAAGTACCCTTTATCAATAATTCATTCTTTGACTGATATTAACTGATTAACTGACTGATTTAATTCATTTTTATGACTTATATTGTTGAAAATAAAATAATATTATTATTCTAATTTTTAATCTTAGTTCACCAAAAATTCATTCAGTAACTTCTATCAATAATTAATTCTTTGACTGATATTAACTACTGATTGACTGATTTTTAATTCATTTTTATGACTCATATTGTTGAAAATTAAATAATATTATTCTAATTTCGAATCTTAGTTCACCAAAAAATATTTAAACTAGTTAAGTTCTACATCTACTACTTTGTATAAAGAAAATTGAGAATCGTAAATTACAAAGATGAAAGATATAGTACCATGTCAGCCGGTTGCTACTGCAATCTACCGGCAGAATTGAGAATTACTCTTCACATTCTATGCCTACCATCAGGAGTGAGTAGGCGCTGGAAGGAGGTGTGCCTGTAGGCGTGGTCATTCGAGTCCCCTTCATGATTGGTCCCATTGATTCATTGACCGAGCGAAGTGAGGTCTAAGATTCAAGTCGACTGTTTGGCATTTCTCTTAATGTTGAAATGTTTAAATGTTAATATGTTGCGCATTTACGGCGAAACGCGGTAATAGATTTTCATGAAATTTGACAGGTATGCTCCTTTTTAAATTGCGCGTCGACGTATATGCAAGGTTTTTGGAAATTTTGCATTTCAAGGATAATATAAAAGGAAAAAGGAGCTTCCTTCATGCGCCAATATTAGAGCAAAAATCAAACTATAGAATTATTCATCATAAATCAGCTGACAAGTGATTACACAGATGTGTGGAGAAGCCAGTCTATTACTGTATTTGTATAAGGTCTATAGTTTCAATCAAAGACCTTGAAGAGGTATGCATCTTTAAGCTGGGTTTACACCAAAGTTATTAACAAAAATAATGTTAATAACCTTATCCTCATAGATTCTATTAGATTGAACGCAAGTTGACAAACACACATGTTCATCATGTGTATGATAAGTTATGTTCAATCTAGTATAATCTATAAGGATTGATTTATTAATAAATAATGATGAGTATTTTATTAATAAATTTGGTCTAATCGCAGCTTTAAGGTCTTTGGTTTCAATATTTTGTTTTGCAGTCATGGTATTATTATGCGTGTCCATCAGTATCAATATTCTCACATTCGAAAAAACTAATTTAATAGGTGATTAAAAATAATCAAATGAACAATATTCAATAAATCAATATTCTCACATTCGAAAAAACTAATTTAATAGGTGATTAAAAATAATCAAATGAACTAAATAATGAAGAAATTATAATATTTTTAATTGAAAAAAAAAAAAAATTTCATTAGATGGAAAGATTATCACGGAACTGGATGAATATTATATACATTCTGGAATAGAAATATATTCTATTCATTGTTTAAATTAACATAAATATTAATAAATTATGGAATACAAATTCAAACGTGAACTGATTTTGTTAATATTTAAAACAGTTGACATAAGGTATTTGTGGATGAGAATACTGCGTGAGGTGTCTACTGTTCACAGAACTACTAGTTTATTAGATAACATCATAGTACCCTTTTTGGAAAAGTTTACAATATTAAAATTTAATATTTGTTTAAATATTTGTATAAACGTTTTACTAGTTTTGTTATTTCAAATACACAAATATCATCTCACTAAAGCTCTCTCGCTCTCTTGCAATATTGTTGAGTATAATGTACACTTGGGGGATCAGTTAAGTGTGGTTGGTCGTATATATCCTGAACTATCGTCTGAGTCAACAGATCTGTCACAGGGTGGAGTGGTGGAGGGGTTTGGAACCCCTTTTGGTGGGGGGGGGGATTTGGATCTTGGACTCTGACAGTCATTCTGGAGTCAGGCCAAATCTGGAGACAACTCTACTCACACGACAAGAGAGATGACTCAACTTCAGAAGTGTGTATTCAGTGATTGAGAGGAAGAGAGAGAGTGAGAGAGATTGATTGATTGAGTACTTTATTTATGTAGATTACAATATATACTGGCCTATACACTTATATAAAATGGCTTACAATACAGCAAAATTATAGATGAATTTAAGTAATATAGACTAAGAAAAAATTATTGAACTGTATATGATACTAAAAAAGCAATTTGTAATAACTAAAGATAATATTGTTATGCATCTACATAAATTGGCGGAGCTTTGGACATATCAATGTCCATTCTTCGGAAAGAATATTCAAAATATCCTTCCCACTAACTCTCTACCAAAAGAGAGAGAGAGAGAGAGAGTGAATGAGTGAGGATGGGGGAGATAGTTATGCTAGAGTGTAAAATAGTTTGTGGTTAGTGAATTAGCTTTTTAAAGGTGGAAAAATGTTTTATTAATCCTCTTAACTTAAAGTTTTCCCTTCCATTATCTATTATTTTTCCTGATGAATCTTCTTTTAACCTCCCTTATCTATATTCTCTTATTTTTTTCCTCTCTCTAGTTATTTGGTTTCTCCTCCGTCCTCTTACCATTCAGGATCTTGCCATTACCCTCTTTATGATTCAATATTGTCACTCATCAGCAGTTTTCCAACAATTCTTTATTTTCACGTAGTTTATTTTTTATTTTTCAAAATGTATTTTTCTTCCCATCGACCTTACTTTTCTTGCTATCCTTCTCCTTCAATTCTTCAAACACCCCTTTTTTTACCCGGCATTTTTACCAGATCACTCCCGTGTTATTGGATGAGCACGTTAAACTGTCGGTCCCGGTTGAAGTATGAGAGTCGTAAAGCCCATTATATATTATAATGAATATGTTCAATGACTTATATATACAGAATAAATTATATAATTATTAATTCAGGCGAGGTGGGACCTTCCCACTAGGGACCCCATCAACAAAAGCCATACGAATCTACTTTTTATAGCAATATTGAGAATCTGGAAATCACAGATTCCACTGTACAATAAGAGTGAGAGAGACGGAAAGGGAGAGAATACGTGAGGAATACTCAAGGAGTCCGATTGACGAAATCAACTTAATAGAGATAGTGAAGTGATATAGAGATAGAATAATGGTGAATAAGGAGAAAATCGAGAGAATTACAGAGAGTTAGTGATGCTGAGAAGCTTTCTGAATGCAGTAATGATATAAGCGCTACAAGCTACAAGAATTCATCATTATATCGCCCTTGTGAAGCTCTCTAATTTATTAGTTACACTTTGTGATTTGTCCAATTAGATGTTATCACAGAGAAGCTGTTACCATTATAATAACATCATATCTTTCTCTGCACTGAAATTCACTTGGATCTGTCAGCAATCTCAATTTATAACATTAACACTCCCCATTCAACTAATGCTGACAATTATCATGTGAATCTCACTTGAGATACTCCACTTTGAACTGTCAGTATTACTGATAAACAACATCAAAGCTTCGCATTCATTCAATGCTGACAGTTTGGAGTGAATCCAACCATGGATGCTCTACATTTAACTAGATAGTATTAATCGATTCTGTCACTGCGATGTGTTACAACATGAAATACGTATTAATTGAACTACATTTGTGAAATACTACTTCCATTCAAATTAGCGGTGTATTACTATCTGATTGAAGTGTATGAGGGTTAACATGGCGTTTGAATTAGTATTGGTTAGTACTGGTTTAATTGAAGTTTGTTAATCGATTGGCTGGGTTGTTTCTCATTGCTCTTTATAATTATTTATTCATTTGTACTGTATGTAAAGTACTGCTACATTACTAGTAAATATTCTATATACTATATTATTTGTAGTAACATTTACATACTGAGTAGGCCTACTAACTACATTTGTAGTTGATGTGAAGTATGCATAAATAATGATTAATCATTATTAGTTTTGTCACATACGTCTTGATTATTCACTATTCATTTCATCCATCAATTTTTAGTAGAGGATTTAATAAATATATCAATTGAATATGAGTTAGCTTCATTTACAAAATAACAAGGACTGGGGTTAATGAAATATTCTACAAAATAGTAAGGAATTAGTTCATAAAATAGAATTGTAGTACCCTTTCAAAGTAATAAAATAATAGTATAAAAATGCATTTAGAACTACTAGTTTCGGTGATCACACCATCGTCAGGTTATAATAATAAATTTCGAATAAATGTTTACTAATACATACATACTAATGTAGTTTTGTTATTTTATTTCTAGTAAACATTTATTAGAAATTTATTCTTATAACCTGACGATGGTGTGATCACCGAACCTAGTAGTTATTTGTATTTTTATTATATTATTTCATTATTTTCAAATGGTACTGTAATTCTATTCCATAAATACAAGAAAGTAGACCTGAATTCATACATTTTAAAGAATTAGTTTGTTGAGATATTTTTCAAAGTTGCAGGGAATTTTGTCATTGAACTGTGTTTGACCATTTTTAAGAATACCGTTTTTGAAATGTTTCTTCTAAAATGAAAAGAACTATGCAAGGGTGAAATAGTTAGTGAATGTGATTCAGTTAGTTTTTTATGAACTAGGCAGTATTGAAATATTTCAATGATGCAAGAACTAATTATTAGAAATGTTTTACACTATAACAACAAATATATTTTAAAATCATAAATACTATCAATAAATCATAAGATAATTAGCAGAATATGCATATTGCACTATAACAACAAATAGGGCTATTCAAATATATTTTAAAATCTTGAATACTATCGATAAATCAAAAGGTAATTAGAAGAATATGCATCTTACACACAAGAAATCAGGTTAATTGGGTTGTCGAACAATAAATGTCTCGCCAATTTATTTATAACTGATGTTGGAGTTGAACATTTTCTAGTGTCACCTAAGAGTCCCCAACACAAATTCTGTAAGCGTGGCATCACTTGGAATAACATTGGATGATTTAGATGACAGAGGTACCCTAGATTCTGCCAGCTGAGAGACGAAGAGGGTTGAAATAAAAGAGGAGTGGGTGTGAGAATAAAAGTGAGAGAGAGTGAGTTAGAAGAGAGTGTAAGAAGTAATAAGTTTTATGTGTTTCAGAAAGAGAGGTTTATAGAGAGAATTTATTGATATGTGATTGAGAGAGAGAGAGTGAGATTCAGATTCAGATTCCTTTATTCATGTGATCAACAATACTAAATTCAACTTACGTTCCAGCGTTAAAAATAAATACCAGTAGCAGTAAAATAACATCGTGAATCATATTAAACTAAAGAGAGAGAGAGAGGATGAGAGGTTGGAAGAGAGAGTGAGAGAGAGTAAGGAAATGTGGGAGGAAGAGAGAGAGAGAGAGAAGGAGTGAGTGAGTGGGTGAGTGAGACTGATTGAAAGAGAGAGTGTTGAATTGAATAGATGCCTTTATTGAGTGCGGAGTTAAGACTTTAGGTCCTCTCTGCCACACAACCCAAAAGTGAGAGAGAGATTTAGATTCAGATTTCTTTATTTATGTATGTTACAATATTCACTGGCTTATACAATAATTTACATTGAATGAGGGTAATGCTAATTATTCAACAAATTTTACAAAGTATAACATTATTAATCAATGAAAATAAAGATTAAATGCAATATTAGAATAACGATAGTATAAAATTGTAATGTAACTTCATAAATCGGTGGTGTTTCAACAAATAATTATCGATTCTCTAAGAAGGATATAAAACAATATCCTTCCCATCAACACACGACCGGGAGAGAGAGAGAGAGAGAGTGAGTTAGAAGAGAGTGTAAGAGGAAATAAATTTTACGTGTTTCAGAGAGAGAGGTTCAAGGAGAGAGAGTGATTGAGAGAGAGTGAGAGAGACTGCTAGAGAGAAAAAGAGAGATTTGAATTGAATAGGTCCTCTCTGCCCCATAACTCTTAAATAAGTAGAGAGAGAGAGAGAGAGAGTGTGTGTGTGTGTGTGTGTGTGAGAGAGAAATAGAGTTTGTGAGTTTTAAAGATGTGAGGGGTGTCAGAGTTAGTAAACGTGAGACAGTGAGTGTTTTATGGATGGTAGAGTGGGTGAAAGAACATGATAGAGAATAAAGAAGGAGTGGGAGTAAGAAGTTTGAAGAATGTGAGAAAGGAGAGAGACATAAAGACAGGAATAGATGAACGGGGTAAGTGGTTTGCTGACTAATAGATCGTAAATCTAGTGGTTGATGAACGTAACTATTTTGACAAGCTAGAACTGGTGATAGAAGTATTGCGAAATCTTCAGAAATGTGGAAGAATTCTTTGGTTTTCAACAAAAAAATACTGATTTATTATTTGTTGTGTTAGTGTGTTTTCTAATTTGATAGTAAACTCGTAGGTGTATTCCCTGAAATAACGACATGATTTTCAGTTCTAAAATGGTTTCATGTAACAAAACAACAGGGTACGTATTCAAGAAAGTAAAGACTGTTTAGAGCATTCAAGCTATTGGGTATGATTGCTGATATCTTTTTTTTAGTTAATGTTGGTTTGACATGGTACTCATGATCAGGTTTGCCTGGTAGGTCAGGCAATGTTTCATAGAAACCTGAAGTCCTGTAGTACAGGAAAAACTGCTCTCACTCTAGTAGACTCTATAGACTAAGGGTACGGATCTATTGTAAGCTATCAGACTAGCCTTATATTTATTTTACGATGCAAATGACACTAATGTAATAACATTGGAAGATAAAATAATAAGATAGTCCTTGTGCTATTTTAATTCCAAATGTATAGTTATAATTGGAATGAATCTTGAGGAAAATAAAACAAATTCAATCAGATAGGATGCCGCGATACGCAGTTGAAAAGAATTGTCAGTTATATCCCGTATTGTTCTTATAAAAAGATTAGACTTTAGTGAGTCTATTTTATAAATACAAGAAAGTAGCCCGGAATTTATACATTTTAAGACGATATTATTTATCGAATTAATCATTCATTGATTTATTATCTATAAAAATGCATAGCAAATTGACAATCACTTTATTACAAGAATTTCAAAACCTTTAGTGAAGAAAGGCTTTGGAAATCAATATAGTTTCAATAACATCACAAATCAACGCTGTGTACTGGAACAGAAACAAATTATCTTGGATCTAAAAATGGCCTTCGATCGCCTGATGACAAATGATGGATTGGAATGAGCGGAGTAGATGGAATCGTGGGAGTAGGAGAAGATGAAGAAGAAGAATAAGCAAAGAAGAGGAAGAGGAAGAAGAATAAGCAAAGAAGAGGAAGAAGAAGAAGAAGAAGAAGAAGAAGAAGAATATGAAGGATGAGGAGTGGGAGGAGGAGGAGTCGGAGAAACTGATGATGAAGTTCAGTGCAATGACAAAATGTCGACAGATTGTCTTTCACGAGCCATGAAAGAGTTCACTAAGAGACTGAGAGAAGCCATAGAGATAGAGAGAGAGAGAGAGAGAGGGACAGAGAAAGTGAGAGAGAATATTGGAGATTGAAGGAGGCGAGTCGAAGATTAATGGATAATGCCAGAGACTGAAGACCGTTGATGTGATGCTCCTTCCATTTCAAGACAAGTCTTTGCTTCTGTTCTGTTCGTTGCATGCAAGACTGGAGGAGTGACAGAGAGAAAGGACGCAAAGGAGGAAGAATGGAGAGAGGTTGAATAAGTGAAGTAGTCGACAATGATAGATTGTTTCAAGTGGACTCTATTCCGAAAATTGAATTGTCATATATAGCCCTGATGTCCATTGATTTTATTGATTACTATCAATGAGTTATTTTTGTAGGTGTTGAAGTGAGGGAAGATTCAATGAACGAGTTCAGACTTGAAAGATTTGGGAATATGATTAATATTTCATTTTATTCATCCAAATTTTTAGGTTGTTCAGTAATTAGAAAATCTTAAACTGAAAGTGAGGTGAGTTACTTTTATCAATCGGCTCCATGGTATTGATCCATTTCTTTGCTTATGTATTTTGAGATTCACGTTATAAAGTCAGCACCCGATTAACATGGGTTTGTTATCCTTGTCTGACATTAGACAAAGTAGATAGCTCTGTCCTTTAGAATCACAGAAGCACTGGATATGAAGAAATGTTATGAACTACCGGAATATTTAATATGAATAATTATTTTTAAAATATGTTATACAATCTGTTTTTTTTTTTGTGAATATCACCGAATATTATATTTGAGATATAATTCATCATTATTAACAATAATCAACAATCAATATTACTTATAGATCAGGTATACGGGGATGACTTAGTTCTACATCACAGCTATTAAAGAAAGCTGAAAATGAAATTTGTAATGTTGCTATCCTATCATTTCCATCGAGTATAACGTAAATTTCACTGTAGAATTACTGCAATTCGAATGTCAATAATTGAGATTCTAGTAATAATTTGATTGCTACAATTACAATCTCTAGTACTTTGAGAATTACACAATTTTCATCAATTCCCAATTCCTTCTACAGTATCTGATCTCTCTTATTATAGATTCTCCACTCTAGAACTTTAAACACAGTACTACAAATTCTTCTCAATTCCCAATTCATTTCATTCGATTTCTGTTCTATCCACTCAGTGTTCGTTATTTTTTTATTTATTTCAATATTACAACAGTGCGATAGTATCCCTCTAGCTGTAAGCTATTTGAGGGATATACAGTATAAAAATAATCCTTTACATACAACAAAACAATCAATACCAATAGTTCTGTTTTCTTAATGGACCTGATTATATTTCTTCATTTTTTTGTAACTGATTGTTCTGTTTTGTCCATTGCACCATAACAACATCCAATATTCTTTTATTGGATTACAATGTTTATTATTAAGATCAAATTACACGAAATTTAGAAATCATCATTTAGAATAACCATTTCCTCTCTTTGCACCTGCTAACCTCTTCTCTGCTTCCTAGTTCATCCATGTCATCCTTTAACCTTTTCTGAAGAAAAAAAATGTCAACAAACTAAATTTAACACGGTTTGGAGTTAGTGGATTGGAAGAGACGTTTAGAGAGTTCCTCATTGCGGGGATTCCTTGGCAAAACTATTGACAGCTCACCTAACCGATGAGAAATGAGAAATTTTGTTTGATAATGAAACCAACGACCCCTTGTATTGAGGACAACGAAACCTTTGATGTCAATACCACCGCAACGGGTTACTAGTCAAGGTTGGCTCTGTTTGATTAACTTCAAACTTTCAGTATTGGTTGAATAGGAAACAAGTAAGATAAATGCTGAAAGTTTGAAATGAGTCTCACAATGTAGCCGGTGTCAAAAACGTCTGAACCAGTTGGAACTGAATTATGCATGAGTAGCGGCCATTGGTTGAGCATGTCCTGTTTTTAGCGGTGAAAGTTCCGGGTGGAGTACTGCGTTTAGCAAACACGGTTTTGATTCATTTTGGGGAAATTTTCGGGACAAATTTTTGGTTGACTGCTTCACGTGCAGACTTCAAAAATGAAAAATGGAAGGACACAAGTTGATTCCTCCGAAAATAGGAACTCCAGAACTTGTTTCAATTATTCTTCCAAAAGTCTGCAACTTGTTCGGAAATCGTGATGGAGATCAGCTGTTAGGAAACCGGTACCCGGAAAAGATATCCTTTGAAAATTTATTGGGTTAGAGTTTCAGTTTCGATGGTAGACCTGGTTGGTTTACTTTTTGTTTTAGTTGAGAGTATTTAGTTGGAGAGATTCTAGTGGAAAGTGGATGGTAATGAAATTGAATGTTGTAGTGAACTATGGCCTCCAGAAACTAGAATCCCTTACTTCAGTGTTATGAGGTGTTGGTGTTAGGTTAGCCTCACTTTCAATGTTTTACAAGTTACACAAAAGCCGGTTAAACTTTAACCGTGATTAATTTCATGAGAACCAATCATAGGTTTTTTTTTGAAAATACGGCTCTCTTGGAATTTATCACGGTTAAAAGTTAACCGGCTTTTGTACAACCGGCATACAGGTTCACAGGTTTTAATAAAGTACGTAGTTGGTTATTGACCCAATGTTTCGTACAAATTATCCAAATATTACATACAAATCGTAATTCTATGTATGATAAATTTATTCATCATACATAGAATTACTAGCACCTTTATATTATTTTATTCCAGTTACGACTAGTTTCGGGCATTCAATGGGAAATGTATAGTAGTTGTGTCGTATACAAAATAATATAAAGATGTTTGTGATTGTTTGAATTTTAATTTTGAAGTAGCCCCATCAAAATAATCAAATAATTCATCATAATTTACCAATGAGTTGAAAATATTTCAAAAAGTATCAACCGGAGAGTTTGTAACGTGATATTGCATTTATTCAAATGCTAATGAATCTGACTGTTTACCCTTTTGTCAATATTTGCAGTAGCAGAAGTATTCGGGGTGATTTACAGCATTTAATTTTGATTTTCGTTTAATAATAATTTTCTGTTTGTTACAAAACCAAATTAAGTTGTTAAAAAATATATACCTATTCATCCTATTTTCTCAACTAAAAAAACAAAAACTATCAACCAGAGAGTTTAGCAAGCTCTATAATTTGAACTTTCTTCTATCAATAGCCTTAATAAAGAAGAAACAGATAGATGATTGGCTTACAACTCTTTGAAAATCAATGGATAAGATCTAATGAATAAAATTAGTAAGATAGTAACTAGAAATTGAAAAAAAATAGCATTCATATAATATCCAAATTTTAGTTCGGTGATTACTGTATTCTCAAATTACACTTCTATTATTACATTTTGGTTGCATTTTTGTAGGCTATTTGTCATGTTAGACTCCATTTGATTTCTGTATATGTATTTATGAGTGTGAAATAAATTTTTATTTGAAATATTATAATAAAACATGGGACAAAAACGTTTCCAACAAAAACAATATTCTAAAATACTATTTTCCACAATAATATTTTGGATCGTTTTTGACTATTGTATAATATATTTGTGTATTGAAACCTTCCATAACAATAAAATAATTGAATTCCTTCAGTGTTTAGTGTCACAGTTATTATTCGCTTATGACTGCTTAGTAACTAGTTGGGTGAGCTTTCTTTTGACGTACATTGCTAGATGTAAGTTGGCCTTGCTCTTAGCAGTCATCCAGTTGTCAGCATTGTTTAAATGGTAAGCATTGGTTTCATTCACAAGGAATTCTGCCAGATTAAAGTGAATCTTACTTCATAGCTTAGCCAAAAATTCACTTCAAACTGACAGCATTGTTTGAATGGTAACAATTCATGTTCTAAATCAGGAATACTGACAGTTTAAAGGTGAGTCGCGTCTTGGGCAGAACAAGTGACCTCAATACTTTCACACGAAAGTTATGTTTCAATTAGGCACAACGTGTCTGACCAGGAAAAGAATAATCACGAGGAGAAATTGCTGTTACAAGATCAAGGCCACGGCTGTGACGTGACGGGAGATTGCTCGATTAGGTTTGTGTCGAATGACAATGTATCCGAATTTCGGCCAAAACCTGTTTATTTTTCCATGCAGGAGAGATTTGTACATCTGTCACTGAATGTTGTTTTAGGGAAATTTGGTAGCTACAACTCTATGAATAATAATTTTTTTGGGCTTTAGTACAAGATATTGTGTTGTGCTATATTACTGTATATCATTATAGAGCACTCTCCAGAGTTTTATTCAAATGTTCCTTATAATTATAATTTATTGTTATTTATTGATGTTTAGTAGTTACAACTCTATGAATAAAGATTTGTTATAAACATTACAAGAAGATAATAATAGTGTCATTACCATACTGAACTATACAATCATGTCATTCCTTTATTTTACACTCTAGTACTTATGATTGGAGAGATTGTGAGAAATGAATTGATTGGAGAGATTGTGAGAGGAAAAACAGGCTCTGACTCAGAAAACAGAGTTGAATTGAATACAAATTTGATAATTTGGGCGTAAATTATCGATTGTCTGTGAATATTTCTGTAAATATTTGTTTTCTTGATTATATCTTATCATAACTTATCTTTCATGGAGTAAATTTTTTTGGCTTCATTTCCATGAAGACCTGTTTTCCCGTATTTTTCTCGAATAATTGATAATTCATTAATTATTATTAAACGGAAATGCTGTAAACCACTCCGAAGACTCTGATTTTGTATAATTTATTCTTCATATTTGATTATTTATTGTAAGATTTGTCATTTCAATAATTTTCATTGACATTGAATTTTGGTAATTTAGCATTCAGATGCTCCTCATTTGCATTGCTCAACTTTCATGCAGATTTTCCACTACATGTATCTTATTTCTCATAATATAAATCAAATTTCCGTTACATGTCCTCGGTATAGTGTGAATTTCTAAAATTTTTCTTTATTTCTTTACAGGTTAGTTTGCCATGTCCCAACCATCGCAATGTGTAGTTACCGGTATGTACATTTCTCACCGTTAATATTCTTAATGCTAGTTATCTATTGTAATCGAATATTCAAGTACAATTTATGAAAACTTCTGACCATTAATATTTAATTCTATAGTGAGGTCCACGTTATAATGACAGTATTTGATCAACTTTGGTTTTGCTATCCTTGTCTATCATTCAACAATGCCGGTGGTACTATCCTTTTCTAGGTCCACAACGATGACAATTATGTTTTTGACAGTGTAGAAATATAATTAATTAATGCAGAGAATCGGCATCGCTATTCTTCTATCTTTATCCACTGTCATTATAACGTGGACCCCACTATAGTTATTTATTGTACTTGATGATTCCTAAGTAAAAATACTTCATTCTGCACTAGACTCAAATTTGTTGTGGAATTCCTCCATACTAAGATGAAATAAGGTGAGTTTTTCCTCCTTTTTAAGCCCCCACCCCTTAAATGGTATTGCTTTTTATTGTTTTAGTAAACAGAAAATTTAAGAAGAAGTTTCATTTTACATATTTTCTTGAAGATAATAAATAACAGGGGAAGGTACACAGACAATAATTTGTAGCTATTTGCAATCACCTCACCATAGACAAGTGGATAATTTTCATAGTTGTGAAAAATACAATAGATATTTTCTGCAAACACTTCATATGCTGAAGGTGAAGTTAGATCATATTACCACATCCTAGACTAGTGGATAATTTTCATAATCATAAAAAATACAATTGATATTTTCTGCAAACACTTTATATGCTGGAGTTCGAGTTAGAACATATTTGTCCCATATTTGACTACTCTAGATTAAAGAGCTAGCAAGTCCGACACTGTTTGAGTTGTGAAGCGCGGCCATAATGAGAATTTAGAAGTGGTCTGGGACAGTGCATAGCATGTAATTTTGCACTTGAACTTTGTGAACAATCCCGACTCAACTATTAGAAACAAGCTGTCCTGCTTCCAAGGCTAGCAAATAGTATATACCATCCTTGTTCTGCTCCCAGAGAATAGGACTGCTTGCAATTATCTCAATATGCTCCCTGGCTGTTTCAGCTAGAACTTATGCAATTTAGAACCTGTGTCCAGACATTGAAAAAATTGAGGACTAATTCTGGAAAATATCGTTGGTTCTTAACAGGATTGGACTTGAACGAATAGAATAGAATATTTTATTTGTGTTTGTTCACTTGTAACATGCAATATATGTTTCAAGGGAACAAACAAAAATAAAATATTCTATAGTGAGGTCCACGTTATAATGACAGTTTTTGATCAACTTAGGTTTCGCTATCCTTGTCTATTATTCGACAAAGCAAGTGTTACTATCCTTTTCTAGGTCCACAACGATGCCAATTATGTTTTTGACATTATAGAAATATAATTAATTAATGCAGAGAATCGACATCGCTATTCTTCTATCTTTATCCACTGCCATTATAACGTGGACCGCACTATAGTGGGCTTGAACGATTTTTGCTTGTTGGAGGTGGGGAAAAATGGGTTAAACAAAACAATTCCATCTTGGTATATTTCTCTGTTAACAGAAGCAGATTTCCTATAGTGTATGTAGCGCATATCAGTTTTCAGACATTGAAATAATTGAGGACTTAGTTCTTATTTTATCTTTGGTTTTTAACAAGAGTGGACTGTATTGAAAATAGCGATACAGTATTTGCATATTGCATGTGGGGAAAAACAGTGGAAAAATTCATCCCGATATATTTGTTTTGATATATTTTAGGAATTAATCCATTTGAATTGAGAATAAAAAACTTTATATTGCGAAATAATATAAGTGCAAGATTTTCATAGTGTATGTAAAGTTCGTTTCAGAAGTTCACGCTGGCAGGATTGTTAGGATAGGAAGCATAGATGTTATTCATTTAAAGTGCTGACACTATTAACTGAATCTAAGTAAAGTAACACAGTAATCATCTATATCATCTTAGTGGTATAGTTTGTTTTTTTGGATTGCATTTTTCCTCTAGAAATTATCGTCTTGTTAAGTAAGACTGTCTTGAAGAATATTATTTATTTATTTATCACATTGTGTACATTTATTGGGTGAGAGCTTGTTAATGTAGAAGGGTAGAGATACTAAATGTTTTGAAATGATAAATGAACTAAATTTTTTGTATGATACTAAATGTGGTGAAATTCAATTCTATTCAATTTATACACAACACACAATAATACAAAGAGAAAAACAATTTACAATAAAACAATTGAAATAACAGTAACAATTCAGATAACACATGAAATTAAGACAATATTGCTGAAATTATGTGGTTCAATAAGAAATGTTGAAAGAATAATAAATAAGTGGAAGAAAAACGAAATAGCAGTAAAGGAATAAATGGAAGTGTGGTGACTAGGATGGAGGTAGACTTAGTAGGGGGTTAAGGAATGTAGAAATGAGAAAGAATTAACATTGGAAGTGAAAAAACGGAAAATTGCTTAATGTTAATTTCTTACTCCTTGTTATCTTCACCTTTTTCATTCCTTATAAATTAATTTTTTTTAAATAGTATCACTTTTTTAACATGAAGCTCCTATTAATTATTATTAAGGTTGATCCAATACATCAATTATTGTGTTACGGTACAGATAATATAAGAATAGAATAAAATAGAATAATTTATTATTATTCCAAAGTGGCTTCCTCAGTATCAGATCTGAAAATTCAAAAAATAATTTATTTATTTATTTTATTTTATTTTATTTATAATTTTTACAAAGTAGCACTAATTGGGAGAGAAAAACTAAGGATACTCCTTGTACCACTTTTCTCCCAAATTTAGATTACATTTTAAAAGTCCGAGATAGGGTTATGGTTTCACTTTTCTAAAATTTAGTCCATTTTCACCAAAAAAACAACTAAAACTAAGAATTTTAAATTTTGATAGTTAAAAACAGAATAAAAAACAAAAATATCACCCTCAAATCACCATTAATTTGAAACGTTTTTGCGTAATTTGACAAAATTTAGAGCCAGAAAAAATATAACTCACTATTCAGAACAGCTGTTTCTTATATATGAAACTATTTAGTTTCTTAAATTAAATCCTTTTTCAACATTTTCAGCCGAATATTTCATGACCCCTATAAGAATCCTAATTAAGGCCCTCATTAAGCGAGGATAGTTAATATCCTTGCCCATTAAGTACTTCGAGTTATTGAATTCTCCAAATTTCAAGACCAGTGCCTTATTTCTGTAGATTTAGGTAGCATTGTTGTCACTGTCCCCCTCAAACTCTCGTACCTGTCGATGCTGTCTAACCTAATTACAGAACTGGAAGTCTGTTTTTGACAGGTGCCCCCCCTGACCAACTCCACCCACACAACATCAGCTCCTGCCAAAATGTTGTCAGTAGTTGCAGACAACAAATGTTGTCAATAGTTTAACGTTTAGCCACCAGGTGGCTCTGATGCACCAAATTGAGCTTGCTAATGATCTTAGCAACCCTTCCTACTAACCTATGTTTCATTCACTCTCTTTGTTTTACTTCTTCTCTTTTCCCTTCCCCATCATCACATTCTGCCCTCCTCCACATCCTCCTCTTCCTCTCACTTTTCCCCTCTCAACTAAGAAATTTCCCGAGTTATCCTCCATTTCTCTTATCCTTGTTCTATTCCTTCTCCTCTTCACCATATTTTTCAATTCCTTTCTCTTTCCTTGCTTCTGTTGTTTCAAATAGTTTCCATTTTCTCTCCTCAATTGCACACCTCCCCATCAAATTTCAGAAAATATCCCTTTTGTCTACTTTTTTCTTCTTTGTGCTTTGATTCATCATCCTCCTCCTCCTGCCTAATATTATTCATAATTTTGCCATCACAATTTTATCCTATCTATATCTTTTGGACGGTTTTCTTATATTTTCTTCCTCGTTTTTCCTTATGGTCTCATTCTTGTTCTATCAATCCTTTCTGTTTTCTTCTCGTTTTTCTTCATTGTTATCGTCTTCTATTCATCCTCTTCCCACTACTATTGCTATTCCATTCCTCTCAGTTACTTCTTGTTCTTATTTCCCCTCCACTCCTTAACCTCCTCTACATGTTTCTCCACTTTCTTCTTCTATTCTATTTACCTTCATCCATTCCTATTTCTCGTTCTTCTTCTTCGTCTCTTGTCTCTTGACCCCTCTTCCATCCCCTTAGTTATATTCTCCTTATTTCTTCTCCAATTCTTCACTCTTTTCCCACTTTTCATCTCATTTTGCTTCTTTCCATTCTCCATACCCTTTTTCCATATCTTTAATAGCATTTTTCCCCGTATAATCCTTCCCCTCGTATTTCTTCTTCGTTCTCTTTCCCTCTCTTCTTGTTTTTCTCCTTCTTTTTATCTTTTCCTTCTTCCTCTTCTGCTTCTTATATCCCTTCTTCTACTGTACCCTTTTCTTCTTCTCTACCTTAACTCTAATGTTTACCTTCTTAGTTATAGATGGAATTAAATAGAGAATGCATTTATTCAAATAATGCTAATTAATATAAAACTATTATTTAACGAAAATCCCAAATAAATGCTGCAAATCACCCCGAAGACCTCTGCTACTGCAGACATTGACAACAGGGTTAACAGCTAGATGGAAATTCGATGAGAACTACTATCCAAAAATTAGTTGCATAAAATGAGCGCTGCTATCCAGAGATTGTCAGTTTGGTGTAAGGGTAAGCATTCCTGACTGGCAATTGGGAGGTACCGGGTTCGATTCCCGGGCTGGCAACTAATTTTTGGATAGTAGTGCTCATCGAATTTCCATCTAGCTGTTGTCAATGTCTGCAGTAGCAGAAGTCTTCGGGGTGATTTGCAGCATCTATTTAGGATTTTCGTTAAATAATAGTTGTAATAGTTATGTTTACCTTCTTCCTCTTATTCTTCTTCTTCTTCTTCTTCTCTTCTTCTTCTTCTTCTTCTTCTTCTTCTTCTTCTTCTTCTCCTTCTTATCAATGTAAGAATTTTGTTCAATAAAACTTGATTGATTGATCTTTTCCTTCTTCTTTCTCTGCTTCTTATATCCCTTCTTCTTCTCTTTCTTTTCTTCTTCTCTGCCTTTTCTCTAATCTTTACTTTCTTCGTCTTATATTTCTTCTTCTTCATCATCATCATCATCTTCTTATACTTCCTCTTCTTCTTCTTCTTCTTCTTCTTCTTCTTCTTCTTCTTCCTCTTCCTCTCCTTCTTCCTCCTTCTCTTCTCCTTCCCCTTTTCATACTCTTCCATTCACCATCTAATTCAGCCTTGAGAGACAGCAAGCAGCTTTCATTGTGTCGTCAGTCGGACAATAGCATGATAAGGTAGTTGGATTGGACTCTCTCCCACTTCATACCATCAGAAAGGATTGAATGGAGAGCATTCATCTCATATGTTTGCAATGCTGACAATTTGCAGTGAATCTCCACCAGAATTGAAATGATCCATTTGTCAGCATTAGTTGAATGGGTTACATTCATGTTATATATTTGAAATGCTGACAATTTTCAGTGAATCTCCACCAGAATTGAAGTGATCCATTTGTCAGCATGGGTTAAATAGGTTACATTGATGTTATATATTTGAAATGCTGACAATTTGCAGTGAATCCCCACCATTACTGAAGGGGATCATCCAGCAGTAAACTGTCAGCATTACTAGTATATATATAACAGCAATGCTTCCCATTCACATTGCTGACAGATTAAAGTGAATAGTTAGCAAGCGATTTGTACTCGAATTGAAGTGGAGAGCAGATCGAATACTTGTGTATTGTGAACGATTCAGCCAAACCTCAGTTTCTATTGTCTGAAGACAAATTACCTTCTGTTTGTGGTGGTTACTTACTGTATTTCTCTCTGTTTCTTGGACAATCTATCTCGTCGTTCTCTCTTTCGTATTTTCTCTCTCTCTGGCAACTTGATTAGATCTTCATTTCTGATAGGTTTTCCTATAGATTTATCTAGTGGAATTTCAAATATTGTTTCCAATTGTTTAAATAAATAAAGTTTAAAATTCTCTTTTATTATATGTTATTGTATTTTGATTAATAGTTTTATTTACTTATATATTAATCTTATGTTATCTTATTACATAATATGTAATCTATTTTTTTCTGTTCTTATGTAAATTTGTCTTCTTTTGTAAAGGGTTGTGTGGCAGAGAGGACCAGGAGTCCTAATTCCGCCCTAATAAAGGCATATAATCAATCAATCAATCTCTCTCTCTCTCCCTGTCACGACATGACCCGGTCGTGTGTTAATGGGAAAGATACTTTATATCCTTATAGAATCGACAATTATTTGTTGAAACACCGCCGATTTATGAAGTTACATCACATTATATTATCTTTATTCTAATTGCATCCAATCTTTATTCTCATTTTTTAAATTATTGATACCTACTTTGTAAATTTCGTTGAATAACTAGCATTATCATCATTTAATGTGAATTAGTGTATAAGCCAGTAAATATTGTAACATACATAAATAAAGAAATCCAATCTAATCTCTCTGTCTCTGTCTCTGTTCCTTTATCTAATCCCCTTCTCTTTTCTCTGGTAATTTTGTAACTCTTCCCGTCACCTCCTTTTATCTACTATCACTGTTTATTGCTTGAGATTCTCGTTAGCTGGTCACAATCATTGCAAGACTTGATGTATGTTTTTCTCTCTCTCTCTCTCTTTCTCTCTTTGAGCGTTAAGGTTGTGCATTCAATATTTTATTTTCTTCTAATCTATTGGACAGGTTCTTAGGACATAATGTATGCAATTGAAATATTTTTATCACCTTCTATTAGCTAACAATAGGGCTTCAAAAGTCACTTTTTTGAGACACTACCCTACAAAAACTACTAATCAGATAAATTTGAGAAAAATATGCAAGTCTCCTCTTCAATACAGCAAAAATCACGTCAACTTTGTTTTTGAAAATCTGAAAAAATTGAATTTCTATGCATTTTAAACTCCTTTTTCACCACATTTAATGTTCGTCCTATACACTTCAAATTTATATCAACTTGTAGCGCTGTTCTTGATGAATAAAGTTGATGCTTAAACTTTTTTTATAGACACAATAATAGCCGCTGGTGTGTGAAAGAGAGGGCCGACTGCGCCCTCCTAGGTGAAAATTAAAGGCAGTTATTCTAATGTAATCTATTCTATTCTCCCTTGGAAAAGTTATTCCTTCTTATATCAAATTCAAGTCAAATCCCTCTCACTCTCTTCCTAACATCATCAAGCAATTCAGGTTTCCTCCATCTTTCACACAAGGTGTCCAGAGTTTGCATTTTTATTTTATTGATCCATTCAATATGGTTGTGGAGATTTTTCAACAAAACATCTTGAAGAACTCTCTAGAAAATCTGGAATTCAAGAATAAATACTTATTCAAATAAGACTAGGTTTGGATATAACCAGTTGAATATTCAGGTTTGCATATAATTTGTGTTTGAACCTTTGATTTGTGGGGAATTCCCAATTCAATCATGATTAAATAAAAACACACATATGTTGTTGAATTCTACACAGTTTTTTTCTACAATGACAGTCGAAATCAATTATCATTGCGTTCAGTTATCAAACATACGAGAAGGTGAAGCTATTTTACATACTAGAGCTACTATACTCCAGTAATTCCCTAGTTCCCAATTTTTACTACAAATTCCACGCCGTTTATCATTCCTGTTCAATTTTGTTGATCCAGTTCAGCTCATTGTTCATTTTAGTTTGAAATTCCACTCTATTCACGAGGATAGTTCAATTTTTGAACCAGCCTTACAATGTGTTTTCGCAATTTTCTGGTTTAAACTCACCCAACAATGGTGTCTGTTACCATTGGCGCAGACTTCTTTTGAAGGTGGAGCGTGCTGTTTTGTTGTATGTAATATATATGAAACCTATAGATAGAGTATTGTTGTTAGATGTATGGCAGTACACGCGTACCCGTTATAAAATGAACAGTTGTCTCCTTTGTTGTCTCTTTCTAAAGAATGCTCCTATTTTGCCTGTTTGTCAACTCTGTATTCTATAGAAGAAGATAGAAAACTTATTCTAGATTCTGCTCCAGGCATTAAGCATAAGGAAGAGAATATTAAAACGATGAAGGGATAGAGGAGTAATTTTATGCTCTTTTCAGGAACCAATCACAGTTCTGTTGTGAAGTAACCCTTTTTTTAGTTTCTGAAACTCTCACAATAATTTTGTTACTTTCGAATTAAGGTCAAATCAAATAAAATTTTTTTCATCAAAAACAAATACATTACAAATTAGAATACTATAACAATTAAAACAATGAAGTTTTATGCATTGAATAATTTCTTAATAGGCAAATATAATTCAATGAATAAATATACACCCATACATTTCGAGGGTTTAGAGTCATAGTAGCGTATCTACAAAATTCCGTTTTTTAGCTTATCTGACCTATCTAAATAACTTTTCGTGGTCTATTTAGTGACATACACGCTTATCTCATTGCATTAGCCATTGGAAAGATAAGTGGATATCGTATCTACAATCGAGTGATGAAATAAATGACACAAAAGCTTATGTTCTGTTACGCTTCTTTGACTTGAACAAAACTGAATGACACAAAAGCTTATCTTCAGTTACGCTTCAGTTAGTGACCTACATAATAGCTTATGTGTCAACTTACGCTAGTGTGACAGTAACTTTGAGCGCGAAAAAGCTCACAAAATCAATGCTAACATAACTTTCATAGCCCATAAGTCTTGATTTCATAACTTTCATAGCCCATAAGTCTTGATTCAACAACATAATCAGACTAGCTTCTGTATTTTTTCCTGTTTGTGTTTTATTCTGATCAATGATCACGAAAAACAGAGGAGTTTTTTTTGTGTGAGTTGGCAAAGAAATGCTTGAAGGAAGCTGATGATTGTAAGTTGGAAGAAAGTTTATTTATTTATTTATTCATTCAACTTCCAACGGTACAACACGAATTTCACATGAAAATAACATAGAAAAAGAGATACAAGTGAAGAATATATAGATAAATAATAATATACAACAATAAAAAAAACATCTATGTGGATAGTTTGAAAGACAAAAATTAGAATACAGAATGAATCATAGTTAACATACAATATTACATATAAGTGGAAAGGCCCATGGAAGTTTACCACAAGGGGCATAAACAAGGAAGGGAACACCAAAATCACACATGCAGGTATCTCTTCATAGTTCTCCTGAGAAAGCCCAAGGACACCCCAAAAAAATCAACATCAGCTGCAGCAGCCTCACAACCAGAGCGAAGTATTCTAGAAAGCCCACTATCATAAGCATAGGCTGTTGTGTGAGAGCATCTGCGGAAAATAGAACCTTGAACACATTCCTCTTGGAACACAGATGTTAATACTAGCCAGAAGTTCAGGGCAGTCCAAATATCCATTGACAGTCTTGAAAAGAAGGACCAGGTCGTTGTGTTCCCACCTCAGAACCAAAGGGAGGAGATGGACTGTCCCTTAATTTCCTCCACAGGAACTTCAAAGTACTTGAAACCCATCCTGCAGCTCAGCATCCTCACGAAACGTCTCTCCACACTTTGCCCCAGGTTAATCTGGTATAGATGGAATGGTGCACAGATAATATTTATAATAATAGAGCCATATTCCAACACTGGAAGAACAAGAGCCCTAAACAAAACCAAGACACTCTCGGGAGAACTGAAATCCCTGGTGGACCTAAATATAAAGACAAGGAGAGATCTAGCCTCTCCAGTGATCACACTTATGTGATCCAGTGGGCTAAGAGACTGAGTCATAGTCACTCCAAGGTCACTGAGTCATAGTCACTCCAAGGTCCTTGAAACTGCATACTCTTTTCAAAGGAATGCATCTCAAGGAGTATTGAGAATCATGTATACTTGTTCCACGCTTGAAAGACATTACAACACACTTGGATACATTCAGAGCCATACCATTATCAAGGCACCACAAATCAAGGTTGTTGAGAGAATTCTGCAGAGATTCATGTCCTAAGTCTTGCAATACCCTGTCGAATAACTTGACATCATCAGCATACATTAGAAACATGGATGATATGAAGCTTATAATGTCGTTCATAAACAAATTGAAGAGGAGGGGGCCCAAATGGGATCCCTAAGGGACCCCAGAGGGAGCTAGGAAAGGAGATGACATATGACCCTCAGAGTTCTGACAATCAGAGTTCTGTCCCTCAGATGGCTGTTTAACCACTTGAGCATGACACATGCACCTCATAATCATCCAGTTTGGCAACCAGGAGAGAGTGGTTAACTCTGTCGAGGGCCTTTGAGAGGTCTAAATAAAGACAATCAACCTGGCAGGCATCCTCAAAGGCACTCATCACATACTCCTGGAACAGGAGGTGGACACAACCCTGCTATGTAAAACAAATACCTGTTTTTCACAAGTGCGATTTAGCTTCCATATTTTTAGAGTTTAATATGAATTACCCAGTTGCAAATTTTGATGATAACATTAGAGCTGAGGAACATTTCAGTAATTTCTGTAGGTATATGAGCTTGACCATCAAGAGGTTCACACTCATGAGAAAGATTCATGTCTCTAGTTTCCCTAAGTGGTTCCATTGAATTAAGAAGATTGATTGTAGCAAAGAAAACTGCTCATAGAAAGTATAAGGCTATTGGTAGTATTCAGCTCTATGAAGTTTTTTGCAATTTGAGGGATCAATGTTGTGTTTTGACAAGAAGGTGTTATACAATAACTATTTACTTGGATTAGAGGAATTTGTTTAGACAAATTCTAAATCTTTCTTGACTCATGTGGATGGTTTGAGAAAAGGCTCAGCCAGACCTACTTTTATGAGACTGGACACAAGAAGTGCTGCAACTCCTGTTGATAAGTAGTGTGAACTCATCGCTGATTATTTTTCATCTATTTTTGTGCAGGACACGGTTAATGTCCCGACATTTGATTTTGGTTGAAACCAGTTAGTTCCATCCTGCTGCATTACTCCAATCAATATTCAACGCAGATTGGAAGCTCTGAATGTTGGCAGAGGAACTGGGCCTGATGAAATATCCCTTCCTGTAATTAGGTTTTTCTGTTCTGGCCATTCACCTGGCCATACTGGCTCTGCCTTGCTGGAGCTTGGTGTCTTCCCCAGAGATTTCAAAAACAGTTTCTTGGTACCTATATACAAATCTGGAGATCGAGGTGATGTAAAAAACTATAGACCTATTACAATACAGTCTGTAATTGCCATGGTCTATGAGAGCATTGTTATGGACCACCTGTATTTCCACCTGCATAAAATGATGAGCTTTGGTGATAAATAGCCTATTATATTCATTGAAGAGAGTGAATAATTTGAAGAGAGTCATTGAGAGAGATTCCAATGTAATTTTAGTGTAATTGTTTCATAATATTATGTGATTTTCAGTCATTCTCAGAGTATTTTTATTGTATTTCAGTATTCACTTTTCCAGTCCTTTAAAGAAAATGACATTGAGAAATGATGAGTTTTGGTGATAAATATCTATAGGCTGTAGTCATTGAAGATAGTAAAATTTTCGAGTTTGATTCAAGTGTTATATGAAGAGGCTGGAATTTTCGAATTTAGTTTTAATGTTATTGTTTCATATTTTGTTATTCTCAATCATTCTCAGAGCATTATAATTTCATTTCAGTACTTAATTTTCCAGTCCTTCAATAATGCCGTACCTACTTATTAGGCACCTGTGATTTTCTATACTTTTTATATATTATCATATATCTCTCATATTTTGTTATTGAATGTCAATAAACATCTATAAAATACATGGAACAATTTAATAAATTGTTACTATTCATAACTGATCACTCTCAGAATAGCTTATCTCCAGAAAATGATACATTTTTGGAAATTGATTACGGTCACAATAGCGTAACTAGAACAAGGTATTTCATTTTTAATTTTATTTAATTGAATTTTCAATAATTCATCGAAATGAATGCACTGGTAGAAGCACAAGATTCATACAACATTGATATGTGAATTCTAGGTTGTTGAAATTAATACAGACCTCAGAAATAGTGAGGGAGTGTGAACTCATAGTTGTTTTTTGCTCTCCTGAAAAGTTGGGTTTTTGTAGATACGCTACTATGACTTTTAGCCCTCGATTTATATATATATATATAAATGATATGTGTTGGGGTATAAGTTATTAGTTGCTTGTTGCGTGTTATAATTACTATTTACAAACTTCATTTACTGATATGGGATTAAAGTTAAAGTCGTTCTAGTTGAAGTTAAAGGTAAAGTTGTTCTAGTATCATACTAAGTTCGATTGTTATTACTGTTATTTCTTGTTTACTTTGTTTTGTTTTGAACAAAATAATAAAATACACTCCTCACTCTCTAAAGTACTCATTTTCTTACTCAGTGCTTATCTAAATACATTTCCAAAGTTTAGTTCTGTAGAGTTAATTCAACATCGTAGTTTTGAAAATTTGACGAATATCTACAAATTTACAATAGTGCAAGAGGAACAAATCAAGGTATCGCGAATTCTATCATTGTCGAAATATTTTGTTTGTGAATGACACTTTAAATAACCCTTACTAAATAATACTGATTGAATATTTCAATGATTTAATTCAAATCAAATTTTTTTTCCTAACATACAAAAACATTTACATAACTTCACATAAGTGTAGCAACAATTAAAAATCAATACAAAATATGATGCATAATAAGTAATTAATAGTCACTGACACAATTATAAATACAAAGTGAATAATTAATATTAAACGAAAATTCCAATCAAATGCTGTGAATTACCCCGAAGACTTCTGCAGATATTGACAAAGTGAATAAATACCATTGCGCGTCCTTTTATTCTGATCGTAGACTACTAAAAATAACTCTTTTGTAATGTTTCCCAAATCACTTCATGGTCCACACACATGTGAATATTATGCATCAGTAACTGTGTCATTTGTGATAATCCTTTATTGCATAAAAATCCTTTTGTGTAGTTGTCACCAGAAATATCACAGGTTATCCTGTGTTCTCTCTCGTCACTGACATAACATAGTTATGAAATTAATCTCCACTGTTATCGCGAGGTTCCACCGCATTTCGTTTTCACCGTAGAATATCAGTTTCCGCGTTATTCTCGACTCGGTTTCCTATTTTGCTTGCGGTTTCTCGGTTACATTTACGATAATAATTTGATTTTATTGATGGCAAATAATCTGAAATTGTCGGTTTTCTCTGTTTCCTTATTGGCCTGTATAAATGCACAGAGAAGAAAAGTACTATTTATTTTTTATCTGAAATAAAAGGGGGATTCACTCAAAACTGTCAGTTTTGTGTTGATTGGGGAGCATTGATGTTATTCTTAAGGAATGCTGTCAGTTTGAGATGGATATTAATGTAGCTACGTTAATTTGGAATGATTGAAAATTGATCTTGAATAAGAAAATTGTACTATTGAATAATATTGAATAAAACAATCTCTAGGTTTTCTTTGATGGTAGGCTTCTGAACAAAGTATTTCTTGTAATAGCAAAGTGTTAATGAGTAGGTTATGATTATATAATGTTTGCCGGTATTATAATAATTAGCTTTAATAATGCCAAAAGTGATTGATTTATCGTAATTGTTCATAATTTATTGTATATGTGAATATTTCTTGTATAATCTTCAACCAGGAAATCACATTACTGTTGGAATAATTCTCGTTCGGTTTTGAAACTGGTTAATTAAGAATAAAAATTAGATTTCTACAAATTTCAATCAGTAGAATAAAGTAGAAATGTTATTTAATATTTCAATAAAAATGCAGAGAAGTAGAAATTATACAGTATAATGTGTGATTCTGCTCAAGTAGGAGATGAAAGAATTTATATTTTAAATCCAATTTAATTATATTTTAAACTCAATCTATAATTTCAAAGAATCCAATGACAGGTTTATATTAAGAGAATATCCAAGGAAATAGTTTATATTGATGAAAGCAATTTTGGTGTAAATGACGCGTTGATAAGGATGAAGAGTGGATTATCATTATCATTCTACGGATGGGGAAATCGTGGAAATCAATATGTATTTATCGATTCTCCTAATCAAAATAAAATGATTGACGTAATTCCAGTGTAATTATTGTGCAGGAAATATTGGAGAATTACTTATGAATTCAATAGGAAATAAACTTATAACTTAGCGAATTGAAATAATTAAAAATGTTAGTACAGTTAAGGAGAAATTGTGTGCGAACATTTATGAATTGAGAAAAATCTAATTAGAAATTCTGATGCACTAGATGGATGAATCATATTTTAGAAAAAAACAAACTATTTTATAAATTGGAAAGTTCATTTTTTTTTTTAAATCGTTAATGCAGTTTCCCATCCTGTGCTTTGAACTGTGCTATAATGATTATGGTTGTACTGTTGTTTTTGCAATGGAACAACTGAAGGCAATAGTTTCAGTTGACTACCTGACAGGCATTTAGTCCGGTATTGATTTCACCCAAGCGGCGGCCTAGCTCACAATGAGGAAATCCTATTCGAAAACTCAAGGCACGAGTCAGTCACCCTTCTACAACGCACAAAAAATGAGGAAGCTGAAAATTGGCCCAACAATCGATGGAAAAAGGATAATAAATGGATGAAGGAAGAAGTGGGAAAGAACAAGTGAAGGAGAAAGAGTAGTGGAAGAAAAAGAAGAAGAAATTGGCCAAACAATTGATGGAAAAGGGATAATAAGGTGAGAGTAGTGGAAGAAGAAGAAGAAGAAGATGATGGTGATGATAATGATGAAGAAGAAGAAGAAATGGAAGGTTCCATAGGAGGTGAAACAGTATTAAAAGTAGAAGAAGCAGTAGAAGAAGGGAAGGTACAAGAGAAGGTGAAATAGTAGTAAGAGAAGGATAATATACAAGAGTACGGTAGGTGAAAGGAAAAGGAAAAGAAGAGAGATCATTGAACCATGGTTGGATTGGAAATGAAGGAGATAACCTCTGGTAGGCTTAATGCCTTTTCTTTTTTCATCAGCAAAATAATGCTAGGATTGTAGTTTAGGTTGGAAAATTGGTTGTCTCAGTTCATGGTGCTATACATGAATGAATGTCAAATATTGATGATGATCCTCATAAGAGTTGAAAAAATTAATTTATATTTTATATAATTTATAATTCAAAATATATAATTATTATATGACATCACATGAACTTATTTGAATAAAATTGGAAATATGTTTTATATTATTTATTTTCTCTTAGTAGAAACAACTTTTAGAATTACTGTATTCAAAATTGTTGGTGGTTTTATCACGATTTTGTTGTAAAAATATTAAAGATATTGACGATTCTATCTTCCCTACGATTTTTGATAACTTCGTTTTCGCTTTATTTTGTTTAATTTCGTACTAATTTGCTATTACATTGCTATCTTTGAAAAGTAGATAAATTTAAATTTCGCAGTTGTCTATCGTTTACTGTATTCATTTTTCTTGAAGCTTTGAGGAGAAAGTGAATGTTAAGCTAAGGTGACATAATTATTGCAATTTCGACTCTATTTTATCGAATTCGATATTCTTTATTCATTTATACAAAAGTACATTATCGAAATGATAGGGAGAGGTAAAATAAGGTAACCCTTTGCTATTCCTCTCCTAAATATAGATAACGCTATACATAGTCCGAAATAGAAATAATAATAATATAACAGAATTCCTCAGTTGTGCCATAAATTCAAAAAAGGAATTATCCAAAATATCAAATCAAATATCCCCATAGAAGTGAGGAATATAGGAATTCCCAGTAGTTAAGAATTACGCAAATCACAAAATTAGTTGGAACATAACTTTTTATAAACGTTTTTTTTGTCTCAGTTCAATTGGGGAACTGTTTTTTCAACTGAATGCCACAACTCTATTTCCACAGGATTTCCACTACCCAGGCCTGCAATAGTTTTTGTCATTACCGCCGGTTATAGAGCCAATTGACTAGTCAACAGTTTCCGCAACTTTTTAATGTAATTGATTTTTAGCTGTAATCAACCTAACCGAACATTATCGGTTGCGCTTGCGCTGTTCCTTCCTCAATTTCTTTCTTTTTTATTGCTCATTATCGTGAACGACACTTTTGTGAGAGAATTCACCTTCAACTGTCAGAATTACCAATAAATAACATGAATGCTTCCCATTCAACCAACACTGACACATATTGAAGTGATAGACACTATGCTAATATTCCTTCAAACTGTCAGTATTCCTGATAGACAACATCAATGCCTCCCATTGAATCATTGCTGACAGTTTGAAGTGAACGATACTGGCTGGATTGTGTATTAGCCACGCTTTCCTTTCCTAGATAGTAAAAGTAAAAAAACGAATGGAACCTCAAAGTAATTATATTGGCGATTGTTGGCAATTGTTTGGTTTTTAGTAGAAAATTTCCTGTGGAAAGTGTTGGATAATTATGGGGATTTTGAGCTGCATTCATAAAGGATTCTTGAGAACGTTTTTGGTCAAACACGTTTTAGTTGTCCAGCAACCATCTATATCAAGCATTCTATTTGTTATTATATTTTTTAAGCTGCGTTTACACCAAAGTTATCAACAAAATGTTTATTTTTCTGTCCTTATAGATTCTATTAGATTGAACGGAACTTGACAAACACATATGTTCATCATGTGTGTGATAAGTTATGTTCAATCTAATAAGGATAAACAACCTAATAAGGACTTAATCTATAAGGATTAAATTATTAACATTTTGTTAGTTGTATGTGGTCATCATACAACTTATAAAAAAGCACTAAAAGCTGCGTCTTGACCCTACGGTCAAGAATTTTTTTAAGACTATTTTGAAAAACCTTTTTTGGATATGAAATTTGAAAAGAATCAAGAAATCTGATTCGTCCAATAACAGAAATGGATAGCAAACCAATGTTTATCAGATGCTAACCTTATAACATGAATCTCATTATATCTAGCAGTTTATCTTCTTCTTATTCTTTGTGTTCTCCTTTGTCTTCTTTTTTTTCTTCTTCTCCTTCTTCTTCTACTTCTTCTCCTTCTTCTTCGTCTTTGGGTGTCAAAAATGGACATTGATATGTCCAAAGCTCCGCCAATTTATGTAGATGCATAACAATATTATCTATTTTATCTATAGTTATTACAAATTGTTTTTCATATTATATACAGCTCAATAATTATTCTCTTAATTAATATTTTGTAAATTCATCCATAATTTTACTGTATTTTGTACGCTATTGTATATAAGTGTAAAAGCTAGTAGGCTATATATCTACATAAATGAAGTACTCAATCAATCAATCAATGAATCTTTTCTTCTTCCCCATAATCCTCTTCTTCTTATTCGACTTTTCCTTCTTCTTCCTCATCATCTTCGTCTTCTTATTCGTCTTTTTCTTCTTCTCCTTCTTCATCATCTTCGTCTTCCTATTCATCTTTTTCGTTTTTTTTTTCGTCGTCTCCATCTTCTTCTTCTTCGACTTCGCCTTTTCTTCTTCGTCTTCTTCTTCTTCCCGCTTTTCCCAGCTATTCTGCCATCCTCTCAACACATTCGCGCCAATTTCGTGAACCTGGCCGGGAAAGATGAAATATGGCAGACAATTTTCAGAGGCACTCTGCCGTCTCTTTGCATTTGAAGAAACTCTGCTGAAACTTTGTTGACACCTGAAACTGTCAGCATCTATTGAATGGGAAGCATATGTTGCCACTCCATAAGATATGCTGACAGTTGACAATACTTTGCAGCTTGGGGTGTTTTGTTGACACTATAGTTGAAACTGTCAGTATCATTTGAATGGGCAGCTGTGTTGTTGTTTATGAGGAATGGTGTCAGTTTGAAGTGAGTCTCAGCAGAGCTTTATTGTATTTGTTTCGTGACTTGAATGCCGGAATAGGTGGCGTGTTGTCTCACCCCCCTTCACCCTTATATAACCCTCCACCCACCCTTTCAACATCCCTTAACCCTTCTACTGTGACTATGACACTTCAATCAAGATAAATCATAAGGTGTAACGAGAAGTAAAATAACAAGATATGTAATATAAGGTGTGGAGTTGAGAGAGAATTGTAAATGTATAATAGAAGCTTTCATGAGGTGATCAAGTTGATGGAAAGAGGAGGGAAATTTAAGATAAAATATGGAAAATGAAGAAGGTTGATTGATTGAATTTGAATTAAGACGTTATAATTAAATGACGTTATAATTGATTCTAATTAAATCTCGATAGACCCATTGCACTGAAAAACAGTGCAATACAAAACAAATAAACACAAACACAATGTTCCTTCAAACACAATATTAGTATTACAAATAAAAACTCAACTATGAAAAGAGAAAAATCATTAAATTAGATATGAATAAAATATCATTAAATTAGATGCAAATTAAGATGATAAGATAAGTAGATAATAAAGATAAAGTTGAGAAGGGAGAGAGATGACAGAATGAAATAAGGAGAAGAATAAGAGAGATGAGAAAAAAATGAAATTAAAGTTTATTTGTAGAAGTGGTGAAGTGAGAGAGAATGATGAAATAGAGTATGAAGTAGTGAAACAGAAACAAAGATAAGATAGAAAATTGAACATGTGGATATTTGAAATAAATGAGAAGATGAAAATGTATCAGGCTGGATAAGAGAGAAGTAGAATAGAAGAAAAATTAAGATAATGAAAGTGAAAAATAAAAGGTAAGGTGTGTAAGAGAAAATTGATAATTTGAAAGTATGAGGAGAAATAAAACAGAAGAAAGAGGATTGAAGTGAGAGAGAATAATGAGATGATTCAGGGTGTAAAGTGTGAAGTATAAGGGACAAATAAAGCGAATCATTAAAGGTTGAGATGAAAGATAGGTAGGTGATGTTATAAAATAGCACAGGGAGGATCATGATAGGTGTGAAGAGGAAAGAAATATCATAAAGGCTCCTAACATCATGGAAGCAAAAGAGATGAAACAGTAGACGAGGAAGATATGTTGAATACAGAGGTGTAGAGTTTCTCTCTTACGTCTTCTGAAAAATGTAGAAAATGAAATGGCTGATGATGATGATAGAATCGCAAGGGAGAGAGCAAGTACCTAAGCTATAAACTTGATAATAGAAAGATAAGACGATAAGAGGGGGAAGAGGAAAAAGGATGAAATAAGGATAAGAAAATGGAAGATACAAGGGAGAGGAAAAATAATGGGAGTTGGAGGAGAGAAGAAGAAATAGGGGGACGCGAAGGAGAAATAGAAGATGTAACCTTATCTAAATTTGAGAGAGGAATAGCACAAGGTTACCTTATTTTATCTCTCCCTATCATTTCGAGGATGTACTTATTATATGAATCAACCGATCAATATGGAAAATATTGAAGGAAATTTGACGAGAGATTGTGTGAAAGAATACAAAATATAACAGAAGTAGGTTGTGAGAATGAAAGAGAAAGAGTCATATCTCTATAATATATGAAAGCAATTTCACAGAAATAAGGGGATGCAAAGACAGTTCTGAGCAACAGGTACTAAGTTATAATTTTGCTTAGAGTATTTCCAAGTCTCAAAGAAATCAGACGTGTTGTGCTGTGTATATCCACACACTTTCGCCTACCCTCCGTTTCAGATGTTGTGTCGTGCTTAGTTCTCTCGCTCACCCTGAGGGGAAACATGTTCTCATCTAATTAGAAGTCCTTGCATCGTCACTTACTAATTAGAACAAACAAGTCACACGTTTGTACAGAATTATCCCCCTACTTGTGATGAGTAGTAACTCTATTTTGGAAATGCTGTGTTTAAATTCATGTCAAGTACAGGCTGTTAGTATCATCCTTATTCTATATAAACTACTGTCACGCATGTCAAATTTTCTTGAATAATTAATAAATGAATGTATTTCATTGTGTGACATTCACTGTATCAAGATCTCATTCGATCGAGAATCATCCCAGGTATAGTGCGGTCCACGTTATAATGCCAAATCTGTTTTTGACAGTGTAGAAGTATAATTAATTAAGGCAGAGAATAGGCTACGCTGTTCTTCTATCTTTATCCACTGCCATTATAACGTGGACCTCACTATAGGTAACTTCAAGTTTAGTAAGTAACTTCAAGTAGGCTAAAGTCAAGTTTTCAGTTCTTCAAGTTCCGGTTGCCTTCAGGAAGTACAGTGGATACAGTATTATGTGTTTAACTCCTAAATTATAAAAAAAATCCTGAATAATTCGAACATATCTATTGAAAAGCAGAAACTTAACCTTATATTAAATTCCTAAATTAATAAAAATCCTGAATCAATTTCAACATTTCCATTGAAAAGCAGAAACTTAACCTTATATTAAATTCCTAAATTAATAAAAATCCTGAATCAATTTCAACATTTCCATTGAAAAGCAGAAACTTAACCTTATATTAAATTCATAAATTAATAAAAATCCTGAATCAATTTCAACATTTCCATTGAAAAGCAGAAACTTAACCTTATATTAAATTCCTAAATTAATAAAAATCCTGAATCAATTTCAACATTTCCATTGAAAAGCAGAAACTTAACCTTATATTAAATTCATAAAATATTAAAAATCGTGGATAATTCCAACATTTCCATTAAAAACAGAAATTCAACCTTATATTAAACTCCTGAATTATAAAACTCAGGAGTTTTATAAAGTCCTGACTTTTAAAAAAAGTTTTTTTAAACTTTCATAGGACTATGAAAGGAATGACTTTCATAGGACTGAAACAGCACCTGACTTTCATAGGACTTTTTTATAAAGTCCTATGTCCTTTTAACCTTATATTAAACTCCTAAAATGAATCCTGAATCCCAACATTTCCATTGACAATAAGAAATTCAACCTTATATTAAATTCCTAAATATTAAAAAAAAAATCCTGAATAATTCCAAATTTCCATTGGAAAGCAAAAACTCAACCTTTTCCTAAGCTATCATCAACTTTCAAATTAGCTTCTCCTTAACCAATTCTCACTACCCAGTATGCAACGGAGTAGCTGACAGTGTATCAGCCTGCAACGGAATCTTGATACCGTGAAAACTTGACGAACTGATGTAGGCCTACACACAAACGTTTCAAGATTAACTTAGTGTCTTTTATTTGTGATCTGGACACTTAATTCAAAGTTTCCAGTGCAGTATATAAGTTTTAGGACTAATTAAATTAATAATTTCCCATTAAAGCTTAATGCTCTCTTCTTCAAAAGTGAGATTTACTTCAAATTTAGCGTGGCATGGGTTAGCATTATGTTTGGTTAGAATTTTCTAGAAAAAAATGAATGAACTCGAAAAAATACTCTTCAAACAACAATATAACATTTAAAATTAAATAGAGTTTGAATTATTTAGAAGATTTTTTTCCAATTTAAAAATGATTTTTGTATGTTTTCCATTGAGTGTAATTCATTGAAGAATGTTGAAGTGACACATAACCTAGCTAAATTTGGACTGTTGTAAAATTTAGAATTGGAAGAGTTTTGGGTGTAAGCCTGTGGTTCTATTCTGTAAGTTGTGTAATTTTGAATGATTCAATACACTAAATAAATGAAATATTTCATGAAAAACAATTACTATACTTATAGGACTTAATATTTTTATAGACGACTCTCTTTAGCTACAAATGAATATTAAATTACATTCATGATTATACAGCATCACTTTACTGTATTGAAAGAGTTTAATTGTTGGATTATCAAATCATTATGAACATTTTTCAATTATTGTACAGATTAGAAGTTGTAGCTAGCATGGTTTAGAATCCCTTCTCTCAATTTAGTGCTTAAATGAGTTCCTTCAGTGGAAGTAAACCTTATTTTTGTGACTGAAAAAAGTTTTTGTTATGAGAATATTGTGTGGTGACTGGTGACCTTCAGTCCATTTATCCACACGTCACATCCGACTAACATAACGTGAAAGTTGCACATTTCGGAACTCAATAATTGCGTTTTCTTTCCTCGAAACTCGGCGTGTTTTCTGCGATAACGTCTCTAATTGTTTTGCCTTAGTTTTACTAGTCAAGTGCTAACACGACCTTTGACTTGATTTTCTTGTAGAATTTTGTACGGTGACCTCGTTATTCACGGTGCGGTGGAGAGGGGGTTGTTAAGAAGGGGTTACTCTGAATAATATTGTAACAGCTCGTTATAATAATAGTCGACCTCTTGTTTGTAATTTGTGTAATTTTTTCCAATCTCATAGTACGAACCTCGATTTTGAACCTATCATTTCCAATTACATTGCATTTGTGACGTATTATTGTACCAATTGATATTAATCTCTCTTAATTATTCGTCTATTGTTCAAATTTTAGAATATTCTGTTAAAATTTACTTTCACTCAAGCCTACCCGCTTACCTGGTGAACATTTGTTCTTTTTTGTAATCTTTTTTTTCGAGTTACATTGATTACAATATTTATAAGGAAATTTTTGAACTGATAATTTTGTTAAACTGAAAAGCTAGAAGACATAACCCTATTTCGAACTTTTTTATGTCACCAAATTTGGGAAAGAAATAGTACAAGGTATCCTTAGTTTCCCCCCCCTATATGAGCTTCATTGTAAAAAAGGGATAAATAAAATGAAATAAATTCTTTTCTCAACAATATTTTACATTTATTGTACTAACAATAAAATCTATTTGAATCGGATGTACATTATACATTAAAACAACTATATTTTGAAGCAACAATGAAACAGATATACCCAAATAATTTGAATTCATAAACAATTCAGTTGAAATGAATTTCTATTGATTATAATCGGTTATCCAGTTTTAGACGAAATTCTGTGATCCTTCACATTGATTCCTCAAGGATAGAATTTACCATAAAGGAGATTGTTATTCATTATTTTTCATTTCAAACATTGAAACTTGTCACGTACATGTCCTTACTGATCGATTCCTGAAAAACCTGTTACAATTGATTTTAATTGTAAAGCAACTCAGTGAAATCATGATTGAGGAAAAGTTACTACTTGACAAGTTTCAATGTTTGAAATGAACTCATGAAATGGATTTGGAAATCCAGTACCTACAGCATCGATAAATATCGCATTATATTTATTAGTAGGAAGTAGCCTACAGTATTCTGAAGTGGTGAATTGGAATAGAAACAAGAAACAATTGATAATTATTGTTGATAAAAATAAATAAGAATATGAAGAAAAATAAGTAATATAATATAAAGGATGGATACGATTTTGAGGAACCATAGAAGGAACCATTAGAAAACTAGGGTAAGTCTATCCAGCCCACAATAAGCCGTTATATTAAAGAGGCACGTACTTCCACTAACAAGGACAGGCAACCATCACACTAGAAGTATGGAGGATTTGCATTGGAGTTTTTTTCGCGTTTTTCCGCTTTAAAGTCAATCAGACCTCTATGTGAAGAAGTACAATGAAGACGAGGAGGAGGAGGAGAGGAGGAGGAGGAGAAGAAGAAGAAGAAGAAGAAGAAGAAGAAGAAGAAGAAGAAGAAGAAGAAGGATTAGAAGAAGAAGAAGGAAGAAGTAAAAGAAGAGGATGAGGAGGAGTTGGAGGAGTAGGAGGATGAAACCATCATACAAAAAGAATTTGCGTTGGTTTTTTTGTAGCATTTTCCTTGCACAAAGTAAATCGGACCTCGTTGTGAATTGGAGTGTAAAGGTCTTCCCTCACTCCTACACCTCAAAGCAGATTGTAGAACTATAGTCTAGGCTCAATGAATACTATACAGATAATAGATAGCCCAATTTCTTTCGCTAAGAGGATAAATGCGATAATTATAATGTCGAATAATTGAACGATTGGCATCTAAACAATTGGAAACTGGGAAAGAAAATGGGAGACAAAGAAAGGATGAGAAAGGACTGAGAAGAAGGAAGAAAGAAGAAGAATAGAATACAATGAGGGAAGTTCAACATACCACGCTACTTGAATATTAATCAGTTTGCTTCATTGATGGTTGGAACAGTGTGAGATTTTTATACAGGATGATTATAGTCATTAAAAGTCTTGTTTGTTTCTGAATTGAATCTTTTTAGAAATTCACAGATTTAATTCGTAGATAGAACAGAAATGAGTTCATGGGAAGGAATAGAAACTTTGGCAATAAATTTATTGTAGACAGGTTCAGTTATTTTCCCTTTAATTGTGTCTGGGGTGACGTTTTTCTAAATTGTGTAGATTGTGTTTGATAAGAGAACAATCTTTTTGCGAAAAAGTTCAATTTAAATTAAGTTGACTTTTTGTGTAGTTGAGAAGTTTATATTGTGGTAATTATTCATATTGAATGAAAAAGACTAAGAAATTGTCAAAAACAACAGATTTATTGATACTTAGAAAGACCGGTTTCGGTTATTACACCATTGTCAATCTCTGATAAACATTGATTATAATCTCTGTTTATCAGAGATTGACAATGGTGTAATAACCGAAACTGGTCTTTCCACGTATCAATAAATCTGTGGTTTTTGACAATTTCTTGGTCTTTTTCATTCAATAAATTAAGTTGATTTCAGTATTCATATATTATTCCTGATGAAGAAAAAATATGAAATATCGGTCTATTGTGAATCAATCAATCAATCATTTTTCATAAAAAAATATCATTCTTCTAGAACTTTCAGCATATTGAAAATTAATAAGGGCTCAAGTATAGTTCCTATTTGAATAAATTTAAAATCAATGAGGAAAGATACGGAAATTTTGAGTATCAACGAATGTAGATTTGAATTATGCTAGTTACACACACATCGATTCTTGGACGTACGATCTTTTGCTGTCCTTTTTAATTCTATTAGATTAATCAGATTATGTTTGTCAAGTTCCGTACAGTATTTAGAATCTAGAAGTTCTAGATTATAGAATTCATAAGGACGGAAAAAATTGTTTGTCCAAAAATCGGTTTGTGTGTAACTGGCTTTATATTTGTTCGTGTATTTATCAAGGGTTGTGTGTATTCATTTATCAAGATCGAATCTCTTATCTTGTAAAGGTTAGCTGAATCAATTTTCAATCATCACGTGATGCACTATAAAAAAGACACGGAAAGATCACAGATAGTGCAAGAATAGCACAATCTTGAAATAGTTGGCTTGGGTTCCTCCTCACAAATTCAGCTTCTATCCCCCCTCCTCACCTTCTTATCCTCTTCCACCTCTTCTCCTTCTCCTCCTCAAAAACAAATTCGATCGTGTGCATCTCAATGACAAAGATAAAGAGTAAAGTTCTGCCTCGTTTAGCGCTTGAAATTCTGTGTGCGGTTTTTTCAACACTTTTCAAGTTCATTCATTAGAAGCGTGCATACTGCATAGCGATCTCTACTCTTCTCTCTTCCATCAGCTAGCTGATTGATATGATTAATCAACGGGATCTAATGCATTCTGGTTATTTGAGCTGATCTTCTTCTTCTTCTTCTTCTTCTTCATCCTTCTTCATTCCTCATCTTGGTAATTCAGCCTTATTCATCGTCCTTTTCTTCTCTTCTTAATCGTATTATTCCCTTCTTCTTCTTCTTTGTCTATTTCTCTCTCCTATCCTTCATCTATTTCTTTCAATTTTTCTCCTTGTTATCTTATTTTTTACTTTCTACCTCTCCATTTTCTCTACCCTTCTTATTCATTCGTCGTTGTTCCAGTTATTTAGCTCTTCCCTCTTATCTTACTCACCCTCTCATCAAATTCTCTTCCCATTTCTTCTTATTCCTCTTCATCTTATTCTCGTATCTTCATGTTGATCATTCACTCCACTCTTCTGTTTCTCTTCCTTTCTCTTTCTCTTTTTAAATGTTCACTGCTTTTTCACTTCTGGGCATGTTCTGTTCCTCATTCTTGTTCTCCATTTCTTTGTTTCTTTCACTTCTTCTTCATATTCTTTTTCTCTCTTTCATCCTCTCACTTATTCTCGCTTCTTCTTCTTTTTATTTTTCTCTCCATCATTCTCTCACTTATTCTGGTATCTTCTCCTCCTTCCTCTCCTTGTTCCTTTTATAGTTCATCCTCTTCCTTCCTTCCTTCTAGAGCTAATCTTATCCTTCTCCTTCTTCTTCTTCTTCTTTTTCCTTCTTCATTCCTCATTTTGCTCACCCAGCCTTATTCTTTTCTTCTTCTACTTCTTATTCCCCTTCTTCTTCTTCTCCTTCTTCTTCTTCTTCTTATTCTTCTTCTTCTTCTTCTTCTTCTCCTCCTCCTCCTCCTTCTACTTCTTCTTCGTATTCTTCTCTCCTACTACTTCTTCAACCAAGTTCTTCTTTAGGTGTAAGTGCTCTTATAGACCCTATTTGTCCTGTCCTCTCTCTCTCTCACTCTCTCTCTCTCACTCTCTCTCTCTCTCTATCTATCTATCTATCTATCTATCTATCTCTATCTCTCTCTCTCTCTCTCTCTCTCTCTCTCTCTCTCTCTCTCCATCTCATACCTGTACTTATCTCCTTTTCTTCGTTCTCATCTTCGTAGTCGGTTTCTTCAATAATCCTATTTTCTCCCTCTTTTTCATAATCTATTTCTTATACATTATCTTCTTCCTATTCCTCTTCTTCTTCCTATGTGATACCTGTTCGGCAACAATAGATGGGATGGATATGAGCGGTCTACTTAGCTGGCAAAAAGACCCGTTACCTTTTTTGTTGATTGAATAGACAGACCAGAGCAAACCGTTCGATTGCACTTTTTTGTTATCGATATTTTGATATCGATTCAGCCGAGTGTAACAATCGAAACCGTTCACATTCTTTCAAATTAGAATGTCCCTACTGGTTTCTACAGGTTTCCTACTGACAAGGCCTCTTCTGTATTTTCTCTCACGAGAATTCAGTTGATTCTACGTTTCAAAAAACAAATAGAATTCTTAGAGAATTAATTTTCCTCTATCATAGACCAGCAGGTAACCTATGCTCCGCAAGTGTCCAATTGAAAACTTGACAAACTGAAAATTTAACCTACTGAATTTAACCTACTTAAAGAATTTAAAGTAGGCCTATCTTACCATCTTCGGTAAATTAAGAATCTCCAATATGCGAAATTTCAAGTCGATCAGTTGTGCATTTCAGACGTGATGTTGCGTCATTTGTGTTTTTCTGATTCCTTACGTGTATAAGCGAATTCTTTCCTTTATTATATTTTTACCACATTTCTCTATGAAAATATTCTATTTATTATTGAGAAATAATTCTTGAACTTTACTAAAAACATTCAGTGCAATTTATTCTTCGCATTCAGAATCAAATAGGACTGAGATTATATTCTTTGTAGTTTTAATTTAAAAAGCATGTTATTTATAATGGAGGGGCTCATAGTGCTACTGGATTTGATAATCGTTACACCAACTTTTTTTAGAAAATTTCAGAAACTAGTTCTGGTAGTTTCGGCTGTTCAACTGTTCAACTAAAAGAGATTTTAAACGGTGAAACGAATAAAACACTATACTATAGATTCTAAATTTTCTAAATTTCCCAATATGTTTGTGACGAGTTCAAAATTGTTGAAATTCAACACTTTCATCCAAAATTACCGAAAGCAAATTAACAAAATACAAGTTATGTATACTTTTCAATTTTTCTTACCATTACGAACTTCTTGTTAATGAACTTTTAAATATTGTTGTTTCCTTTCAATTTATTTATTGTTGTTGTTTTTAATTTATTGTTTGTTTTCTTTTTGGCGATAAATGAATTTAATATTTGATTTGAATACTTGAATTAAGACATATCAGTACAATTCCCATGATTGAAAGCTATTAGCTTCTACTCACATTATTTGTGGACGCTGGGTCTATTCAATACCGGTGTTTGGAATTCAAGTATTTAAAAGTGAGGTTTTGTATTCATATTATTCACCTCTGTATTTATTTTTATCTGAGGTACATATTCATTTTCAATGTTGTATTCATCAGTCTGTCCATCATAATATATAAATGACTGTAGTGGAAATATCCACCCATATCTCTGTCCTAAATCTCAAAGTTTTGATAACTTTCGTTATTCTATTCTTGGCTGTACCACATACACCTGTCTACAGTTTTGTTGTTCCACTATACAATGTCACCAGAAAACTTTTTCGGACTGGAATAAGAAAGAAAAATGTCCACCAAAATCAACAAAATGACCTTTAGCGTGTGATAAATCTACCGTTGAAAAACGCTATTATTGCTATATCAGTGTCAGCATTAGTTGAATGGGAAACTCTAGTGTTACATAGATTAGGAATGATGACAGATTTAGGTGAATTGAGTTAATAATATCAGATTCATTTCACTTTATTCTGTCAGCATTTTTTGAATGGGAAGTGTTTGGGTTTTATATAAGGATCGCTGATAGTTTTGAATGAATTTAGTTTTAAATTCAGTCTGTCAGTATTGGTGAGATAGGAGGAATCATTGGTGTTATTAAGATATGCTGACAGTTCAAAGTGAATCACTCTACGTGATCCATCAACCCACATTATCGGCTTAGAAACAATTTCGCCACTGTCTGAAAAGTTGACAATATTTACTGTCACTATAATTGCCGGTAATTATATAGCGAGACTGAGTAGCTCTGTGAAATATTGAGGGATTATATCGATGAAGTATTTGGGTGACTGTTGCCAGTTTTGCCTTGTTAGTGGGTGACTTAATAGCTCAGCTGTCGCCCAATTTTTCTCAATTTCTTGATAACTGGGGACGTTCTATCTTTGTAGAGTATTTTTTGACATGAACCACCGTTTTGTTGACTCTATAACTGACTAAATTGCGAGCTAAATTGATGTGGTTGGATTTGAGGGCTATTTAAGATTTGTAGTTGGTTTTTAAAATTTATTTTTCGGTGGGAAAATATTTTTTGATTATAATAGGATGAGTAATTCGTTTTGGGTTAACAAACAAGACGAAAATAGTATAATTTCTAATCACACTCTAAATTTTGAGCCCTTACTTCGCTCTCTAGGGAAAATAAAGGCTGTTATTCTAATCTTTATCAAATTTTATGTATTGATCTCAAAGTTGGACAAAAATCATGAAGTGTAAACATAACCTATTTTTTGACAATTTCTATCTAAATTTGGTAAAGGAACAGTTTTGGGCTTCAAGCCTGTTCTTCCCACACCAATCATTCATAGTTGAGAATTATATTGTATGAATCAATGTATAAATAAATAAATAGAAGATTCTATTATTTATGAAATACATGGTTGTTGTTGATGATTCATAGAAATACATGATGATTCAACTACGTTTTGGAAAATAATTATTAAGTGATTCAACAAAGTATTCGTGTATTGACACCTTTAATTTATCTAATAATCCAAATTCATTAATTAACTCTTTATTCATCTCAAAAAATCTTAGTACTGAAAATGGTTCCGTGATTATTTCATTAAATTACTTAAACTCAGGTATTATAATACTACGGAAACTATCTTATACACAATAATACTTTTTTATTTATTTATGATATTTTATTTCATCTCATTAAGTACTATCAACTATTTTTGAATTTTATTTGAGTTTCTGTGAAATAGAAACGTATTCTTTTCCATCTTATTTCGTTTCTTGTTAATATTTATTAAACTAATTTCTTGTGTTTTCTTGCAGGTATGTCATCCGATTATCTATGATCCTCCTCTTACTTGAAAGTAGTTGGTGAGTACTCTGTTAACTGTTATTTTTTGAATTTTTAGTTTCTCTCAAGATAATTAGATTGAATTGAATGAACTTGGAAGAATCTAAATTCAATATCACCCCATAATGTGATCGATCAATGCAGTTGGCAATCTAGATTCAATAACAAAATAAAATATGGAGTGACCTGGCTGGCTCAGGTCAGATGTCAGAGTTTTCAGGTCGCAACTGATCAATTTCAGGGCCTCTGACATGACCTAACGACAGCTTTTTAGGTAGTCGGGACCGACGACTTAACGTGTCCATTCTTGATTCAATGTAATATTATGTAGGCTTGCACATTGATGAGAAATTTTTTTATTTAATAATTCAGAATCACATAACTTACAGAAAAGTAGCACAGGCTCACGTCCAAAACAGTTCCAATTCTAATTTATACAACAGTCCAAATGTAGTTATGTCATGTGTCATTTCAACATTCTTCAATTACACACAATTTACAATAATTCAAAACACACAAACATCATTTTTAAATTTGAAAAATACTTCTAAATTGTAAATTTTATAATTTATGTACAGTATTATAATACTGAACAAGGCAATTGATGATTTTCGAATTTGATCATATTCCTGTTTCAATAATACAATAAATTACCATTAAATATAACTCAAATATATTCCAAATTTAATCCATTACGTAGGATTACTCATAGATGTATGGTAATACAGGGAATATTATCATCCTTAACAACTGTTTGATGACAGAATCTAAAAATATTCCGATTTTAATGATGAGTTGATGTATTCAAGGTTTTTAGCAATTATTGTTCGAAATCTTGATGCATTCCAGATTAATCTATTATGTGTAGGTTCCGGTTTGGATGTATGGCAGGCAATACAGGACAATTTTCAATCATAATAACCTTGGTAATGAAATAAAAACACTTATGTATTATCAAGTTCTTCAGTTTTATTTGGCCCAGGACCATGGTTTTGTGACCATTATGGTCAATTTCTAATTTAATAATTTCATTATTGAACGGGTCTACAACATTGACAGTGATTCAGTCCAATAACCTTAATATTTTCTGGAAATTATGAATTTCTTGTATCCAAGCTCATTCAGTGTACACTATTGCGTCCACATGTCTTATTAGCAATTTTCAATAATAATAACCTCAATTTTCCGGAAATTATGTATTTTTTCTGTAATCAAGTTTATTATTTGGCTGCCAAGTGAGATTCACCTTATTAACTGTCAGCAGGTCTTATCAATGCTTCCTATCTAACCAATGCTGACAGTCGAAAGTGAAACACACTCTTCAGAAATTTATGGTTTAATAGAGCGAAATGCCGACGGGTGGTGGTTTAATATTAGGCGTTGTAGGAAAAGAGAGGGAAAACTCAGCCGAAAACCGGATGTAGCTGGAAAATAGGCTTTCCTCCGTCGCAAAAGAAAAGCTGTCATAAAATGAGGTCGGGAAAATCGCGGAAATAAGGATGAGAGCTGCTATAAAATGGACGATAAACCAGACAAAACAAACAAGCTTCAATGCTAGGGTTTCGAGGGTTATTGCTGTCTCTTTTTCGGTTCATTTCGGTCCATCCCCTCTGTTTTTTCAATCCCTCTCACTCTCTCTCCTCTCATTCCTTTTCACTCTATCACACACACTCTCTCTCTCCTCTCCTTCCCTATCACCCTATCTCTCCTCTCTAATTCTAGTCTCTTCTTTATCCAATTTCATAATTCTCGTTTTGTTTCTAATAATTAACCACTCTTATCATACTGCACTTGAATTATATCTTTTCTAATAACTCTAATAATTCTGAATCTTCATATTTTGTTTGTATGCATTTTTCATGCTTATCTTCCTTAATTTTTTCTCTTTTTTTATCTAACAATTTGACGACCAATATCAACCGCCAACCCTTCTTGAATTTTGTGATTATGGTTGTGATTGTTATCTAATTTTGTTTTTTTACTGTCGCCTCTCAAATGAAAACCTTTTTCTATGTTACTTCTATTTTTCTAGTTTAAGGTGTGGTAATTTTCAACTTTTATTCCTACTTTTGCTACTAAGACACGTTCTTTCTGGTCATAATTCCCTAGTATATTATATACCTTGTATAATATATTCTTGGTACACAGATACAAATAGTGTTCATTTCTTGGAGTTGATTTTTCATTGTGAAAATCTGTCAAGTTCTTATTCTTCTCCTTTCTCATATGTGACTGAATTTCCTCCTTTTTCTTTTTGATACTATATATTTTATTTCCTCATTTTTTTGTTCTCTTCTCATCTCACCCTCATCCTCAAACCTATCTCCCCCTCCTTATTCCTATTCCTCTCCATTTTCTTTTTCCCCGTTTTCCTCCTCCTTCTGTCCTTCATATCCTCTTCCACTTCCTTCAACATTGGCTTTTACTTTGTTCTTTTTCAATATTTTTATTATTATTTATTAGGTTAGCAAAAACAATACATGGATCGGAATAGGAAAAAACAGGCTATTGCCCAAAACTTCTTCAGTTTCCCAATTAAGTTTTAAATTGTCCAAATATTATAGGTTATGTCCATTCCAATTTCTACATCAAATCACAATCTAAAATATAAATTAAATTTGGATTGATTAATAATAAAAGTTTTTTTAAAAACATGAAACAAATTTTAAACAATATTACAAACATTGACAATATTGAATATTCATTGACAATATTCATCTCCCTCTGTTATGATGTTTTGTATTCTATTACTATTCCCCACATTTTTTTTCTTCAATATGTTCATATTGATCTCCAATCTTCTATCTTTTTCCATTGTTCTAATCTTTATCGCCACTATAGCTTCCTTTCTTTCTATATCTTTCTTTTCTTCTATTTTCTTTTTCTTTCTCCACATGAAGCTCGTCTCGCAGTATCAACATCAGTGCTTCAGTACAGTATCACACACACACTGTTCACTACCAAGCAAACATTACCTGATACATTGCACCTTATCGACTGAAAAACCCCTCAAGATTTGCTGTAGCAAATGTGTGGGTGGAATCCCACAGGATATTCAAGGGCTTCGCTCCTGGAATACAACATCCTCCAGAGTGAGAGTTATTTGTACTGAAATTGATCTATGTGTAGGCTGAGAATGTGTTTTGTTAGTAGAGTGTGATCTGTGATCTCTGCAAAGGATATGAGATCCCTGTTTGATGGGTGTCTGTTTTCTCAGTTTTTTCTCTTTTTTCTTGTTTTTTCGGCCGTATTTTATTAGGGTATCTACTGGTGTTGAGGTATTGAGGTGTAACAGCTCTAGTGCAAATAGAATTCAGTTGGTTTTTGGTGCAGCGTAGTGAAGGATTTACTAGTAATTGTTGGAATGAATTGTTATTTTTCTTGTCATCTCCATTATTATCAGTATAATTACATTATATAGTATTATGGGTTATATTGTATTATTAGCGTATGACTTTCAATGGTGGGGAGATCCAAGGGTAGTTCCACCTCGCCGTATATAGTCCAAAGTTCCCTAATGGAAAACAAACATTGGTTGATTTTTTTTGTGTAGTTGAGAAGTTGGTATTGTGGTAATTATTCATATTGAATGAAAAAGACTGAGAAATTGTCAAAAAAACACTGATTTATTGATAATTTGAAAGACCAGTTTCGGTTATTACACCATTGTCAATCTCTGATAAACAGAGATTTAATCTGATCTCTATTCAATTTATCAGAGATTGACAATGGTGTAATAACCGAAACCGGTCTTTCTAATTATCAATAAATCAGTGGTTTTTTGACAATTTCTCAGTCTTTTTTATTCAATTGGTTGATATTATTATATTTCATATTATGGGTGATAATAAAAATTTTACCATATAAAATCTGATCTCTGATTTAATCTGATCTCTGATTTAATTTATCAGAGATTGACAATGGTGTAATAACCGAAACCGGTCTTTCTAATTATCAATAAATCAGTGGTTTTTTGACAATTTCTCAGTCTTTTTCATTCAATTGGTTGATATTATTATATTTCATATTATGGGTGATAATAAAAATTTTACCATATAAAATTATGACTATATATCAAGAATAAAATTAGATTAACTTTCTGTTAAATCATCAGGTTTTAAAGGAAAACTCTACAATAATCAAATGAACCATTAATCGTATCCCTTTTCTCATCTCCATATTGTAGTATCTCCACCTCTCCATAAACATACAAAAATCGAAACGTTTTTGAGAAAATGATAATAATTGTCATCACGCTATAGTGAGGTTCACGTTATAATGGCAGTGATTGATTAGGAATGGTATTGCTGTCCTTGTCTATCATTCAACAAAGCGGATAGCGCCATCTCTTTTTTGTTTTGCTCTGTTGCCAGATTGTCTTATAACAATGTAAAATTAATAATTAACAAAATATCTCATCTTTACCATGAAAATGTATTATAAAATTATTGAAAAATATAATTTCTTGCTTAATAAAATATAATTGATTATTTTAAACAAGAATGAACAGTTGATATATTACATCAATAAACCTGTATTAGCTACCGTCTATAGAAGGCATTGACAAGACGGAGTATCGGCAACGTTTTTTTCGTATCTTTCTCCACTGCCATTATAACGTGGACCTCACTATAGGTAATTATTTGATACCTATATGAAAATATACCTATATGAAAATAATCATAGAGTTCTATCGTGAGATTGACTTCATACTGTCAGCATTCCTCATTTATAACCTTGATGCTCTTCATGCAACCGATGCTGACAGTCTGAGGTGAATCTCTCTTTGAAATCCCGAATTCAACGCCTTCTGGCTCACTGCATAAATGCTGCACACAAATTGTAGCCTATCTAATGAACTTTAATGAACAATTTACGAATAACATGTTCCGTTGGCTATCATCTCTGAAAACACAGAATATTAGGGACCGTTATAATATGCTTACCTACGTCATTCGCTCAATTAAACAACACAACACCACCTGAATCAAACTCAACCAATATCAGAAATCAACGGATCAACTTTCTAGCCTCTTCAGGTATTAGGATGAATCATAATGGATGGACAGGATGTGCATAATTTATTCATCTCTGCATCAACTTTGAGTTCTTTCAAGTTCCTACCATATTTGTGTATCGATTATTTCGGAATAATATACCGTACCTCCAAAGCTGGTTTCCTGAAAATCCAGAAGTCTATGGCCCAGTTACACAACAGCTGGTTAAATTTTTACCATGATCAATTTCACGTGAACGAATCAGAGAAGGCTTTTTTGAACGGCTTTGAAAGAAGTTTTTGAAAACAGCTGGTTAAATTTCAACCGTGATTAATTTCACTAGATGCAATCAGAGATGGCGTTGATTATGCGAGATTATGAGATAGAGTGAAATTGGTGTACTATATTACTATCTCAAAATACGTACCTAACTCCCATTAACTTCAGTAGCACTACTTGAAAGTTTTATCACATAGAATTGCTACAACTTCTTTGACATTTCATAATGACATATATAGACTACCTGAGAATAGTTGTTTCTCAATGAAAATAAATAAATGGTACTAGTAATTCTATGTAAAAATAGGAACCTATCTATTTTTTTCTTGCGTAGCCTAAGCGTGAGAATCTGAGGCCCGGTTGCACAAAAATCGGTTAAATTTAAACGGTGATTAATTCCACGAGAACCAATCAGAGAAGGCATTTTAGAAAATACGGCTTCTCTGGTTAGTTCTCATGGAATTAATCACGGTTAAAATTTAACCGGCTGTTGTACAACCGTCACTAAGGCTAGTTACATACACATTGATTTTTGGACGTACGATTTTTGCCATGCTTATAATTTCTATTAGATTGAACAGATTAGACCTATGTCAAACAGAAGATGTTTGTCAAGCTCCGTGAACCTCCAAATATGAAGCCACTGGCTTCATATTATTAAGGTGCGTACAGATTTACGCGCCGCGAACATGAGCAATTCACTTCTAATCAGCTGATGCCAAGCTTTATATATCTGTCTGTATCTTACCGTTTCTGTAAAAATACAGATACAATCAGCTGATTAAATGTGAATTGCTCATGTTCGCGGTGCGTATATCTGAGCAGATGACTTTGGATGTGGAAACTCTAGAAAAGTATCGAACGGCGCGGCGCCTGTGATAAAATAGTGTCTGTCTAATTATCACTTTTATTGGACACTTCCCCTCTTAAAAAATTCCATTGTCATTGATTCAAGATATCAATTTCAGTGATTTCAACAGTAACTACTTTTAAAAGTAGTATCTTTGAAATTGATCTTGAAGAGGTATGCAGTAGTATCATAGAGAAGCAATAGCGTAAGTAGATATCCCATGGTATAGGACGTTTATGTCGTAATTTTTACTGTTATCTCAAGCCGATAGTCCACGCAGTATTCTTTCCCGTGAAGCAGTGTGACGCTGGTAGTCTCTCATACTGTGCCGTTCATACACTCTCACCCCAACAAAACAGTAAAAATCGACAATAATCGACAGTAGGCTAATCGGCTTGAGATAACAGTAAAAGTTGCGACATGAACGCCCTATATCATGGGATATCTACTTACGCTATTGTTTCTCTATGGTTGTATCCACTATTTTCAACAGTAGGCTAGTATTTTCCAATTTGATCTTAGAGAAGTATCCAGTAATATCTACCTGTTTGATTAATGAACGGCATCACTTTCTACCTGTGACTGATATCAGTGATCTCAATAGTAAAGATCATTTTTGAAACAGCACCTGTTATCTGGTCCAAGGTGCAGAAAAAACAGGGAAATTATTGATAATTAGTCTACTTTGACACTTGTGGTAGAAATGTTCATAGAAGAAGAAGACTGGTTTCAGCTGCATATCCGCATTGTTTTCTGCTACTGGAAAAAAAGAAAATATAGTGATGGGAGAGAGTAGCAATTGGAAGATAGTGTGAGAGTGAGAGAGAACGTAGTAACAAGTAGAAGATAGTAATGAAAAGAGAGAGAGAGAGAGTAAAAATGCGTTAGAGAGAAAATAAGATTGAAAAGTGATACCAACCAGGTTTTGTGGCTTGAAAAACAGGTGTCGTTAACCCATCAAACGGGTTTGTACCTCTGAAAATTATTTGTCAAGAAATTGGAGTAGAAAGCACATTGATGTGTACCATATCCTCATTGAAAGTTGAGCAATTTTCTCATAAGGTATGCAGACTGTGGATTAAACGAATTTAAAATTGTTTCAATTGTTGTATATTTTGATGTATCATCTATTCACTAAATTGTTGTATTTTTCACTGAATCATTTTTTCTCCAAATATCGAATCCTGTCTCATCAAATAAATCAACGGATCCTTCTGAAACTGAATTTGTCTCTAATTTAATGAATCGCTCACTCTATTAATGAGTCCTTTCTTTCTAATCAGGCTACAAATCTGAAAGTAGTTGGAAGCCAAGATCATAGCTTGTAAAATACAATTTTCATATTGTAGATATGTTGTGCTTTTGATGAATGATATTGAATTCCTCAAACCGGTATGTAACTGAAAGAGGTAATAAATATCTCAATACTAGGAATATGAGAGAAAAATGCATGTTTTTATCAGTATCATAATGTTAAACATAAAATTTTGATTTGGAACGTTTCCAATTCTCAAAATGCAAAGTTTTAGTAAAAATCGTACAAAATTTTTTATTTATTCAAAGTTTTATAGCAATTAATCGAATTATTCTCCATCATTTCCTGATAGCCACAATTCTTACCCTTTTTTATCGATTACATGAAACAATCGATAATAAATTTTGCGCTGAAATAGGTAACATTCCAACACACCTTTCTGTTATCACATTAGGTACCAATGTAACAAAGATACACGTAACCGAATGTGATCGAACGTTTCAATTGATTTCCTGGATTGTCTCTGTCTTCTAAGAGCTCTGACAACTAGTTTTAGTTTTAGAGTTACAGCTACCAGTTACTAGTTATGGAGAACTATTTGAAAAGGTTTTACAGCTTTCTAGTAGTTGACAACTGATCTAGAAGGCCTAGAGGACATTAAAGACTGACTCCGTTGACAGCTTTCGCTAGTTGGCTAGCTTTAAACTGTAGTGAAAGCGCTAGGATTTGAAATGTGAGGAGACAAATAAGAAGAAGGAAAGGAAGAAAAAGAAGAAGGAGACGAAGAGGAATAAGCAGAGGAAGAAGAAGAAACGGAATAAGCAGGGGAACAAGAAGAAGAAGAAGAAGAAGAAAAGGAATAAGCTGAGGAGTAAGAAGAAGAAAAGGAATAAGCAGGGGAAGAAGAAGAAGAAGAAGAAGAAGACGAAGAAGAAGAAAAAGAAGAAGAAAAGGAATAAGCAGGGGAAGAAGAAGAAGACGAAGAAGAAGAAGAAGAAGAAGAAGAAGAGAAGAAGAAGAAGAAGAAGAGAAGAAGAAGAAGAAGAAGAAGAAGAGGAGGAGGAAGAAGACGAAGTAGAAGAAGAAGAAAAAAAGAAGAAGCAGAACAGCAGATTAGAGTAAAAAAAGTAAGAGAAGATGAAGAGGGAGAAGAAGAAGAAGAAGAAAAAAAAGAAGCAGAACAGCAGATTAGAGTAGAAAAAAGTAAGAGAAAATTGAAAACATAAAGAGAGGAACGTGAAAGAGGGTGAAGGAAGATAGGAAAACAAATAAGATTGAAAAGGAAGATGTGTAGGAGAAGAGAGAATTCAGTAAGGAATTAGGGCCAAACCACATGAAGGGTTTTCTTCAGGCGTTTATGCACTAGCGACGGAAGAGTCGGCAGGACAGGAAGTTCTCAGATTGGCTGATAATCAGCTGATTGGGTTGGCGTTCGAGAATCAGCTGATAACCATCCAATCTGAGAGCCTCCGGCCCTGCCGACTGCTCGGTCGCCAGTGCAAAAACGCCTGGAAAAACGGTTCATGTGGATTGGCCCCATGGAGAGGATGAGGAAGGAGAATGAATAGGAGGAGGAGGAGTAGGCTAAGAAGATAAAAATATAGTGAAACTGTCCAAAATTACATTAAAACTGAGGAAAAATCATGTAGGCCTACATGGAAACAGGAATAGATTCAAAACGTAAGATGATTAGAATAAGTAAATGAAAAAAGGGAGTAAAAAACATGTTTTTAGACTCAGGGGACCTTGAAAAGTATAGAAAACTTGAAATTAGGGTACCTTAACTCTTTTTTGGAAAGCAATACTTTCCTTACCTATGATAATAGGGCAAGGAAAGTAAAAAGGGGATTGGAAAAATCATGATGGTATATGGAAATAGGAATAGTTCGAAAACGTAATATGAGTAGAATAATTGAATGAAAGAAGGTAATGGAGACAAAAAAGAGAGAAGCACTGGTTAAAAAGGAGCTGATATGAGAAAATGTAGGGAAAATCCAGAAGAAGGGGTGCTGAATAAGATAAATCAGAAGGACTGGATGGAAATACATTGTTGACAGCTTTCATTAGCTTGTCTGGTGATCTAGTCTCTTATAGTGAAAGCGATCTGATCAAAATGGAGATTAAGAAGAATAAGAAGATGAAGAAGAAGGGGGAGAAGAAGAAGAAATGAGGCGAATTAGAGACAGATGTCCATAAAAAAACAATGACACAGAGTAGTGAAATTAGTTGAGCAAGTTTGGCTAGACTTTCGCGCGCGGACAGACAGACATTCTATAAGCTCAATGTACCGATAAATTAGTCTAGGCCAGATCTGTCGAGAGCGCAATAAACTTTCAATAATAACTGAAACATAATTTTCTGTTGGAATAAAACAAATAGAAAGTGAAATTAACCAGAGTTATGAGGAAATGTTTGAAGCGTGAATGAAGTTTTCAATAGTATTGTTTTTGCAATTAGTTTTATATGTGTTCTGCTAATAAGTACTGTAGTAGAAAGTGAAAATCAATGAAGAGTATAGATTTGAAGGGAAACTGTTTTCCTCGAAGTGTATTTCAATTTGAGTTATACTTTTGTTTTATTTCATAATCAATAACAAAGAATTCCAAATGAAATAGAATGAGTTGATAAAGTATTTATAAATATTTGGGTCAATTGAATTTAATTTTTCAGGGAATTCTCATGTAGTATATTCCCAATCTTAGACAGGAATCATGAAATAGGGTGTGTTTTCAAATCAATTCGTTTGTACTTCAAGCATTTTTTATTCATCTTGAATTCCTGTCACGAATCTATTTTAGAGAATTTCATAGTATCCAAAGACTGTGTTTTTGTCTTATTTTTATGGATGTCAAAAGTATTCTCTTCAAAAGAGGGCTCCTATTTCGTAGAGTAGATTGCATTGATTTGTTTTTAAAGCGTTCCACAAACTTTCTACAAAGCATTCCGTATTTGTTACTAATGCAGGTTAGTAAATTGCATAGATTTATTAGTGAAAAGTTTCACTCTTATTAGAAACTACAGACAGATAAAATTGTCAATAATTAATTGAACGAAAATATACATCATTGTTACCAAATGAATTAGTCAGATTGAATTGATGTGATGGAATAGAAGAGAGTTAAAGATGCTTCATGTAAGATTGAAGATGCAAGAAATTGATGAAGAATGTCGAAAACAAATGAGGAAAGAGAAACTGCTTATTAAGTCAGCAGAAAGTGAGAGAGAGAGGGATTGAGGAATTGAAGGATCGTCTCGACTTGATTAGAATGAGTCGATAATAAAGCGACTTTTTCCTGTAATTTACTTTCAGAAGGATAAGATTGTCAACGGATGGGATGAGGAGGAGGAAGAGGAGGAGGAGGAGGACTAGGAGGAGTAGGAGGCAGGAAAAAGATCGAGAAAGGATTAAAGGATTATCTTGAAAGCTGTTGTGACGGGATAAGATCCATCGATAGCATAATGATGGCTTGAAAAAACTATTATTAATGGAAAAGTTGTGGGGATTTAGATTTGAAAAGGGAAGGTAGATTGTTTTCTTATTATTAGGAAGGTAGATTGTTTTCCTGGACTTTTGGATGAATGCGAATATTTGTGTTTGAGAAGTTAGCTTGAATTTTGAACTAGCTGTTATGATCCCTCCTCAGTCAAAATCATACACTTATCAATAATACAGTAGTTTTTATCATAGTTGACTAATTGTCATCTACAATAAGGCCTGGTTTCTGGGATACTTATTAAATCCAATAGCCCATTATTTTATTTATTCTATACTAGCAGGTAACCCGTGCTCCGCAATCGTCTATTTAAAAACTTGACAAAGTGGAAACTTGACGTAATGAAATCTTGGTGGATTGAAAATAGGCCTGTAACCATCCTCGGTTAATTAACACGCAAGCTATATGCAAAATTTCAAGTTAATCAGTCCAGTAGTTCAAACGTGATGATGCGTCAAAGATATTTTTTTATCCCGTACGTGTATAAGCCAGTTCTTTCCTTTATTATAGTATACAGATTAAATCTATAGGTTCAATAATTATCAGACTAATCTATAGATTAGTCTAGATTAATCTAGATTAGCCGGTTTATTAGACACTTATTATAATAAGTGTCTAATAAACCGGGTCTTGAAGTTTTTAATATAATAATAATAATAATAGTTAAACTCGTTCTTTGTTAATTGTCAATCAAATTCATACGTTCCTTTCTCATGCTATATTCATAATTTCTTATCATTTTCTGATGATTCACATGAATATTTTGATTGATTATTCATAGTTTCATCACAATTATGGCAAAAAAGCAAGTTGGTATAGAAAATACTACTGTATTCCCCCTGAGTGAATAGAGCTTACTATAGAAAGAGCTTATAATAGTTCATTTCTCATTCATAAGAGGGCTCTTGAATAATTGATGAATCATACAACATTTCTTAGTTGTAGTTTATTACTACATTCACAATAAAGATTATGAATTATAAATCATTGCAATTTGAATTTCATTCATTCCTAGACGCCACATCGTATAATACATTTACAACAAAGATTATGAATAATAAATCATTTCCATTCGATTCATTTCTAAACTCCGTACCGTACTACAATACTCACCAATCATAATAATTATAATCCATTGAGTTCTGTTCTCACACAGAATTTGATACAAGCTACTACATGAGTGTTTTAGTACTCCACATTTCTAGCCAATACAACTAAACTAAAACAATACAATACACTAGGGACTAAACTTTTTTCACTCTAGATTTGAAACTAGTTTTTTAGTTCTTCAGTTTATCTTAAATCATGTAAAACTACTGTATGATTAACAACATGTATTATAAATTTAATTTGAATCTTACCCAGGTTTAGCGTATCCACAACAATACAATCCACCAAATTTGAAGTTAGATTTTGTAGTTTATCGAAAACCTTGTATAGAAACTAGCTCCCATCCATCGCATCAACAGTATACAGTATACAGCTCATGAGCAATTCACAGTTCAATCAGGAATCGGGGTTGTCACAATAGCTCCCCGTGGACCCCCCTCCCCTCTTAACCCCTTGGGCTCCCAGGGGGGAGCAGCCTGTACCCTAGGGGGGACAACCTGTAACAGCTAGCTCATTAATCTATAGTATGCAGCTTTTGATACAGTGGCATGCTAAATCCATTACTCCGCATGCATAGTAGTCTCCCGGCTTCATATTCATGTTGGCAAGGTTTCGGGGAGGAATGCGTCATAGATCATATGGGACAGGCGTGTTCCCTTTCAATGTGGCATGCCCCTTGCAAATATATTGAGGGGATGGGGCATGCCTTTTATGTGCTTCAGCATTCATTGAATCACAAGTATATTTAACATCTATTTATTCATGTGTTGAATGTCAAGTAGAAAACCTATGTGAAATTGGGATATTTTGTTGGAAAATGCCATATAAATTTGCATTAAATCCATCTAGACTGACACAGGGCAAAGCGTAGCTTTTCTATTTACAGAAAAAAATTGAATTGTAAGTTTATGAGAATGTGTTGGTTGAATAAAGAATAGATAAACTACCCGGAATTTATTTCGTGTTCAAAACAATACAGTTTTCAATATTGTAAATTCGAATGTAATTAAATGTGATAGTAATACATGAAGCCAGTAATGTGATAGTAACACATGTTGAACAAATGTTCGACATACATGTTCGGCAAACATGTCTATTGAGGAGCTCAGGGACAAACATTTTAAAAAGTTTGGACAATCATTGTTTGTAAAAAAAAATACTGTTTTTCCAAACATTTTCAGTGTTGACAGCTGTAAAACATAAAACCTGTTCTTCCCACTTAAAATATTTTGTTTGGTGACGCGTCCACACTGGCCACGGGCAAACATTGTTTGTCAAACATAAAAAAATTGCCCAAAGTGTTTCAACAAACATGTTTGTCGAACATTTGTTCAGTGTGGACACGGCTCAAGCAGACTACATTCAGATTGTTGTTTAAATTGGAACTGGAACCGTTTTAGGCTTGAGCCGATGTTAGTCTCCTGCAAGTTGTGTGTGTAAATCTGAATCATTGAATTAATAATTTGTGTATAACTGAATAAAGAAATATGACTAGCTAGTAAATAGTCAGTAAATACAACCTATAATATTGTAAATTAAAATAGACATCTTAGTACCCTTTTTAAAATTATTTAGTCACGACGTGTTTTGGCTAGGCCTATATGATACAATTATCAAGTTTCATAAATTTTCATTCAAAAGTAGCCTTAAATAAAAAAGACAAAACCTATATTTTTTTTTCAACTGCCTGTATATCAAACTAATATGTTACGTTTTCTTGCAGGTATGTCATGCTATTATCGGAGATTTTCCTCATACTTCAAGCTAGTTGGTGAGTCTCCCCTTATCAATTATTTAAAATCCAGTAGATAGAAATACTCTAGGAATGATAAAATATTATGAAATATGTAGATAAAAAGCGAAGATAAGTAGATAAGAACTCTTGGATAGTTTGGGTGCCCCCCTAACGGTCACACTCAAATTGGTCTCAATTTTTTCCTGCATTTGCCAACAATGGTTAACGTAGCGTCTCGGTTAGTCCGTCGGGAATTAGAATTTTCTTGCTCTTTTGTTGCTGCTGGAACGCAATCGCCAAATGATTGGTCACACTTTCATGTACTGAGGCGTGAGGCCAAAGCACCTCTATTCAGAGCGCAGTTACTGTGTGAACGGCCATATTGGATTACACGTAAATCAAACGCGTTGCGATATTGTGTCAGTGTGATTAGAACCGTAAGAGGCTTGCTGTCTCAAAATTCAGCTACGGTTTTACGTATTATCACAGATCTAACGTTTTTAGTAGGCTAGTCTATGGTATTATCCAATAATTAATTTTTATACAGGAACTACGTATATCCAATTGGTAATAGTAATTCGTTTATTTCACTGCATTTTTACAATTGGTAATACCAAAAAAACATACATTAAGCATAATGATTGAACATTACAATAATTGGTAACACAAATACATACCTTGAGTATAATGATTGAACATAGATAATAATATAAAGCATGTAACAGAAAAAACCACAGTGCATCCCTCTTTAGGCTAAACCTGTGTTGAGGGATGTAATTAATTATCTAATTTTAATTTTTACGTTTGCCCAATATTCATAACATTAACTAATTAACAGGATTGGTTGGATTGTAAGATTGAGTTGTGGGGATAGTGCAGAACAAAATGTTCTGTGACATAAAATTCATACATTTCACTAAATGTCATGGTTGTTCTTCTATGAATTTAAACTGAACAATATTATGCTATGGAAATTCGATATTTTGTACTCATCAAATATTTCCGAATTGAGTTGGTGTCGAGTTTAACACAATTCAACTCCATTGAATCGAATTTAAACTCAATTTTACTTAACTCTACCGAAAGTGGTCACATTTCAACTTCATCTGTACAAATTCAACTAAACTTCAACTCTATCTGCTGTAAATGATCAGAATTCTATTTCTGCTTCAATTTGATTCAATTCTAAATCCTTTCCAAATTCAACACAATCAAACTACATCTATTGAGATATTTAAACTCAATCCAACTCTACCCAAATTATTATATTTTATTTCAACCTCATCTGCTCAGATATTATTATTATTTTATCTGATCAAATTTAACACGATTCTACTCCATTTGCTCAAATGCAATTATTCTATTCTGAATCCAACACAAATCAATTTGAATTAGAAAAAAATCAAACTCCATCTGCTCAATGTATCACAATTCATATGCTGAAATTCAACTCAATTCCCAACTCCTCCTGAGAATCAAGACAATTCAACTGCATCTGCCCTAATTTAACGCCATTCTAGCTCCATCTGCTCAAATTTAACCCCACCAAACCATCCATCTTGTCAGCGTTGTCTCTTATCTCTCGGCCATTTAAACATGCACCAGCATGCAGGGAAATTTGTGTGGCGCGAGGGAAATATGGCGCCGCGCAGAGGGAAATTCCGCGTGTGTGACGTGTCGGTGGGTCGGCGCTCGGAATCGAAGAGTCAGTCGAGGTTTGACGGTGGTCGCGAAAGCATGTGGCTTACATCTCACAATTCGTGGCGTATATATCGGATGTTGGTGATTTTTTGCGGCGTCAGTCGACCGCTGAATTTTGGATCGTGTGAAACTGTGACGGATTGACCCCGTGCGAGGGGCGATTCCAACCTGTGAGGCCTAAAAAGTTGCTAGCAAGCTTGAAGAGTTGCTGCAAAGTGTAGTGACTTGCTCCTTTGTGAAATTGTGTCTCCAAAGTGTTTTAGTTTCCGCAAAAATATATCAACTTTTGCAACAATATATTTGTACAGGGATTATCCTAGATTAGAGAGGAGTTGTATCGAGAGTTGTTTGACCCCAGATTTTTATAATACAAAAATAATTGGATATTCCAAGGGAAAGAACATGATTTTATGAGTGTGAAAGTTTTGTTGCACAATCTGTTGTTTTGGGGTGCATTTGAAGAAGAAATTTATACAAATTCATGAAAAATTTGTGTTTCATGTTATGAATTGTAATAGATGAGTGTTTTTCAAACATATTGTCATCAAAAGTGTTGATTATATCAATCGATAGTTTTCCATTCTGATAAGAGGCTGAAGTGGGAGTACTTGATGGTTTCCTGATGCGTTAAAAACAGAAAACTTTCGCAAATTTTGCATAACTTAGCGCGTTCACGTCGTCGTGTGTCTTTTGGGAGGCCTTAAAAATAACAAAAATAATTTTCCAAACTGGATTTAAGTCAAAATAAGTTTACCGGATTAAAACAGGAAGTATTGGAATATCTTTGGAACAAAATCGTGGACCATACTGAGAATATTTTCTGATTTGAAAACTATCAGACGTGTGTAGTGCCTTTCTACAACTGAAACCAAAATATCTTGACAGGAATTCGAATAAATTTGAAGGGATCAGAACTGTATTTAACTCAAAAACAATTCATTGTCGTGAAATTCTATCAACATTCTAAATAATATCTATTTATTGTAACTAAGAGACTTGAGTAGTTTTACTCTTGAACAAACTGTACGAAAATCTTAATTGATGCTAACTAACATCGATCTTCCAAATCTTGTGATAAAATTATAGTCGTATTCGTCATATCTGAACTTAGTCGTAGAGAAAGTTAATTATTACCAAAAGAGAAGAAAATTATCGCTGAGAGTGCATTATACAGAGGATCATATCGTTCGAATTTGAAAAGAACTTACGAATATTCCTAAATAAAGACAATATAGAACAGCTTCTACCAAAGATATATATTATTAGAATTATTACGTGCTTCGAAAAGCTAGATCTTCATAGATTCCCTTTTCATACTTATAAAATACGCTGTGATTAATATTATTAATTGGTTCTAAGTTACTATACTTTGTTAAAGCGTTTGATAGTATTACACAAATATTTTTATTTATTTACGTTGTTGGAATTTGTTTTCATTCTATCGAGAGAGAATTTTTCATATTATACAAAGCAGTCTATATATTTGTTGTTTGATATTGGAGAAATTTATAGATGCGTTTGATGGGAGGAGACTGTTATGTTCGAGTTCAACTTGTCTGACAAACTCTATTGTATCTGGCATCGTGCTATCGGACTAGCCGAGTTCCTGTATCCCTGTTTCGAGCCGGATAACAGTGACGAATTCCTACTGAAACATTTGAAGGATATCCCAGTGGAAAGATTGGTGTAACAGTGGCTGATGTTCCACAAGGCTCTAACTTTGGTGCAGTAATTTTTCTGTGATATAATTTTCTAGTGTGCGCTAAGTGATTTGATTAGTTAGATTTAATTTTGGAAATAAAATGGTAGTTCTTGAGAACTTGGATGAGCTGAGCAGGGCACAGGAGCCCCCCGTCGCTGCGGCCCCCCAAACCATAATTCCCCAGCTGCCCGGACACCGATCCACCATGAAACTGCTTCCGAAGAGGTTCATCAACATTCACCAATGGCTGAGTCCGTTGAGTGCCAAGAACCTCAAAGAAAGTGTGGTGAGTTATTTACACTTACTTCTCTTTGAAAATTGTTCACTATTACTCTTGAATTTCCCAAAAATTGATGTGTTACACTTTTCCTCCCAAAACTGGTTATTATTACAGGAACTTTTCCCAAAAATAGTATATAAAACAGCTTCCCAAGTTTGTACATCAGATTGTACATCCAAGTCGCTCAAAGCCTATTACCTGTATTTCCCGTTTTTGAATTTGAATAAACCAGACTGACTCCTAGGGATTTTCTCTTGTAGGTTGTAGTGTAGTAGTATTTCCGGAATTGGAGTTCCATGTTTTATGTTTGCGTATTATCTATCACGAGTATCAGTCGTTGAGAAATGTTTCGATTTTGAAAAAAAACCAATGTATGAAAAACCAGAATCCTTTAAGATTACGAAGTTTCAGTTTTCCTGGTGAAAAAACCTATTTCATGCCTGTAATTTCCTATCTGTTTAGATAAAGAAATAGTTGTTTTGCTTTTCCATAAATAAATTCATGAGTTTCATTAGTACTTTGTAAATAAACAGATTTTTATCAGAAAGGAAAGGAAAATAAGAATGTTGGAAAAACTTGAGATATTTCAGTTGAATATTGTCAGTCATAGTTTTTTTATCAGAAGTGGGGAATTAGAGAGTGATTGTAGAAATACATATTACTCAATTTCAGATTCAATTTTTTGTATAGTTTAATGAAATTGAATAGGCCTACCATTTCATTATTGCTATGTTTATTACATGCAATGGAATGGACTTCATGTGAACATTTTCGAAATGAGAAGCATAACTATAAAAATCCGATGAATCCCACATTCCAGTCTTGAGGTTTCCAAAAAATTGTGTCAAATCTTAGATTGAAAATGATAACCGAAGGGAGATTTTGAGAGCAATGAAATAAACATTAGAAAAATTCAACAATATTCAAAAAATATGAGGTGATGATTACTTCTAAAAGAGCCTGAAGGGCTTCAGAATCAATTTCTACAGTAGAAGGACTCATTCTCATAAGTTCGGCAGTAGCAGTATTTCAAGCTTGGAACTTGGAACCACCAACAATATTAAGGAATTCCAATGCATTTGTGTGAATGATGCTGTATGTAGGTAACAAAGGGATTTGAATTGTGTGTTATGGGGTGAAACTACCTCCATTTGCATATTATGTTGCGTACACACGTCCGCTTTTGGTGAAATGTGGCATGAACCCAAAGGATTCCATATTAGGTTTGATATTTGCCATTCCCTTTATGGTTTAGCCCTATATAGTCGCCACATTTTGGAAATAAATGAACCGTATAGTTATTTGGACTCCACTAGAGAAACATTAATATGTCCGAACACGTTCATAAAGGTATGGTATTGTCTTTATGTATGTATCAACATTTCGACGACATTCACGTATTAAGATACTAATGTATGTTCAACTGAATTATCTAGGCTCTATTTTTATAGTAAATGCTCTAGGTGTTTCAGGTATTCAGGTGTTTCAGTGGTGCTTTATAAAATATCAAGTATTCTTGTGTTGTATGTTCGGTAACAAAAACAATCTAGAGTATATAAAATACTCTCCTCTTTTTGAAAGCATCTTGTTAGCTAATCTGTCATACTCATATAGTACAGTATTCTTTATCCCTGATAAATAAGTTTATTTTATAGTGAGTACAATTGTGAGATTTCTCAATAGACTGTCATCATCATAATCTGATAAAAATATTAAATTTTGGTTGGAAGTTACCTACTATTTCTTATTATCTTTTACTTAGTTTGTTAAAATTCACTGTCGAAATCTTGTAGGTAGTGTTGGAAAGGATCTAAAATCTGAAATGGATATGCAATAATCAATGCTTCAAGCTCAACTGAAATCCAACAATCATTGCCACAATGAAAATTCAACATTCACAATGAAATTCATTTTTCTCAACCTAAAACTGAAAATTAGTTTATCTAAAATGGAAGAGAAATTCTTCCATTTCAGATCTTTCCTCTTGCATTTTAGATCAACTATTTTCTGTTTTAGATTGAGAAAAAAATGTTTGAACTTCTCTCAGATTGAAGGGACTTGAAATGTTGTCAATAATCCACTTTATTTAAATAGAAATTAACATTTTACAGAGAATTAACATTCGCTCAGATTGTTGAATTTCATTGTGGCAATGATTGTTTGGATTTCAGTTGAGCTTGAAGCATTGCATATTTCATATCCTTGATCTACAGGTAGGGTATACAGTCTACATGTGATTCTATATGACTTTGCCAATGAAAGCTATGTTCGTATGATGATGTACCGTTGTAGGAACACGTAATCAAACTGGAATTCATTAGATTCCATCTTCACCGTGTGTTCATTAGCTTAGACCAGAGATAGAGAATGTAATAATTATATTCTACCATAATCCAATAGAACGAATATTCAAATTTTATTCATAAAGAAGGTAAATACTTATTAATTAATAAAGTACGTTTATTTCCGTGATCTCCGATTCTACTGAAATTTATTACACTCATTTGTTTAGACTGGTTCATTCATCGTGAACTGAATCTAAAATATTGTTGATTCTGAATTCAACGTGAAGAAGAAGAATGAAGAATGTTCAGTCACTTGCTAAACAAATAATAAAACAAACAGATAAACTGATTTTCAATTTGAGACGTTCGTATTGAATGAAAGTCGGAACGTGGGAACAATGTATTGAATATTTGTTTCGCAATAAACCAGTCGACAGCGGCTGTTGTCTTTGATTCCTTCCACTTTTTTGATTGGATCAGATTACTTCCTTGTTGCATTGCCATTGACAACAACTTTGTCGGTAGAATAAAATGCCAGATCAAGTTATATTCACAGTGTTGCCAGATCGAATAAAAATGATTTACACAGTGTTGTCAGATCTCAGATGTCGCTTATCCGTCCAGAAATCTGATCTGATTGAGATCAATTTCATGTTGCAGCCTTGCCAATCTAGAATTTGCTGACAATTGTCTATAGTGGTTTCATATTCAACTCGTTGTTTTTTAATTGCTAAAATCTTGAAAGCCTGACTATAGTTTGAATTTCCAGTATGAAAAAGTAATTTTCTGTTATGAAGAGATGTACTTATAACTTCCAAGTTGTAAACAATACATGAAAAAAAATATTGCAATGTTGAATATACTGTAGTTAGTTATCTCAACATTCGGTAGGGTTGCAGTAAACCTCCGCACCTATAGCTTGAAGAAAATACCATTGCATTATTCGTCTCTGGATATATTAAGATTCCCAGCAAGCCATTCAAGTAAACTTCATCTTATAACTAAACTTCCATCATGTCCTATAAGTAACATCAATGCTTCGACATTCTATCAATATGATATTCATTCTAAATATCTTGAAAATATGTATTTCTTTTTCATTCACATATGAAAACAACCTGAATACTATACTGAAATGTATCACATAGAACTTCTAAAAATATGCGAAACACGGGTAAATTCTGAGCTTGGATATTGGTGTTTCGATATTGACACATTCTTGGTACAATGAATTCTTGGTAGATACATTTTTGATGTTTGTGAGAGGTATTGGTGATATCCCGACATACCAGTAGGAGTTATTCTGATTTAGCAGAAGATATTCTCATGTAGCAGAAGATATTGTGATATTCGGTAAGTCACCTCTATTTGAGTCACAACAAAGCGGCTGCCTGTTATATTGGATCTTGAGATATTTTCATATTGCTTCTTCCGAACTTTCTAAGATGATACGGAACTTCCCTGAGAGATGATACCCTGAATTCCAGATTTATTGACGATACATAGTGAGGTTCACTTCCTACTGGCATCGTCATCATCATATTGGTAAAATGGGAAGCATTATTGTCACATGCCGGCAGTTGAGGAGAATATTCCAATACTTGAAGTGTATCTTATGGATCAGGATCAGGGAATATTATATTGGTGTAGTTGGCTCCTGACTGTTTTCGCCAACATTTTGTCCCAGTTTTTGTGAGAGTATCAGTTCGGATGCTGTGCTTCGTCACCCATTCTCAATTTGTATTGTCTTTTTCAATATCGAGTGTATCAACTTGTGTTATTGAGAGAGGAATCTGTTGCATTGTGGTTTATCCATCTTTGTTTCTCGATGCTTATTTCGATGCGATTTCGTTTCCTATCTTCAATTTGTCAGACTTTTCCATATATTTCCTCTACTGAATTCAGATATTCTATGAGTTACTTGTGATTCTGCTGTTTTACTATGTAATTGGCGATTATCTTAGATGGTTCTCAGTTATTGGTTTTGTAGAACTGTGATTTGTTTAGGAGCTCCCTGTAAGTTATATAAAATAAAATTGAAGCTTTTTCGTGATTCTTCATGGATGATCCGAATAGAACAATCATGCAGGTAGTCTTTCTTTCTTAATGTTTATATGTTTATCAATATACTTAAATTAGGGGAAAAGGCACACATCAGCAGATAGACGTCCGTGTGCCTCCGTATGTCTGCTCACATCTCCGTTGAGACATTTGATTTTTTATCAGTCTGTCTGATGTGTGCGTTCGCCTTTATAAATATGTTTATTCATCAATGTCTATGTTTATCTATATTTATAATGTTTAACAAGCTAACAAATCCATCAATATCGTTTTCTTTTCGTTATTCTATCATACTACTATAATATTTAAACTTCAGATACTGTTTTTTTCGTGTGATATTGTGATAATTTATCCATGAATACCAGAATAGTGTCTAAAAATATCAGGAATTTATTAAAAAGTTACAAACATGCTTCAACAACTATCTTCAGTGTGCATTTTTTTATAATATTTTACTTTTCGAGTCAAATTGTTTGTTTCATTCTGATTCAGCTATTTCATTCTAATTGTCAGTTGAGCTTTAGTGTTTACAAGTTTGTGTTTCTTGAATGGTTCCAAATTTTCTTAAATAACTCGATATTATTCGTTACAAGTGGCAATTGAGTGGAATATTTCTAATTAATTTTATTAATTCAAGCCATCTAAATTCAAAATTTAAAGTTTTAATGTTTATTTTGGACTAAAATTTTATAAATTTGTACACGTGAAATTCTAACCCTATCTTGGACTTTGTCACATATAAATTTGGAAGAAAAATAACACAAGGACTACCTTATTATTTCAATGTTATTACATTAGTGTCATTTGCATTGTAAATAAATAAATAATTATGGATTCGTATATTCAGATTGATGATTTAGTGTATAAATTGAAATGGACATAACCTACATAATATTTGGACAATTTTTAAGACAAAATTAGGATATTGAAGAAGTTTTGGGCAAAAGCATGTTTTTTCTTTTCCGACTACTCTATTGTTTACTCAAACCAATAAATAGGCCTAAATAAATCAAATTTTTGAGTTGGAATTCGGTATTGGATAAAAGATAGATCTTGAAATATTACAATATTCAAATATCTGTACAATATTTACATTCTAAATACTCCTTTTTCAATAGACTACTTAGAACGGGAGTTTAGGACCTTTAACTTACTGGCGGTGTCCCCGAGGTCCCCCCTTCTATTTGATAACTGGTTTCTGTCAGGTCCCGTTATAACCAGTCCATAGGATCATTAACCTGTGCTCGCTTTGGATTGTTCGCTCTTCTTTCTTCTTCACCCTCTCTTTCTTTTCCTCTCTCGTACTCTAGTGTAATTTCTCGTACTCTCCGTGAAGCGCACGACTTCTATTATCCTTCGTTTTCCTTTTTTCCCCCCACCATTCTGTTACTATCATTCATCCGCAAGTTTTCTTCGTTTCAACTTGGGTCTAGGTACTTGTTTCTGAAACTCTCTTATTATTTTCGTTTCCTCTATAATTTCTGTCCCCTTTCTGTTGTCTACAAACTTCATCGTGTTTTGACCCATTCTTTACCTCCCATTCTACCAATTCTTTACTCTAGCTCTCTTATTTTTCCTTGTGTTTACTGTTCTCACTATCTCGTTTCACCTTATCCTTTATATTTTTCATCTTCCTCCCCTTTTCCATATTTATAATATTCTCTTTCCTTCTTGCTCTTCATATTAATTGCTAGCAGTTCTTGAATCCTCATAAATTTTTCTCATTCTGTTCTCTTTCTTGCTTCCTCCTCTCTTCAACTTCCTTCAGTCAATCGTAAATTTTCTTCTTTATGTCTCATTTTCTTCCCGTTTGTCACTCTTTTCCTTATCTTTTTGCTTTTCTGAGACTTCACAGGATTTGAGATATTGCTGATAAAATGCTTCACAACTTACATTATAAGTAAATTACTACAGAAAAAATGGAAGATGCATTTGTTCTTCAAATGCTAATCAATTAATAATTATTTTTTATTGGGATTCTCGTTGAATAATAATTATTAATTACTACAGTAGAAGCCCATGAAAGTAGGCTGTGCTGTTTGTTGTTGGATTCTAGTAGAATAACTTGAGTTAAACCTTAATTCTTGATGTTAATTGCATCATAACCCGTTTTTTGAACTATTTTTAACGACACTACAGTTTAATTTTTGAATATTAGTTATTAAATCTAGTACTCACTGTGGAGCGATTCCGGATTATTTAAATCCATTTTCAACACTGTTGTCTTCATCTTGATGAAAAATTATGAATATGCATCACGACCATTACATTAACTAATAATCATTATCATCTTTGTTAGTTGATTCAAATCGTAAATTTGTAACTCTACTTATTTTGTAGTGATATTAGTTGTAAACCATATCGCTTTAACCATATAATCAAAACTCCAGTTAATTTAGTACAGATCAGCTCTGTATTTGTTTCAACACTTGAAAGTTTCAATGACTTGCGCCCTCTGCTTTCAATTGTTGCTAACACCAGCCGGTGCGAGAGAGAGAGGGAGTACCAGCGACTCCAATAGGAATTAGGCTGGAAAATTGTTTTTCTTTCTTCGGGCGAGTTTTCTCAGCTAAGTTCACTCTGGAAAATTACGGCCAATTCGTGAAAACAAGACGACTGAGTTTTCCCCTCCTCGTCTTACTCGTTTCCTTTATCTTTGATACACACACACTTTTGTCAGTTTCTTTCTTTTTCTTGGCTGCTCACGCAACTGTTGACCTTGCTTGGTCTTTACTGGAATATCACGGACTCCTTTCTTTCCATCTCTCTCTCTCTTTCTCTCGGTGTGAGTCACTGTGAGGAAGTTCATTCACATCTTTTGCTGCTTGTTTGTTTTGATCAGATCGTGATTCAACCAGTGAGTATAGAATGTAATTTACATTCTAATTACATTATATTTCATGGAATGTAAATTAAATTCTATACTCACTGGATTCAACTTGTTTTTAATGTATAGAAAATGATATCCATTAAATTTCCACCCTTAGCCGATCAAAGCCATTGTTGGAATAGGCGTAATATAAAGAATGTCTGAAGGAACGAGAGTAAATTATTTCAACAGCTGATTAAAGCCGTAATCCACTTTTCATATTCAATCGTCAATTAATCACGGTTAAATTTAATAGACGTACATGCAACCGTTGGTGAATTCTTTTGAATTTTCTTTTTTTTTAAAAGTTCCCAGTTGATTGTAATTTGTGCAGTTCAATTGACCCAAGAACAAAGTTCAGTTAGTTGCTCAATATTAGCCACCTATGCTATGAATCTTCATTTAATTGGTTCCCATATTTAACCGTCAATTAATGACGGTTAAATATAATAGACATACGTGCAACCGTCATTGAATTATATGGCATTCTCTTCAGTAAAAGTTCGCCTTTGAATGTAGTTACAGTTCAATTCACCTATGAACGGAGTTCAATTAGTTTGAGAAATAACCATGTTTTTGAATCTAATTTTGGTAGAGATGGACAAATTTCATCCGTTCAAATAGTTCCAATCTTGAGTACTCTTATGAATGTATTTCTCAATTTCATTTTCCTCTCTTTTTTTCTGAATCCACCATTCACTAAACTTCTAGAATGATTATTCGATTACAAATAACTATATCACTTGTCTACTTCTATTGTCACCAGAAATTCATTGTTATCTGGTTATATGTTTGTGACATTTCCAGTTTACTAGTCAGTGCTACTTCCATCATTACCAAATATATTCTCTGTAAAGTGGTTACAACTTGTAAGCTGTAACTAGGAGTCATTTCCAGTTACAATAACGGTTCCAACTGGTAGATACTATCTTTCAAAGTGAATTACTAATGATGTGAACCCAACTTTTAACTAGTTTGCTATACCTGTTGCAACTCCCTACATCTATATTCTCAGACTACATACTTAGTTGCAAACTATGAGTATTATTACCCTGGCAATATTCCTCATTCTATAACTACGTACTGTGCAGGGGACGAACAAAATTATTCGTAAATTCATAGATACATGCTAGAATTGATATGTGAATATCTTATATCCTATTCACACTTGCTCTATGGATTTGTAAAGTTCAGTAATATAGGCTACTATACATCTATTGTCAAGTAAAAAGTAAAAAAAAAACTTTTTTTTTATTGTCAAGTGATCTGGTTCGATATTCGATAGCTCTTGCAGTAATAATGTAAATTCTGGTTTGAATTTGAACCTGTATTATACTAGTAGTTCTATGAACAGTAGATCTCACACAGTTTTCTCATCCACAAGTATCTGGTGTCACTTGTTCGCCGGCTTCTCCAGACATCATTCTGTGTAATGCATGCAATGAATAATCCACTTGTCAGCTGATTGATTATGAATAACTCTATAGTCTGATTAATCCTATCTTCAGAGTAGATGATATATATAGTGATATCGGAGTATGGAGGAAATTTCTTTTCCTTTCATATTATCCTTAAAATTCAAAATTACATCGACGCGCACTTAAAAAAGGAATATTCCTGCCAAATCTCATAGAATTCTATCAACGCGTTTGGCCGTAAATGCGTTACATGTATACGAAAGAAAATCAGAGTTAAAACATAGACCTCACTGCTTTCGGTCAAATATCGATATAAATTAATGAAGATTTTAAATGTATTTGTACATATACAGGTGTAACAAGTATGTAAATTATTGTCAGCAGTACCTGGAATTACTCATTTAATCATATAATGTAGATGTACATTAATGAAGATTTTCAATGTATTTATATATCATGTACACTATTAGCACAGGTATATCAACTACATAAATTGTTAGCAGTACCTGGAACTACTCTGTTAATAGTCTGATAGAGTTAATGGTGTGGGAGGTTTCTATTGAAACAGTCATCAACAGCATCATTGTCATCGTCATGATTTTCAACACTAACATCATTAATATAGGAGACAATCTCATTGGTTTCCCCAGAATATGGGTTGTGTATTATCTCTTTGGTGTGGTGTATTATGTATCAGTATTGATTGGGTGCCTGTGTAATCAATTCTCAAAGGTGTTTCCTTCAAGAGATATATCTCTATGATTGAAAATTAATGTTCAAAAGCATAGAGTAGCTCCATCAAAAGGATCGCTATATTTAGTTCATAAGATTCAGATTAATTAAATTTTTACCATTAAAATTTTAAAATTAATGTACAATAACATAGAATAGCTCCATCAAAAGGACTACCATTAGATTCAGATTAATTCAAGTTTTCATATTGAGGCCCGATTTCTAGGATACCTAGAAATGGGATATCCATTTATGGATTATTCTATAGCATATGGAATCCAATGGACCGTTGAATCATTATTCGATCTATAGGGTCGTTGGTACAAATTATCTAGAAACCGGGTCGAGACGGTTAATTATTTGAAATATTGATAACCGATGTCATGGAGGACAAATGAAACAAAACTTCTATAAAATTCATCCATTATATATAACAATTTGAAGAAGAAAAATGTTTTAAGCAATACCGATTTCATGGAGGGCTAGTAAAACAAAAAGTTTATAAAATTCATCCATTATATATAACAATTTGAAAAATAAAAAGGTTTTGAGCAATACCTTTGTTCTATCCTTAGATAATTCCTTTCTGTTAAATCTACGAGTATCAACTAGTTTTCCATTATGAAAAACAGCCAAAATTACGAAAAATAATTCCAAAATTACGAAAAATCCCAATCACGACATAAATCTTCACAACACAACCCTCCACATAAAAACTAAACCTTCTGCAATGTTGCACAAACACCCCATTAAAAGGGTTGTTGCTACAGGTGGTCTCAATTTTATTTATTATCGCTGGTGGGGTTGATTTAATTGCAGGATTACCTTGGAAATTACACATGCACCACCCATGTATGAAATGATAACTATACATGGAAAATATGTATGTATACTTCATTAGAGGGATGCAAGTGTTAGTAATGACTTGGCCAACCCTTACCGTCCCCCCCTCGTACCACTAAAACACCCCACTATTACTTCATTTCCTTACGCTAATCACTTTAGAACTGTATGTAGACCTGAGCGCGGTTTTATGAGCGTACCACGTTATTAAACTCTACTAATCCTCAAATTTACTCTCTCTATCGCTCTCTCAACTTGTTTAAAACAATTTCCAGAAATGTATATACTAGTCTCTCTTCAACTTTTACTCTCTGACGCTCTCCCACTTTCTCTCATTCTCGCTCTCTCTCTCTCTCTTAAATCTCAATATCGCACTCTCTCACTTAGTTAAGGTTTTCTAAGTTATTTGTTTTCTTTTGCTTTAGTTCATTGTTTTATGATGTTGTTTTAGTTTTAACTTAGAATTGTATGGAGGGTTAAGTGTAAGAGAGGGCCGGCTGCGCTCTAACTTCGCCCTCCTAGGTTTTTAATAAAGGCAGCGATTCAATTCTATTCTCTCTCTCTCTGACTCACACACCGCTTTAAACAATTACCAGAGTTTGTTTCTATGTACAAGACATGAATATAAAATAGAGTAGAAAGGTATGGGAGTCAAGTTTAGAGGGTTTATAATTTGTTTGCATCAGTATAACACAATGGGAAGCATTGTTGAAGGATAAATGCGTGTATTCATGGAAATTTGTGTAATTTGCGAGTGTATTTGTGTAAAGTGTGGGTGTATTTGTTCAATTTGTAGGTGTGCTAGTTACTATGAGTATTATAGCGAGAAAATTAAGTGTAGTATGGTATCATGGAACAAAGCAGTAATGACTTCATTTGTTTTTAAGTTGGTGTAAACTTTGAAAACGGTAGGTGATTAGAGGGAAGTTTCACGGGAGATTTTCAGTGCATGTTATACCGGTTGTAGCCAGCGGATAAAACTTTGATTAATTTGCGTGGAAGAAAGGTGGGTAGGTATAGGAATTACTCATAGGAGATAAAAGAGTAAGAGAAAGGTGAGGAAGGGATGAGAAAGTATGAAGGGGATAAAAATTAGAGATGGTAGAGAGGTAAAAGTCGAGGAGAAGTAAAAGTGAGAAAGGGAATGGAAAGATGAAATTTGAGAAATTGATGAAGAAGAACAAAATTGAAAATGGAAAAAGAGGAGGAAGTTAATATCAGTCATGTACAATTATTACACTTGAGTAAGAAGGTACATCAGGCTTATGCCCAAAACTGGCCCTTCTCAAATTTTTACTAAAGTCCAAATTGAATTGTAGGCTAATTTACCATCACTTATTAAAATAATTAACAAATATGGAGGATATACTAATGAAAACTAAAAAGTTGGAGGAAAGGAAATCAAAGCAATTGAGGAAAAAAAATTAATGGGAAAAATGAAAAAATATATAGATTCATGAAATAGAAATAAGTTGACTTAGAAATGTTCACATATATTGGCAACCCGCAAATGACGTATGAATACCTCCATAAGAACCAATCAAATTCTTTTTCCAATCAGCAGTGTAGTAATCCAGTGGAATTTGGAACTTCGAATACATAATATATAATACATATATATTTCGAATACATATATTTCCCATAATTATCAATGGTATATTCTCAGGTTCCTCCAACTTTGCAGGGACTTCCCGTTTTTAATATAGTTATGTATAATCCTATTTTTTTTTTCATTTTTCATTATACTGTCTTTTACTTCTTTTTGTCATTGTAATTATGTTTTTTGGGACAAATAAAGATTTGATTTGATTCTGTTCCTGTCGAAAAGGACAGAAACCAATTGGAGTGTTGACATCTGCAAACATCACATGTTATAAACACTCTCATAAGAACTAATAACATTGTTCTAGTCCGGCAGAGCCGAATATCATTGGAAAACAGGGCTTGAATGAACAGCCGTTTTTTGCTAATCCTGCCGATAACCCGATAAATGGTCGGCTATCAACCGGACAGCCTACTGACGTGTGCGATGGCCCATGATTAGCGTTCACTATAGTCACATTCACATCATACTGTCAGCATCCCGGATAAATATCATCCAGAGCTTTCCATTCAACCAATACTGTCACATTATAGTGAATTTCCCTTCAGTGGGATTCATTTTGAACTGTCCGCACTTCTCATATACACAACATGAATGTTTCCCATTCAAACTATACTGACAGTTTGAAGTGGATCTTGTCACTATACATGGGGTTCTCGAAGTGATGAATTGTTTGAGATTATCCCTGACGCCTACAATACGGGACTATATTGCCGGGTTATATCATGGTTGTGAGATTTATTTTAAATTGTCAGCATTTTCTCGTGAGTAATATCGTTGCTTCCTATTCAACGAATGCTGAAAGTTGAAGGGAGGGTCACGATATCTATTGCACTATAAATCTGTGGGCCAACAAATCACGTGCTATCTGAACGTTTGAATTTTAGAGCCTCTCTTCTTCAATCGACTGGAACTCGATGTTGGGAGGATGTGAGAGCTATTATAGACTAATCAATGTATGACACGAATTTTTCTCCAAAATTTTCCTTTAAGTGTGGGCACTCACCAGTTAGTCAAGACAAGACACGTTCAGTCACAATACTTCACATAGTACTCAATGAAGATAGAGAGTTCCGAATGATCTCATTTTATTCAGAATTTCATAATCTAGAAAAAAGGTGAGAGCAAATTTTTCTGTCCGATTACGAGATTTGGCAGAAATAGCTGAAAACTGGAGAATGAGCCGAAAGTACGAGGTTTTTGGGCCACCCTGTATCTAGCACAAGGAAATTTTGCATGAAGAAATGGTTCTGGACTTCTCTTATGTACCCAAATAATATATTGAAAAATCAGAACTACAATATAAATTGCATGCATCAATGTATATAGTGACTGGGCTATAGATAAAATAATAAGGTACTCTTTGTGCTATTTTTCTTTCAAATTTATAGGTGACAAAATACAAGATATGGTTAGAATTTCACATGTACAATTTTTATAAAAACGCTGCGAATTTGAAAACATGATAGAGTGAACTTCTAAATTTTGAGGGGAGTGAAAAGTGCCCCAAATGTATGAGAAGATCAGAAGACATCCCCTTGAAGTTTATGGGGGAGATAAATGTACCCCCTACTTACAGTTCTAAAAGGGGAGAGATCACCACTGCTGTATGTTGAGGGGGAAAAGTAAATACAACTCACAAATTCCGAAGGGGGTAAAACACCCCGTGTGAATGAAAGGAAGGGAGGAGCCCTTGAACCCCCAAAGTGAATAAGCTGGAACGAGTTGTACCCCCTTACATGATAAGGAAGGTTATACATAGTACCACTGAACCAATAACTGGAGCAACATATATTTCATTCACATAACTTGAGGCATATACGCATTATTAAAGCCTACAAGGGTATCATCATTCACCCCAAACAGATGACATATGGGGCTGATGAATGTGTGTTCCTCTGAGAGAGAGAGAAATGTGAAAGAAATAGCTCGAGGAAGAGAGAGTATGTGAGAATATGAGAGAGTAGAAGAAAATAAGAGAGTGAGAATAGGAGAGAGAGAATATGAGAGAGTAGAAGAAAATGAGAGAAAGAGAGAAAGAATATCTGAGAATATGAGAGAGTAGAAGAAAATAAGAGAGAGAAGGAGAGAGAGAATATGAGAGAGTAAAAGAAAATAAGAAAAAGAGATAATATCTGAGAATATGAGAGGACAGATAAATTGAGAGAGAGAGACTGAATGAAGAGGCCTTAGAGAAGAATGTAGAGGCAAAGAAAAGAGGAAGATAGTGATAGAAGGCAATCTTTTAGAAGAGAAAGTGAGAGGGAAAGGGGTGAGAGAGAGTGGGTGAGAAAGTTGCAGTAGGTGAAAAGGCATTGGAGAAGAATACAGGAAAGCAAGGGAAAAAGGATGATAGAGACAGGGAGGAAGCTTTAATGGAATATAATATAGGGAGTAGATGGAGAGCGTAGTTGGTGGTGAAGAGGGAGGGAATGTAGGAGAAGAGAAAAGAAAAATAAAAATGTTGAAGGAGAAGAACATGGTTAAAATGACAAAGAGAGACGATAAAGGTAAAACAAAACTATAGAAACAGTGAGAGAATTGAGGGTAGTTGGCAAGGAGGATGATATTGGAGGAAGAACAGGATAAAGGAGAAGAAAATACGGTTGAAACGACAAGGAGAGACAAAAGAGATAAGGAGAAGCGATTGTAACAGTGGGAGAAAAAGAGGAAGAGCAATAGGAATCGAGAGTAGTTGGCAAGGAGGATGATATTGCGGGAAGAGAACATGGAGAAGAGAAGGAGAACGTGTAGAGTAAGAAAAAGAGAGAGGAAAAAGAGTAGAAGTAGGATGTAGATGGAGAAGAAGAAAAAGAAGAAGAAGAACGAGGAAGGAACGGGCGAAGATGAAGAAGAGCTGACATATTATGCGAAACTTTCCGGCTGTCACGCATGTCATGGTGAATTCCTCAGTATGGCGGGTCCCGCCTCAAAAAGCTATGCCTGCAAATGTGTCACAAGTCACCAACCGACACAAATTTCATCAACCAGCCAACACACCATGAATCTTACCATATTTTTGCCCTTTCACCCTGACACCATTGCTTGAGTGGGAATCAATGATGTCACCCATACGGAATACTGACATCTTCAAGTGAATGTCACTGTAGAAGTCACAAAATGCCTCAAGCGAACGCTTTTAATTGATAAATATTTTCCAAGTTGTCAGGAAGAAGATGTATGTTTGCAAAAATGCATGACGAATGTTGGGTTTGGATATAACGTATTTTGAAGCTGAAGGATAAGCTAAGGGGAGCTAAAAGATTTGAAAGGATAGTTAACGATGATTTCAGTGACTAACAAACGTTTTTGAACACATTCCGTTTTCCATTATGGAGATAAATGTGAAGATATCCTATTTGAACAATTTTGCAAGTTTTTGCAATTTGAGTTTGGTGAGTAATTACTAGAGATGTATTATTCACTGTTTGATGAGAGACATATGATTTAAAAGGATGCTGTGACTGACAAAAATGACATTGAACACAATTCATTCTAAATTATGAATCAAGTGTGATTATGAATCAATTCAATCGAATTTGACTTATGATGCATGATTTTGGACCGCCTTGACGAGCCGAGAAGAATGAAGTTTAGTACGATGAAATCTGAGCATTGTGTCAGAAGTTATAAGTGTTTGAAATTTTGAAACTTGTGGAGAGGAAAGAACAAGAAGTACAGGAAGAAACATAGGAATATAATGAAGAAGAGGAAAATTAGTCATGGTTAGATATAGTTGAGGATGAAAAACTAATGAGAACAAAAATGATGCTAGGAAACTATTTAGAGAAACAAATTTCGTAGAACATGATGCAAAGAAGAAGGTAGAGAACAAGAAGAAAAAAGTAATACTAGAAGCAACACGAGGTAAATACTAGCAATTAGTAGGGACCACCCCTATACCTTGTCCCTCTGCAAACTAGTTCCAAAGAATGTTGAACAACAAATTCTGACGAAAACAAATAGATGAGTTTGCTGTTATGTTGCCGCCGAGCGCCGACTCTGGTTGCGAATTGCTCCAGAAGCAATTAGCGAGGCTGCATCACCAGATTTACTGCGAACTGTAAACATTGGTTAAATGGGAAGAAGTGATCTGACATATGCTGACAGTTTAAACTGAATCTGACTGCAGTTTCCTCTGTTCTCGCTTGTCCGTCCATTAGAAGTTTGGCAAATATTGACACAAACTGCAGAGAAATTTGAGATGTGTGTGTTCATATGGAGAGAAAATCTCTAGTTGCTAGTTGGAGTATAGTATTGTGAAAGCTTACCAACATAGAGAAACAATAGCGTAAGTAGATATCCTATGGTATAGGGCGTTTATGTCGCAACTTTTACTGTTAACTCAAGCCGATTATTGTAGATTTTTACTGTTTTGGCTACTGCTTATGCTATTACTTCTCTATGGTACCAAACTGTAAGGAACGATAATTCTAGTTGAACTCTATTGATGGCTTATGAAGTCATTTTTTCTAATTTGTATCTAATCAGAGACAAAAACGTATATCCATTCGAATATCCATCCAATCAACATATTTCATAAATGTTCATCCAGCTATGTGACATGGAATTTTAAGAAAAAAAAAATAGTCATATAATGAGTGAGGATTTGGGTGTTTTCACGAGGTATATTCTATTCTATAAGTTTTCGAGGTGTAACATCAGTTTTAAATTGAATACAAACATGAATCTGAACCAATATATAACTTGAATCTAACTAATATCGGTGTTCAAACCCTGGTTAGAGTTCGAGTTTGAGATAGCTTGAGTTGGAGATCAATCATTATTACAACTAGCCTTTGAGAGTAGACGTCAATATTGTGTTTGTCCTCCACCACAGTGAGCCTCCAAACTACACCATTATTGCTTTGAATCCCAGGGGAAGGGTGGTTTGTTCCAGTTTCTATGTACTGCAAATACAACTTTGTATACTACCTAGATATTATTTGTGATCCACTGGATGCTCAACTACAGTATAAAACTACTGTAATGATATCAGGATTTCTTTCAGAGTAGTAGGTAACCCGTGCTCCGCAAGGGTCTATTTTGAAACTTGACGTAATGAAATTCTTGAAGAATTGAAAATATGCCTATAACCATCCTCAGTCAATTAAAAATTTCTGTGCTAAAATTTCAAGTTAATCAGTCCAGAAGTGATGATGTGTCAAACATAATTTTCCCATCCCATACGTATATATAAGCCAGTTCTTTACTTCATTATAGTATAGATAACATAAATAGGTCTACTCCTCATCCAAACAATAGTGACATTGAAGGGAATCGCACTGTTTATCGATATTATTTACTGCCTTAGATTAGCTTTCTGCATATATCGATATATACTGTCAAAGACTGTGAAATCCATTTTCTATGAGCCTCACTATCTTTGAATCACATAAATGAATAAATAAATGAATACATTAAAAATATCTATAATCATTATCATAGATGACTTACTTATAATAGAATAACTAATCCAATTTTGTTGCTCTTTATTGTACCATTTGGTCCCATGTCTACAATTCCTATTTTGTTACTGTATATCGTTATGTAACATTTTACTATGTCCATGAACTCTTTTGTAGTATGTGAAATTGGAACTGTATCGAATGCACAGTGGGTAGTAGGATGGTATGGACTTCCGACTGTCAGCATTGTAAGAATGGGTAGCATTGAATTTTTAAATAAGGAATGCTGACAGATTGAAAGGGATCGTACTGACCCATGTCGTTTAGTCGAGTGTCAGCATTGGTCGAGTGGAAGGATTGTATGTTGTAAATGAGGCAAACTGACAGTTTGTAGTGATTCGCACCATAGTTTGGTCCATGTCTGTTGATAAGTACAGAGCATAGTATAGGATATATAGCTGCTGTGTGCTGGGTTCTCCGGAACAAGCATTTTGAATTCACCCTACAGGACTTGGACTGGATGATGCTTCCGTAGTGTTTGAATATGTATGATACCGCCGCTCTTGAAGCTGCCGATTGGAGAGAGAGAGAGAGAGAGAGAGAGAGAGAGAGAGAGAATTAGATAGAAAATGGGAGAGAGAGAGAGAATCATGGTAGAGAGAGAACTATAGAGAATAGTGGGAGAGAGGGAGAATCATGGGAGATAGAGAATTAGAGAGAATAATAGGAGAAAGAGAGAGAACTAGAGAGAATCATGGAGAGAGGGAGAGAGAGAATTAGAGAGAATAATGGGAGAGAGAGAGAATCATGGTAGAGAAAGAATTATAGAGAATAATGGGAGCGAGGGAGAATCATGGGAGATAGAGAATTAGAGAGAATAATGGGAGAGAGAGAGAATTACAGAGAATAATGGGAGAGAGGGAGAATCATGGGAGATAGAGAATTAGAGAGAATAATAGGAGAGAGAGAGAGAATAATGGGAGAGAGTGTTGAGGAGATGGGAGAACCAGAGAGATGAACCATATAGAGAAATGCACAAATGAGTGAAATTGTGAGGGAGAGTGAGTGGGTGAGTAAATCACTGAGTCGAAGTGAGAGAGAGGGAAATACGGTTTGTGAGTGGGGGATATAACCCAGTAATGAATATCCAATTAGTAGAGTGACAAAGAGAATTTAGTGAGAAAGTTAGAAAGAAATTGGGCAAAAAAAGAAAATGGTATACTTAAAATACTATTAGTTTTTTTTCTCCAAGAATTGTATGAGGAAAGAGACTGTGAAGGGGAAAATGTGAAAAATGAAAGCGAATGATAGTGGGTTTGAGAACGATAAAGATAAATAATATTAATGGTGGAAAGATAGGTAAAATAATGTTCATTCGTATTAAAGCCTCTTATGAAGAAAGAGATTGAGACGTGATGCAAGATTATTTGTGGAAGAGTAAGAACTAAATGATATAGAATAATAGTGAGATACTGTATTAGATGCCACTCGAAAATACAAATAAGATTAGATAGCGTAAACTAAATTAAAAAAAAAAAAGAATAGAGAATCACTGATAAAGGATTAGAGGAGAAATTTCAAGTAATGGTATCAAAGAGATACAAAGAGGTATCAAAGAGGTACTGGAGTTCAAAGATGAGAAAAATATTTTCAAATTAGAGCACAAATTTTGAGCATAAGGTCTTGGAACTAGATGTGTTTATATGAAAAACATAGAATGGGGACTATTTATTCTCTATAATAATTGAACTTCAAATAGTCCCATTAAAATACCTTATTTCCAAATTATTATATTCACGATTCAAAATTTTAAATCATCATTCCTGGTCCGAAAATCAAGTAACGAAGCAGTGTGTGATAACATAACCTTATCTTTTGGACAACATTAACATTTTATCAAAATTTTTGGAGAGAAATAGTACAGGCTCAGCCTAGTTTTTCCTCCAATGTCATAATTGTATTATGATTATAGTATTCTATACAATTTTTATTATTATTATCATTATTATTATACCTATTATGTTCTGAGAGAAATTGAGAACAAAATAGTGGAGTATAGAAAAATACATATAGGGGTGAGAGAAAGAGTGGAGAATTAGAGGAATGAAGAGATTAGTTTAGAGTGAGATGAGATGAGAGAGAAAGGAAAGTATAGCCTAAAGGAGAGTAACAACCTTCTGGAAGCTGCAGATGTCGAAGGGGGACCCCTTCAATATTGTCTGTCGCTCGCTGGACAAGATGACCAATTCGTGGCATGGAAACATGTTTTGGGGTCCTGGAGGGAAACATGTTTCTGTACCACAGCATGTGTTGTTGGTAACATGTTTGTTGCTGTCAACATAGTCACATATCGAACTGGTGAAGGAGAGAACATGAGATAGAAAAGTGACTACTAGTCTGTATGTGGAGAGTATCGTATATCATATTCTATGAATTTTGATATCATTGATTGATGTGTAGTCTGTGGGTTCGAAGTACTGAATATCATATTCCAGAAATATTTATATTCTATAATATATCGAATATCATGAATATAATATTTATATTCTATAATATACCGAATATCATGAATTATAATTAATATCTCTGTTGAAATAATAGGAGTATGGAAAATTGAAAAAAACAACCTTCAAGTTGCATTATTTTCATATTTTTCAATATCATCTACATGTTCCCTTGATAAGCTGCTGAATTTTTTACCATATTTATGTCTCCATTTTGAGTTCTACAAGTTGAAAACTCCAAAAAATTACAGGAAAGAAAATTAAAAGCTCCATATCACTTTCGAATTTATTTCATAATCTGCTCTTGTTTTAAGTAAAATTTTCAATGGATTCACACAGTGATGTACTAATAAATGTAGAATTTTTCGTTTTTTGAGATTTGAGAAAGGCCAGTTAAATGTTAGTCGTAATTTATTGATTTCGTAAGTAGCAATCGGAGAATCCTTCTTTGATTGGTTCTCGTGAAATTAGGATTAAAATTTAACCGGATTTTGTGCAACCGGCTTTAAGTGATACTGTAAGTAATCTTGAAATTGTTATTCGTAGAGTCTTTAATTAACAAACTTTTGTACCAATTCGACTTGAAAACTAATTTCTGTTTCCTTTTTCTTTATAGGTAAGAAACTTATTCATTACTCTCCAATATTCAAATGGCTCTTCTATATTCAATTTTAGGTGAGTTTTCACATACAACATTTATCTATTCTATTATTATATAATCTTCATCAAAGAAAAGTAGATATTTCCATATTTTAACCCATTTATAGGTTCTGATCTTCAACTTGTCCACAAATATAATTCAATCTTCAAGGATTGAACATTTCAGATGTATTTGAACTATCTAAATATGTATCAAGAATCTAAGGTAATACCAGAGACAAAATTATACAAGTGAGATGTACCGGGTTCGACTCCCGGGGTCTGGGCGCAATATTTGGACATTTTCATTCATCAAATTTCCTTCTGCTATTTATTTGTTTGGTCAATATATGCAGTAACAGAAGTCATTAGTTCTATTTATATAGCTTTAATTGAATATTTGAAATAATTATACAGTTAAGATACATAGTTATTGTAGGCTATTCTCCCCTCTCTGGTAGTGCCAACAAAACGTATTTCTCATCCCATTCACAGGCTATTTTTCCCATTGATGAAATTGCAAATTTAAAATATTTTAATGTGAACATGAAAATTAAAATTGATAATTTGCCCATAGCTTTAACTACTGTAATTGAAAAACCAGTTTACTTTCCATATCATCTCGATTCTTTCGCCGTTTAAGCGAAAACTTTTCCGCTCAACTACTTTCCAAAAGAATTCCTCTCTTGAAGCACTTGAAACTTTTCCAAAGAAGATTTTCCTCTATAATATAAATGGCTGATACAGGATCTGATGTGGTGTAGCCGAGGAATGGTGTTCCCTCGCAAAATGTTCTTTTGGAACGGATGGCGGAGGAATCAGCTTAGCTTGGCACTGCTATACAGCGGCCCTCATTTTACTGTAATCTTCCGCCTTTGAATTATTCATCCCGTGTCTCTCTCTCTGTCAATCACTCTCTCTCACTCTCCCCATCTCTGCCTCTCATCCCTTGTCTCATTTTTACTTCATCTCTCTCTCACTCACTCCATCTCCCATATTATTCATCCCGTGTCTCTCTTTTACTCTGTCTCTTCCTGTCACAATTAAATCAAATCAAAATTTATTGCCATAAAAAACAAAATACAATTTCGTTAAAAATTTTTAACAAGAGATTATTATGAATAAGAATACATTTTTTTCTTTAACAAATCAATTCATAACTGTCTCTCTCTCTATTCGTCTATCTGTCTCTGTATACCTATATATTTCTCTCCAGCTATAAAACTTAGTGAATCCTTTAATGCAGACGAGGAAAGCTATCTCTATTTTTGTACGAATTTCGCTGATCAGTTTCATATTTTGAAGTTTGTGGTTGGAAACAATAGAATGTGGAATGTGATGTGAATCAATGAAGCGTGGTATCGTAAATCGTACATTCAGTAATTCCAACATTTCATTCAATAATAATTCATGTTTTGGAATTATTGATATTAGTTAACATTCGTTGAAAAATTTGTAGTTCTCTGTTTATAAGTATGAGCATCTCTTGAATATAATGCAATAAATATTTTGGCAAATAAAAGTATTTTCTTGTCTACTGCTGTGTGCTTTCGCTTCTAGGTGGACAGTTTTCAAACAACGTATACCAATAGAAGAAATTCGTGTTGATCTTTATTCCTAATCATGATTATTTTTTAATATTATTGCCGAATAAGGCGAATGTACCGTAATATACATAATTTATCAAAAGTATATTCATCTTCGTATAACTTTCTTGCAGTCTTATAATATTGCTTGAACTCATCTAATCAATTTTATTTCGATTTGGATCTAATTTGTTGATAATGTCCGTGTAATGTTGGTTTGCGTTTTTGTTTTTAAATATTTTCCATTCTCTATTTGCATCGAATGAAGCAGAGCCTACTATCATCATAATGATTTGTAGTGAAATATTTAATCGTTTTATTCAAATTCCGAATACTATCCCACCAAAACGTACTCCAGTTTCATTAATTTAGAAGCACTCATGTAAATATTGCAGGAATTCTTCCTCTCTTATCTCAGCCTAGCTCTTCATACCCTCTCTCTTCTACTTCATCTCTTTTCCATCTTTCTCTCAACTCTTACTATCTTCTTCTCTCTCTTCACATATTTTATTGTCTCTCTGTTATGAAAATGTACAATACACCACTCACATAATTATGCTAAAACCTAGTACTCCAATATTCCAGTCGTAGGCATAAAACTTAATTCATCTCTGAATTGTTCTAGTCAAGTTTTTCTTAAATTCATCTCTGAATTGCTTTAGTCAAGTTTTTCTTTTTACTGTTTCTATTTCTCCATAGTTTTCATTTTCAGTTTCTATTTCCCCCATTATTCCATCTCCTTCTATCAATACTATTAATTCTCCTTCCTCCACATCATTGTCCTGTTTTGAAAATATTGCATATTTCAACTTATAAATATAATTAGTCCGGTCTGAATTGAATTCCCTACTATCTCTTACCTCAGCCTTTCCTCATCCTCCTCTTTACTCCAGTAATTTGTCCTTTTTCTCCTTCCTATCAGTCATTCTGTCCTCCACTATGTTCTCTCTCCCTTATTCCCTCTTTCTCCATATTTCTCTCTTCCTTTTCATCTCTCTCTCTCTCTCTCTCCTTTTACCTCTCATTTCCCCTTTACACCAGTAATTTATCTTTCTTCTCCTCCACTATTTTCTCCTCCATATTTCTCTTTTTCTCTTTATCACTCTCTCTCTCTCTCTCCTTCTGTTTATCGCTTTATTTACGTCTGCCAGCAGGCAAAATAGAGTAAGCACCACCTCAGCATCCTACCCTGGAATCACCATGTTGAAATATTCAGCCACAAGTACTGCAGTATGTCTCACGGGCAGCAAGAGGTGGCTTTTCACTTTCAACTGTCAGCATTTCTTGCAATTTGCTTACCATTTAACCGATGCTGACTGATAAATTCCCATTTAACCAATGCTGACTGAAAGTGAATCTCTGTATATACTAGTACACTACCGGTTCATGCTTATAGTGTTCGGCAAAAATCTTAGAATGACGTTTAGTGGTGTTTGTGTGTGTGTGGTGTGTGTGTGTGTTTCTGAAGTCTGGCTGAAAATTGCTTCTTTCCAGATGTGTGAATAATTAATGCCCATTCAGCAGAATTGCTAAGGGCAGTCAAGCGTCACTGCTCTTGCTGAGTTTCCCTTCTCGCTCTGACATTCTATCAATTTTATTCCTTTCTTTTTTTTAACACCCGCCTTTGCCGACGTATCTGGTTTTTTACCTGTATGTAGGCTATGCCTTTATTTATTAATACATTGATACATAGGTTACAATATAATTCTCAACTATGAATGATTGGGGAAGGAACAACAGGCTTAAAGCCCAAAACTGTTCCCTTCCAAAATTTAGATAGAAATTATTGTCAAATTATTATTCATTAATCTATATTATAATAAAGGAAACAACTGGCTTATACACATACGGATAGGAAATTTATGAATGACGCATTATCACGTCTTTACTACAAAATTGAATAACTTGAAATGTTGGATATAGATTCTTTATTTACCAAAGATGTTTATAATAGGCTTTCTTCAATTCTAAAAGATTTCATAAGTGAAGTTGGTCAAGTTGAGACCTTTGCGGAGCACGGGCTACCTGCTAGTTTTTAATATTTAACTTAAAAATTTAACTTTATAATATAAAGTTAATAATATTTAACTTTTTCTCATTGATCTTCTCTATAAAGTCAGTGGAATAAAGGAACGTAAAGTTGCAAATTCTCAATTTTTTCTGTCGCTTTTGCTGATGTATGCCTAATGTAGGTAGTTAGTCTATGTACTTTTTGGATTCAATTACCTGCTTTATAAAATGAGTGGGAATGATAGGACGCCATTATTGCCAACTCTCATCTTCCACCGCTTTCTTTAGTGGATAGATGTGATTCAATTAAACCTGGTATATCTGATACTGTTTAATATTGAGTGTTTGTTGTTTTTAATACTGATCAATTCCAACTTGAATATTATTTTAACCAGGAATGTGTAATAATGATTAATAGTAATAAATGGCGTTTATTCAATTTCACAATAATCGCATTGAAAACCAAATCAATTTAAACATTTATCGTTGGCTTTCTAGCCGTCTAAAGGAACGAGGAAAATTATCTTTCCATGATTTTATGAAAAATTTTCATAATTGACATAAAATAATCTGGTAGCTCATTTTATTTCTTTATATAATACAAAAGATTTGGCAACAACGCTTAGTTGGAAAATCTGCTTTGTCTATTGACAGACAATGATAGTAAACCATAGTTAATCAGGTGCCGACTTTATAACAAAAATCTGACTATAGTCCAGTTTGTATGGTACTCCACAGCAATCATGAATAGTGGTTGAAATATCAATGAAATTCGAGTTTCCCGTTGCAGATGAGGAAATGTGGGGTTGTAACGTGCATTAGTTGATTAATTCAGTTGGAGAGTTGAATGAAACCCACCAATAACATGATCGGACCCTAGCCAGGCAAATTCTGCTTAATTGCTGGGATTAATTGCTGATCAAATCTCTTAGCGTAGAGGTTGTTAACGGAATCTCCCTCTTCTATCTCTCATTCTCTTTTTCTTCTCTCTTCACTTCACTCGTTTATATTTCCCACATCTTTTGTTTTCTTTTCATTCTCCTCCGACATCTAATCTTCCTATTTCCCCTCTTATAGTTATCTTCTGCCACCTTGTCTCTCTTTTCTCTTTCTTTCTTCCTCTTCTCCCTCTCCTTCCATCACTTCTCTTCCTCTTCCTTTGTTTCTCTTTTCTCCATTTAAATTCAATTTATCATCCTCATAATCTCTCTTTTGTACTCTGTCTCTCTCTTATTCTCCATTTTTTTCTTCCTGCCCACCTCTCCTGCAATTCTTTATTCTATTATCTCTTTCATTATCTTCTGTTCGCCATCTTCATCCCACATCCTTCTCTTTCTTCAATCTCTCCTCACATTCTCTTCTCCCTTCTCTTCCTCATCTTCACATTATTTCCCTCTTCATTCTACTTCTTCTTGTCCTTGTTCTCTTTTCTCCAAATTCTCCTTCCTTCAATCTCCATTTAACACATTTTTCTTCGGTCATTACTCTTTGTTCTATTTCCCATATCATCATAAACTTCTTCTTCTCCCTCTTATGCTACTTTATCTTCTTGTTTCTCTTCACTCTTCTTTTCTCCAACTTCAACCTCTTCGTCTTTCTTCCATTTTGCTCTTTCCCCTTCTTATATTTATATTATATTTCTATTCCCTTCTTTCCAATATTTCTTGTTTTCTTCAGCTCTTCCTCCTCCTTCTCTCTTTCTATTCCACTCCCTTCCTATGCCCTATCTTCTACTCTTTTTTTCTAATCCTTATTTTCCACTTCATCTTAAACTCTTTCTCTTCTTCTTTCTACCCCTTCTCTCTTTTGATTCCCAACTTCTGCTTCTCTCTTTCTAAGACTCCTCCTCCTCCACTCCGTCCTCCTCTTCCTCCTTCTCCTCTCAATCCTCGTCTTCTCACCCCTCCTCCTCTTCCTCCTCTCAATCCTCGTCTTCTCACCCCTTCTCCTCCTCCTCCACTCAATCCTCGTCTTCTCACTCCTTCTCCTCCCAATCCTCGTCTTTTCACCTCTTCTCCTCCTTCTCTCAATCCTCGTCTTCTCACTCCTCCTTCTCCTCTCAATCCTCATATTCTCACCCCTTCTCCTCCTCCTCCTCTCAATCCTCGTCTTCTCACTCCTTCTCCTCCCAATCCTCGTCTTTTCACCTCTTCTCCTCCTTCTCCTCACAATTCTCGTCTCCTCACTCCTCCTTCTCCTCTCAATCCTCATATTCTCACCCCCTTCTCCCCCTCCTCCTCTTCCTCCTCCATTCGTAACTCTCTCAATTTTATCCCCAACCTGGTAACAGCATCGCAAACCTTAAATCATATGCATTCCATTCCACACACCTCATTACACTGAGATTATAGCCAGCTTTAGAGCAGCTCTATTTAAATCCCTGCTTCATGTGCCTGATATCAGTGAACTTCACCTCAATCCGTCAGTATCCTTCATAAATTAAATCAATACTTCCCCATACAATCAATGCTGACTGGTGTGATACTAGTTCTATAGTAAACTTCACTTTAAACTGTCAGTTATCATTCATATATAACATTACAGGTTCCCATACAAACCATGCTGACTGTGTAATCTGAATCTCAGTACAGTCCCCAGAACCTAATTGGAAATTTATTCCTGTGCAATCTGTTTCCATGTTGTATTGGTTTGAATAAGAATTTAGTAGTCGGATTTGGATCACAATCAGGGGACAAGTGGAGTATTATTGACAGGATAATACTCTAGAATTAATCTGATTTGAGTGCGAATTAGTATTCATATTACTCACCTTGATTATATCGTTTATATCGAGATTGGTTGGTGAAAGATCTAGATTATTGAATCACAATATTCTACAATCCTATAATCCAATATTTTAATATCCTACAATATTCACAATATACTAAATGCAATATCATTCAATATTGAATATCAAATTCAGTCAGCTGAGCTTTAGTGTTTACGAGTTTGTTTTGCTTGAATGGTTCCAAAATTTTTTTAAATAACTCAATATTATTCGTTACAAGTGGTAATTGAGTGGAATATTTCTAATTGATTTATGAATTCAAGCCATCCAAATTCAAAATTTATAGTTTTCATTTTTGTTTTGAACTGACATTTTATCAAAATTGTACACGTGAAATTCTAACCTTATTTCGGACTTTTTCACCTATAAATTTGGAAAAAAAATAGCACAAGGATCATCTTATTATTTTATCTTCCAATGTTATTACATTAGTGTCATTTGCATTGTAAATAAATAAAAAAAATAAAAAAAAAATAATAAAAAAAAAATAAAAATATATATAGTAACCAATTTCTTTCGGGAGGCTACTACTGAAATTCTAATACTGAATTCATTGTACGATAATTTTAATCCATCAGAGAAATAAAAAATACAAATTCTACATTTTTTTTTGTACAGGACCATGGTTTGTGACCACACAGGTTACATTTTCAAGCTGACTGAGTACCTTTGTACCAAATCCTAAGTTCCCTTTTTTTTAATTGTTTATAATTTACGACATGTTTTTGCCATAATATTGGACATTGGTTAAAATTGATAAATTTTAATAAAGGAATTAATTTAATTAAAGAAATTGAAATAATTCTATAAAGAAATTGATGAAGACATAGGTTACATTTTCAAGCTGAAAAAGCACCTCAGAACCTAAATCTAAAGTATCCTTTTTTAAATTGTTGATTTACGACATTTATCGGCCATGATGCCATTATCAAGTTATTGAATAAAATGAAAATAAATAAAAATATCATTCATTTTTCTTTCTATTTAAGAGTAGCCCTAATGAAAAAGATAAATACAAATCCTATTTCTGAAAATTTTGTCAAAATATAATAATTTTTCCAAACTATTTGACACAAGACAGGAAGTTTCTAGCAAATATTACTCAATTTCCAACCACAAATCATGTCCAATTTTCTGTTTTTATTACGTTTGAAGCTCCAATTATCTCAACACCTGAAGTAACAACACTCCAATTGTCTTAATGAGAGTGTAATATAATTGATGACGAAAGTCATTACATATTTCCTTACTGTGTCCATTCATTTCCCTGCATATAATGGTTGCATTGGCACTACTTTTCCCAACCAATCTTGAACTATCTGTCCGTACATTGAACCTGTGGTGATTTCGGTAATGTTAGAGTTAGATATTCACTTCTAACTGTCAGATTCTCCCATAAAAAACATCAAAGCTTCTCCTTGAACCAATGCTGCGATCTAATTTCAATCTCACTACAGAGCATATATATGTATCTATATGTATATATATATATATGTATTGTAACTGTGTGTATAGATGTTCCCTGGGAAAAACTAGTCTTTGTTGGTTAGAAATTGTTGGCAAGAAATGGAGGCCTCTGATTGGTTGAAGTGGATGGTCAGGTTGTGTGAGGGGGTGTGGTTTCAGTAATGATAGGCTACTGCTCTCTTGTGGGTTTTGGTTATGATAAGATTGTGATGTTTGGAGTATCAATCATATTATTTTTCCATCAGGATTGCTTTCTCTTGGTGGATTTTTGGAAGCTAATTGAATAAACGAGATGATGTGGTCAGTTGATGACGTTTGGGGAAAATTCACTTTTGATTCAGAATGTTTTGTGATAGATTTTTTTTGCGGATAGATGTCTTTATGATAAAATTCTTGTCGGAGTATTATTTATTTATTGGATTGAGTAAACAATACATTAGTCTGAAAAGAAAAAACAGGCTATTGCCCAAAACTTCCTCAATTTCCTAATTTTGTTTTGGAAGGCATCCGAATAAAGTTTAACAACATAATGGTTATGAAAGGGAATTATGAAACAGAATTTTGCGATTTGTGCTTGATGGACTCTTGACGGAGTTTTGGAAGGATTCTGAATAAGCAACATGATGTTATGAAAGGAATTATGAAGCAGAATAAATTAATCCCTGGTGGACCATAGGAAAACAATTGAATAAACGAGATAATATGCTGGTCATTTGATGATTAGGAAAATTCACTTTTGAATCAGAATGTTTCGTAATTTATCATCCTATGCAGCAATGAATGAATATCAAAATTTTCTTGTTGGTTTTTGGAAGGTAGATGAATAAACAAGATGTTGTGGTCAGTTGTGATGTCATGAAATCCAATTTACTGTTCTCATAATTTGTTTTTTATTTTGAGTTTGATGTCATCAAACTGTATAATGTATTTCAAATTGTATAATGTGTTGAAAATATTGTATTGTGTGATGGAGGCGAAATGGGTTTCAGCCTGTTGTCTCCATTAAGAATAATAATTATTATTATTATTATCAAATTTAATATACTTTTTATTTTGAATTAGAGTATCATAAAATCCAATTTTAAATTTATTGTTTCCAACAAATCCACCAATATTTTTAAATTAGAAACCTCTCCTATTAGTTGTCTCTTTGATAGGTTATTTTGTGGTCACATTTGATAAGCAATTCTGCAATTTTGTTTTTACAAGGTCATTGAACTGAAGGATCAATGAACAATATGAAAATGAAATAATAATAATACTAAATTTCATTTCCATTAATATACAAACAAGCCATCTAATAAAATTTACGTAATATTCAAAAATACAATTGTGAAATTTACTACAAATATAAATGAACTGCATTTTTTCGGAAATTAACTCAATCAACCCATGTACTAGAGCAGGTGAAATACAATTTCATAATATTGATTTGTATTGGATCGAAAAATTAAGGAGTCTTTTCCCAAATAAACTGAAGGTTCATTGAACGATGTGAAAATATAATACAATTTGATAATATCGTTATGTATAGGATCGGAATATAAAGGAGTAAGGAAAGAAGATGAAATTATACAGTTGACAGTTATCTTAGGAGGAGAACAGAAAGAGACATTGAATATTATATTGAAGACAGGAATAAAATACAAGTGAAAAATGAATAAGCTTATGGTAACCTGTGGAATAGCACGGAGGGATGTAGAATATATTTATGATGAAGAAGCTCACTATATATGAGAAGATATATGATTTATGAAAAGATGCCAAATTATTATACCCTTACCACCGATCTAATCAGAAGCACAACTAGCAAAATTCCTGATTCGTTTCCGACTCTGCTCTTTTTCGTTCTCTCACACTCTATCTATTTTTCGTACTCCAATAGCAAGTATCATTGAAAAGAGTGAGAGGGTGAGCGAGAGAGAGATTGCGAATAAGAGTGAGAGAAAGCAGGCAATTTGGGAGGACCGCGAATCACGAAAAGTACATGCTTGAGCATGGCATTACACATTCAAATGATGTGGGGTCGCTGACTTGTACATGTTGTTATGTTGCTCGCTATCAGCATTCATAATATTCGCATCTTCTAGGTTCCTTGTCATCATCTTCTTATTCGTCTTCTTTTTCTTCTTCTTCTTCTTCTTCTTCATCATCATCATCATCATCATCATCTTGTTGTTCTTTTTCTTGTAATGTTTCTCTTTGTTGTTCACTATGTCTTCAGACATTCCTATTCTTCTTCCATAACTCTTGCGTTCCCTCCCCTTTTTTGTCTCCTACTCCTTTGTCTACTCATTCTTATCCTTCTCCTCCTCCTTATCCACCTCTTCCTCCTCCTCCTCATGTCTCCTGGTCAGTTCTTCTCTTTCTCACTTCTTCTACTCTGCATGTTTCTCTTTTTGCCTCTCATTCTTTATTCTGTAGTTTATCATCTTCCTCCATTCTTCTACATTGTGTTCTCAGTTTTTTTTTTTAATAAACTTCGGCCTTTTCATCTTCTTCTTCGCCTTCATTTTGTGCTTTATGTCCTTGCTTCATCATATAATCTACTATTTTCCCTCCAACTTTCCATTCTTCATAATTTTCCTTCCATCTTCCCCTCTTCCTTCCCAATTTTCTTCTCTCCTTCTCCTCACTTCCTTCTTCATTCCTCCATTCTACTCCTTGTTTCTCACTTGTTTTGATAGTTGTCCGGTTTTATATTTCCTTTCTATATTCTATTTTAATCTCTCTTTCATTATTTCTCCAGGTATTTTACTGTTTCGCTCTCCTATTCCCGTCTCTAGACCTTCTCCCACTTTTCATCTTCTTCTCCTCCTCCCTGTTCTTTTCCATCTTCCAACTCTTCCTCTTCCTCATCTAATCATCTTATTCCACTTCCCAGAATTATTATTCTTTGTTCGTGAAGAATGCTACGAAATGTCTCCTCCTTCTTCCATTTTTGTATACACTCTTATCCTTTTCCGTGCATCATCTCCGATTTCCTCTTTATTTTACCTTCTCCGTTTTCTTTCCCTCTGCTCAAATCCCTTGTCCTTACTCCTTTTTTATCCTCGATCATCTCTTTCCTTCCTCCTTCCTTTTCTTGCAAATCCCACATCTTCCCCTCTTTATCTTCTCCGGTGCTCTCCTTCTCTTCCTTCAATGGTTGAATCACCTGCTATCAAAATATCGGATCACAAATGCGAGGATGAATATAAAATCAGCGGCTAGCGGAAAATTGCCATCAATTTATTCTGATTCATAACACTCTCTATTATATGAGATGATGTGGGATGTACGTACCCATGGGCTCCAAGTCTCTACCTTTTTGTAGAAGATGTATCTGTACTCGAAAATACGCTTTCCCAAAATCTCTTCCTCAATCTAAGTACTTTGCATATATCGAAGTATGTGAAATACCTCTATGGTTTTACAGTTAGACTCATGGAATTTAGATTTAGCCTTAGGCTTTGAAACGTTTGGCTTATTCCCCATAAGTTCATGTGTTTCTTGGGTGTATTTAAAGTATCCATGGGAAGTTGACTTCATAAAACCGGAATAAAACTGAAATTACTCTGTATTAGGTGAAGTAAGGACTTCTAAATTCAAATTTTAATTCAAGACCACTGAAATCTCGAAAACTCATGTGAGGTGATAATTTATTACTTTCAGGGAGTTGAATTTTGATTTTTTTTTATTTTGTCTGAATTTATAATTTATTACTTTCAGGAAGTTAAATAATTAATCGTTTGTGTAACTTGCTGTTCTTATTCCTTGTTATTAATTTAAGGTTATTCTATTCCTCTAACATTAAATATCATTCCTTAAATATTGTTTTGTGTTGAATTAATTCAAAATTAGATTGATTGATGAATGTTTTATGGGGTTATGACATGATTTGACACATTTCACTACATTATAGGATGAACTATTGAAAATTCTGCATTCCACGTGAACTATACATTCAATAATTTGATTTTCTGACTTAGTTACATTGTTCCTTCTGTCAAAACTATTTAGGCTATTCACTGAATGACTAAGGCTCGGTTGCACAAAAGCGGTTAGATTTCAACCGTCATTAATCAGAGATGGCTTTTTGAAAAGACGGTTTCTCCGATTGGTTCTCGTGGATTTAACCACGATTAAAATTTAACTGGATTTTGTGCAACCAACACTTAGAGGGCTTCCCAGTTAAGTGGGAATCCCAACCTCTATAAAGTTAATCACAGCGAAAAAGTTCATCATCATAAGGAAAAATGAAAGACCACCATCGGAAATAGAAATCCAAATGATATTTGAAAACACAACTTTTCCTGCATGATATTTTCGTGTTTATGGTTCAACAAATGATTTATTTGGCAGTCAACGACCGAAAAAATTGTAATTAGAATCGATTCCAGTCAACTTCTGGTCCTCAAGTCGTTCCAAAGTTCAAGTTCAGCTTTTTTCATATGCACTGATCAACTTGTAATATTAACGGCCGTTTAAAGTTCAAGTTGAACTTTGTTTTGTGGTTGGATTAAAAATAAAACTGGTCCAGACTTCATTCAACCGGCAACGAAAGTTCAAAGTCCCTCAGGGCTGTGCCGAGATTCACTCCAAATCTTCAGCATTGAATGAATGGGGGAGTATTGATGCTGTTTTATAAACAATGCTGTCAGTTACTGGTCCACCTCTCCTTAGTAAGATTCAGCTAAAACGGTCAGTATTGGTTGAATGGGGGAGCATTGATGTTATTCCATAAAGAACTCTGTCAGTTTCCAAGTCCACCTCTCATTTCTTACTCTGTCACCATTGGTTTAATGGAAAAGGTTGATATTTTCTATGTAAGGAACGATGACTGTATAAAGTGAATTTGATTGTAACAGCATAACAACGTTTACGATAATAGGGTATATATAGTTTGGTTATGGGATGTGATATTACTTATCTATATAGGTATAATGAGGACTTAGCCTGGAGGTGGTAGTGAAGAAACATGGTATTTCTCCACCGGTTGGGAACGTGAAATAGTGAATGTGCACTTTCTTCTTTTTCAAAGTTGGATCAAATCCAAGACTTGTTGTAAGTCGCAGACGCGGAACCAGTTAGCAAGTAACGGTAAAACGGGATAGAAGGTATTCATTCTCCTGGTGCATCATGTTTAGTTGGATTCACTTGAAAATGTCAGTAATTGTCGTGAATAACGTGAAGGCTGCACATTAAATCAATGCTGGGAGTTTGAATCGAATCTCATCATAGCTAACTAGCGTCATCAGTATAAGGACAATTGAAAAAGGATGGAAACGTTGTAGACAAGGTCGTTGAGAAAGTATTGACCTCTGGGAATTATTTGAGACTAGCAGGTAACCCGTGCTCCGCAAGGGTCTATTTTAAAACTTGACGTAATGAAATTTTGAAGAATTGATGAAGAATATATGCAAAATTTGAAGTTAATCAGTCCAGTAGCTCAGACGTGATGATGTGTCAAACATAATTTTCCTATCCTGTACGTGTATACGCCAGTTCTTTCGTTTATTATAGTAGCCTACAGATGACTGACTACAGCTATAGGTATAGTTAGAATTGTGAAAATATAGTAGTTTATTGTAACATATTTGATATAGTAAAGGACATTAAGTGTGATGAGGATAATTCTTGGGTAAATCATAGCTTACATTGTGAATTGGAATATACAAAGTTAATGATATAGTTTAGAAGGAAATTTTATTATCTATATTTTTATAGCAGGGATATAATATAAAAGTATTATATTATATACTTATATATTAAGTATTCTTTCCTCTATGCAATAATTATAATCTTTCCTTTATTATAGTATCCTTTCTTTATTATTTATAATTTCCTTTATTATTGATCATAATTATTATAAAATCGTGTTACAGTATATTATTTGTTGTCACTCAGTAAATGTGGAAGCCTGTATACCTTATTTGATGAATTACTGAATGTTGTTTTTACCTTATTGAGTTGGATTTAGCCATGGATTAAGCTATACCTACTTGTCTTGTATCTATCTTGTACCTTGTTACTCTATTATTGAATGAACACGATTCACTTTCATCAAGTCTATACTGAGTTAATTAAACCAATAGAAACAGCTATCCTGGAAGTAAAAGTAACCCGAAGCCTAATGCAAGAAGTGAGAGGCAAGCCTTATCAAATTAGTCACTGATCAGGTCTTCATGCTTTGCTGTCTCTAACGTAATATAGCTGTACTTTCACTGAATATATTACACCTTTTCTTATAAGTCATGTACAATTTACAGTAATATATGGTACTATCATATAGAAATCAAACAAAACGATAGATTTCAAAATAAATGAATAAAATAAAATTCCCCATTACGTTTCGTCTCTTTGTGCTCTAATATTTTCCTCAAACTCAAAGAAACAGTAACCTAAACTAACACAGTTACCTTTACTAAACAGTAAACAGTATACTTTTAGTATGTATTAGTACACACACATACTAAAACAGTATACCGTTAACAAAACATCGAAATTATCCTCACATAAACTTTTACCTGCACTTAAAATTAGCTTGGAATTGTTCTCCATGATAATTATTATAGTCTATCAACAATATTATTCATATGAGAAATTAATTATCTGTCCTTCCTGTTAAGATTTATATAGGGCTACTGTTGAATATGATTAAAAATAGAAACCTAATTACCATTTTAAAATTGTTTAGTCACAACATTTTTCGGCTATATGATGCCATTATCATATAGCCATTATCTTATGGCATTATTATGCCATTATTATTCTCCAATCACTTGATATTGGCATCATATAGCTGAAACATATTGTGGCTAAACAATTTTAAAAGAGTACTTAGATTTCTTTTTTTATTTATATGATTTTTATATTAGACAGGAATATCATGCTACCAAAAAACCAAAGACAATGTGGATGATCTTTTATAATTTTTTATTGCATAGAGGAAAGAATACCTTATATAATCCCTGCTATAAGAAATATAGATGATGAAATTTCCCACTAAACTATAATACTTTGTATATTCTAAAAATCTAAATTACAATGTAAGCAATGATTTACCCAAGAATTATCCTCATCACACTTAATGTCCTTTACTATATCAAATATGTTACAATCAACTACATTTTCACAATTTTAGCCATACCTTTACAATAGCTGTAGTCAGTTATCTATACTATAATAAAGGAAAGAACTGGCTTATACACGTACAGGATAGGAAAATTAGGTTTGATGCATCATCACGTCTCAACTACTGGACTGATTCACTTGAAGTTTTGCATATAAATTCTTAATTAGCCGAGGATGGTTATAGGCCTCTTTTGCAATTCTTCAAGATTCCATTACGTCAATTTTTCAGTTTGCAAACTTTAAAATAAACCCTTGCGGAGCATGGGTTACTTGCTAGTGTTGAATATATGCTAACAAGTAAGCTCATCTCTCCTAGACGTTATAACTCAAAAATACAGTTATAATGCAGTTTTAACTGGAGAATACTCGTATCTATGCCCTAAATGGACACTAGTAAAAGTTGACCAGATGTTTTGAGCGGCATGATGTGTATATGAGCCTCACTTTCACAAATCATGCGCGCACTTTGAAAGCGAAAACATAACACTGGACTCAGTGAAAGTGTAGATTGAAAAAGGAATCAAAAACATACTAGTTGAAATGAGAAGGAAGATGAGGGATGAAAAACATGGTAAAAGTGATGAGGAGATGAGGAGGAGGAGGAGCGAGAGAGTAGAACAAGCATTTGCTTTCAGACAGGCTTATCAGTGACAACATTATGGTAGACACGTGTGACAAGCACGGTAATGTTTCAACAGGTTCAAATTTGACAATAGTTTTTGGTTTCATGACTTCAACGTAATTGATACTCCATCAATGTTTCGAAGGCTTATAAAAGTTTTATTTTTGTAGTATGCATATAAATATAATGTTATATCATACAAGCATTATATTAAAATCGTATAAATTAGAATTGGAACAGTTTTGGGTTTAAGTCTGTGGTACTTACTTTTCTAGAAGTTGTGTTATGTTAGATGATTGAATAAATAATTATTGTAATTCGCATAATCAAGAGGAATTGTTGACCATGTATAAAAAAAGATTACGCCCCGTTTCGGAAAGCCAATTATCTGCCCGAGCTCGGAAACCGGCCGATAATGTTTTTGCTATTGTATGTCATTTGCCATTTTTTTTTTTATTATTTTGATGATGATTCTTTCCGTTATGAAAAGTGCAATTCTAAACTTGAAACATTATAGGCTCGGTAGTAGGCTACCAATAGAAATGTAATGTACTATTTCTGTTGTGTATTTTGCTGAAATTGTTGAAAGTTTTTAAGGTTCCCATTGTCTGGTCTCCTAGACGCTGACTATGCCATTTGAATAATGTTCAACTAGAGTTGAACCATATATCTTTTTAGTTTCCGTTTCACTATAGTTCTACCCAGAGAGATAATTCTATACTCTACGTTTCATTTTGTCTACAATCATTGATATTGTATCAGATATTCTAAAAAATATAATGCAACGGATTTTAATAAAATTGTTTTTACAGTAAAACATTTTCTGAAGATAGCTCACCGAAAAGATGAAAAATTTCTCCATGGTTCTGTTCTATTCATGAAAATCAATACTTCAACTAAAATTTTCTACCATCATTCAATATTGAATTAATGTAACCGCTCAAATATGATTCAAATTCCCCAATGATAAAAATGTCTGTGTATAGAATCATTCTTTTTATTCCACACAAAAATATAGGTTCAATAATATAGGTTCAAAAATATAGCTGTATCAATATTTCAAACCAAACTTGATTGTATTCTTTTGAAGTATTGAAGATGTCTCATCAACAGATCAAAAACAAAATAATCAATACAAAATAAGTTTGAAATTTACAAACGATATAAGATTATATTCCTGATTTCCATAGCTTTCTCTCATCCTAGTTTGCAGCAGAAACGTTAGTATCGTTTCTCAAGCACACTTATATAGATGAATAAGAAAGAGTAGAATAGAACGTAATTCAAGAAAGAATGGAAGACATCTCATATTATTTGATCAGGTGGCGCGTGGATTGTTGAGGAATGAGTGAGAGAGAGATTTAAGTGTGAGAGAGAGAGTTAGTGATCAAAGGGAACCCATCATTCCCGCTCTAAGCTATTTGAATTCAGAATTTCACAAGCTTCCTTTGTAATACAAGTTGAACAGTCAACTAAAAATTCTCTTTCCTCTTCATCATAGGGAATTTTTCTTTTCTTATAAATTCCTTTCCTTTTATTCTCTTTCACATCATTCTATAACTGATTTTCTGAATTTGAAAATCCTGATCGTGTCTCCACAAAAATTCAACTGCTTTCTCAACCTATCAAACTCTTGCTCCAATTAATTACACATTTGATATTATTTTCTATATTATTCTGTCATATTTACTATATGGACATATGTGCTAAATTGACGTTTCAAGGGACAGCAGATAAATTTACTATAACGGGGTGTACTATATCGAGGTTTCACTTTACTCCCTCTATTTTTCTGCTCTTTTCCTCCCAATCCTCTTTTCTATTAACATTTTCTTCTCACATTCTATTATTTTTTCGTCTTTCTCTTCACACAATCTTGGAACATTGACCTCATAAATTCTTGACCACCACTACTAGGCTACTATACAAACCCACATATCGCACGTAAAGTACGGTATGTTCAAATATTTAACGGCGCCAAATTTAAACTGCCAAAACTTGCTTCAGTGTACCTAACCCACGCCATAGTGAATTTCTCCCCCTACGGTCAGCATTAGTTAAATTTGTAGCAATGATGTTATTCCTAGTTAATTCTGATAGTTTGAAGCGATCCTCAAACTATATCAGCTTCCTTTGCCAGATAGGAAATGCAACTCATTAATAAATTAATTCGGATTGCACTAGCTGGCTCCAAATTTATGCATAACCAAGGATTTATCATCTTTTTGCATCGTTGTTGATGGCGTACTAGTTGAAAATCATTTGCTCGCTATAATTCTCAAGGAACTTATGATTAATTTTAAACGTTAGTTTTCACTACTCTAGATACTGGAAGAATTCCAATTTAAATATCATCTTTAACAGGTAGCCAGTGGATTCATGTAAGGTATTTTCAAAATTGAAGATTTTGTTTATTGTCTAGATATATTCTAGTATAGAATTTATCTGTGGCGTGATCTAAATAAAAAATAAATTCAGTGATCTGAATTTATGTGATGAGACATATTTATGTTGAACATTATAATCCTATATGTAGGTCTTATTTATTAGTTTGTCTATTTGTTGTTATTGTTATTTGCGCATTTTATTAGTAACTGAACTGGGCCTGAAATAGCTTAAGAATATTTAATATATTTTATATAATTTATATAGTGATCTAAATAAACTTAATTCCCAGAAGTTGGTAGTTGGAAATTTTATTGCATTCAGCAAATGCTAATGAATGCAATTCAATTACTGAACAAAAATTAACTTCTTTCGAGCTGTTTTTCCTGTTGTCAATATTTGCAGATTCCAGGGTAATTGATAACGCAACGAATTTCGTTTAATTAGATTGTTGATCATTTATGAAAACCACATTATTCTTTTGAAATAGCATTGGAAGATCATTATTTATTGAGGAAAACAAATATTCGTTCTTACGGATTTAATGTTCATTTATTCTTATTGATGGTGTTTACTGATCACTTTTACGTTGCTTCCTCTCATCGTAATATATTTGTTCAAACGTTGATTTGTATATGGCTTCTGATTAATCATTATAACATGTCATTAGCAAGTGATGATGCTTCCTGAGTGTTCCCTAGAGTATTCCATATCTATTTTTCAATTCTTATATTAAACCTTCCAATTTGTTAAATCTAGGAATGTGAGTTGAATGAAAATTTAATTATTTTTCTCTTTTTTCTGCAGGTGAGTTGAATTCTTGTTCTCTTGAAATCTTCCCTTATCATTTGCTGCAAGGGTGAGTTATTTAACAAACAATATCTTCACATTTTTCCATCTTTCACTTTACTATCTCTGTTGAAAAAGAAAGATAATACTTGATTATTTAAACCAAAACTAAGCCATAATCTGCATCCACGATCTGTCATTTCAAAAAAAATTGGGTGTAAGGTTGTTATCTCTCTATCAATATTCTTAATTTTTTCATGTTTTACTACAATTTTCTGTTGAAAACAAAACATAATTTGCATTTATTCCATCACAACTAGGAAATTTCTGCATCCTGGATTTGTAATTTGAAAAAAAATGTGTCTAGGACTGGATTAGTACGATGTAATAACTGTCTTGAAATTGAAGCTATCAAAACTATTCTGAAACCTCAGTTGATGAATTTCTGGGAGAAAAACAGTTAATCGGAATTCAGTTGTGGGAGTCATGAGAGAGTTATTGTCCAATTGCCAGTGAAGCAAGACCTCGCACATCCAACTTGTATTGTCTTGCCAGTGATAAATATTGCCTAACGGGTTCCTAATTGATTGCTACGGCGCATTTCGAATACGATTTATTGGTGCCACTAACTGGAGATTTATGGCTCTGTTTCAACTTATCTGTGAATCTTGTGTGTGTCCCCCGACAAAGGAAGAAGTTTGTAATAAGCGTTATGATTCACTTTCATTGTGAGTGAAAGGGTTGAGAAGAAGATGAAAAAGAAAAAACCACAAGGTAAATGGATAAGGTAGATGATGATGATGATAATGATGAGAAAAGGAAGAAGAAGAAGAAGAAGAAGAAGAAGAAGGAAGAGTAAATAAATAAGTACGTAGTAGATGAAGAACAAGAGAAGGAATATTATCATGAAAAAAGATAACGAGAATAAGAGGGAGTAAATGACGAAGATGAAGAAGAGCTATTTCAATTAGTGTCAATTTAATAAAGATTTATTTTAATGTTTATTCTATTGTTTATTCCTAGTATAATGTTTGAACCCAAGGCTCAGTAAATTCCAGATTTCCTCAATAGAATTCTAAGTAATTAATCAATTATATCTCAGCATTTAAAAGGATATAAATGAAGAAAGTTTCATAAATTATTTAGCATATCAATTGCTAATCTTTTCCGTTTCATACCAAGAAGTTTTCACTTTCTAACCAACATCACGTACCTGCTAGAAAATCAATTAATTTAATGATAATAATCTAATTCAAATGAAATCTCAAATGATATGTGAAATGATTCAAATGAATACCGCTTAATGTAAAGCTGAGATATTAGCAAAATGTATTTTGAATAATTAGTGTTGATCAATCATGAGAGAGTGCAAAGAGTAGAAATATACGATCCACTAACTGCTGAAATCTATTGGCAAAAATGAAAGTCTGGAACAGTTTGTCTTGTCGACCAATCAGAAGTCAAGCTTCTATATTTCACCTAGTACCTGCTGCTACCTACTGGCATGATGGAGAGTTACATATTTTCCAGAGTTTAATTCCGATAACTCATCACTGAGAGATTGATGAGGAGTTAGTGATAAATCAGTTCGTTAAGTGAGAACTGTAAATAGATGAACTGAGTGAAAATAAAAACTGAGCTTTTTTCAAAGGGAAAAATAGAGAAATAACTAGAAACTGAGTCTTCGGTATATTCGAATGGAAAAACTATCTTAACAATAATAATGGTAAAGTAGGAACAGTTGGTGAGATCCTCACAGAAAGAAAAAGGTCACTAACCTTTCAAAGTTCAAAGTTCATTTTCGTCGTGCCTCGAAGATTTATTTTATCTTTTTCCTAAATGCTATCATTGCAATAAATAAATGCTTCGGAAGTGTCATTTTTGTTTCACGATTTTAAGTGAAAGTTGCTTGATGGAAAGTTTCTATTGGAATGTAATTTTTGTAGGAGTTTCTGTACCTATCAAACAAGACATTCAAATCTGAAAATCTGTAGTAACTGATCTGTGAAAATGGAACCTTACAATACACGTTCTTGGTATTTTTTAGAGTTCAGATACAGATATTGAAGTTGTTTGATAATCTAAGGCCCGGTTGCACAAAAGCCGGTTAAATTTTAATCGTAATTAATTTCACGATCACCAATCAGAGAAGGCGTTTTAGAAAAGACGGCTTCTTTGATTTGTTCTCGTGTAATTAATCACGATTAAAATTCAACCGGCTTTTGTGCAACCGCCATTAAGAGTTCATAATTAATGGTTTATAATTAATATAATAATTAATTAATAATTATAATTATAATAAATCAATATAAAAATTAACAGATAATGCAGAGTTCAGATATTGATACTGGAGTTATTCAATAATGTAATAATCACGGCGTTTAGGTCGATACGATGGCTCAAGTTTAATTTAGGCTAAGTTAGGCGACGTTAAATTCAATGAACAAATACATTTTGTCCCAAATAAATTATTACATTAATTTTAGTACGGTATACAGATGGCGTATACTATGGGAACAAATACTTTGGATTCCTTTAAAACAGTCAGCATTAGATGAACGGGAAGAAATGATGTTTATTTATGCATCTATTTATTGGATAGAGCAAACAATACAATAGTCAAAAAAATGTTGAAGTTGTTCATAACTCATAGAGGAATACTGACAGTTGATAGTGAAATCACACCAGGCAGCAAAACCAGAGCGCTGCACATTTCTTGTCCATGCTAAAAACCATCAATTTCAATTATTAATTAACTAACAATGACGACGCCACTGATGGTGAGGTGTGGGAGGGGGTTGAATTCGGGACACATTAATTATACACCCTGGAATTGTGGTTGGGGGCATAATATAGAGGGGAGGTTAATAGTGGTGGAGAAATTGAGAGGGGTGTAAAATAAGAGGTGTGATGGGATAGGAATGGGTAAAATTCAGAGGGGGGGGGTATGAATGGGTGATACAAAGGGTCGGGGGGGGGGGTATAGAATGGGTTGGTAGGGTAGAATCATAGAGTAGATGTAGTATAATTATGCTTCCTTGATTTTTTCTTGTTTTCTTTTTTCTTGGGCTAATTTTGAATATAAATAAAATTAGAAATATGAGTACCCTTATTAAAATTATTTAATTATTTAGTCACAACATGTTTCTGCTATATGATGCCATCACCAAGACTTGATATTGATTGATATTGTTAAGACAAGACTTGAAAACAGATTTGTATTTTTACTTTCCTTGCCCTATTACCATAGGTAAGGAAAGTTATGTTTCCAGAAAAAAATATAGGTACCCCAATTTCTTAATTTATGATTTATGCTTTCTTTTTTATATGGTAGAATTGAGAGAGTGTAAAATAAGGAGGTTAGAAGTTAGATGGGTGTCGCAATAGGAGGTATAATGCTACAATAAAGGGGGTGGATTCAGAGTGGTACAGTACCGATGGTTAAAATTCAAGGGAGTGTAAAATGGAGATGATAAAATTCATTGAAAAGTATAGGGAAATATTGTAAATATAGTATTCAAAATGAAGAATCTGGGGGAGTGTAAAATTTAGGGGTATAATCACAGGGAAACGATATTTATTTATTAGATTAGCAAAAACAATAAAACGATCGGAAAAAACAGCCTATTGCCCAAAACTTCTTCAATTTCCTAATTTGGTTTCAAATTGTCCAAATATTATACATAGGTAAAGTCCATTCGAATTTCTACACCAAATCACAATCTGAAAATACAAATTAGAATAAAAGAAACAATTTCTAATTTGGATAGATTGATAATAAAACTTCCGTAAAAACTTTAAATTCACAAAATAAAAAATAAAACCATTGAATTTCGAGCTCGAAAATATTACGTTCACAGGAGACTTTAATATAGTAAATAATTATGCTATCTTTTTTCTAAGGTATATAATTCAGAGCAGTTTGAAATGAAGTGGGTACTTGTCAGGGTATGTGAAATATATGGAGCACTATTCAGGGGAATGTAGAATAAAGGGGGTACAATTCAGGGCGAGTAAAATATAGGTATAGAAAGCAAAATAAAAACCTCAGTACCCTTTTTCAAGTCTCGAAAATGTTGAAACATGTTGTGATAAAATAATTCAAAAAGGGTACTGAGATTTTCATTTTGCTTTCTATTTATATTACAAGTAGCCCTATACAGAAAAGAGATAATAAAATATTGGGACCACAATTCGGGGGTACAATTCAGGGGGGTTGAAATAAGGATACACAGTAGTAGACAGTGGGTAAAATAAAGGAGTATCGTTAAAGGTGGGGTACAATGAAAGGGGGTTAAAATAGGGGTGGATGAAGTAGAGGGTTGGATTGAGTTATTGAAGAAGGGTGTTGCCTTGCGTGCGCAAGTCTAAATTATAACTACAAGCAATAATAATTATTGTGCCATCTAACAAAACGTCTCCACTAAAACAATAGTGTGTTGGATATTGTTCTGGTATGGGCGTTGAAGAGGGGAAGGGTTGTTGGTAACTAAGGCGGTGTGATTTGAACGGTTATGTCATGCTTAATATTCTCGTTTACATCATTCATCTAGATCATTCAATTTCCTCATTACATTCTCTCCTTTCTTGACTCACTCTCTCTCTCTCTAACTCACATTGGCTCTCTATTCAATATTCTACACTCTCTTTCTATCCTCCTCATACTTTCCGTAACCATGTCTCTATCCGGTAATATATTAACATTCTCTTCTTTGTCAACTCTCTCTCTCTTTCTCTATCTGTCTCTTTTTTTCTCTCTCCGACTCAACTTTCTCTCTCTTTGGCTCTCTATCGACACTGTCTTCATCTCTTCCCTTCCAAATACTTTTCGTAACCATTTCTCTATCCGGTGATATTAACATTCTCTTCATATTCATTATTCTTAATTCCTTCCTGTGTATATTGGATGTTTTCCTGGTAAACCAGATGATTTTTACAGATAAGTTTCTATACTCATTCATGAATAACTATGAATTGCCGTGTATAGCTGTTCAACCACTGAAGAAAGAAGAAAGTTTCTCCTCTATTTTGGGGTTCAATGTTTTCGTTTTGAATTGTTCATTTGTTCAATGAATGATTTTTGTTTAATGTTTAATCGGAATACTCATTGAAAGCATCAAAGTAGATACAACTAGTATTAGGTTAAACAATACAAATGAAAAAAAAATTATTATTGAGCGGAGTTAGGACTTTGAGTCCTCTACCACTTAACCTCGGAAATGAAAAAAATATTTATTAACAGTATCTAATACAACAGTACTTATCGTGAATAATATGTTTCTTCAATTTCTCCTTCTCCTCCACTCATCTTTTCTTCTCCTTTTGTTCTTCCGTTTCCCCCCTTCATTTCCTTTTCTTCTCCTTTTTCTCGAACATATTGAAGAGAAAAGTTCCAATTGGCGAACTATTTATATCCGTATTGGTTGAATATTTGGGTATGGTTGTGTTGAAAATTGTTGAAGTCTATGAAAACCCTTTGAAACATTTGTCTCTCTTTCTCTCTCTCTCTCTCTCTCTCTCTCTCTCTTCAATTAGGATGAACCTTATAGTGGGGCGGGTGGAGGATAGGGCTCTAGAGCAGTATAGTTGCAACCATACACTCTTGAGCATTAAAGTTTTATTACTCCGTAATAAAAGTTACTACCGCGGAAAAAGTGAATTACTTACTGTGCTCACTAACTCAACTAGTTCAATTTACTTTTCCTCGTCTTCTCCTTCTTCCACTTACATCTTTTATCCTTCTTCTGTATCTTCTTAGTCCTTTTCAATTTTCACTATCCATCTAAACTAGTTTGTCGTCTTATTCTCACATCCCTATATTTCTCTTTTTTTCCTTGATTTCCTACAAGTTTCCTTGTTTTTATTTTCTTGTTCTCTTTGTATTTTTCCTATCTTGTTCCTGTTCCTTCCTCTACCCCTCACCATTCTGTTACCCTTTTTTCTCCAACCTTCCATTCCTTGTTCATTCAACCTATCACTCATCCACTCATCCTTTTTCATTTGTCCGTCTAATCTATCATTATTCTCTCCTTATTCTTCTTTATCTTCTCTTCTCCCCAGGTCTTCTTATTTTTCTTTTGCACACCTCATTCTTCGTCTGCACATCTCATTTTTCTGCTTCTCCGTTCATTCCTTCCTTGGTCTTTATTTATTTTATAATCGATCTATTTTATTCTGCTTTCTCATCCATCGTATCATTCATCCTCTCACCTTTCTCCTTTTACTGTGATTCCTCTCATGTAAACAATCTCATATTCTGTTTATTCCACTTTCCCTCCTCTTACTTCTTCTTCCTCTTCTTCTTCCTCCTCCCCCTCCTCCTCCTCCTTCCCACCATCCTCGCTTCATCACGATTCTTCTTTTCTCTTACCACTTTTCTGTGATACTTTCATTTCTCTTTCTCTTTTCTTCTACCTTTCCTTTTACTTCGCCGTTTCTTCTAACCTCCCTTCTTCTCTCACCTTCTCCTTTCTCCTACTTCTCCTTTCTTTCTTTTTTCCACTTTCTTCCTCTCCTTCCCTTCTCATGTAGCCTCACTCTCTGTCAGTGCAATACGTCACATGATAGTTTTCCGACTTTTCCGCCAATAAAAGTTTCTCCTGCTGGAAAATTGTTTATGATTGCCTGTATGCCTTGCTGAGTGCACCTTCCAGTAAAAGGTTACGAGGTAATTCAAAAAAATCTTACCAAGTTTTAAACGGCAAACTGATCGTGCAGATTTTCCTATCTAGGCCATTTTTCCTACCATTTATGGTACTTACATACTTGAAAACTTCAGAATATCCCTTTAGCACTGGTGTTATGTGCTCATTCAACCAACTCCAACAAGTAAAGTAAAGCATCTGCATGAAAATTTCATTGAATCATTTTTGAGATTTGATTTTCGGCTTTCGACATCGTCCATAACTAATCTGCTTTCTACAAATTAATAATTTCAATTATTTTCTTCTCTTTTTTTCCTCATCTTCTCTCTTCCACCAACAATAGGTCTAGTAATTTCAAGCGGAACATAAATCAAAATTGTACCGAAATGCATATCTATGAATTGCACGAAACTTGAAGAAAAAGCATATAGAATGTAACTTGTTTATCATCATTGTAGGATATTTATCTATAATATAATATAGGAAAGAATTGGCTTATACATGTTCTGGATAGGAAATTCACGAATGACGCATCATCACATCTGAACTACTGGACTCATCATCTTGAAATTAAGCATATACATTGTTAATTCACTGAGGATGGTTATTGGCCTATTTTAAACTCTTCAAGATTCTATTATGTCAGGTTTTCAGTTAGTCAAGTTTTAAATCAAACCCTTGCGGAGCACGGGTACCTGCTAGTATTCAATAATACTGTATTTGAAAATAATACCAGTTTTTTCCAACTACATGCATATGATATATTCATTATAACCTTATCCTTGTTAAAATAATACGACTAATTTTGTTAACAAAAAGAAGTATTGATATAAATGACCTTTCTCTCTTCAATATTTATTTATTCATAAACAATAGATACAATCGAGGTGTTAACAACAGGCATTCCCTCAAAATTGCTTTTAACCTTAACTTGAAATAAACAGTCCAGAGGTGTAGAGTACATGATTTGATTTACACACAACTTTTAAGTCCAAAAAATATATTTTCCACTAGAATTTTGGAACTAATGAATAAATTTACTTCCAAACACAAAACCAAACTAGGAACTTTTATCGCAATTTTAAAAATAGTTAAAATTTCACTTGAAACCAAGGTAAAAATAAAAATATTCTCTTGCTTTCTTCGATAAGTGGATCTATCTGGAGTAAATAAATGATACATCTAGAGTCTGTGTCTCTATGTTTCAAAGTAATCCGATACTTCAAAGTAGGGCAATCTTGTATCTGCTGGACAAATATATGAAGCGCCACAAAACAATGTGTTCGTCTGTGGCGTTGTGAGATTTACTTTCATCTGTCAGCATTCCTCATTAAAACATCTATAATGCTTCACATTCAACTGATGCTGCCAGTTTGAAGTGTATAAGTCAATACATCTACAGTCAATACATCTACAGTTAGTCATCATCATCTCAAACATGTGTTATTACTGCTTGCCTTTATCTCGCTGTATCCAGAACACAGAAACAGAAGATCAGAAATCCTCTTGCGGTGGACAGAGGAATCCTTTGTTGTGAGATATTCTCTCATTTTCCTCTTCTTCGCCATCTCATTCCAATGTCTTAATCCCTCTCTTACTCTATATCTCTGGGATGCTTTGTCATAAAGAGGTATTCTCTAATTTGCTCAGTATCTCTCACTTCCCCATAATTGCTTCCTCTCCCTTTTGCTCTCTCTCTTTCTCTCTTCGTTTTGTCCTTGTTCTCTCTCTCACTCGCTTTTCTCTCTCATGTCCTGGGAAATAGACCACATGTGCTACTGTTCAGCTTTATTATTTGTTTAGGTTTTAATAAATCCGGCAAAGGAGTGGTCTCTCCACTGTTCAAATAGTGGACTTTCATCTCCCCCCTCACACTCTCTCACTCCCATTCTCTCTCTTTATCCCTCTGCCACCCAGTACACATACCACTCACCAATGAGGGTAGCATACTCTTTGAAACTAGGGCGTTTAGAGAATATTGCTGTCCTTGTTTTGCTTGCTAAGCTTTCATTGTTTGATCTCTTGATTTTGGTTGCGAAGTAAATGGAACTTGTGCGGTATTTTCGTTAGTATGCCCTCATATTATGTTGTATCACATTGGAATTGTTGAAAGATAAGGATTGATCAGAAAGTTGAAAGAAAGGATTGCTTCTTATACTTTTTGATAGTATTTATTATATTCTGATTTATGTGGATGATTTGTTTGCGATTGTTTTATTAATGCTTCTCAGATTTAGCGACATGATTCCGAAATATAATGATTATTAGTATAGTGTGGTCCACGCTATAATGGCAGTGGATGAAGATAAAAGAATAGCGATGCCGATTCTCTGCATTAATTAATTATATTTTTACACTGTCAAAAACATACTTGGCATCGTTGTCGTTGTGGACCTGGAAAGGGATAGTACCACCGGCTTTGTCGAATAATAGACAAGAATAACAAAACCAAAGTTGATCAAATACTGTCATTATAACGTGGACCTTACTATAGATGATCGGCACCAACATTTCTCGTTTTTGATTTTCAACTTCAGTTTATATAGAAACTCTCTGATTAGAATTTTATAGAAATTCAAAATATGTTGAAGAATCCTTGATATTTTGAAGAATAAATGGAGTTTATGAAAAATTATTCAATAATATTTTTAAGAATAAATTATATTTATACTGCAGCAAAGAGGACCCAAATGAAGAAATTTAGCAAAGAAATAGAATCAATATGTGTTCATCAAGGGCGTATATTTTAGTAATCTTATGACTACTAGATAGAAAACTAATCACTTGAGGTTGCTTAGAATGAAGTGATGATTGTGGACTGGGAATACCTACATTAGAAGAAAAAGAAGAAGAAAATGAAAGAGGAGAAGAAGTCATAGAAAAATGCTTTTGATAGAAGGGCTCAAAAGCGATAAGTATCAAGAAAATGAACCCAAGTACAGTATGTAGATACAGAAAAAGAAGCAATTTTTGACTGTAGCAAAAAACGTCGAATTGTTGAAGACAGAGACCGAAGTGAAGAGGGAAGTACACAGTGCTATGAAGTAACAAGCGTAACGTGACTCGAGGAGTTATCGACCTCTGTGAAAAGGGCGATTAGAGAGAGACGGTGATTGTGCTGTGAGTGGGTGAAGAGAGAGGAGTAAGGAAAGAAATGAAGAGTACGTAACGAGTGGAGATGCGCAAATGTCCGAAAAGATACAGATCTGGTGGTTGCGGTTCCGCTACAGTTACTCACAAACGAAAGTGGGCATAAGGTGGAGAATGGGAGGAACGAGAAGGGTCAATTGTAGAGGAGGAAGAGAGATGGAAGAAGAGAGGATTCAGGTGGTGATGATGAAAATTGAAGTAGATGATGAAAAAATTGTTGAAGAGTGGGGAAAGAGGATATGGCGGAGAAGTAGAATTAGGAGGAGATAGAGAAGAAGAAGATGGAGAAGTAGAAGATGATGATGATGAAGAAGATGATGATGATGACGAAAATGATGCAGAAGAATAGGAAGAAGATGATTATGAAGATGCAGAAGAAGAAGAAGTTGATGATGATGATGATGATGATGAAGCAGATGAAGAAGATAATGGTTATGATGATGATTATGATAAAAATAAGACACAGTAGAATAAGACTGAGAAGTAGAATTAGGAGGAGAAAGAGAAGAAGAAGATGGAGAAGTAGAAGATGATGTTGATGATGATGAAGGTGATGATGACGAAAATGATGCAGAAGATGATGATAATGATGATGATGAAGATGCAGAAGAAGAAGAAGAAGTTGATGATGATGATGAAGCAGATGAAGAAGAAGATAATTTTGATGGTTATGATGATGATGATGATGATGATGATGATGATGATTATTATGATTATGATAAAAATAAGACACAGTAGATAATGTTGATGATGAAAAGTAGAAACTGAAGTGCATAAAATAAGGAGAGAAAGGAGTGGAAGATCAATAATTTGATTCAGGGATGAAGAGGAGAAGAGTAAGATATCGTCAATGTGGAGAATAAATAGAAGAGGAACAGGTGTAAATAGAATAATCATAATTATTTATTTATTTCTGTAGGCCTACGTGATAGTACAGATACAAGCCCAGATTCAAATTTTGTTCATTTATTTAGTGTAAGGTGAAAGCTTTTTAATCATATCACTTTAATGCCATAACAGGCCGTAATCATTCATGGAAGTCTTGACTCTAATTATAAAGGATTCAAGTGATACTATTTGAAAAAGAAAGATTTTCCTACAGATACCTTGAAAAGTGTCCATTTGTACACTGATTGCAGGCCGCAAAAATCACTTTTCCGCTCTAGTGCGCAAAGTATCACTTTGCGTACTCCAGAATTGCAGCATGACAACGCAAAATAGTTAGTAGGTTATATGGAGCACCAGTGCAGGAAAATCAAAATTAAGTTGGTAACACTGACTGTGGTATAGTGGGGTCCACATCATAATATGGCAGTGGAGAACGGCGTTGCCTATTTATTATATGCCTTGATTAATTTAATTATTATTATTCAATTTTAAATAAATTAAGGTTTTTGTTTCTATTAATAATAAAATTACACAGAAAACATTTCATGGATTTCAGGGAATTTTACCCATAGTTATCCACTTTTCATATTCAATGGTAACTGTGGGAAAAATTTAATGTAAAATACGTGCGCAAAGTTCGTTTGCTGCACTCAAAAGCCATCATTCCGCACTCGACTACGGCTCGTGCGTAAACGTTTCTTTCGGTGCAGCAAACTCTCACTTTGCGCACTAGTTGCACAAATAACTATTTTTAAATGTGTAGAAAGAAAAATGAATTTGTTGAAAATGAACAATAGAAAGGTTTAGAAAGAGAACAAGTGGACGAAATAGAAGAAGGGTAGCAAGTGGAAGAGATAGAAGAAGAAGATAAATAATGAAGAAGATAAATAATGAAGAAGAAAAGAAAAATAAACAGGATGATAGTGACTTGGAAATTGTAGGCCTGGCAAGTGCAAGTGATGCTACAAAGGATAGCACATGAGATCAGTGTAGCATGGAAAGAAGAGGTACATTTCCTGGCTCTCAAGATCAACTCCAATTTCACTAACAATGTCAATGGCACGGCCACACTTCGCTAATCAACTTACAAATTAGATTCAGTTGGTTTTTTCATTGATTACTCTATTGTTGATCGTACTACAGGGTAATTTTTGAAGTACTATAATTTTACGGACGACATAATGTATCATCCTACTCAGTCTGAGAGTATTTAGAATGTATTTAAAATATTTAATATTTAATAATTAGTATTAATAATAATACTATATTACTGAATTAATATAAATAATTAGTATTTAAAATTAAGTACTGAAATATTTGTAATGAATAATAATGATATTAGTAATGAATAATATACAGAATGTTTACAGACTACCTACTCTAGGGCATTGTTCCTGGGTAAGAAACATGACTGTCTAAATATCATATTTTAATTGTCCGGAAGTCTTCAGTTTCACAGCGGCCATTTTGCTTTTTTCACTTATTTTTTTCTTTCTAAATAAGGGTTAAACATACGAAATTATTGAAACTCATCAAAAACCAGAATCATATATAACTAGAGAAAGCTACAAGAAAATTATGATAATTTTTGAAATATATAATACAAAATGGCGGCCATTTGAAATGTTGTTTCTTAAATAACTCTGAAACCGTTGGTTTTACAATAAGCTCACAAGAATAACTCTTCCTAGTAAATTTAATTATCTATCCATTGGTATATGAATTTTCAAGATTGGACCAATATCAACTGAGATATGGCAGCTTTACGTAAACACCCATATGGCAGAGTTCGGAAACATCATGTATAATATTTATTAGTAATGTATATAGTGCATGGGTCACCTTCACCTTATTCCATAAAGGAGGACGGCAGAAAGCCTTCAAGTACTGATATGAGCCTAGCAAGCTAACCACCTCTGTTAAACTATAAAATTCTATATAACAGTTCATTTTTAACTATATTACCCAAATATTTATTTCTACCCCATTAAATTCTGTTTCACAGTCACAGTCCATTCTCATCTTTCATTCTCCAAATGTGGCTTCCAGAAGTTATAGTGTTCTCTCTTTATTCTATACTCTATGTCGCTCTCTATATTCGTACTCTCTGTAAGCTCCACGTCCTGTGATGGAATTCAAACATGTATTCCTGGAATACATTTGAAGCTACATCATTTCTCGTTTAGCAACTGTCATTTGATAGGCTACATATTTCAGTCATTACTAAAATCCTACTTCTGTGCTGAACTCCTGTATAGTGGTCCTGAACTAAAATCCTACATGCTTCAAATAATATCATACAACAATTACTTCATTTCATACTGTAAGGACTCCTTATCAATAAAACAATGCTTCTCATTCAATTAGTTAATTATAATCAAATGATATCAATCATTATGTGTTGAATAATTGAATAAATAAATAAATACTGAGAGGGTTTTCGCTTACTGAGAGCAACCATATAATCATATTATAGATTTCAGTCCATTCTTTACAGCAGAATTCTTCAAACATCATCACAAACTCCATAATATATTAAAATAAATTAGAATAACTTACCATAGTGTGATTTACTTATATATAAAGCATGCAACCAATGCTGAATTTCACCCCCTACACTCAGACGAATAGTCTTGTACGGTTATTCCAGTAATACAATGTATCTTTTATGGAATAAAGAACATTTGAATTTGAAAGATCTCTCGTTTAGCTACCAACATGTGATAACAGATTTTTGTCCTTACTTTACAGGAACATACTTCTAGCATCATAGTCTGACAGTATAATGGTACTCATGTGTTATAGATGATAGGAAGCTATAGTTTTCACTTATCCTTTTACAACGCCTTCTATATAGTAGATATCTGTGATTCAAGTCCTGTCTGTATATCTGATCTGATATTAAAATAATGTTGATTCTTGTTGAGTAACAATCAATTCTATCTCAAGTATATTAAATTCATGAATAAATTTAATATCTTCATGATTCAATTACACATATTCGTAGTAATTGTGATAAAATATTCTGGTCGTTGATTATTGAGACGTAGCTCAATTTGTCAACCACAGGCGGATTCGAAAAAGGATAGAGCTATCTGCTCTGTCTAATGACAGACAAAGATAGCAGACCAATGTTGATCAGATATCAGATGCTGACTTAAGAACAGGATTCTCACTATAGCTTGTCTACTGCGGTGGATCTTGAAAAGGGTCGTTAGCGATTTTAACCTTTCGGTTGAAAGGAAGCATTCGAGAGTGTATATCACCTTTAAAAGCGTTAAACTATTATAAGAACTCCTGGCATCCATCTCTGGAATGATTTCAGTTTTTCAGTCATCTATCATTAGTATCTTCCAGCACATCCTTCCAACTTTGAGAGTATTTTGATTTGATCTTCTTCTCTATCATCTACCATCTTTTCTTCTTCCTATCATCTTCCAACTTCCAGGGTATTTTGACTTTACCTTCTTCTCTACATTCTTTTTTCATTTTCTCTCCTTCGTTTTTAACATCACATCTCCTACTTCACACTCGACGTATTTCTTTTTGTTCTGCTCTTAATGCCATAAAGTTCACAGTAGTTGTAACGTACTGAATATTACGTGATCCATAGTAATTTATTAACAACTTTCTAGTAATAAAAGTGCAGTGTTCGTTTTTTCGTTCTATTGTCAAAGTTGAAATATATTTTTCTTTGCTGAAAACCAAGTCACAAGCTTGAGAATATGATTACCACAGTGTATCTTAAAGGGTCGTTAGCGATTCACATGACGTTCGTTTATAACATTTTTGTTATGTTCGAATGATTGATTATTAGATTGATGATTGAAAAAATAAAGATTGATTGATTATGTACAATGTATTTACGGAGAAGGAATAATAGTGTAAGAAAATAATATGCAATTTATGTGATTTATTTAATATGTAATTATGAATGTAATTTAAATTGATGTCTCATGATATAGGTCATTTGTTAGGATAGAAGGATGAGATGTTAATCCAACCTTATTCTAGAAAGAATTAATTAATGAATGATGAATGTAATTTTTAATGATTTTCTTTTTTTCCACAGGTGAGTTGAATTCTCGATCTATTGAAATCTACAATAACATTTGCTACATGGGTGAGTCAGAGTCACATTACTGAAAAATTCATTTTTTTATATTCTTATATTTTTTAATATACTAGGCGACTAGGCTATCACTGTGTCAAATTTCAGCAATTGCTCCAACAAACATTTTCCTATTTTTCATCGTTATAAGATATAGGTAAATAAATTTCATGTGATGTAAATAATGTGAAGAAAGAATGAATTATTCATTTTACAATTTATCAATAAAATGTAGATTCCACTCCACTTTACACTTTCATTTCACTTCTTTCTTTTTCACTTCTACATGTTTTTCCAGTAAACTCAAGTATTAATTTGAGCTTCAGTCAACAAATCTGCGTGTTCCTAAAAGAAGCAAAAAACCACCCAACAGAATTCGTTTTAAAAGAAGTAGATTTACACGAAATTGAAATGAAAGAAAAGATGTTTCCTCTCGTTTTCTGAAGTTGAAGTCTTGAGTAAATCCCGAACAGTCTGATTCAATCAATATTCATTAGCCGATTGCCCTGTAAAAACCTTCAAGTGCTTACTTAATCTTTGAATACAAATCTATCTTGAAGCTTCCTCAACGATCAATTGCTCCCATTTTACATTTCCACTTGAGTCTCTCAAATCCACTTCACTCTCTGCTCTCTCACTCTCTCTCATTCTTTCTCTTTATAACTCTCTCGCTCTCTCTATATAGGCCTACAGTGTTAGATTCATACACGCATCCACTCTCGCACTATCACACTCACTCTCTCTCTCTCTTTCTCTACAGTCTTACAATCTTCCCAACCTCTTTATTTATCTCTCTCTCTCTCTCTCTCTTTATACAGAGTTGGATTTTTCCACTCTTCTTTTTTTTCTCTCTTCCTCTCGTTCTCACCCTCTCCCTTTCTACAGTGTTACAATTTCCCTCTCCCTCACATCTGCCGTTTTTCAGCCTCCTCCTGACTCTCATTTCGCCAAGTAGAATATTGATTGAAGAGCACTCCTGACAAGTTCAATAACACTTCATTTGTTGCTTTTTCTGGTTGAGTTGAGAGGCGCGCATCGTGATTTCGCCTGATCTCGGTCACGGTGACGGAGACGTGACCGGTCACGGTGACGTCACTTTCAGGTTACGGCAAGTTCACGGTCACAGGTCACAGATGCCACGGCCACCTGTGCTCATCTCCTGTCGTCATATTGTCACCTGTGCAGTGCAGGCGTTTATTATGATTTCTTATTAATGAGGTGACAAGAAGAGTAATGTTTTATCAGTTTACTCCAGATGAAAAGAAAAGATTTTCCATCAGTTAACATATCAATGAACTTGTTGACTTGTCCGAGACAAATCAGGCTTCTTACAAGACCACAATTTTGGATGTAGGTTGTGTAAACTTTGATCTCGTTAGATTGTCCTCATTCAAAGTTAATATTACCATAAAGAAAAATAGCATAAGTTTACGCTATTGTTTCTCTATGATAATACTCCAATCAAAGATTAGTATCTTCAGACTAGACTAGAAGCCCGTCGAAATCCTTCAATTTATTGAATATTAAAATTTGATGTCCCATAACACTAGAATATGGAAAGGAATATTATTGAATATTATTGGTCTTATAACATTGAAATGAAGATTTACTTCTAATTACAACATTGATGTTTTCCATTCAATTTTTCTCATCAGCATCTTTTGTCATGTATATGCAAATTCGACATTTTTTCTGTGTTTTATTTCTGAACACTTCAAAATCTATAAAAATATTTACTAAAACCATAGAAAAACAATAGCGTAAGTAGATATCCCATGGTATAGGGAATTTCTGTCGCAACTTATACTGTTATCTCAAGCCGATTACTGTCGATTATTGTCAATTTTTACTGTTTTGTTGGGGTGTTAGTGTATTAACGGCACAATTTGAGAGACTACCAGCGTCACACAGCTGCATAGGAAAGAACTACGTGAACTATTGGCTTGGGATAACAGTAAAGTTGCGACATAACTGACCTATACCATGGAATATCTACTTATGCTATCGTTTGTCTATGCTAAAACATAATAACAATTGATCTATAAGCATTTATTTTCAATTAAAATTTTTGTTGAACAATCTATGAGGATGTGCTTAAACAGAACCGAAAATCAATGTTGTGTAAGAAATTGTACTATACTCTAACTATACACTATAGTGAATTTAAAGCTCTCTACATTGATTGAATGGAAAGCATTACTGTCATTCATAAGGAATGTTGACAGTTTATTCAGTAAATCTCAATGTAGAAGAAAGAAGCTCCCACACAAAATACAAACAATTTCTTTGGTTCCAGTAAACTATCCCACTGTTTCTATAAAGAAGAGAAGAAAAGTTATAATTCATAAAAAAGAGACAGGTTATAATTTCATGAAAACTTCAACTGCTTCACAAACTACAAATTCTATGTAACATACGCTTCGAAACAACACCCTTGAAATATATAAAATTTTATATTATTCACTTGAAGTAAGAAAACTATATGTTATACACTGAAACTATAAAAATAAACACCACACTTGAAGTCTGAACTCCACCTAGTATATTTTTGATTTATAGATGTGAATGCACCATATACTACCGGCAGTGAATTCTGTCAATCTACTAGGTCGTAAAGAAAAACTGTAGTCATATTTCAAACATCGACTCTCGAACAGGGATGTGTACCTGGGAGCTATTTTCAAATCGATATGGAATTACCTGTTATAGTTTACTGCCGCTAAACATTGGTTATAAACATTAGTGGTCTGCATGTGAATATTTTCGTAGTATGACTGGGGAATTTGAATGATGTTTGTGTACGGGGCATAAAAACTAAATGTAATTGGAAAATAATTGTATTATTTGTAGTTATTGCCTGATATTTCGGGTTCTTCTTTTTGGGTGTACGTAATGTAATTCATAAAGTGATGTAGTTTGATATTTGAAAAGGTCGGGATTTCATGATGAATAAAGTAATCTATATCTATAGATGAAAGATGATATGATATATATCTACATGAAAGATGAAAAATTGGCTTATACACGTACGGGATAGGAAATTCACGAATGAAGCATTATCACGTCTACTAAACTAATGGACTGATTAACTTGAAATTTTGCATATAGGTTTTTAATCTACTGAGGATGGATATATGACTATATATGACTATTTTATGACTATATATGACTATTCTTGAAGATTTCAGTAGGTCAAGTTTTTAGATTTTCAAGATTTTAATAAAACCCTTTCGTAGCACGGGTTGCCTGCTTGCTCTTTGATATGTCATAGTGTTTATTTATTTTATTTATTTATTTACAATGCAAATAACACTAATGTAATAACATTGAAAGATAAAATAATAAGGTAGTCCTTGTGCTATTTTTCTTCCAAATTTATAGATGACAAAGTCCAAGATAAGGTTTGAATTTCAAGTCTACAATTTTTATAAAATTTTGGTCCAAAATGAACATTAAAACTATACCCTTAAAACCTCTAATACTTTTAATTAGTCATTTACTGTATTTGTTTGAAGTTTTCTAAATTATCATGAATATTTTTTCGTATTGCTCCGTGGATATTTGCTCAATTATCTTATTATTCTTTCTTTGAAGATGTAAAAAATCAAGTAACTGAGAAGGAAGTACATAGAATTGTAGAAAGAGGTCATATGAAATGAGGGAAGTTAGTTTTTATCGAGAAAATTGCATACAAATGCACTAAAAAAAAGGAAGAAATTGAATATATTTCACTGAAATTCTATTCTTAACAAGCAAGAAGTATCTAGTTGGAACACGAAAACGTGAATTTCAATTAACAAATAATAACATTTCATGTTGGAAAGTAGTGAGAAATTGAAACAATTGCATTAGATGCCTTGCAATAGATTTTCGAGCAAAAATAGTTAGCACGTTACTATTATTTCACTACAAGGCATTCAAGTCAGGTCAAATATGAAATAAGTGGGAAGATATCTGGAAGAATATCAATGCAAATTATATGGCGCAGAGAAAGAACCAGGGATGCACTGAAAAGAATAAAGCGCCGATCAGAACAAAGGACAACGAATAAGAATAGATGAGGGAAAATAATAGGATAGAGAAGGAGAAAAACGAAGAAGAAGACACCGGAGAAGAGGAAGAAGTAGAGTAAGAGATGTAAAGAAAGACAAATGAATGGAGGAAAATGAGTATAAGTAGTAAAAAGAAGGAAGAGACGAGAGATAATGTAGGAAACAACAGACAAAACGAATTCTCGTTCTGATACATTTTTATTGACATGAGATTGCATAATGATTTGGATCTTCTTAGTCCTCCTCCTCCTTCTCCTCTTCCTCCTCCTACCCCTCTCATCTTCTCCAATTCCCCTCCTCCGCTTTCCTCTCTATCATCGTCCTCCGCTCCTCTTTTGACCTCATCGTTCATCAAAAAATTTCCTCATGAATAATTAATATCACGATCCCTGGCGATGTTCTGAAATCCTCCCTCCTCCCTCTTTCTCACTCACTCTCTCTCTCCGCTTTTCATTATTACTATTTGGTGTGCCCTGGAAATATTATCATTTTTCTGTAACAAAGTGAGGCGGCCTTATGACGTCACCAAGACGAAAATCAAGAAAAAAGAAGACTGAGTTCGGTTGGGTGGCATTTTGATACCTATAGTGAGATTCAATTTGAAGAGTCAGTATTCTTTGTAAATAACGATGTAATTGGAATAATTTTTCGTAGAATGTTTTGCCATTTGTGGCAATTTCAATTAAAATTTGGGGAGTCCAATCTCACTACGCATCAAACCTGCATCATTGTAGAAATCAATCTGAAAAACAAACCAATTTAAAATTCTAATTTGAATTAAAATTAATAATTTGAAAGGCGTAAATCGAATCCTACTCACTTCTTCTTACTTGCATACAATATTGGTGCAATATAATACTATCCTTTTCTCATTCTGTTTACGGGAACAGTAGTCTATATGTATAGTTAATTATTACAGATACATTGTTAGTACATTAGTATTGCATTACGTTATACCACAGACAAGAGAGTAAACTGTATGTAGTTGTCCATATTGAATAACTGTTAACAACTTTAATAACATGAAATAACAAACTCATCGAAAGGTAACGAATAATTTGTAACAACTCTAATAAAATCGAATAACTAACTAATCGACAAGTATCGAATAACACTCCTCAAACCCACAATAACCTCTACCTACAAAATTGAATAAACGTAACGGTTAACATTGCAGATACTGTAACATTAACCTATTTATAAATTGAATCACAAATAGTTGGCTAACATATTTCAAGGCCCTGAGTATCACATCCTACGTAACTACGGTTGTCTTCGATCACTAACACGCCGTAAAATTTAATGCGAGCTAATAGGTTTGGCTAAGTGGGATTTGAGGCGCTGTCCATACTGATCAATTTGCATAATAATTCGCACTAGTCGCCAATTATAGTATTAGTACTGCAGTAGCTTTGAACCATATAGTAACTTTGGATACATAGGAAGGTTATGGAAACAGGCTATGGTTTCAAAATGTCGAATCCAAGATGGCGGACCTGGTTTTTGAAGTCATAGTAAAGTAGTATTTTCATTTCTAGTAGGATCCCCAATCACACTCACCGTCGAATTACCTTTGTGTATGAGATATTAAGCCGTTATCGGACTTTTCACCCATCCTGTATGTATACCCTATCTTCTTAAAATGTATTAATTCAGGTCTACTTATTTTTATTTATTAAATAGAAGTACCTTTTTTTAATAATTCGTATTTTTAATCTATTATTTTAATTACTTCATAAAAGGTTACTATAATTCTATCTTATAAATGTATAACCTAATGTGTCATTCAGTTTGAACTGTCAGAATGTGTACATTGGGGGCGATTGGTGTTGTTTATATGGTATACTGACAGTTATGAGTGAATCTCCACTAAATTTCTCCAGACTAAATTTAATTTTAAATTTACGTTTATATCCAGATATATTTTTCTGGATTTATTTTTCTAATAGCAAAAAGGGATTTATTTTGTTGCAGAATTTGGGTTATGATCGAAGTGTAACTTTACTATACACAAATTGCTATCTGTGTACTATTACACTATCCAAGTGTAATGTAACTCTGCGAGAGTATATAAATTAGGACCAGGTGAACCTTCATTTAAATTCGATTAAATTAGAGTTCTTTATTTATGTATGTTACAATATTTACTGGCTTAGTATACACTAATTCTCATTAAATTTCGGTATTGCTAATTATTCAACGAATTTTACAAATTATACAAAATAATCAATGAGAATAAAGATTGAATGCAATAAGAATAAAGATACTATAATATTGTTATGTAACTCCATAAATCGGCGGTGTTTCAACAAATAATATAATTGTCGATTCTCTGGAAATGACATAAAATAATCCTTCCCATCAACTCACGACCGGGGTTGATAGGAAGGATATTATTTACAGAGTAAGAGAGACATTAGGAGTTCTGTGTAGTGGTGTATTCCGAGTTTGTGGGTAGAAAAGAGGTAGAAAATGTAAGGAAAAACAGTGAATGAGTGTGAGAGAAACCTATTATGATGATGAATCAGAGAGATAGAGAGAGAGAGAGAGAGAGAGAGAGAGAGAGAGAGAGAGAGAGAGAGAGAGAGAGAGAGAGAGAGAGAGAGAGAGAGAGAGAGAGAGAGAGAGAGTGAACGGAGAAAATTGTGAGAGAAGAGTGAGTGAAGTAAACTAGAGAATCAGTTTGGGCCGTAGTACAGATTACGCCTCTAACTTTCATTTTCCCAAACAAGAACGTTTCAGAATTAATTGGATGTGGGCTGTAACCTCAATATTGTGCAACATGGATTGCGGTGTCCCAGTTGGATTTACTCTATTGAGGAGATGAGTGGGAAGCATTCCATACCTGATGGTTAACAGAAGGCTGAGGTGTAAGATCAATGATTTTATTAATAACTAGCAGGTTACCCGTGCTCCGCTAGGTTACTTTTTAGAACTTGACTTTATGAAATTTTGAATAATTGAAAATAGGCTCATAACCATCCCCGGTTAATTAAGAATCGATTTTATGCAAAATTTCAAGTTATCAGTCAAGTAGTTCAGACGTGATGATGCGTCAAACATCTATATCCTATCCCGTACGTGTATAAGCCAGCTCTTTCCTTTATTATAGTAAAGATTTGCGAAAAATCAAATTGCGAAAATGAGAGCAGTACCTTGCTTAGAATCATGCCTTATGTATTCTTGCTTAGAATAGAATATTCCATATCTATAGAATATTTTCTCTTAGAATCATATATATTGAGAGAGTGCCTTATTTACCTTCAAGATTGTTATAATTATTAAGAGTATTGTCAGTATGAGTAAGATTATAGCTAATTTTTAAAAATTGAGAGAATTAGGAAGGATGTTGCTTTTGCTTTGAAGGTGGGTTCCCGAGTCCATGGGTTTCTGAGTCCAAGTTTCTGTTTTGGAGTCGTGTCTGATTCAGGGAAAATATTGTTCTCTTGACTACTCATCGGCTGAATGGCAATAGTCCCATTAGAGCTCATGGCGAGAATTGAGAGCTTCAATTTTCATTGAACCGGACATAGACTTTGATACTGATATATTGTGGAAATCAAGATATAGAATCATTTTTCAGAAGAAGAAGAGGAAGATTAAGTTGAAGTGAACAAGAAGTAAAAGAGAACAAGAAGAAGATGAAGTTGGAGAAGAAGAAAAAGAAGATTAAATTCATCTGTAGGTCTACAGACAATAAATTGGACTAGAAATTAAAAAAAATTATGAATTTCAGAAGAAGAGGGATGAAATAAACAAGGCGATGATTGAGAAAATGAATCTAGATTAACAAAATCAACATAATTTCTTTTGTTCTAAGATGGTAACCTCAAACATTGAACTCCATGCCGTAACTGTAACAGACTTTGTTTGCTGTGTGTATTGGTGTTGGAGCAAGGTGAATGGAATCGACATCCAAACGGTCAATTACTCCGCAAGTGTAGACATAGATCGTGATGTGCACAGACGAATGGCAAGTGAAAGGGAACAATGAAGAAAGGAAAGGCAGTAGGAGAAGGAATAGGAGGTGATGGTGAAGAAGGATGAAGTGATGGAGGAGGATGAGGAGGAATTAAGGACCATGAGGAGGAGGAGTAGAAGAAGGAGTAGTAGGAGGAGGAGGTGTCCATTTTTCTTTCGGTTAGCAGCGTTGGAGGTCTTGTCCAGTGCTAACTCCGTTCCGCATTTACGATTGCGAACAATGGATCGCCTCTTTGCGAGCATCTTCTCTTCTTTTTCTCCTTCTTCTTCTTCCTTTCCTCCTCCTCATTTTCTTTCTTGTCACTTGCGCAGCACATCTTCTTTTCGAACTTCTTCATACCGCTTTTCTTTTTTCGTTCCTTGTTTCTAAATTTTCCGTGCTGCTTCTCACTTATTTGTTCTCCTTCTGACTTCGTCTTCTCCTCCTCCTCCTCCTCATCCTCTTTATTCTTCTTCTTCTTCTTCATCTTCTTGTTCTTGTTCTTCTTCTTCTTCTTCTTCTTCTTCTTCTTCTTCTTCTTCTTCTTCTTCTCTTCTTCTTCTTCTTGTTCTTGTTCTTCTTGTTCTTCTTTTTCTTCTCCACATTTTACTGATCTCTTTATTTTCCACTTTTTCTTTTCTCCCCTCCATTACGTCCCATCCTTCCTCTAGATTTCTTTCTCCTTCTCTTTTTCAACTTTTATACTAATCTCAACAATTCTTTCTCTCCTCATTTTCTCGTTTTTCTTCCATCTTTTATTTGACTCGTTTCAGTCGTCTCCTTCTTTTTTGGTAGAGAGTTAGTGGGAAGAATACTTCGAATATTCTTTCCAAAGAATGGACATTAATATGTCCAAAGCTCCGCTAATTTATGTAGATGCATAACAATATTATCTATTTTATCTATAGTTATTACAAATTGTTTTTTTTTTTCATATTATATACAGCTCAATAATTATTTTCTTAATTTATATTTTGTAAATTCATCCTTAATTTTGCTGTATTGTAAGCTATTGTGTATAAGCCAGTGTATATTGTAATCTACATTAATAAAGTACTCAATCAATCTTCGTCCTTTCAGCTATTTGATTAGCACCACTCATTAGTTTTCCAATGTTCTCCTTTTTCATAACTTTTTCAGCTCTCCCCTGTTAAATTACTTCTGGCTTTCACATCTAATTCTTCATTATTCTCGTGCTTCCTACGCTCATCCTCTTCTCAAATTATGAAATAGTGTTAGTAAAGTAGAAGATTAAAAGAGAAATTGGGGGTGTGGTGAAGGAAAAGCAATTTTATTAATTCATTCATTCGTTTATTGTATAAAACACTTAAATCATAATACAATTATTATGACATTGGAGGAAAAACTAGGCTGAGCCTGTACTATTTCTCTCCAAAAATTTCAATGTTGTCCAAAAGTCAAGGTTATGTAATCACACACTGCTTCGTCCCTTGATTTTCGGTCCAGGAATTATGATTTAAAAATTTTGAATTTTGAAGGTTGATTTTATACTCTAAATGAATCACAGATAAATTACTCAATAAGCAACAAATAAATATCACAATAAATCAAAAACTTGAGAAAAATTGTACCAATTGAAAAAAATTGAATACAAATTCAAAAACTTACTCACTATTATAAGGGAGGAATTGAAATTAGTGAAAGGTTAAACCGAAAATGAAAGGATATGGTGGTTGAGAAAAAGCAAAATAGTACTAAGTGAAGAAATAGAACTCTAGTAGGAGGTGAAACAAATAAGGATATGAGTTGGTGGTAAAATAAGGAGAAATAGGAAAGGAGGAAGGAAAGAAAAATAAGAAGAGACAGGTACTGAGCATGAGCAAGCATGTACTCGTTGTTGTGGAGAAAGGTCATTGACCTTGAATGGTGCTTCCTCGCTTCAGGGATAACTCGATCATGATTGAAGAAGAACAGGATGACGTGAGTGAAAAAGGATGAAGATGCAATAAACTAGTGCAGAAGAATAATGGACAAGGATAGAAATGTAATGTGGAGTAGAATATATAATAAGTTACTGAGTTGATATGCAATCTTATTTATCTCTTTTCAGTATAGGGCTACTTTTATACAAATAGAAATGAAAATAAAAATCATAGTACCCTTTTTGAAATATTTAATCACAACATGTTTCAATTTCAAGAAAAATTCCATCAATGTCCGAAACATGTTGTGATTAAATATTTCAAAAAGGGTACTATGATTTTTATTTTCATTTCTAAGTTACTGAGATTTGGTTGAACATTTATTTTACAATATAGTAGTGTCTTACAGTTTCTCCAGTCTCAAATGTTCTCTATGCACCTTTATAAGAAGTATTGTTTTTTTCCAATAGAAATCTTGTGAATTGCGAGTCTTAGGTCCGGCTGCACACCAGCCGGTTAAATTTTAACCGTGATTAATTTCACGAGAACCAATCAAATAGGGCGTTTTTGAAAAGACGGCTTCTCTGATCGGTTCTCGTGGAATTGAACAGTTAAAATTTAATCGGCTGTTGTGCAACCGATACTTAGAAGACTAATAAGAAGAAGATATAAGACTGATAAGAGAAGAGAAATAAGATGGGAATTAGTAAGGCATTATATGAGAAACATTGAAGAAGAAAGCATGAGATATCAAAAAAATTGTTTAAGAATACTTTTTGTGTAGTTGAGAAGTTGATTTTGTGGTAATTATCCATATTGAATGAAAAAGACTAAGAAATTGTCAAAACCACAGATTTAAGAATATTGAGGGAAACGAAGAGAACAATAAGAGGAGCCACTAAATTGTGAAAATGAGAATGGAAATTGATACTAAGACAGCCGAAAACCGGCTAAAAATTTGGTTTTGAACATTTAAAGCAACACAACATTTATACGATTGGGTAGATGATGAAGTGGGTGGAAAGGAAGAAGAAGAAGAAGATGATGATGATGATGAAGTGAAGAAGAAGAAGACAAAAAAAAGATGAAGAACAAGAAGAATCACAGCTAGAAGTAGCTGGAAGGAGACAAAGAAAAATGTCTGAAGAGTGGGATGATCTGAGTGAGCATTGACTTTTCATGGTACATTGACTGTACAGTGTAAGCTGATGGGCACGATCAATGTTGGAGGTGTGAATGCATCATTGCCTCTTAAACCCCCTCTTCCTCACACTGGTTTCACTCCTTTCCCCCTCTAGATCCCCCCTTACCCCCCCAAAAGGTGTCGCTTCAAAAATTTCGCCATCTGTTTTTGCTCCATCCTTCATTGTCAAGCCTGAAAATCAATTCAATTGAACCGTTTTAAGAGTTCAGAATTCCTTTGTTACAACTCTTTGAAAGAGAGATTTTTTCTGGAGATTTTGAACGGTCGATGCTCTGAGAGATGTTGATTCTGGTAGATTTTTGGTCTGACTATTACTCTACTCTGACGACAAACTTGATGTCTATCATTGGTTAATTTGTCATAGGCTGAATTCTCCGTTACTCCGCTTGAATACTCGCTGCTTGGTTAGTTCGCCATAGGCTCAATTTTCTGTTAACTCCTATTGGTCATTGTCAAGACGACAAAATTCTTCATTAATTCATACAATAAGTACATAATAATAATAATAAGGGGAGCAAAAACAAGGATAAAAAATTAAATTGCTGTTCTATCATTGGTTAGCTCATCATAGGCTCAATTTTCTGTTACTCAACTCGTATTGGCTGGAATAGAGAATACTAATCCAATCTGAATGCATATCTCATTGTATACGATCAACTAATAGTAGCAGCGCTGTCGGGTATGAGCAAGCAACTTAGTATGCCTAGTTTGCTTCAATCCCTGAATCCATTATTTGCTTCATTAGACAAAATTATCATTGTGATGGGCATAATTGTATTCCTGTTCCAATGTTAGCTAATATAATTCGAGCTTAATGCTCACACAGCTCTCTACAGTTCACACAGATCTATAATCCTGTATTACCTACTATCGTAACGTATATACTAATTATGTTTTATATTTCAATGTACATTCATTCATTTCGTGTAAAATAGTACTTAATTTAATTGATCTTAGTCAATTACAGATTATAGAAGACCATCCACAGACTACAGTATGTAGAATTTATTCATTTATTTATCCATATATAAATCATATAGCTTGGAATGGGCGGAGAGCAATATGCATAGCCGTAAACCGTTCTTATCCAAAATTCTATGAACAGTAACATATTATTCATTCAAAAGATAGGTATGAAATTTAATAGATGAAACTGATATTACAGCGTGTACATAATAACTATGTGTTTCAAAAATCTCTCTCTCTCTCTCTCTCTCTCTCTCTCTCACACTCTCACTCTCTCAGAATTATTTTTACAAAGTGAAGACAATATGAATACTTTCATGAAATTATGAACGCTAAGATCACTTGAAAAAAAATCTTCTTATTTGCTTTTGTTATGAAAATTTTCCTTTTTATTCTTATGTTGTTGTTTTAGAAGTAGACAACTTATATTGATGCTATGTAATTGTGTTTGCCTGGTTAGGTGGTAGAGGGAACCAAATGGTTTCAACCCTGCCAGGAGAAAAATAAAACAATCAATCAATCTCTCTCAAACGTGAAAAAATATAGTAATAATAATAATCAATATATTTGTTCACAGTAATCATACAAATAGAGTTGAGCCAACAGTAAAAAATACACTCTTCATAATATATAACAACAATTATTAATATTACACAATTTTGATGGTAAAGGTTATAATACAATACTTCCTATGAGAATTAAATAGCATCTGATCACTCTCAAACAAGATCACATATCATTTGTCGTATTTCTAATGCTTTAGTAAATAAAGTACATCAAGTCACATTTTACAGTACAAGAATAATTATGCAGAAATTGACATACGACGTAATTCTCATAAATCTTGTTGATGTCTAGATAATTATAATTAATAACTAGGTTGTCAGGAACTGTCTGAACTCGGTGGTAAATGACCAGAAATTCCGAACCCATCACGACTGGAAACTAGCAGTCGAGAAAATGTCCCATTTGGTGAAAAACATGGCACCAGCGTGATGGGTGTGAGCCTATTTGTTCGTGACATTCAGGAATGTTTCGCCCGACATTCGAGTTTATGGTTATGTTTGTTAATTGCACTGTGCCCTGAAATTAAAACGACACTTTTGGTGGTGGTGAATGGGAGGGGTGCTTTTTGGTAGGGGTATTCAACCCCTAGGGGTATTCCCCCTTGAACGGGTCAGGTTGGTTATTTGTATATAGGGTGTGAAGGACTCATGGCGGTGTATTCGTGAGGCCGTTTCATAGGACTGATATTGGGAGACTCTTGGAAAGGGGGTGTTTAAAGTACTCAGGGTAGACTTTTGGTAGTATATTCCTGGATAGGGGGTGTTTTAAAGAATTCAGGGGAAGGTTATCCCTAGATAGGGGGGTGTATAAAACTCAGAGGTGGGGTGTGTAGGTTGAAGAGTGTGAGAGGATCAACATTATCTGAGAGGGTTTTAACGGGTTCAAAAGTTGATACGAGGGGTGTATATGGGGTTCAGGAGAGTACAAAAATGTCCAACAATGAAATTCTCGATGATATTGTGTGGAATTCGGACATTCTGTGAGGGAAGCTGTTTAGAGACATTTTAAAGTAGATAAAAACAGTTTTTTGGGGTTTATGAGAGTACAAAAATTCCCAAGAATGGTTGTACGGTGTGAGCAAATGTTTGAAATCTTCCGGATTAGACCGTTTGAGAGGCAAGGAGGAGTCCGAAAATGGAATGTGAAAAATTAATTTGAATTAAATCAATATTAGGTATTCATTTGCCAAAAATAGATTACAATATTTCCCAAGGGGTGTATGTGTACTGCGCACAGTTTTGTAAGAAGCTTTGAAAGGTTAGATCTCAAAGGGTTTGAAAGGTTTTTATTTATTTTTTATCTATGAAATCATGGAAGCATACAGGATTCATCCCAAAAATTGCCTCCATAACAAAATATTACTATAGTTTTCATAAGCATTCAAGTAACTTGGCCAAATTTAGTTTTAGTGGAAATAGTGTTTGTTAATCTAGTGGGAATTCAGTGTTCAGGAATTCAGAGGGGATGGTTTTGAATGGATAAGAAAAGCACTTCATACATGACTTTTTAATAATATAACAAAATATTGAACATAGAATGGACTCACGGGCTGGGGAGAGATTTACAAATTGATTATAATCGGTTTTCATAGGTCAAGGGAGTTACGAATATTCACAGGCATGGTTTCACTTTGTAAATAGAGATTCAAAATACGATGGAGGGTTAATAAATATGGGTAGTTCTCCCAAAAATTGCCATAAATGGGTCTGTAGGGCTGTTAGGGTAGCTTTTAGGGGTTGCGGATATCCGAAAACCGTGAAATGTTGGGGGGTCGGGTGAAGAACGAGTTTCACCGAAGTTGGGAGGAACACAAAATGAAAAGCGCAAACCCCACCGCGTAATGAATTGGATCAAATCCATTAGCCAGTGCAGTTATTATTGCTAAACACAGCACAACATTGCTAAGCGCAGGGTGGCAGTCAATTTGAAGCTCCACTGACCATGTATTACACTAAACTGCGTAGCGCAGCCTTTTATGTAGCATTAAATCAAGTCAGCCTATTCACATTGAGCTATTAACATGATGTGGCCGCGTAGGACTGTCACACTAAACTGTGCAGTGGAACATTCTGATACACTGATACCTGGTTGCACAAAAGTTTGTTAATTTTTAATCCCGGTTAAATGCCACAAGAACACCCGGTTGCACAAAAGTTTGTTAACTTTTAATCCCGGTTAAATGCCACGAGAACCAAGCAGAGAAGCTATCTTCTTAGATAAACCGTCTCTGATTGAAGTCTGTTAACTTTTAATCACGGTTAAATGCCACGAGAACCAATCAGAGAAGCTATCTTCTTAGAAAAACCTTTTCTGATTGGTTCTCGTGGAATTTTAATCATGATTAGAATTCAAAAGGTTTTGGTACAACCGGGCCTAGACTATTAACACATAATGGAACTCATCATTCCTATGAAAATAATTGGTAATCATTAGGTTCATTAAGTGAACATATACACATTTGAGAAGATGATGTGACCTCGCAGATTTTTGTGTAACACTAGTTCAAGTGAGCCTATACGTTATTATCTAACAATATTATACCGCGCATGTTATTGTACAGCATTAATCCAAGTGAGCCCATTCACACTAAGCTATTAACAAGATTTTACTGCGCAGCTTTTTGTGCGACACTAATTCGAGTGAGCCTATTCACAGCAGCTATTAACACAGGGTGACTCCATATTACCTTGACTGTTGTGGTGATTTACTACTGTGTAAAATGCTCGTAAACCTAGTAGTTGAGTTCTGTGCACTTTGCGTAGTCTAGTTTTATGATCAGCAAGTATTACATGATTTTTAAAGAGATTTTACTTGGCCGAAATGAGAAATTTAGAAAGGATAGGTCGAAGGTGCATTGGTGATTTATGAACGCTGAGTTGACCGATTTATATATGATTGATTACAGTTAGACATTTAGAAAACTATCCTTAGGTGTGGAAAACTCTATAAACTATAACAAAATTTGACTTAATTCACTGAGTTATAATTGGCTCATTCCAATTAAATGTTCAAATGGACCTTTTCTGTACTTTCATGCTCTACCTTTTAGCCTATCTATCTACATTTTCCTTTAGTACTTTCAATCAATCAATCAATTTTATTCAAATCAACACAATACAATATACTTGAAAGAAATCAAAACACAAAAAAATCACTATCAAAAATAAATCCAAGTGATTCTCTTTTTCTATTATAATCTTATTTATTCAATAATTTATTCATACAAGCAATTTTCATTGTAATAATAATTATTATTGTTAGAGCAACAAAATACCCAATACCAATAGTCTCCATTTATTTAATTCTGGTTGAATAATATTGTTCATCTGCTAATTATATACTTGTACCTAGTTATGCTTTGTAAAATAGAGTCAATAATTTAAATTGCAGTTCATTTACATTGTAAGATTAAATTACAAACGATCACTCAAAATGAAGACTTTATTCATATTCTGTAACACAAAATACAAAGTTAATGAAAGGAATCAATGAAAAAAATACAGGAAAATAACCTTTTTTTCTGTGGCAAGTCTTGGAGTATTTTTGTAATGTTTCACTAAGGCTATTTTATTTGAATGAATACTGAGGAAAATGCGGCTTCTCTGATATTTGAAGTGATTATCCTACTATTTCGAAAGTTGAAAATTTTATGCATTTTTCCTTATTGATTCGTACTGATAGTAAATCAGGTTTTTAATAGTTGGAATAAATTGTGATTCATCTCAAATTTCAGTCTTTCAAGAATATGAGATTCTATTATCATTTTTTCTTACCAACTTTCATTTACATTTCACCTCATCCAAAACTACATTAATTGACTCATTCTCCTCATTTTTATCATTCTTTCAATCCTTCTCTTTTCTTTTCCATTCTGTTGACGTCACGCTGAGAATTTCGCCTTATGACGGCGTGAAATTTTCTTTTATCGCGTGAATCGCTCGAATCGGAAACAATAATTTCCCACGCTTTCTCTCTCTGTCTCTCTCTGCGCTCTTTTTCTCTGATCTGGCTTGTTCTCAATTCTCTCCCACATGGCTTATAGCGTTCAATCGGAAATTTCATCTGCTTTCGTTCTGTGTTGCATGTAGAGAAGAGAAAGGAATGAAAATCGCCTTTTGTTACTCTTTAAGCGATGTTTTCCCACTATTTCTTGCTCTTTCTACTTCATTTCACCCGTATTTTCCTCTTTCTCTCATACTATAGTCGGTTGCAATAGTTTAGTTTTGTCTTGTCGAAAACTTTCCTTGTAAATATCATGTGTGAGCCAGAGAATATAGAATGTAATTACATTGAATGTTTTTCTCTGGTGTGAGCACATGCAAATTCTATTGAATCCCCTTACTATTCTGCCTCAGATATGTTGAGTAGTGTAGCTGAGAGATTGTCTAGGATTTTCCACGTACCAACAATATTATTCTAACCAGAAATACTCAAGAATCAATAGTAGAATGTTTTTTTTTTTAGGACCGATCATTTTGATTTGAAAATCCATTCTTCAAAATCCTCCCTGTCTGTATTAACTAAGTACATCAATCATACTATCCATAATGCTTATTAGTTACCTCCTATACTGATGGATTAACGGAGTCAATTTTTCTCTCAGTTTTGGTATTCACTTGTTTTTCAATATTTTCACTTGCAAAGCTCAATTTTCGCAATATTTTCAAAATTGTCGCAAGTGAAAATATTGAAAAGCAAGTGACTACCAAAACTGAAAAAAGAAAATTGACCCTGTTAATCCATCAATTAATAACGAGGTTGAACCCTTAGAGAGTTCAGTGGCACAATACAATCCCGATTTGATAGTATTCTTGTTTATTGTTTACCTATAATTTCAATCATTCTAATAATGTTATCTTTTTGTTCACAGGTAAGGATCTCTTCCTCGTTCAATTCATGGCGTACTTATTTTTCTGTATTTGGTATGTACGAAATCTTCTTTACATGATTTTTTAGTTATTCCCATGAAAGTTTCTATGATTTCATGATAGTATAATATTCACAGAAATGTGTCTATGATGATATAATAATTATATAACATGGAATTCCATGTTTGAAGAAGCTAGAAAAAGATTTTGTGGGGTTCTTGAACTGTTAAGTTAACTCTAGGTACCGTTTTCTATGTGATTCAATAATTATAGTATAAAATTTCATTTTTGAAGAAGCTAGGAAAATATTTTGTGTGGTTCGTGAACTCACAAGTAAACTCTAAGTACCGTTTTCAAAGTTTTTGAACGATCTAGACGCTCCCATATCCGCTATGAATGAGGTTAAGGTATTTTCTTGTCATCGATTCTAGTCGTTAAGTTGAAAAGCGTTCCTGAAGTGCAGCAACCCTCAAACCTTCGATCTAACTTTCACGACATCGATATCGTCTGATTCACTTAATACTGTCAGAATTCCTTTTAAAACTCATTAATGCAGATCATTTCACCAACGCTGACAGATTGAAGATTGACTTCGAACTGCCTCAACTCCTTATTAATGAAATCAATGCGGATCGTTTATCCAATTCTGACAGTTTGGAGAGAAACTGACTCAACACGATCAAACTCCTAAATAACGAGGTTGAAGTCATAATGCAAGCCAGGTCAACAACATAAACCGTTCATAGTTCACAGAGCGGGAGATATGAAACTGGATGCAATTTATTTCGCTCTTATCTCCAGGAGAAGACGATATTCTCTCCCAGTAATTGAAATTAATTGAACCCTCAAATCCTCGTCCTCACTACACCGAGATTCACTGCATACTGTCAGTTTCAATTGAATGGGGATCAACGATGAGGATACCAAATGAAACCCTGCCAGATTCAAGTTAATCTCACTACAGTGAGGTTCAATTAGAGGTGACAGTGTTGGTGGAATGGGAATCAACGATGTTATTCATAAGGAATGCTGACACTTCCAATTGAATCTCTCTGAAAAGTCATCACCCCTCCTACCCATTGTTGAGTTTCCCCTCATAATAATTTCAATATTAAAATTGTGGCAAATTGTTTTTCGCTAAAGTAAAGAACTAAATCAGAATCCCATTAAATAGAAGGAAGAGGTGCTAATACTAAACTGTCAGTATCAGTTAAATGAAGGACATTGACGTTGTTGAATACGAATACCCTGACAGTTTAAAGTGAACCTCACTATTGGATGTGACGCTGTATGGTGTCAGCATTAGTTGAATGAAGGACATTGATGCTGTTAAGTAGGAATTTCCTGACAGTTTAAAGTGAATCCCACTATTGGTTGTGACGTAGGATACTGTCAGTATTGTTTGGATATGAAACATTGATGTTGTTGATATAGAATGCTGTCATTTAAAAGTGAATCAGAGTACATAGAGTGAGAGGGGATATCGATTGAATTGGTGCTCGTTCAAGCTGTGGGCTAGTACCAGCAATCAATTTAATATGTTGAGAGCTTATGGGGAGGTTTTAATGAGTTAGAAAGAGACAGGCTGAGTGAGAGAGAGAGAGAGTGAGAGTAGAGTAGAGTTGAGAGAAAATAGATTTGGGTGGGATTGAGAAACGGGGGGGGGGCTTATTGTAATTAAGATTGCTATCTAGATTCTAGAAGAGTTTCCAATCAGTGAATTTGAAATTTATTGAGAGAATCCTTGAAAATCTCACAAAACCGTCATTGTATAAATTGAATGAAATTTGTAAATTAGTTTATTTAGGAAATGAGTTTGTAATTCATATATTCCTCAGGTTATAATATTATATTATATATATTCACTCCATTGTAGTACATTTCCATCACACTTCAAGTATTGAGCTATTTCAATGATCCGTATTCTAGTTAAGATAAATTAATTGACATTTAGGATCAATATAATATCAACTTTCAATTGAAATATGTTAACTCCATGTAATTAGCACTAATAATTTAATGATGACAGATGGAAATAGGCCTTAATTGGAACTTGCATTTTTTTAAATTCTAATTAATGAATAATAATTATTATTAAACGAAAATCCAAAAATTTCCATCTAGATGTGTACCCTGTTGTCAATATTTGCAGTAGCAGAAGTCTTCGAGGTGATTTACAACATTTAATTGGGTTTTTCGTTTAATAATGATTAATGATGACAATTCGATGCTGGAGTAGAAAGCCTAGAACTGATAGAATTTGAAATTTTAATAGGTACTCATAATATATGTTAGAACATAATAAGCACAAAGTTGATAATAGTAGTAGAACATGAGTTTGATATTAGGTAGAATTATTGATCCAGAAAAATCATGATGTGGCAGCACTGGAAAGGTAGGACTTTTTCGTCAACAGTAAAGTAGTAAAATTTATTAATTTATTAATCATAATAATGAGAGAGATAGAAGAATCGAACGTGGAGAAGAACAAGAAGTATAAAAAGTCGAAACCGAAAACCTAAAAAAGAATAAGAGATTATGATGATGATGATGATGATGATCGAGAAAGAAAGAATAAAAAGAAAAGAAGAAAACCAAGAAAAAGAAGAGAGCTGAAGAGAACAGTTGTGGAAAATGGAAAAACTCTCCCCGTTCTTCGAGTGGGGATCATTTGGAAGATTCTCAACCCTTCCTGGAAAACACACACCCTGAAGGCTTAACTGATGAACTAGGGGCAGGTTTCCGAACCCCCTAGATATGACTACGGTTTACCCCCTTTTCAGGGCTAGGGGTAAATTTGAGAAGGGGATTCGTGATGATCAGCCCCCAAACTGCAACGAACGATTAATCCTTTTCTTGTCTGCAAGTCTAGTGTAATGGTTACGGGAATACCTTGCTTCTGATAACGTGAACCGAAGCTTTCCATCTCTCCTACCCTCTTCTTCTCTCTCTCATTCGTAACTAAACCTTTCTCCTACTTGGATCCAGCCATCATCTTTCAAGAGGTTTCGCAAAATCTGGAGTTATCGTCAGAGGTCTGTTCGTTCCCCATACCACTCTGTGTGTGGGTGTCTCTCCAGAGATCTCTCTTTGTTTCTCAATGTATATCTCGCTTTCTTTCTCTATGTCAATGTATTAACATTATATCTTCATCTATGTCAATATAATCTCATATTTTCTCTTTATTTGTGTTCGTATCTCTTCGTGTCTATTCACTCTTTTCAAACTGCCCTTGATCCGTTCAAATGCCATTTCTACACTTTTCTCTCTCCTTCCTAGTTTTCGCACTCTTCCATCCTCGTCTTTCTCGAATCAAATGCTTCCTTCATCCTTTTCTACCATTTCCTCATTCTCCAATATTTATTTATTTACGATTCAAATTGCACTGACGTGATAACATTTTATTTATATATAATACAAATAATGGCACTGATGTAATAAAATTTTATTCATATAAGATACAAATGACACTGATAGATGAAATAATAAGGTGGTTTTTATTCTAAATTCAAGTGATGACAGTCCAAGATAAGGTTAGTCTCCCACGTGTACAATTTTTATACAATTTTAGTCATGGGAACTATAAATTTTGAATGTAGGTGGCTTAAATTAATGAATCAATCAAATATTTCACATAATTACCACTTGAAACTAAATAATATTGAGTAATATCCTTTTCTAATTCCTGTATTCTTCTCGTACTTTTTCTTCATTTGCTTCTCGTCTTTTTCACAAAAATTGCTACTCCATTTTTTCTTCACCATTATTCTTTCTCTTTTCTTCATTCTTTATCTCTTCCTGTCAACACATTCTTTCGTTTCTCCCTTTCTTATTTAACTTCTCTTTATCAGTATCTCTCCTTCTTCCTTCTTTCTATCTTTTTTCTTCTTCTTTCCATTTTCTTTCTGACCACCAGTTACAGCTACGATTATTTCTATTACTAAGATTATCACTGAGGTATGCAGTGCCATTAGAAACTACCACACTTCCATGCTTTAGTCGTAAATGTTTCCTCTCCCTCACGCCTTCTCGTCCATCCATTCATTCTTCTCCCTCTCCTTGTTCGTTGGTTGTTTCACTAAATTACGCCCTCTATAAATTTAACCTCTCATTCATTCCGTCTTTCTCTCCCTTGTTCGTTGGTGTATACTCTACTATATTACGCTCTCTCTCTGTAAACTTCTTCTTTTACTCATTCATTCATTTCTCTCCCTTATTCGTTGGTGTGTGCTCTACTATATTACACACTCTCTCTCACTCTCCATAAACGTTTCCTTTCCATTCATTCATTCTCTCTCTCCCTTATTCGTAGGTGTGTGCTATACTGAATCACGCTCTCCCTCTTAAACTTCTCCTTTCACTCATCCATTCATTTTCTCTCCCCTTTTTCGTGTCCGCTACTGAATTAAGTTGTTTCGTTTTCTCTCTCTGTCTGAAGTATGTTATCACACACGAATGCGGTTCACTCAATCTTTTCGAGCGATTAACGTCGTCGGCTGTTAAATTATAGAATCTGTGTTTCTACAGTGTGGTTCACTTCAAACTGACAGCATTTCTTATAAATAACATTAATGCTTCCCATTCCGCCAATTCTGACAGTCTAAAGCTCTGTAGCGAGTTGACTTCATATTGTCAGTATACTACGTAAATAACGTCAATGTTTTGAGATTCTACTAATGCTGAAAATTTAATGCCAATCTCACTATAATTTTGAATGGCGAGTTGATTTCATTCTGTCAGTATACTTCATAAATAATGTCAATGTTTCGCCACTTGATCAACGCTGAAAATTTAATGCGGATCTCACTATAAATTTCGAGTGGCGAATTGATTTCATACTGTCAGTATACTACGGAAAAAACATCAATGTTTCGCCACTTGACAAATGCTGAAAATTAAATATGAATCTCACTATAATTTCCAGTGGTGAGTTGAGTTCATACTGTCACCATCCTTTATAAATAACGTCAATGTCTTGCAATTCGACTAATGCTGACATTTTGTTACTGAATCATGATTTTCCTGCTATATGGCGTGTTGAAGTTGTTAATAGTAGCCTGGCTGAAATGTGGGTGTTTTAGTTCTCATGGTAGAGGGTTAGTGACAGAGAAACCTGAATGGGGTTTTCAAACTAACATTATTATTCTGTCAGACCGTGATAGAAATTTGTTTCATGAAAAATTGAGTTTGGATAGAAGAAAACCTGAATGGGGTTTTCAAACTAACATTCATTCCGTCAGACCGTGATAGAAATTTATTTCATGGAAAAATTGAGATTGAATAGATGAAAACCTGAATGGGCTTGAAACTAACATCATTTCCGTCAGATCGTGATATAAATTCCTTTTATGAAAAATAGAGTTTGGATAGATTGGGTAAGGCACTGATATTAGACAAAATATAATAATGAATATCCATTATCAAGTCACTACAACATGTTTTATTTTATACCTTTATACTCAGAGAAAATACAACTTTTTCTAGAAAAATCAGGTAGTTTAATAAGGCTTTGATATTAGCGAATGGCGAATCAATATAATAAAAAAAATCGATTTCTAATATTATCTCACATGTAATCTCATGTTAACATCATGAACTGATATCATCTCTCATCTCCCTCAATGTATTCTTTTCTCAGTTTTCTGTTCTTTTCTACTCACATATTGTCTTATCTTAGCTTTTATTGGATGGAAATCACTGATATATTGCATTTGTTCAAATGCTAAAAAATTGATAAGTTAATTTAATTGAATTAATTTGTATTTTTGTTTGATAATAGTTATCTATTGTATGATTTTCTCCCTCTTCTATTTATCCAGTCACATATTACTATCTACTTTAAGCTCTCAATCTTTTTCTTTTCTACTCTACTTTGAACAAAACCTCCCCTTTCACTATTTCCACTTCACCTTAATCCTCTTTAATCCCTTCTGGGCCTAATCACTCTGTTCCCCCCTACCTAATCGTTAACCATTACTACATGAGAGCTTTGCTCACCATCAGCACTCGAATCACGCGAAATAGATGTTATACGTAGATTTATATCTATGTAGAACTGTTATCACCATGGAGCATGCACCAGTCTTCCATGAAAATCCGCTTTCCACAATCGGAAAAGTGTGAGACATATTTTCCGAGGAAAGCCTGAGCTTTTCCCCGCCACTTGGAATGTTACCCGATAACCTTTCATACAAATGTCTCGAGAAAATAGTTCAAATTCCCGTTTGGCGTGTGTGGATTCAATAAGCAAACTCACCGATTCATGACTATATTTACAGGGATAAATATTATTGTAGTGATTTGTTGATGGGGAAAATTGTGTAGAAGTTCACGCTACATTATTTATTCGAGAAAATGAGTTCTTGAAGTGATTTGTGGGTGGAGGAAAAGGTAGGCATACGAGGGTGATCTGAAAAGTTTTGGGATTTAGTCATCAAGATGTCTGCACTCGTCGTTCTTAAATCTTCAAATCTAGTACAGAATTTATGGTATATTTTCAATAGTCCCGGAGATTTGAATGCAATTGAAGGTGAAAATTATCATATTAATTGTGTTTTAAAGGTTTGTATATCTTTCTTTCCTAATGTCTCTTTGTGTGTCGTATTCAATTTTGTAATTGAAATTTAGTTTTATGCTACACAAAAATCACTATTTTTTCCCTAAACAAAAGTAGAAAATTTCCTATTTTGTTACTTTGAACAGGACCACAAATTCTCGTTGAAAATCACTTTCTGTTGGCTTAAAACTCACTTGAAGAGTGAACTCTATTGACTTCTGTGGATTTGACTAATCTTTTTTTCTTCTAAATGAATTATCTCTTTAATTTCTCTTTCTCTATCAATTCGTAATTTTGAAACTCCTATGATCCATATATCAGCAGTGTTTTATATTGTATTCAACTATTAACCAACTAATACTTTACTTCCAGTATTTGTTGGACAAGTGATCAACTAGATTTTATCCCAAAAGTAAACAAGTCTAACCATGCTCACACTATATACTCTAACAACTAACATTTCATCTGGGGAAAATCTTCTCAAGGAATGTTATCCCATCTAGGACAGAGTGAAAGAGAGTGAGGGTGAAAAAAGAGAGAGATAGAGAGTAAATAAGAAAGTGAGTGGGTAAGAGAGAGAGAGAGAGAGAGTGTGTGTGAATGAGAAAGTGAGTGAGTGAGTGGGTAAGAGTGAGTGGGAATGTTTGAAGTGAGATGTATAAATTGTCAACTAAAATAGTATGAAGAGAGATAGTATGCACTGTCGAGTGAAATAGTATGATGAAAGAACAGATCACCCAAAACCCGTAAAACCAGGCAATGTTTGTCCCATGTAGTTTCACACGTTACCCAAAGTACTGGGTTCGGACGACCCCTTTCTGATAATGTTAAATAGCAAATGACCATCATGAAGCCTGGGTGTTTACAGCCTCACCAGTGAAGACGGTTATTGGTTTCTAAACTATTAATAGTGTGTGTGAGAGAGAGAGAGAGAGAGTGTGTGAGAGAGAACAGATTGTAAACAATCGTTATTGGTGCGCTGTAACTTTGGGGGGTGACCGCTCTTGAACCTGACCCCCCTCTCCCCCCTAAATTATCACATGACAGGGGTCCTCTGGTGTGGGACCTAAATGAGATTCCAGAGCTGGTTGTTTGTATTGCGGCGTTTAGTGTCAATGAGTGACAGGGTGTGTGAAAGAGAGAGAGATTGATAAAGAGAGAGGAAGGCGAAGTTGTAGGGAGGTACGGTGGGGAGGTTAGAGGGGTTTAGTGACCTAAATAGTGATCATACTCTAGGGATACCAATTAGGCCTATAGCTTTATTGTCAAATTTTCTGTCTCTCTATTGTTGAGTATTTAATGCTTGTTGGGTATTGTACAATCCTTTTACAGTGTTTTAATGGATGTGTAGTCATTCCACATTTGAAAAATGTAATTGCTGTAAGATTCTTAAATTTGTAGTTTGAATCTTACTAGAAATATTGTGCAATAATCCCATTAAAATCTTGGATTTTCACACCGTATTTTTCAAAATTCTAGTGTTCAAATAAAATTACCTATCTAGTTTGTGAAAGGATGGTATTATTTCAAAACATTTCTCAATAATCTCTGTATGATAATCATTACAAATATCCAATGAAAGCCATATAAATAGAAGTAGGGACTTCTGCTGTTCTGGTGTGATGAAAATAATTATTATTAATAAAATATAAAAATTGGTATTATTACAAGCCGATTACCTTATTTTCTTCCAATGGATCTATCTTTTCTTCCTCCTTGAATTTTAATTAATTTATTATATGATTAATTCTAAAAATATATTATATATAATTTTTTTTATTCCATTTACGGTATGTATCTTATACTTATAGTCCAATATTTTTTATTGTAACACAGCTAATCTTAAGAACTGCTTCCACACACGGACGTAATAGTCTATGTGGGTTCTAATATTCATTTTATAATTGTAATTGTGTTGTTAAAATTGTATGATATTCGAATAGATAAATTGAAATATTGACCGAAGAACTGAATAGCAGAAGGAAATTTGAAGCATGAAACAAATAGCATTCCATTCTCCAATATGATTTATATGCATGTTTGATTTCCTGTATTCTATATCATTACATTCATATACAAAAATTAATGTATTAGAATCGCTGTGCTACTAATGCTTACATCTTCCTATCCTTCATCTTGAATCAGAGACAAATGAATATCCGTTTCTCTATGCTTGAAACTTACATTGCTTGGATTCCAGTTGTATTTAGAAAGAAATGTTCCTGTTTGTCTATAAAATGATCACAAATATTGTTCTTTATAGTAATGGCTTACTTCTTGAATTAACATATTTTATAGTAGATTGTTTATAGTTGAATCAAGATCAAAGATGATATTTTCGTCTTGTTATTGTTTGTGTCTAGTAGGCAATTCTATCTTTACCATGCCGTAGGGCGAACTGTCAAATATCATTAGAAGATTAATATAAAGATTAGACGTTGCTGAATCTCAGGTTATTTTCAGACTCAGATTCAGTTTGTCTTTCCCATTATTGATGTGGTCAATAGAGATAGGTTCCACAGTATAACCTGGATGTCCATTTGAAACATATTTATTTATTAATTTAGTCAGTCATGTACAATTATTACACTAATATGAAAAGACACAACATGCTTATGCCCAACACTGTCCTTTTTCAAATTTATACTAAACCAAAATCTAGGTCAAGCTACTATCATTTATTAAAATATCATGCTCGTCTTTATGGTAGTGAAGAACAGACATAGCTGTGTTTAATTATTTATGTGTTGTTTGATACATAGAATATCATTCAAGATTCAACAGATAGTACGATAGAAAAGAAAAGAAATCTTTGCACACAATATTGGTTGTACAAAATTTACAACATAAATAACGTCGTCTCCGCGACGTCACCATTAAGCTGCGTACACATATACGCGCTTCCAACCCGCACCTAGCACACTCCGCCCTCGAACCGCCCTCGTTCCTCCATCGAACCACAGTCGCACCACCCACGCACCCATCATGAACGTTACGGAAGATGTTAGATCTTCTCGCGTTCCCCGGTCGAACCACTCTTGCTCCCCGGTCGATCATCAATCGCTCTGCTGGAGTGACGTTCGGTTGCGGAGCAGAGCGAAAGTCTGTACGCACCTTTAGAAAACACATGCTCTCGACTAGAGTCGAGTCTCTTCTCGACCTGAGTCGCGTAAATGTGAGTTGAGCCCTAGACTACCTCTTTTTCAACATTCACTACCTGGATAGCAACGGTGATTATAAGAAAACAAAATTTACAACATTATATTATTATGCACGAATAAAAAAATTTTGTTACACAATTCTCTTATCATGCAGCTTATTCCTTCAATTAGGCTACCGCTTTTTCAATACTCAGCAACTGGATAACAACGGTGTTTACAAGAAAAAAAATCCTTCAATTAGTGTTCTCCTACCTGACTGACTTTTTCAGTAACATCCACTCCCAATCAACCGTTCATCAAGATTGCAACGGTTTCCTCATCAGAGCTGGGCCGAAATGACAAACCCATCAAATGACAAACGAACATTGTGTGACCAATCTTCTGCCGTTGGGACAATTTGATCCCTCAAACAAACCTGGTTCACCGTTTATTATAGCTGATCGGCCAACACTGTACATGCGTCTAGTAGCTATACATAGGAGGGTAGTAGAGCTAGTGTAACTCCTCCACCCCTCCAATCAATCCACCTAATCAATCCTGTCGCAATCCATTCAGATGCGATGTGAATTGCTGTTGCGTTGCTGACTCATTAGTTGGTGTAAATGGATTGGTAACGAGCTTCGGAACGTGTGTAGTGTGTCCTGGCACCTGATTGATTACAAAACTAGCAAATCCTTCATCGGTAGTGTTGTGTTCTACCTTGTAACAGGGATTCGATATAGTGAGATTCACTTATAACTGACAGTATTGTTTCTAGGGTAGGCATTGATGTTGTTAATAAGGTTTGCTGACATGCAGCCTGACATGAAAATGGAAGTGAAGCTTGATTTTCAAACGCATTTGTAAAGTCTATGAAGTGGACAATATGGAATAACTTTTTGTTTAGTTGAAAAGAAACTAGTGTTTTGTTTTTTCAAGTAAATTATGAAAGTAACCGAGAATCGAGTAAGAATAAATGAATCGAGTTGTCTCAACACAAATTGAAATATTGATTTGCCGGTTTCAGTTATTAAAAAACACCATTTTCGAATTCTGGTAAACTAAAACTGAAGTAAAGAGCAGCAGAATATTTCAAGCACTGTGCATGCGATATGATTGTTAGATTTATATTAATTAGTAATTATATTATATTTATATTTATGTTTGTAAACTGTATTTTAAATGGAAATAAATTTGATTTGATTTGAGATGGATGACCAATCAAGGTGAATGTTTGCTATTAGTCTAGATAAGCCACTCCCACATAGGTCGGTTCGACGAGCGTCACAGCAATGGCGGTTGGTACTTGAAATATCAAACATAGTCATGAAAAAATAATGAATATTTTTCACAAATTATTGTTTTCCTTATATTCCTTCTACTTCTTTCCTTCCATCATCGACTGTAATCATCTTATTTCTCTTATTCACTTCCTTTACCCTCAACTATCAAAACTGCGGGAAAGGTTACTCATTATAATCAATCGCTGAATCGTAGTTTTCAAAAGTGCTCAACTTCAATCCAATGATCCAAAACATCTAATTCCTTTGCTTGTCCTTTCTTAACCTTTAGAACTAATTACAACAATGTTCCAACATGTGTAGAGGCGGATCATCACTATTTTCTAATGTGATATCCACTTCAGACTGTCAGCATTATTTGAATGGGGAGCATTCATGTTGTACTATGACGAATGCTGACATTTTCATGTGAATGTCACTGTAGTTTCTTTCACTTTCAAAATTGGCAGAATTTGTTGAATGAGAAGCATTGATATTACACTATAAGAAATTCTGACAGTTTCAAGTGAATCTCAGTTGAGGAGGTGAGAGGATTCGCCAACGTTTTAATTACAGGTTGCATTACAATGCATAAATTGAAACGAAGCTAATATAGTTGCCAGTCGTAATCGCCTACACGAATACCAGTCACTTCCTAGCTTTCACCAAATTAAAAATGTTGTCCGTTGTTGTAGAGATAGTTTCGTTGACTCGCCCACTCCTAATTTTGCCAATGGGTGTGCCGTACAGTACGCAGACTGTCGGCAGACTATCTGTTTACGATAGCTTAGATTAAAACAATCTGAAGTTTTCTCTGACGCTAGGAATAGAATAATACTGTGTCTAACAACAATCGTCTGCTTTTGGGCGGATATTGACGCTAACCTGCAAAAGTAACTGTTTGAAACTAATAAGAAATTTATTTGGAGTTCTTTTCAGTGAGGTCCACGTTATAATGGCAGGGAAGAAAGATAGGAAACAACGTTGTCAATCCTCTGTCTTGTCAGTGCCTTCTAGGTTTAATGATGTAATATTAACGGTTGATTCTTGTTTAAAATAATCAATTATATTTTATTAAGCAAGAAATTATATTCTTCAATATAAAAATATTTAAATTTGTTTGTTTCAAATTCAATTTTCAACTAGTGACATTTTAGTGAAGTGTGCGCTTTCAATCTCTTTTCTACTATAATTGATTAGTCTTCATCCTCAAATTGAGTGCTTCTCAGATTCGTGAGTGAATCTTATAGCTTATAGAGTGAAGTTATAGCTTTCAAGTGTTTTTAGACCTTATTTCCTTTTTTATTACGCAAGAAATTATATTTTTCTATAATTTCTTAATTAAGATGAAATATTTTGTTAATTGAATGAAAAAGACTAAGAAGTTGTCAAAAAAAACACAGATCTATTGATACTTAGATAGACCGGTTTCGGTTATTACACCATTGTCAATCTCTGATAAACTAACTCGTTTATCAATCTCTGATAAACTAACAATAAATCTGTGGTTTTTTGACAATTTCTTAGTCTTTTTCATTCAATATGAATAATTACCACAATATCAACTTCTCAACTACACAAAAAAAATGATTTTGTTAATTTATTATTAATTTAAATTATATGTTAAAAGACGATCTGGCAACAGAGCAAAGCGAGAAAGAGATATCGCTATCCGCTTTGTTGAATAATAGACAAGGATAGCAATACCATTGTCAATCAAACACTGCCATTATAACGTGGACCTCACTTTAACATCATGCAGTTTGAAAAAACCTTTATACTCAGTAAAGAGTCTCCAGGAAGACATACCGTATCGTCTGCAGACGATGTGTGCCTTTCGCGAGCTGTGTTTTTGTAAGCAGTGACCTGGGTAATAATGAAAAATGGGAAACCATCACTTGTATGGTGTATGTACTCTCTGTATAATAGTCGTGTGATAATTATCATTGGCGACCATATTGCAGTCTTGCCTTGTATGCTCTGTGCCGTTTCAGTTGAGAGTCAAAGGTCAAACGAGTTCCGTTATGGCTGGAGGATGATGATGATGATGAGGAGGAGGAGGAGGAGGAGAAGAATAAAGAGAAGGAGGAGGTTGGGGAGGAGTAGGAGGATGAGGTTGAGGAGGTGGAGGCGAAGGAGGGAGTTTTAAGATGATGATGATGATGATGATGATGAGGTGGAGGAGGAGGATGAAGAAGAGGTGATAGGTAGGGCTCAGCGGCGCAGAAACAGCAACGACAAAGGATGGGTAACCTTTCACTGTGTAGGCGGTTAAAGACGGAATGTGTGACGAAGAAGTAAGTCGGAAGAAGGAGGAAAAGGAGAAAAGTAAGGGGAAGAAAGATGGTAGGATCGGGGTGTGAAATGAGAAAACGATGAAAAATATTTGAAGATTGTAGGATTGAGGAGGGAAAGCTGAGATTGAAAATATGATGATTGAGGAAGTGATTCATTCGATGAAAGAGAAGCAAGAAGTTATAAAGAGAAAAATTTTGGTAAGGTGGAAAAGGAAGGAGATGAAGAGGGATAAAGATGGTAGAATTGAGGAGGAAAGTGAGCAAGAGATGGAAATTTGTGAAAAGTATGATTGAAAGATGAAGAAGTAAGAGAAGGAGATGGAAGTAATCGTGGTAAAGAATAAGGATGAATTTAGAAAGGTGGAGAAGTAAGAAAAGGAGATGGAATAAATCGTAAAGAAAGAATAAGGATAGCTCGATTTCTTCCATCTCCTTTTCTTACTTCGCCATCTTTCTAAGTTTTTCCTTATTCTCTATCTCGATTACTCTCATCTCCTTCTGTTACTTTTTCATATTTCAATCATACTTGAAAAGAATAAGGATGGAGCAATGAGAAAACAATGCAAAGGTATTGATATAGAGGGAGAGAGAGAGAAATTGCAAAGATAGGAAAATGGAAAAGGTATATGGAGAACTCTTCAAGTTTTAGCATGTGAAGGAATCATATTAAGAAGAAGAAGAAGAAGAAAAATAAGAAGAGTTGGTGAAGCAGAAGAAGAACGAATCAGGAGATGAAGTAGCATAGCAGCAGCAGAAGAAGAAGAAGAATAAGAACTAGAAATTAAAGTAAGTTATATGGAGAACTCTTGAAGTTTGTGCATGTGAAGATGTGAATGAAGAACAAATAAGAAGAAATGAAGCAGCAGCAGTAGTAGAAGTAGAAGAAGAACTAGAAATTAGAAGAGCAATCGTAGAGGAGGTATGTCACAGTCACAGAGTCCAATATCAAGCAACAATTTCCCTTCCATACGGTGACAGACTGTGATATACCGACCTGCCTTATATGAGAAAACGCGCCGCATCCTTTATGTATTCCTTTTCTGCATTCTTCTTCTTCTTCCTCTGCTTCTACTTTTCTCCTTCTCCACATCTTGAATTGTGGCTTTGTTCAGCCGGCCGGTCAGTGTTTGCGTACATCTGTCTTGTCGGCGGTGACAATTTATTTGTATGTGTGGTCAGCACATTCTAATATCTCACAGATTGAGGTTTCCAGGTTGAAATATTCATTCCTACGTGCTAAAAATAAGTTCCTGTTTGTTGATGGTCAATTGAGGTTGGATTTCACTACAGAATATATGGATTCTAAGATCATTGGGAGAATAATATACAATGAATTTAATCATTGGCATTCAATCATATTGAGCGGAATTTGATGTATAATCGCTGTGTGATATTTTTCAAAATCAACTATATTCCGTACAAAATTACTTCTTACTTAGAGGAATATGTGGCGCAGAGAAATGGAGGGAGATCAGCCAATTTCAGTGATTAATATATAGTCATAGGTAGAAGCACAGTTCCCAATTTGTCAGTCGTCTGACTGCATTCAGACAGGAATCTTTGCATGTTTAGCATGAGCACATGAACAGTCAATAGAAGTTGGAGAGGCTGGCCGCTTCAAAACGGCAACATCGTGCCTCTGTATCCCTCCCGCAGTCTGCTTTCTCTGCTGCGCATGTCCATCCCAAGTAAGAAGTAATTTTTTACAGAGTATAAATTTGAAACTACAGGTGGATGTAGTTTACCCTGTTGTCAATATTTGCAGTAGCGGAAGTCTTCAGGGTGATTTACAGCATTTAATTTGGATTTTCGTTTAATAATAATTAATAATTGAAAGTAAATAGATTATGATTGATAATTATGAATTAAAAATTTGTAATAGATATGTCAATAAATTATTGTGGCAAAGTGTATACTAGAGACTTCATAGAATTAACATAACCACTACTTGAGCCCGCCGCAAAGTAGACCCACGCTAATCCACGAAAAGCAATCCACGCCGTGAGATGTTTTGTAAACCATTGCTAGGCTTCTCTAGACATCTGTTTAATACATGCAATGAATAATTCACTTGTCAGCTGATTGATTATAAATAATTGTATAGCAATGGTTTACATAACATCCCACGGCGTGGGTTGCTTTTCGTGGATTAGCGTGGGTCTACGTTGCGGCGAGCCTTAGGCCGATCTCAGTTTAATCGGAAATAGATCAGCAGATCGTCTAATCCCGGAATGATACACATTATAATAAATGCAACCATTTCTACATGTATTAGTAGATTAGCCTTGAATGTTGACAGTGGATATGGGTCTAGTTGTTATGGAAAATTTAAATGATTTAGCTGCATCTAAAGGACTAGGATCGACTCCATAGAAAGATAATAAATTCTTCTATAGTCTTCTTCAGCTGACTCACAGTTAACTTAGCTGTATTTAATACTGTATTGGGACGCACCTACCTTGCCTTGAGCCATGACATCATGAAATAATGTTCCGCTCCTCAAGACTTGGTAACAGAATCATCATCCAAACAGCCTTGTCACACCTCTAAACCAGTTTAGTAGGCTACAACACTACTTGACTGATTTAATGATGACAAAGTCTCTCATTCACTTTAAACGGTCAGTATGTGTTAAATGTAGTAGGCTACAACACTTGAAGTTTCTAACCATGACAGTTTGGTACATTGTATGAGTTGTAAGATTCACTTTAAATTTTCAGCATTAGTTGAATTAGATGTGGTGATGTTATTCATAAAAAATTGTGACAGTGTGTCATAATAAAGTTTGTAGCATGGTATTCACTTGAAACTGGCAGCAATGATTGAATGGGAAGCGTTGATGTTGTTTATGAAGATTACTGACAGTTTCAAGTGTATCTCTGCCTAACAGATTCACTTTATACTGACATAATTGGTTGAATGAAAAGCATTGATGTTAATTGAGAGGAATTCTGACAGCTGAAAGTGAATTCTCACAATAGAAGACGTTGCCTGTCTCAGGTGTTATTGAGGCGCTCGTAAATTATATTCTCAATAAAGTTTTGATTGATAAATTGCACTCTCATTCTTATAGTTTATGGCTTCTTGTTGTGTGCTGCTGTGAAATAAATTTTATGAGTTATGAATTGATTTGGGGAACTAGATTGTGTATTGAATATGAAGATTCTTAAAGGCCTTTTATGTTTTGAAATGTAGAGTAATCAAATGCATACTTGAAAGTAAAGATTTGACCGTATTTCTTTATTTATCTCCTGCATGACGATTTAATCGTGGTATCTATGTCGTGGAAAATACATTGCAAATTGAAGTTGTTAAAATCTTTGTATTTCTGTCGTGGAAAATTCAAGTTGTTTTAATCTTTGTTTTTCTGTCGTGGAAAATACATTGAAAATTTAAGCTGTTTAAATCTTTGTATTTCTGTCATGGGAAATACATTGAAAAGTAAATTTGGAACTGGAAACTTGAGTGAGTTGAATAATTTATCAATAGCTGAATTGAATAGACTTGAAATGTTATCAAAAATCCACTTTATTTAATTAAAAATTTCTATTTTTAAGGAGCATGTTTTCGTGTATGCTCACATCATGAAGTGTAGAGGAATAATTAATCTTCCCTCAATTTTTGTGACACATTTTTCAATTATGGAAAAGTTCCACAAAATCAACATTCACGCTACAACCTTAATTAAAAGTAGCTTAATTAATAACATAAAAGTGGTAATATCTCATACGACTCTACTCAGACTGAAAAATAATTGAATTTCATCAATTTCATTTCCATTGAAATTTCACAGTAATTGAAAGGAGAATAATTTACTCCTTTTAAATTAAAGTATTTCTCTTTTTATCTATATGTATTTCCATTATTGCATTTGATGATTCCATATTCCATTATGATTAATTTCAATTATCTTTATTGTTGTTGTTCCGTTGTACTTGAACTAATTCATTCTTTTCTTCTCTTGCAGGTGAGTTCGAATCCAAGCTGTTCATACTCAGTGTTTGGTATGTAACCCATTTTATTTTGAAAATTATCTTTGAATTAGGAATTTATTCAACATTTATGAATCAGGAAAAATATTATTGGACCATAAGTTATAGTTTCTAGTTGGTTCAGTTCTGGATTCAATTTTTCAACAGTTATTCGAAAATAAACTCCCAATCCAAGATAGTTATCTAGTAAGCTCAGGTTCAGATTCAATTCTTGATGATTTGCTACAGAATTTCTTTACTGAGTGGATAAATCTAATCAAATTGATTTAATGATGACAAAGAGATGACATCGGGCTACCTCAATTATTCATTTTATTTTTCATCCTCTTAACTTGGAAAATATTATAAAAATCCTCAAGAAACTCTTTTATAACCTGCTAACAAGCAAGGAGTATCTCTCCATCCTTTGCCCTGAAGAGCCTTGGGGTATTATAATAAATCAATCTCTAATTAGTTGGACTTTTCGTTTCATAATCTAATTTTTCCATCCTCAACTTCCTGAGATTTTTTTTCTCAATAAATCTGTCTCTCACCGCCTTATCTCCTGACCCATTAAATTTCCTATTTCATTTTCTCTATCTTCCCTCAATACTCCTTTTTCTAGTTCCACATCTTCTCCTTTTTCTTCCTCTTCTGCTTCTTATCGTTTCTCCACTTCCTACTTATTTTCTTATTTTTCTTCTCCCTTGTACCTGTTCAGGCTTATCTGTCTCTACTTCGTTCTTTCCCCCTCTTTTTCCTTATTTCTCTTTCACTCCCTCTCTTTCATCACCCTCCCACGAGTTGTCACACTAGAGTCACAAGGCAGAGTGTTTTATGTCTTAATTTATTTCCGAAAACTTCATCATTCATCTTGATTTTTGTCAACCGATTTCCAATTAGGCACCCAACGCCTTGAAAAATGACGGTGTGCTAAATAAAAAACGAAGAAGAAGTTAGGATACGAAGTGAATGAGCGGAAGATGGTGAAGAAGGAGAAGAATAAGAAGGAGGAGATTAAGAAGAAGAGGCAGATAAACAAGAAATAGAATTTGAAAAAAGATGGTGAACGAAGAGAAAACTATGATGGAGCAGATAATTTATTTATTTATTAATTCAATCATTCAGAATACAACTTACAGAAAACTACCACAGAGTAACTTACGGCCCAAACTGTTCCAATTCCAATTCATACAACAGTCCAAATGTAGCATGTATGAAATGTAGACTATGTAGTCCAAAGATGTAATGTTGATATGATCAAGGTTGAAAACAAACAAAGATGGCTTTGAAAAAGAAGAGGAGGGAAGAATACAAAACGAGAATTCAGGAGAATTGAGAAGTAGGTAAGAGGTGAAAAACAAATAGAATTAGTACAAGAAGATGAATGAAACAACTATACATGTATGTGAGAGATTCAATTTTAACTGCGCCACTTTCACAAATATGAATCTTGGTTTTCTGTGTAGTTCATTATTCTTCATACTATGACGATGCTAAATATTCAAACAGCTGTGTGACATTGCACGCACATACTTTTCTCTTTTCCTTTATTCGCCTCTGCTTCCTTTGTAAATTCTTCCTTGTTTCTCTCTCTCTCTCTATCACTCTTTCTTTGTCTCACGCTAAGTTCTGTTGTATTCCAAACAAATAGTAGAAGCTCACGAGCACTTCTTCCACTTGTTGAAAGCTGGTTTCCACTGTGTTCTAGAAACTTGTGTTTCATTTGAATTAATTGACAATCTGCACTAAACTCTTGTTAATTTCAATGATAATATTTCGAATAGAGGTAGAATATCGGGGGACCGAGCTTCGCTCTGGAGTATAAAATGTAAAGCATTAAAAATGTATTACGAAAGACGAAATTATAATATATTCATAGTTCATACAGAAAGGTTCTATCTAATCACAGTGGATTGAGATAAACTCCCAGAGGAATGCAAAAATTTCTCTCACAAAGGCCCGGTTGCTCAAACACTGGTTAAATTTTAATCCTGATTAATTTAACGGTAACCAAATCAGAGAAGACCATTTCAAAAAGATGTCTTCTCTGATTGGTTCTACTGGAATTAATCAGGATTAAAATTTAATCTTTTTGCAACCAGCACTAAGTACCTGATTGAATGATTATAAAAACAAAAGTTCAACAGCTGAGTCATAATTTTGTCTCAGTCTCACACACATGCAATCGCCCAATCACTTCCATCATCACCAGAGGACGAAATTATCAGCTGTTTTTCCAAGGATGAATAATAATTATCCTTTTAATGTCCTTCTGCGAGTTTTACCAGGGATGAGACCTAGTGCAATCGAATTTTTATATCATAAACCTACCATGTTCTGAATTTCGTGAGAATTGTTATAGCCGTTTTCGAGATACGGTGACATATAAACAGAAATTGCTTGTTTAATAGTATAGGATAAAGTTCTTCAAAAGAGATTTGATAATATTGTTTGTATAATATTGAAGAGACTTGAAATATTGTCAAAAATGCACTTTCTTTTAATAAAAATTATTATTTCCCAGGAGCATGCTTTCGTGTGTGCTCAAATAGTTGGAAATATTGTTTGAATAGCAACAGAGAATTTATTGCACAGAGAAATTGAGTATACTCATTTTTCTTGAGCTACATCACTGAAACAGAATTTCACAGTGGTAGTATTCTATTTACGAAAACGTTAATAAAAATATTTCAGTTGTTATTTTTCATGACTATGTTTTCTATTGTAAATCATGTTCCAAACAGTATTATATCACTACTGTATTGTGATCCAATTTTGTAATACAATATCGAAAGAGTTCAATCTATTATTTAAGATACTGTACTACTACTTGATACAGTTGTAGGCTTCTAATTCAATAGCTATTGTTTCCGAAATTCATTTGTTGTTCCATTATTGAACAAAGTTTGTTCCACTGTAGTATTGTTCTTAAAAACACTCCTTATAAGAGCAATAATTCTACACAATCAGGGTTTGAGAAATGGATTTATGATAGGAAGTTGGTTGGTTTAAAAAGGCACTTGGTGTAGAGAAGTGTGGCCAATTGATTTTAATTGAAAGGTATGTGCTACTTTGCTTCACCCATGACATTATCTTTTTGGGTCAATATAATATTCGTCAATCATGTTGTAAGGTGTCGAAAGTATTCGATAAGACTCTTAAATGGATCTAGTTTTTTTCTGATAGACCATAAAGCCTAAATTATTTTTCCCTAACTTTCCTTATTCTTCATAGTTTATAAATGGTTGCCGTTACATTGATACCTTATCAATCATTATTTTATAAAATTCATATCTTTAAATTTTCGCTGAGGTTGATGCCCACATGAGCTCCAAGCTTGTGCATGGGTAATGAGACGAATGATAATAGAATATTTACTATTTATCTTGCAATGTAGACTGATTTATGCAGTTTCCATACTTTATGTACCTATTTACCAGAGGATAAAATATCCATAAATATCCGCTATAGTGCAGAATTGAGCTTTAATTTGAAAATTTTCCATACAGTGGTCATAATCAACAATAGGCTATGCATTGGGTAAAATATTATATTTGTGTATTTTATTGAGATATATGAATTTCTGATTTGATCAACAATAACAGTACAAAATAAATAAGGACTTGATTTATTTTATGGATGTGAAATCATCCACAATGTTATACAAAATAATATCAATTTTGGTTTCGTCTCAATTCTGTTATGAATAGCCTAGTTGAAAATGGAAATGAAACAACACACCTGTATTGTCAAATTAATTCATTTCCGTTCAGACTTGAATTTTGGGAACATTAATCCAATCTCCAATAGTACATACAGTAGGCCTATATGTGTAGAACCCAGCAATTTGATTAACACATTTTATAATAAGGACAGTTTGTGATATTATATTATTTACCGTGTGTTTGGCATATGGTTTGAATCATTGTGCAAGCAAAACTCTCGATGTATACATTCTATTAAATTATTGTTGAAAGAGTAATATTGAGAGGTTGTATGAATATGCTGAATGGTTCCATTCTATCACTAATATCCACTAATTTAAAACATGTCATCTCACCTGTCAGTGTCAAATACAGTCACAATGTTGTCTACTGTTCATGAACAGAATATTTTTCATAAATACTCAATCTGTTTTGTTCTCTTATTTTTTATGTGATCGTTTTTTTAACATTTTATCAGCATTGACAGATCTTTGTAAATGTTTAGTGGCAAGTATTAGTGCTCTGCCCATTCTTATGTTGTTTTTCAAGCAGAAAGGGTGAGAGTTGGATAAAGTGAGTGAGTCACGTGGTATTTCTCCTGAATTTATTTTCGAACTTTTTCAAAGATTTTGAAACTTGTTCAATATTTTCGTTGCTTGGCGTTCTATATTCCCTCCCGTCTCCCCCACTCTTTCACTATCTCTCACCCTTTCTCTTTCACTCTCATTCTCGCCCTCTCTATTTCACTCTCTCTCTTCTTAAGGAAAAAAGAGAGCATTCAATTGCTTTTTTGACAAATTCTTAGTCTTTTTATTTAATTACAATATATACTGGCTTATACACTTACATATAATAACTCACAATACCGAAAAATTATATATGAAAATGAATAGATCAATACATTATGAATTATATTACATAATTCAAACTAAGAAAATAATTATTGAACTGTATATGATATGGAAAGATCAATTTGAAATAACTAGATAACATTGTTAAGCATCTACATAAATTAGTGTTGCTTTGGATATATCAATGTTCATTCTTCGGAAAGAATATTCAAAATATCCTTCCAGTAACTCTACCAAAAGTGTGTGTGTGTGAGTGAGAGAGAGAGAGAGACAGAGAGAGAGAGAGAGAGAGAGAGAGAGAGAGAGAGAGAGAGAGAGTGTGTAAAGATTAGTGAGTGTAAAAGTCACAAGTGGAAAAATACCGTTGAGGAATACACATTGAAAAACAAAAACACGACAAACTGTTGGTAGAAATTAATTTGTCGCCTTTTCTAATGGCGTGAATTCAATTTACATGCTTGCTCCTCCTCCCACTATGTTGCGATCAACTTACAACTGTCAGCATTGGTCAAATGGGAAGCATTGATGTTATTTATGGTGTATGCTGTCAGTTTAAAATGAATTTCCCACTAACGACGCTATAATAACCACAGGCGTTGGCGAAATTTTTATTTCGCGTCGAATAATTGAGAGGGCGCTGTTGAAATATTTATTGTTGTTGGTGCCACTCCTCTGCTTCCCAGGGGTGTTTTCGTTCATTTTTACATGTTTTACGGTTTATAACTGTTATTTCAACCATGTGTTGGAGGAATTAGATAATTTAATAAAGCTGTAGGGCAGTTTGTGTTTTTCCTACGTTTTTTTTAAATTTGCGAACAAATTCACGATTATATTTTGCATGTTCACATGTTATGTCACATTGACATAGCTAAATTTAGTTTTGGCTGTATTTGAAATTATTATTCTTTATTAATTCATACAGTAAGTACATCAACAAAATGATATGGAGAGAAAAAATATGGTAACCTTGTGCTATTCTACTCTCAAATTTAGATAATTTAATTATACTAGTAGTTCTGTGAACAGTAGACCTCGCGCAGTTATAAACCGCAGCCTCCTCTTATACTGTCCATCAGGGTAAATTCTGTCTGTATGTCGTGTCGGCGAGATATTGGTGTGAAAACGGCTAATGGCTGTTGGGGTTGGTGTATCAAAAATGCTTAAATCAAAAGCTAATCTCCTTCAAGACATACTGGCAACAGGACAGCCCGAGTTCAAAGCAGAGAAAGTTCGAGAGACAATACTATGTTATTTTAGTTATTAATTGCAAGGCGTATGAAGGAGGCTCCTTTTTCCTTTCATATTATCCTTGAAATGCAAAATTTCCAAAAACCTTGTATATACGTCGACGCGCAATTAAAAAAGGAACATACCTGTCAAATTTCATGAAAATCAATTACCGCGTTTCGCCGTGAATGCGCAACATATAAACATTCAAACATGCAAACATTTAAACATTAAGAGAAATCCCTAACCGTCGACTCGAATCTTGGACCTCACTTCGCTGGGTCAATTATATTAACTTGTAAACCATTGCCCGCAATGAAAACAAGGGGTTTCTCATGATGCGCTAGGTATAGCAATAACCTCTAATGAGAGGTTTCTGGGATATTACTTTCTGAACCACTAAAAACTAAATTAACTTGCAATTTTTCAACTCGTAATTGATCTCTTTAATGAGATTATTGAATTAATATTCTAGTCATAGATAACGTTTTACTGTGATTTTTCTCGTTAATTGAATTTAGAACGGAATACATGTACAATACTATTTCTATTTCATCATTGAAGGTTCAACATGAAGGTAATGAATTTATGTGGAACATTGAGTTTAAAATAAATCTCAAGAGCAACCACTTACAATGTGATTCATGTGATCGATATTTCTTTGCACTTTTATCTAGACTTCAATTCTGCAAAACGTCGAAACTCTAGTAGGCCTACTGTATTTAATAATTATTTCATTAACTTTTTAATTGAGTGAAAATCGTTCGTGGATTATTAACTCAAGTCACAATTGAAAACTTATGATATGTATGAACCAATGACTGTGTAATATTAAAAAAAATATATCGTATTCGTTCTAATCTCTCTAATCATTATTTGAATCTGTCCATTCACTAGATTGATCTTCATATCTCTTTACACATTTTTTGTTTATTATTTTTCGTGGTTAAATGGTAGAGTAGACATTACTGTCCAAACTTCGCCACGTCAACAATAAAGAAGTCATTCTATTATCATTGTCATTATTATTCAGAGTAACGAAATTTTCTTGGCCGGATGAAACCTGAGATCCAATCTTATCTAAATCTAATATCAACTAGATAATTATTTGAAGTTAAATATCTGAAGCTTATCTAAACTCTAGTCCAAATGTGTGAACCAAATTTGTTAATGAGCTATGAATCTAATAGTCATTTACAAACCCAATAAAGCTTATTATATCCATTATTATTTGATAATCAAATAGTAATTTTCAGAAATGCTACCGATTTTTGAAAATTATCTATAACAGAATTAAATTATCAATTCCCTAATACTCCTCCATGAATATAACTCTAAATAGAGTTTGATTCAACGTTTGTTATATCAACGAATTGTGGCATTTATCACCAGAAATTTCTAGAGCCATGTCCCATTTGATAGTTTCCATTGTAATAAGTACATGATTATATCATTTTATTGCGTAGATAACTGGTATTTTTAGACTATCAGATCGATACTATCAGTAACCTAATCTTCAGCATAAGATATAGCTGACGGTTATGTAAGGGTAATGTATTACTGTGCTATATTCCTGTTTATGTAACTTATTTGGCGTATCAAATTGAACAATACGTTTCCATGTTCCTTTTTAGATCATAAGATGATATCCGATAATGGTTAGGTAATAGTCGATGTATTAGTTTGTAAAATACATATAACTTTGTGATTGATATGTTTCAAGTTACTTTATCATCTTGATTGGGGATTTGTGCTGTGCAGTTTTCCAAAATCTGAAGTATCAAGTAAAGTATCCACCGTAAAGTATTATTTAAAAATCTGGATCCATTTCTTCTCATTTCTGATACTATTTTCGATTTCTGTCTTCTCTTTCTCTACTTTTTCTTCTTCTTCTTCTTCTTCTTTTTTTCTTCTTCTTCTTATCCTTCTCATTCTTCTATTTTTCTACTTTTTCTGTTTTTTCTTCTGTAGAGTATCGTCACCGAAATATTGATATCCATGTTTTGTGTCGTATCCAAACTTCCATCTTCATCCCACTCATTGTTGTTTCTATACCGGATTTTTTTCTCCTTTTTAGCCGCTCCCTCTTTTTGCATTTTCTTTTGTTTCGTATTCAGCTCATTTCCCGCTCTTAGCTCTCATTAGAATTTCTCATTTTCTATTCGGAATATTCTTTTTTTTTTTTCATTCTTTGCCGGAGTGTTGGCTGTCAACACTGGTAATATTTGCGTATTGTTCCGCTTCTCATTATTTGTGTTGGAAGTATTAGAGAATTCGGGGACTATCAGAAATAAATCTTTATTTTTCTTGGCTCTTTCGACGGTTCTATTTTCATTGAATATGTGCTCATTTTATATTCTGAATATCCAGGAATATTTCGTGGAAAGAGCATGGATGTAGCTAGAAACTGTTTAGAATTTCACTTTCAACTTTAAAAACGTTATTCAAAATTGAGGGAAATAGGAAACTTTTAAATATTCTGATGTAACATTCAATAATGAGTAGAATAAGTAGAGTTATCAGATACGACAGTCTTATAAAACGATTAAGCCAGTCACACACGCATGGATTTTTGTTCATACCATATTTTTCCGTCCTTATAAGTTCTATTGGATTGAACAAATGATATCAAACAGATGATGTTTGTCAAGCTCCGTTTAATCTGATAGAATTCATTCCTGTGTGTAGGGCTTTACACGCACATCGATTTTTGAATGTTCGACGTTTTGCCATCCTTAGGAAGGATGGCTAAAAATCGATTTGTGTGTAAGTGGCTCAACGGTGAGAAAATATGATTTTGATGCATCTTTTGTGGTCGGATTTCAAGTGAATTTGCACCCTTATCGGCAGTCGAGTTGGCTATCAAAGTCGTCAACTCTTATCTCAATCGTATTCTTTCTTATGTCATCCTCTATACTTCTCTCTTTTTTCCTCTTCTCATTATTCTGTTCCTTTCTTCCTCCTCTTATTCTTTCTTCGCCTCGTTCTTTATCTCTTCGTGCCACACTCCTTTTTTCGTCTTCATTCTCTGGATATTTATCCTAGTCTTACACTTATTTTACTGGCTCTTGACTCGTATTCTTTCTCTCTGTTTTCCTCATAACAATTTATTTATCGTTCACATTTCTTTAATTTTTTTCATGTTTTTGTCTCCCCCCATTTTATTTCTATTCCCTCATCTATTTTTCCTTTTTTCGCTTCATTCTCCCTCATTCAATTCCCTTCCCTGATATAATTAACTTTTTTCTCTCAATCTACTTCAATTTTTTCTCCTCCCCTGTATTCAAATGTTGAAAGAAATCATCCAGTAGGTAGTCTCACTCCCTCCCACCTTCTGGAAAACCTTCCTAGAAATTCATTAATTTCTATATACCACCAAAAATATACAAAATAGCCTATATGCATTGAATATAAAGAAAATATAAATGCTCAAAAATAGAATTATTGTACTCTCTCTCTCTCCCCGTTTCTCATCGCCCTTATATTCCCTTCTTTTCTATCTCCTCTTTTTAATCGTCTTTCCACTTCTCTTAGTTAAAGCAACTAATCAATCTTATTGAATCCACTATCAACATACCAAGAGCTACCATCATCATCATATTGCAATCATTTGCCATCTCAAATTCAAATCGAGTTTCCCTCGGATTGATTACTTTGATCACTTACAATTGCCCTGTGCAATCATATTGCATTTACAGTAGGCCTACTATGTAGACGCTGGAAAGTTTTTTTAATATTGAGCTACAAATATAAATTATCCTGATTCTTAACGTAGGATGTTAGCATATGCGCGATACAAAAACGTGATGAAACTTTGTCTCGTCTGTAATCTCTTTTCAATGTTAACAGATGATAGGATACGAAAACGTGTTGAAACTTTGTATCATATCCTTTGTATGTATCATGTATCATGTATCTGTATCTGTAAACATGTATATGTATCCTCAACACCACCAACTTTGCTAAATATTAAGCCGTGCTCTTTTATCTTTTCTACACGTTCTTTTATCACGTTTTCGAGCACTTACTTTTCCGTTCCCAGTTTGCCGTTTTATGCGCCATCAAATTTCGCCCTCAAAGTGCGCCGCATAAAACGAAAGTAATAGTGCTAATGAATGAGATTTTTCATTACTGCGTCGACAATAAAACGAATGTTGACACACTGCGGAGGAAAGAGAGGGAAGAAAAAGAAAGGAAGAGTGAGAGAGAATGAAATATCGACATTTTGAGAGGATGAGTTTAAGCGGAAAGTTTAAACCCACTCTTTCCTTCCACAAGGCAACAAGATAAACACGATTTGATTAAATGTTTGACTGTTTAAAGTGGATGGATGATATTGAGCGTAAAATTTTGTAGAGCGGGTTACTACTTGTATTACGTTTTTCAGTATTAGAATGCTGGAGTTTGGTAAATGTTGTTGATCTATAGTGTGCTGTGTACTTGATACTAACTTCGAACTTTCAAATCAACTCATTATTTACGTTGGTTATAGGTATTGTTGTTACAAGAATTTGTATTTATTTAATCATCCATTTACAGAGCCACAACTCATAAAATACAACTCTCCCAATACGATTGGGAGAGGCCAAAAGGTTGAGCACAAAACTATCTCTCTCTCTCTCTCAAATTTTGATAGATAAAGTTTTCAAAACAATAATTCTTAATAGTTCAAAAAAGTTTTAACAATAAGTTTTGTATTGATTTTTCAAAACTTATGAGTCTGATTTTCACTCCAAAACGACATCAACTAAACATCTGGATTTCAATGTTTTTAAAAGTCTAAATAAAAAAATATCCTCTCAAATCACCATTAATTTATCGTATGAATTAATGTACTATCACAATCAAGAAGATTGTCAAGCGCAACATGAGCACTATTATATTGCATACTAGCAGATAACCCGTGCTCCGCAAGGGTCCAATTATAAATTCAATTCAAAACCCTCGGTAAACTAAGAATCCATGTGCAAAATTTTAAGTTAATTTTATTTAAAAAAAAATTTAATTTCAAGTCCAGTAGTTCAGACATGTTGATGCGTCATTCGTGACTTTCCTATCCTGTAAGTGTATAAGTCAATTCTCCCCTCTATTATATTATAGATTTTGTAGTTTATTGATTTTTTGTAATCTTATGAAGAATAATGATAAATTATTGTCATAGAACGTCGACTGAGTTATCAGAATCCTACTCTTAAATAATTAATGTTGATGTAGATTTAGATTTTATATTTGATATTGGACTGATTGAATGAATATATAGCATCCAACAAGTATTGTTTATATTTCACTTTTTGACCAATAAGACGAGATTGATTGATTGATTTTATTATGACATGCTAGGTCTCGATAGACCCAATCAGAAGAGAGTAGAGGAGTAGAAATAAATATACAACGCAGTAACTGCTGCCACCTACTGGCGGAAATTAGAGTTGAGAACAAGTCCGATCGCAAGGTCAATCATCAAAGCCAATCAGAAGAGAGTAGGCGGAGTCTAAAGTCTAGCTTTAGTGTTTGTCCTTCTTCCAGTATCTGCTGCTACCTATTGGCAGACTGAAAAGTTTAATCTGTATCGATATCCTATTATATTAAGCGAGCAATTTCTGTATATCTGTTTATATTTTTATATCTGGTTATTTATGTTCAACGGATCTCGAAAACGGCTCTAACGATTTTCACGAAATTTGGAACATAGTAGGTTTGATATAAAAATTAGATTGCACTAGGTCTCATCCTTGAGAAAACTCGCTGAACGACATTAAAATATAATCCATCCTTGGCTGAAACAACTGAGACTTTCGTCGTCTGTGGATAGTAAAAAGTGAGCGAGTGATTCTGTGGAAAATCAAAATATCGCATCTTCTAAATTCATTAGGTGACGTATGCTAGCTTTAAAATATAAACATGATCATTTTAGAGAATTGTGTTCTGTTTATCAATAAATAAAAATAACGAGCGAAGCTCGGTGCCCCGATATTATGTATCGAAATGTGAACCAACCAAAAAACGTAGGCAAAATCTGCTTTCTTCCGTGTGTGAAGAAGAAGATGGAGAAGAAGAAGAAAAAAAAGAAGAAGATGTGATGATGATAATTAATGAATCAGAAAATTAACGGAGAAAGACAAGAATGAGATTTACTCACTATTAAAATATATGTAGTAGTAGGAATTTTGCAAATTTATAATCTACAAAAGACAACAAGTAAAAGTAAAAAATCAGACAAATAAGTAAGGATACAAAGGAAAGCACAGATAAAAGCCAATAAGATCAGAATAGATACGCATTCAAGTCAGGAGAGCAAGCTAGTGACTGACCTATTAAGTAAACCTTGGAAGCTGTAGTAAAATTCTTCTTAAACTGTCAGCATTGCGTATAATTAATTCCAATACCTCCCATTCAAACAATGCTGTCTGGAGTGATTGTCACTATAGTAGCACACACACATGAGACCGTGCTCTGAATTAAGTTGAGAATCAACCTGAAGACTCAAGGTTTCCAATCCAGTCAGTATTCACTTTGCACTGTGAGCATCCCTTATAAATAACATCAATGCTGCTCATCTAATCAATGGTGACAGTATGAAGTGAATCAGATCACACAACAATAGTGCACTCTACTGCCATTCAAGTGAAACAACTATGCAAGAGTTGAGTGATTGTAGTCATTGCTTGCATTTTGATTAGCTTTTCAACGCCGCTAGCATCCTACTTCAATGACAATACAGCTGTTGCCACAAGAGGCTGAAAAGATTGAGGACATCTCTATCTACACCAGACTTATTAAATATTCTATCCTATTATATTAAGCGAGCAATTTCGGTATATATTTCTATATCTGGTTATTTATGTTCAACGGATCTCGAAAACGGCTCTGACGATTTTCACGAAATTTGGAACATAGTAGGTTTATGTTGAATGAAAATACAATTGCACTAGGTCTCATCCTTGGGAAAACTCACTGAACGACATTAAAAGGATAATTTATTCATCCTTGGCTGAAACAGCTGAAACTTTCGTCGTCTGTGGATTGTAGAAAGAGAGCGAGTAATTCTGTGGAAAATCAAAATATCGCATCCCCGAAATTCATAAGCTGACGTATAGCCAGCCAGCTGTAAAATATAAACACGATCATTTGAGAGAATATTGTGTTCTGTCATGGCTTACTCCATCTATAGTAGGCTATCGTTCTGTTTATCAATGAATAAAAAAAAACGAGCAAAGCTCGGTGCCCCGATTTTAATATAATAAAGGAAAGAATTGGCTTATACCCGTACGGGTTAGGAAATTCATGAATGATGCATCATCACGTCTGACCTACTGGACTGATTAACTTGAAATTATTTTGCATTTAGATTATCAATTTTTCTGAGGATTGTTATAGGCCTTCTCAAATTCTTCAAGATTTCAGTACGTCAAGTTTTCAGTTTGTCAAGTTTCTAATACCCAAGCTACAGCTGCAGTTACATGATAACAAGTAACTGGCTTCGGCTTCTCCAATCTTACCCAGAACAGAATATTCACCTATTCTCTCTACTTTATAGTGAGATTCTAGGAATCTCTATGAATTATTATTCTATGAGATTCTCTTGAATTATTATTATCTCTATGAATTATTATTCTATGAGATTCTCTGGTGAATATCACTATATAGTAGAGAATAGGTAAATGTTTTGTTATTGGTATAAGAAAGGAGAAACCATTCTCTTGTTATAATGTTCCATACTGCAGCAGTAGACTAGGTATTCAACGCAGATGTAGTGAGACTGTATAGAAACTGTCAGCTTTCCAGATAAGTATAACTATGCTTCCTATTGTTGACAGTTTTAAGTGAATCTCACTGTATAGGACAGCTCATCCTCACATAGCTGGACATCTTGTCTGAACTGTTTGAGATAAATTTGAAGTAGGTAATCACATTGAGAGAATGACAGTTCCAGTAAGAGAATAGGTAACCGTTGTGTACAGGTAGGTAGAGAATATAGATGGTATAATGGAGAGGTGCTATCGTCAACTGATAACGCAGAGAAGCGGGTACGCAGGAAATGCTGTGCTGGTCTGTTGGTCTACTAGTAAACTCTCTCACTCTCTCCCTCCCATTTCACACACCATTTCCATCCCCTTTCCTTGTCTATCTCACGTTCTATCCTCTCTTTTGCTCCATTCCGGAAATGAATGCTACACTGATAACGTACCAGCCCACGCTAACTTTGGTTGTGTACCCCCCTATTCAAATGGGGGGTATTTTCCGTCCTAAAGGGGGGTACTTTACCATCACTGTACCTCCAATACCCCCCTAATATTCATCCACTATGCTGTGTAATCGTGGACCTTTCTTCGTCACAGTCCTCCCCCCAAAAACTAGGGGTACTACGCCCCCCCCCCCCCCATAAATACACCAACATTATCAGGCGCCATATCTCTGCAACGTAGTAACGAAAACGTGGTTGTTGGTTGGGGGGGGGGTGTTGAAATTGTCCACGTTGCGTATCTCGCTAATATACGCTGTTCGAAATACATCCTGAGTTTTAATGTGTTTTTCATAGGTTTAGTAACTGGAACTGTTATTTTTGAAAGAGATTCCATGGTTTCGGTTGCTCGGAAACTGTTACTTTTCGTTAAAAATTGGTCATGTTTCAGCGTGGTGTTCAGTTATGGGTAGTTGAGATACATCGTGAGTTAGCGTTTTTCATGGGTTATAGTAGTTTTATGGATTATAGTAGTTATTATAGCTTTTCATGTCTAGTTATGGGAAGTTTTCATGGGTTATAGTATTTTCATAGTTTTATGGATTATAGTAGTTATTGTAGTTTTTTATGTCAAATTATGAGTAGCTGTATTACATCGTTTGTCGTGCGTTTTTCATGGATTCAGTTACTAGTGAACTGTTATTTTCTGGGATATCTTTATGAGTTACTAGCAGGTAACCTGTGCTCCGCAAGGGTCTAACTTAAAACTTGATCTTCTGAAATCTTTAAGAATTTAAAATAGGCCTATAACCATCCTCGGTGGATTTAAAATCTATATGCAAAATTTGAAATTAATCAGTCCAGTATTTCAGACGTGATGATGCGTCATTCATGAATTTCGTATCCAGTACGTATAAAGCCAATTCTTTTCGTTATTATAATTATTATAGATGTTGCTCTATGTGATCTGTTACTTTTAGAATTAGTTGGCTGAGGAAAGTACAGTATTTTTTTGCAGTTTCAAGTACGTTTCTAGATACAAACCTTCTCTCTTATGTTGTTTGAAATTCCTTGAGCCTGTTTCTAAAATCCTTTCGAAATAAATCTTTGTGCACTTTTTTATTCAGTTTTGTAATTTTGATGTTTTCTTTCTTTTGCAGGTGAGTTGAAACTGATATATACAGTACTGTGTCTGGTCTGGTGTCATCATTCCTCTCTTGATAGTAAGTTTCATATTTTTCCCATCAATCTCAAATCATTACATGAAAATAGGAAGTGAATATTATCTATATCACTATGGTTATCACATTCAAATTTCGCCAGAAATTGAAATTTATTGAATACATTTATGAATTGGTAAAATACCAATTTACTCGTTGGAAATTCAAATGAGATTGATAATGTATTTAGTTTTTCGTTATTTATATGAAATATCCTTTGAAATTGGAAAATTAATCCTTGTGGATTACGTTTTATAGGAGGATTAATTTCCCTGTTGATGAAGGAAAACAAGTTTTCGAGTTCGTCTATTGTATTTCTATATTATTTATTTATGACATAACAAAGAATACTACAAGCATCACGCCCAGCAAGTTACTAAAAAAAAGAGATACAGTACATGCAATTTACAAATACAATAGAATAATAATACGTATGAGGAAAACATAAGTAATTGAAAGTAATCTAAGTATAAAGTGATCAATACAGAATAAAGATATGCTGATTCAATTAATGGCAAAATATCGGGGCACCGAGCTTCACTCGTTATTTTTATTTATTGATAGACAGAACACAATTCTCCAAAATGATCTTGTTTATATTTCACAGCTGGCTCTACGTCATCTTATGAATTTCGGGGATGCGATATTTTGATTTTTCTCATACTCGCTCACTCACTTTTTTACTATCCACAGCTGTTTCAGCCAAGGATGAATTATCCTTTTAATGTCGTTCAGCGAGTTTTCCCAAGGATGAGACCTAGTGCAATCGAATCTTTATATCATAAACCTACTATGTTCCAAATTTCTTGAAAATCGGTAGAGCCGTTTTCGAGATATGTTAAACATAAATAACCGGATATAGAAATAACCAGATATATAAATACAGAAATTGCTCGCTTAATATAATAGGATACCAGTAACGTCACCTGAAAGCCAGGCAGACATGTTAGTATTATCTATGTTCACTACATTTATTGGAGAATATTCAAATCTGAAGGAAATATCCAGTCATAAATAAATCAAATTGATTCCTCGCATGAATGATAAGTAATAGTCGACGATATGGACGGATTGGGAGAGAACAATCTAGAAGCACATAAGAGAAGATTGGAAATATAAGTGCAGCAGGAAAATTTGACGAAAGTGGCCATAAGTGGACCGATAGTGCATGTGTAATGGAATGAATAAGAAATGGAAGCGATTGTGGATCTCAGACGAAAGGTACTTCAAAAAGGAAGAAGGGTTGTAGGGAGTGAGCGAGAGAGAAAAAGTGGTTTTTGTCAGACATCAAAAATGCGCCCCAAAACGAGAAAAATCTCGAAATTGAGCTTTGAAAGCTCTGGTGCCTCCCCACCCCCTTTCCTAGTACAGAAAGCATCGGCTATAACACTTGAAGTAAATGTTTCAGACGTGCTTTGAAGTATCTATAGTCATGTACTTTGCCAATATCAATATTATACCCATATATACTGCCGATATATATGTATGTTCAGTATATACACCATCCACACTCAGAATCTCACAGTCGATAAAATGGATATATCCAGAGAATCTTGTATATCTATCTCTGATTCCCCCCATATATGATATGGTCCTGCATATATACTGTGAATACTTGAATGTAGAGTTTCGATATACACATATTTACTGTGTCTATAGTACATGTGGAGTATTATTGCGTACATTTCGCTCCCTATTGCTAACCTCTCTACCAGAAACAAAACAATATTTGCTAGATTGAGCGCATTGAGAGTAGTAGTCAGTCCACTTCCTAGTGTTTACTGGATTACAATCTGTGGAAGGAATTGTGTAGTGTCGGTTATATTTTGTTCAAATTTGTTTCACCTTGTAAATGTAGTTTGGAATGGAGTTTTAGTCGACTTTTGTAAACTTTTCTAGTGTTCAGGAGGGGCGATCTGTGTGAAGTATTTTCAGTTTATTTTTGTTCAAATTTATAATTTCAAAGTTCAAATGACCTGTAAATGATCTTCAAATGTAGTTTCTTTCTTGTTGGTTTGGGGGGGTTTAGTGTCATTATTATTGAAATGTGAACAAGCTTAACCGATCTATGAAAGTACTGCGAAATATATGTATGCCTATTCCTACCTTAGACTCATTCTGGCACACAGGCAGTAATGCCTCTGCGAGAGTATATATTTTTCAATTTATATTTGTATATCTGCTTTCATTTCTGTGGTGCGATTTTTATTGTAAAGTGTATTTTTATTTTATGATGTAGGTTACCACTGTAATTGCTTGTATGACCTTTGAAATAAATAACTTTTTGAATCGAAATTGAATTGAATCTATTTTGTTTCGTCTTGTCGTGAAAATAGTCTTTTAAATCGAATTGGAGACGTTGGGAGACCAAGGAAGAGGTGGTCTCAAAACTAGACACGATTATAAAGATGAAATTCAATAATTTTTTTGGATAAATTTTCATTTCCAAAGGCTGTTTCAAAGACCGGAGCAGGCAGTCATGTCTATACCGTTGAAGTCAGGAGAAGTAGAGAAATCGAATTGGTAAATTCTTCTAGTGTTGACGAAATTACAGTTTGTGTTAGTGTGAATTACCTGTTATATTTTATTCAAAATAGTTGATTCTTTTCAAGAAGCTTCCAAGTTGAGTAGGTAAAAACCATAGTACCAATGTACATAGAGAAATATGGTTGTGATTACACGAAAGTGTGTACTGAATTTTAGTTGTTTCAGTCATCCTCCTGTTTAAATTTCTATAGATTTTTCAAGAGGAGTAGAAACTCGGTTGGTGGAGATTTTGTTATTTAATTACTTGGCTACTATCATCATAAGATTTAACTATTCTCTATTTTATCTTATCCTTTTCGTACCATTCAAATCAAATCAATTTTCCATTTTTTTACAATGTATACAGAGCATGAAATTACCATAGTTACTGAAATAATTACCATATAACTAAAAAATCACAATCATACCCTGAAGACATTACAAAAAAAAACAATATATATGGAAAATAATCCCAAAGGTTACAAAAACCTGTCTGGGCAGAAAAAACCAACAAATTATAAAATATTGGTGTCAAACATTTCATGACCCTTACAGCCTACTTCTACATACTACCATTGAAAAAACAAGATCTATTTCACTTGACTCTACCATCAATCCATTTATTTCAGAACCCATCTTAGCAACATTCTCCTTACCCTACACTTTTACAATGGTGCTGATACCTTATTGTACCAATTCACGATTGTAAACCTTCTGCCATCCATTTATTATTGTCTATCCTTTCTGCCAAGATAGTAAGAGAGAGAAAGGTGATAAGAGAAGGTGTTATCACGAGATAGAGTGGGTTACTTGATAGCGAGAGAAGAGAGAGAGAGAAATCTATTGTTATTCTGTGGTTGGTGTGGCCGTTCTTAAGGTGTCCTTTGTACGTGGTGCCATTTTGTAAGGCACAACCGAATCATGCTGATAATGTGAGGGATATTGGCTTTTGGCATAGTTCAATACATGATTAACATCCCTACCACATTTCAGCCATGTCAAAGGGTTGTATACAGTAGCAGGAAGGGTTGATTGCTTTACTGAATCTAAAGGTTGATTCTGTATTAGTATTACAATGTGTTGTTGATTCAAGTAGTTGATCATTTTACAAACTTGATTTATTTCCTAGTAATTTATTTATCCGCACTTCCATTTTAGTTTCTTTAGAATGTTGATATCTTTGTTGAATTTCACAATATCTTCCAAATCTAACAATTCTAAAACAAATCGAATAATATCAATCATTACCTAATGGTCCAATATTTTGATATATTGGTGATTCACAAACTTGATAATTCTAGATTCTTTTCATCCATTGTTGATTCAATAAATTAATAATGATAATAATATTTAACAAACGTTTTCTATGTATTTCACACGACATGCAGTCAATTATTTCACTGCAAAAAGTGTGTTAATACATTGCAGCTCAGAATGGATTAAGAAACCATCACCAATAATAATATTTAACAAACGTTTTTTTATGTATTTCACACGACATGCAGTCATATATTCAACTGCAAAAAGTGTGTTGATACATCGCAGCTCGGAATGGATTAAGAAACCATCACCAATAATAATATTTGTTGCTAAACATGATAATTATATTTGCTAGTAATCCATTCGTATCAAGTTTTCTTCACAATTCCTTCAAAAGGTTGATTTCTTTACTGAATTCAAGGGTAGTAAATATTGTGTTAGTGTTATCTATTGTAATTATTTTACTGTGGATGATACCCACATGGGATTTTCGCTTGTACATGAATAATGGAAAGTGCTTGGGTGGTTGATTCGAACCCACGACCAGCTAGCAGACTGGAGGGTGTAACACCTTGGTCTTCTCGACTGAATTGTAATGTAATTAAACACTTTATAGTGATGAAAATATTGTTCATTCACAATATCCCTAGATTTTAGTCTATGAACATGTCATAAACCACAAAATATGCCTTTCCAAAGCATATTATCATACAATACCTTCCATTCAAACACATTCATACAAGAGGTATTCATTCATAATATCCAGCATTCATAATACATTGGAGATGGATGGTGACTATGGTTTGTTTGCCACTGTATTGTCGGTCTCCATAATATCCCAGCAGACTTGGATGCCTCACTAAATTTCAATATAATATACGATTCCAGCCGAATTCCTGTGCCGTACATCATAAATCATCGCTGTAAGTTAGAAATCATTGTTAGCCAAGTTAACTGGATGGCTTTTCGTTTCGCGGCCGCCATTTTGTGTATAGTCTGTGGATGTTTGTCTCCTGGATTTGCAAAATATCTACGTATTCGTCACTTTCCTCCTTACCCCTTATCCTATTCTCCTCCTTTACCTCAGACTCATCATCATGAGACAAATAAATAGACAATCGAACAGTATCTTTACTCTAAGTCATCATCTTTTAATTATTCTCCAATTCAAATCAAATAAAAATTTTTATTCACAATACAAACAATTGAGGGTCCTGCCAAACCTGAAGGTTTCTCGGCGGGTTTCCCCATCTTCTCCTCATTCCTTATCCTTTCACTTATCTTTTTTCATTTCACACATATACTTTCTATCCTCTTCTTTCCATTATTTCTTATCAACTTTTTTCCAAAATAATTTAATCGAAAAAATGCTTGTTAACTAGTTTGTTTGATGGATTATTTTTACATCATAACAATTGCTAGTAAAATTTTGTTTCCTCCTTTTTCCTTGCATTGTGGCTCCATTTCCTCATTCTCACTTGCTCTCTTTCTTTCCCCATCTTCTATCTATCTCTCTCTTTCCAAACGTGTGTTAATGTATAAGATACCTGTACAGATAAGGTGTTTACAAAATCTTTATAACTTCTCAATGAACTTTATAGGTTCACTTAATCTGTTTGATGAATTATATAAATTTCCGAGAGTCGACAATTACAATACTTCCATTTTCGCTTGAAAACCTTTCATTCCAATTGTGATTAATAATTTCTCATACTTTGTAAAATTCATTGAATAATAAGCCATATTGTCATTAATTGTAATTAAGTGTATAAGCCAGGTTATATTGTAACTGAAATGAATAAAGAACTCTTATCTAGTATACCTCTCTTTCTCTCTCTTCTCTCCCCCGTTTTCTCTCTCGCCAACATCATTTGTAGCAACTCTATTGAAACTAGTCGAATCTATGGTACAAAGCAGCTCAGTGTACCACGTATCACCCCACAGTGACTGATAGCTAACCACACCACTCTGTATAATAAGTGACGCCCGCTCCAAGCCATTCTACGATACAGGAGGCCTTGAATCCCCCCACCCACAAATTGTGTGAAGGGATTATAAATTATCCCTGAGCCAGGCAAACGTCTTGCTATCAATAGAACCCCCTCTATATTCACTTTCAACTGACAGTGTTACTTATCAATAACCTCAATGCTTGCCGTTCAAACAATACTGACACCTTGTAAGTGAATCTCTCTGTACCATATTCAATTCACACACCAAACCAAAGTGTATTTCCTTCCCCCCCCCACTTTTTAATGGAAGGGGAGAAGTCACTTACTACCTTCACTATAATACGATCTATATATACCAACATATATAGTAGTTATTATGTATAGATATTTATAGATCGTTGGTACCTATATCTGTATAATTTACTTATGTTTGTATGTGTCCCTTGAAATATATGTATACTTACCATGTGTTTGTATGTGGGAGTATTACTTGAATTACTTGTTTATTAGCCATGTGTTCGAATATTATGTTTTACATATATTAGCCATGTGTTGATATGTATTACTTTCTTGGAGTATATACTATCAGCCAGCCATGTTTGTGTCTATGTGAATATGGTTAGGGTTGATAGGTCCAAATCCATTTTAGATAGGGACCAGAGCTCCCCTATATCAATAGTGCTCTTAGAATCAATGTCTATTTTGAGTGTTCTGTCTACTGAATGATAAAGGCCTATAGAATTAGGTATTGCTTTAATGAGGTTGAAATTAGCCTTCAATTGCTGTCTACCGTATTTATGTGTTTCTAAGTTGCTATGTGTTAATGAGTTATATGAGAGTTATCTGAAATTTCTGAAACTTGGATTTGTCTTCCAACCTTATCCTGAATGTCTCAAATGTGTAGAATCACTTGTTTCTACCTACTACTTAGTTCCTACTTCCCAATTGATAAATTGTTGAAAATTGTACTGTCATGTGTCTCATTTGAACAATTGAAAGTCTCACAGGGATGCAAAATGACTGAGATCCAAGGCCGTATATATTATGAACGATTTCCACAATTATTTTATTAAAATCAATTCAGAGGAAATTCAGTTTCCAATTTCTCGTCAATCTTATTCCCGAACTCATTATTCACATCCCCTCTTCATTTATCCAAAGACCAATTGTGTCGAATCATACTAGGTATGTCGAGTATTGTATCTCTTATCCTGTGCATGATGTGATATAATCACCAGGTTGAACCCAATACGCTGTCAGTTGAGCACATTTTTCAAGCCATTTTTCGTCCCTTTTTCATGGTCCCTGACCTTTTTAATCCCTTCTGCCTGCTCTAGGGAGCAATCAATCGTTACTGCAAGTGACTGACAACCATTGTTATGTTCTACGTCACTTTTATCTATCTCGCCCCATTCCCTCTCTCTCTTTTCGTCCTCCATTACATTTACAAACATCTTATCTCAATGTTATCTCTCTTATCTCAACATCTTATCTCGATGTGTATTTGTTGTCCCCTGATGGGTTGTGTCTCTTCTCCTCCACTATCTTCTTCATCTTCTTCTTCTTCTTCTTCTTCTTCTTCTTCTTCTTCTTCTTCTTCTTCTCTCTTTATCTTGTCCTCATCTACGTCCCTTGTTTAACAACGCATTTAGAGTCTGTTGGTTGTTTGCTGTTTGTATAGGGTGGATGTCATTTTCCGGATATTCCTCCATTTCCTGTCTTATCTTTGGTGTTCTCTCCATGTCTTCTGCTACCTTCTCTTACTCTTCATTTGCTCTTTCGCTCCTCTCTCTTTCTCTCTCTCTCACACACACAAATACTTCCTGGTTTTTGTTTTTCTTGCTTACTCCTCCAAATGTTTTCTCCTTGCTATTCTTTACACTTCTAAAACTCTTTCAATATCTTATAGTGATAAAAATATACTAGATTCAAATTATACTTTTTTTTAAAACAATAATGTTAGAAGAATTAATAAAGTAAAGTAACTCATTTTAAACTAATATTCTAATCAATTTTGGATGATTTCCTATTCAATTCATATTTTTGTTGAGGTTCTTTCACAACCATAGTAAGATTTTGTGAGAAATTTCAACAAATATAGTTATTTCTTGAAAGCGTATATCAGGGCTACTGAATTTCTTATTCGTAAAGTTCCCTTAAAGTTCTCAAAACTAAGGTTACTATGGTGCTATTTTACAAATATAGTTACATATACAGATGGAATTAAATAGAGAGTGCGTTTATTCAAATGCTTATTAATATATAATTATTATTTAACGAAAATCCTAAATAAATGCAGCAAATCACCCCGAAGACCTCTGTTACTGCAGACATCGACAACAGGGCTAACAGCTAAATGGAAATTGGATAGCAGTTCTCATCGAATTTCCATCTAGCTGTTAGCTCTGTTGTCAATGTCTGCAGTAGCAGAGGTCTTCGGGGTGATTTGCAGCATTTATTTAGGACTTTCGTTAAATAATAATTATAGTTACATATTTTTAAAAAACTATTCACAAGCCCTGGAAAATACTCCAGAAATACATATAGTTATACATATTCCATGGGAAAGTAGTGAGGAAAACTGGAAATAGTAAACCGATTTCCGGAAAAAAATCAGTTGCTTTCACTTGCAATTTTCCCATTCTGCTATTCTTGTTTATACCTTCTATATACAATATCTCTCTTTACTTTCTCCGCCCATATTCTCCTCCACCTTATTCTTCTATTTGTTCTTCGGCTCTATTCTCGTCTGGAAGTCAGTGAAGTTGGGCGTCGACAGGAAATTATTATTGATTCAGTTGGGAGAAGTTTGGAAAGGGAAAATAAGTGTTTGAACTGCAATTTTCATTGTGAAAACTGTGAAAAGTTGAGATAGTTGGGGTGAAAGTGTCTGGTTTTATGACTTTAGTTGGATAAAGTTTAGAGGAATAGAACAGGGAACCATTTTTATTCTTGTAAGTCATGATATTCTATAGACTTTGTATGACTTTCATTGATTGTTGATATTTTTTTTCGGCTCCATGATTCTGTTGGAATGGGATGAATATAAATATAATAGAAATTGAATATTTTATTATTTATTGTAATATAAATAAAATTAAATATAAAGTAGATACATTCGCTCTCTTAGGGAAATGAACTTCATGTTATATTTTTTTTAAAAACGTTCTTCTAATGGGAGAGAAAGATAGATAAGAGTTCTTCATTTTTATGTATGATACAATATATACAGCTAATACACTAATTCACATTAAATGATGAGAGAGAGAGAGAGATTTGTTGATTGATTGATTAGCTGCCTTTATTAAAAACCTAGGAGGCCGAAGTTAGAACGCAGCCGACCCTCTCTTACACTTAATCCTCCAATACAATTCTAAGTAAAACTAAAACACTGTACAACAAAGATTATAAGATTGAGAAAATGAACAAATCCAGAGAGAAAGATGGAGAGAGAGAGAGTTTATAAACTAATTCACATTTTTTTAGACGGAAGAGAGACAGAATTTTAGAAGACGCTTCCATCTCCCATTGTTTTGACTGTTGTTTAAACAAAGATCATTTTTAGAAAAATTTTTCTTTCAAGTACAAGGAAAAAAGTAGGTTGAATTTCTAACCTAACCTAACGAGAGTACGAAGATAATTTTTTAGAAGTTTACAAATAATCTGTTATCTTCTACCTAACTATACAACTATCACTCTTTCCATGTTTGTGTTTTTCTACCGCAATTTCCAGTGATTCTAACCTCTCTTGTCCTTAAAATTCGTGAAAAACTGCGTAAATTTCTTCTCAGAACACTTTTTCTTAGTTGAAATGGAGAGTATCGTCGTCTCTGCAGCAGCTGAGTCGCATACCACCTTTTCCATCACAAAACTCGCTTTGAATTTGTGCCTGACGGGGGGGGGTTTGAGTGGTGACTATAAAGAAAGCCGCTTCGATAATGGAACGCGGTAAGGTACTATGCAAAACACTGTGAAACCCTTTTTTTCTTTAGTCGTAGCAAAAGACGTGAGGTAGAGAAAGATGATGATGAAGAAGTCTTTTGGAGTGGGTGGTGGTGGGGGAAATTGAGGAGAAGTATGACAAAGATTATGAATACAGTAGAGGGGGATAAGAGATGCATAGGATAGAGAGGAAAATGAGATGAATAGGATAGAGAGGAATATGAGATGAATAGGATAGAGAGGAATATGATATGAATAGGATAGAGAGGAATATGAGATGAATCCGTTAGAGAGGAATTTGAGATGAATACATTAGAGAGGAATAAGATATCAATAGAGAGTAAAAAAGATGAATATAAGTAGAATGAAAAAGTGAAAAAGAAGAGGTAAATAAGTTATAGTTGGAGGAGAAGGTAGAAGTGTAGATGAATTAGAATGATGAGGTGGTCGAGGAGAAAAAAAGGAGGAATGCATTTTAAGGAAGATTTGTAGAATGAGAAGTTTGAGAAGGAAGGAAAATAATAGAATGAAGAAGATGCAGTAAATGATGGGGACTGTAAAAATGAGGTAGAGAGCCAGTTATTGATGATAAACAAGAAGAAGTCTGAAAAGTCATAGAATATTATATTAATATGGAGTAGCAGAATTTGGTATTTGAGAAGTTGAGGAGGATTCATTTGTAGTATAACGAAAGAAACAGAAATAATGAACAATTGAAATTTGAGGATTAATAGATAGAAGTATGAGGAGAAACAGACGAAAATCCAGTTCACGAGACGATGAATGCTATGAAGAAGTATGAAGATCAAGATGAATGATGAATGGGTAGGAGAAGAAACAATAGAAATTGTGGAAAAGGAGAAGAATTTATTGAAACATGAAATAAAATGGAAGGATGATACGGAAACGATGAATGTTGAATCATGAAAATGGAAAAGATAATGAACAGGCAATATACATTTTGGTCTTTATTGTTTCTGAAGGATAATATAGTTATTTTGAAAATTTTTCATGTTAACTCATAGAACAATATAGAAGTTTCGAAATCAAAATAAAAATCATGAAAATAATATTATCAAGTAGAAAATATGTAGTGGTGAAAATTCAGGGAATGATCCGAAAGGAACGAGAGAAAAAAGTGTAGATAGGTAAAAGTTGAAACTTGAAAAGGAAGGGAAATGAGAGAGAAAAAGGAAGAAAGAGGTGGTAAAAATGGAGGAAAAGAAGAAGATTGGTAAAAAAATCACAAGTAGAAAGAGGTGGCATAGAATATTACGCTCTCTTTCACTTTCTTTGATAAGGCAAGGAAACGCTTCTTGAAACTTGAAAAGCTCAGTTCTTCGGCAAGGTTTTACTTTTCTTGGTTGCCCAAGGATTAATAGAAGAAAGAAAAGATTTGAAAAGAAATGGATGTAAACGAGATTAGTGGCGGGATAAATTAATCTCTCCTTTGAGATAAATCCACTCAGGGTGTCTGGACTAAGTGGCTTAACATTGGCTAATTCAAACTTTCTTTGGAAAGAAAATTGAGGTGGCTCAAAGGTGTTCCAAGTTTTCTATGAGGTGCGCCTGAAAAATGAATATTTTCTACTATATTTTTGTATTCTACAGTTATATTCGAACATACAGTTGCAATCAATCTAAAGTTGGGAAGTATCCTGATCTATTACGAACTGCCATGTTGAAATTTGATATTTTATCCAATGAGAAAAATCAGATACTTTTCCAGTCATATTATTTTCGTCTCATGCAGAAATAATAATAGACTTCTAATGTAATATTGTAAATGATAACTGTATTAGTCCAATAATTATAACCAAAGACCTTGATTCAATTCATTGAATTTTCTTGATTTCATAACATCAGAAATGATTGTTCCAAATTAAGTATTGACTCATTTTAGGCAAATGTCATTTGAATCTCCCCGAATTTGAATTTTCTGGAATGGATGAATAAACGATAAACCGATCTTTCATAATTGAATCAGTGCTTTTTCAGAGGCTTCCTAAAATTGTTCATTATTTAAATGATAAAACATTCTATTACAATTCAAATTTTCCTTGTATTTTACAATGAACTCTTGTATCTAACACAGTTTATGACATTAATTTCACTGTAAAATCTAGCCATCTACTTATCTCTATTCTATGTCTTCAGTACAGGTGAACAGGATAACAATCCAGTAGGGGTTTCACAAGCTTTTACGAGTGACCTATAGTAGACACATTTGGAAGAACCCTGAAGATTTCCCAAGATAATTGATACTTATGTTCTTTTTCCAATCAAATTAAAACAAACAAACCAAATCATATATAGTCCCCCTCAACTTACGAATAGGTATCATTGGTTGCTATTTTTATGTTCCACCTCACACAAATTCTTTTTCTCTTGTGTGCGGTTTCACTCATGTTTATACAGTTCCATATCCGATTCTGTGCATTGTATACTGTTATTCCAATCCTTCCCAATGTTATTTGTAGCTTGGATCGCATTAATATTAGTTTGGGGCTGAGGTGTGTTGTTCTCGGACAATTTACTCCGCTAATTGACCAATGAGGATAACTGTTACATCTTTTTTCGGTGTAGTTATCCTTGGCAGAGATATCTGGATACCATTCTTTACATGTGTAACATCTACAAATAGTGTTGAGAGTTTAATAAACATTGCGAGAAAATAGAACGAGTTTGTTTCAAGTCGGACTTTTGAAGTTGTAACTCGGTTTTGTTTATTTAAGGGTTTCCTTTGTGCGAATTGTGTTGGAGGTGTTGTGGAGATTTAATGTGTTTTTAAATAGAGGAGTAAAGTAAATTACTTATTTTACTCCAAGTTTCATACTGAGGTTATTCAATGTTTATGTATGCAGTTATTGATATTCTTCAGTATTTCTTGAAAACATATTTACAGTATTTCATGAATCTTGGTGAAATATTGATATTCACTCTATAGTATTTATTTGAGCTGTCAATAGAAAATAGATTTGCTACACATCCATTATCACAGAAACTGTTCGTCTGTTATTTTTGCAAGAAGCTTCGTGTTTCGGGTGTTATTGGCGATATCTCTGCTGCTCCCTATTCTTTCTTTCTCTCTCTCTCTCTTTTCTCTCTTCACACTCTCCTTCCATTTCTTTTCAGGTTCACGAGGTGCTAGCCAATCGATTAGTCCAGTAGATAGCTGTTTGATAGAAATGGATTTCCATGTTCCATTCTACATTTTTACGGACTTGCATCTGGATTTTGTTCTTTCTCTAGGCCAGTTGTTATTAATATTGAGGCTATAATTTTCATTCTCAACTGTTATTTCCCATTTTCAACCTTTTTTAAAATTTTGTGTTTGAATTAAATTATTTGAATATATCATCAAGTTCTGAGAGTGAGTTCAAATCACTAAAAACCGCGAAAATCTGAATTTGAGGTGATTTCAATGTATTCTGCTCACAACTTTCATTAGGATAATGATACTTAATATTACCCCAAGAGCGATACCATATAAGTCTTTTTTTCAGGCGTTTCAACAATTACCCATTGGTAATTACTTCAATTACTCATTACCAATACAAAGTAATTTATAAGTCGCTAGGGCAGGAAGCTCTCAGATTGGCTGATTGGGTTTGCGCCTGATAAACTCCCTTAAAAACGTCTAATATGGTCTCACCCCAATGGATTAGATTTATTTTAAAAGAATACAGTATTATCATATAATTATTTGCAATATAATCTCTGAGAATTTACCGTCGTTGAATGAAAGACTACTAATGGCTCATTTCCTGAAATGAAGACGATAATATAATTGTCGAAATTAACCTTAATAACGGTAACTGATTTCCGTACTGCCAAGCTGTACAGCTTTCACTTCTAGAATTGCTATTGAGCTGAGGTTGATTATTAGCCAGTTATCGGATTCGCCTATAGTAAGATTCACTTTAAACCGTCAGTATTGGCCGAATGGTCAACTATGTTTTATAATGAATGCTGAATGTGGAAGCAACTCGATTCCTGTCTGTGACCTTTGGTCAGCGGGGCTTCAAAGTTCAAGGGTCACAATCACCACCTATTCGTTCATGCTACTGGTGAGAGTGAGAGGGTCGGGTGGAGAGAGAGAGTGAGAGAGAGAGAGAGAGAGCGAGAGTGAAATGTTTTGAGAGATAGTGGAGTGAGTAATGTTGTACTCTAATAGGAAAGTGTTACTAAATAGTACAAGAGATTGTTGAAAGGTGGGTGATTTTAGACAGTGAGAGGATAAAGGATGATAGATATGATAGAGAGTGAGAGAGGGTGCGGGAGAATTGAATAATCGACTTTATTAAGGAAAGAGTGATGACTCTAGGTCCTCTCGGCCACACAACCCTTGAGAGAGGGAGAGAGAGAGAGAAAATGAGTGAGAAACGAATAAAGAGAGAGCAATAAGTGTGAGAATCAAAGAGTGAATGAGAGAGAGAGATAATTTACAAAAATTCAGAGGGATAATCAAACAACTTGATTGAACTTGAAAATCATAGGTCAGAATACTGTTTATTTACAATTATCCTTCTAATTGCTTTCATGTTCATCTTCCGCTCTTTTGATTATGCAAATCAGTTTTTTGCATCCATCTGGAAGATTTGTTTTGATTATTAATTGATGATGAAATTTTAGTGTAATATTGATATACCTTTAGGATCAGAGGTTTGTTTTCAGTACAGCTGATGGATCTTATGATTGATTTGTTGAAATTCTCATTGGATATCCTGGGGGAACGGATTTGTTTGTAAATGATCGTCTATTGCGCAATATTGAAGAGAATAAATTCTAAATCTCAGGTAGTTTCTTATTCTACATTATCCTACCTCTTGAATTATTAAAAACTTCAATTTTCAAGAAAAAGACTCACATTCTACAAAATAGGAAACTTTCAATCAACTAATTACTCTCTCTTTCTTTGTTTCTTTCTCACTCTCTCTATTTCTGTCTTTGTTTCTCTCACACTGTGCCTCTTTTCCTTCTTCTCACTAATTATAGCTTAATCACAACTAATGAACCAAAGTGAGCCTAGAGGGAAGTGAAAATGTCACTACAAATTTCACAGAAAATGTTCATTAAAGGGAGTTTTCAGGCAGGCTTGTCTCTATTCTCCGTTTTCCTGTCTCTTTCTCCTTCCTCTTCCTCTTCATCCCTCTTCCGCTTTCCCTATGCTTCACCCTATACTTCTTCTTTTTCTCAGGAATATTTTTCTCGTTCTTTCCTCGAAAAATTCAGTTTCTCTCCATTTTATGTGATTGTATAATCTTCCCGTATCCTAAAAAAATTATCATTTTTCCATCTAAGAGATAGGAGCTGTTGTAAATGTTTCTCTAGAAACGCCTCATCTTCTCTCATCTCTCCAATATACTTTTCAAGTCCTCTGATCTGCCTATCATGATTTCTCCTCTCTCTTTTTTCGAAATAATTTATTATTCCTTGGGCTGCACCAATTTTCCTTTCCAAATCTCTTGTGTATCATTAAATTACATATTTTGCCCCCTTCCATAAAATTCACATCTACCTCTCTTGTCTATCATTAAATTAATAAATAATTATTTTTCTTCTCTTCCTTCCCCAATTTTTCTTCTACCTCTTTTCATCCACCGAGACGGCGCCAAACTTCTTTCCCGTTAACCTCCTCACTCCCTCCTTTGCCCTCCTCTTTTCCACCCTCCTTTGTCTTCAATTCACCCCTCTTTTACCCCCTATTCAACTTCCATTTGTCCCCTATTCACCCCTTTCTGACCCCCTCTATCCGAAAATAGCAGGGGTTGCAAAATACGTACCCTAATTGAGTTCGACCTGTTGACGTCAATCTAGTCTCGCGTCGTTCACTTCAAACTGTCACCATTGGTTAGATGTGATGTATTCATGTTAACTATGATGAATACTGACAGATATCTCACTGGAGTGAGACGAACTTTGTTCTGTCAGTTTTGTCTTGTTGATGACTTGGATGATTTCCATGCAACCATCGATGACAGTGTGAGGTGGATTGTAGTTTCATTTGTTTACCGGTTGTCATGGCAACGGTGGATTGGTTGCTAACCAAGCCGATGACGAGATCACCTCTGGCTGGTTGCCATGGAAACCGCATCCTACCTCATGTAATGCTATTCCCACTACTTTTGGGTCAACATTGAGCAAGATGAAATGTGTCTGTTTGAACAATGATTTAGTTGCACGGGATGGGAGACATGTGTTGATAGATCAAGGTTGAGCAATTACGGGAGATAGGAAGTGAGTGAGAGAGAGTGAGTAGATTAGATTAGATTCCTTAATTAATAAAACAAAATGAAATCTTATAGCACCCTTTATTTTTAAAAAACTTTAAAATAGTTGAACTATTTAAGTTGTGCTATAAGATTTTATTTTGTTTTATTAATTTAAAAGTAGCCCATGTCAATAAGTGTTTCCTTAATTTATGTATTTTATAATATTTACTGGCTTATACACTAATTTACATTAAATGACGGTAATGCTAATTATTCAACGAATTTTACAAAGTATAAATAATTAATCAATGATAATAAAGATTGAATGCAATTTTAGAATAACGATAGTATAATATTGTGATGTAACTTCATAAATCGACGGTGTTTCAACAAATAATTGTGGATTCTCTAAGAAGGATATAAAATAATATCCTTCCCATCAACACTCGACCGGGAGTGAGGTAGATAGGAGAGAGATAGGAGACTGATGCGTGAGGGAGTGAGGGTGATGGAGATTAAATACATTGTGAGTGAGGGATTAGATGATATTGGATTTTCGCTCTTAGACATTAATAAAATGTATGAGGTGCAGAAGAGAGAGAACCAGGTGAGTGAGAGTGATATGAATAGTAACAGATAATCGAAAAATTAAATTGGAAGTGAAAAAATATCGTCTAACATTTATTCATTTATCTATTATTTATTCATTATTTATTCATTATTTATTCATTATTTATTTATACATCATGATGATTTCCACTGAGTCTAACAATACCCATAGTGGTACTAAACAAAATAGCACTGTACAGGAATAAACCATAAATAATTAATGTAGAACTAAAATTATGATTATGGTCTTATGTAATTATGGAATTATAATTAAAATTATAAAATTTGGATTACTATAGAAAGACAGAAAGATAAACATTGAGAAAAATAAAAGAAGATGAAAAAAGTATTTTTTTTTTTAATTTTAATTTCATTAAATATAATTTACATTTTAATATTTTTACATTGTGCATGTAAATTACAAAAATATCCTATTTGATGCAATTTACATAGAATTAACTGTAGAATAATAATTCAATGGCATGATATTCGAACCAATTGCGTATAGTGATATACGCGTAAATTATGTTCCTACATAGAACACCTTTATAACACATGAAAAATTAAATTTTCAAGTACCTGTTTTTTATTGCACCTATTCTAGTCTTGCAATATTTCTTTCTCATTATTGCATGATAATATAATTTTCCAACATCCAATAAAAAAAAATATTTATTTATACATTGATACATAGGCTACAATATCATTCTCATCTATGAATGATTGGGGAAGGAACAACAGGCTTAAAGCCCAAAACTGTTCCTTTCCCAAATTTAGATAGAGATTGTCCAAAAATAGGTTATGTTTACACTTCATGATTTTTGTCCAATTTTGAAAGATTGTAGGTGAGTGAGAGAGAATAAAGAGAGAGAGAGAGTGTGTGTGTTTGTGTAAAAGAATTAGAAAAGTAGATAGGGGAATTCAGATAATGGTTTATGTGTAAGAGAAATAGCTATGAATGTAGTTATGAGTGCGAGTGAGAAAGAAAGAGTGAGAGAGAGTGTAGGAGGGTCGTACTCTTGACGCATAACACTGGCATTTCACGAATAACTGTGATAAAATTTGGAGCGGAATTTTATAGCACAGGTCACCGAATGGAGAGAGCTTTAGGATGCATAACGCATTTTCAGAATATCTGATTAAAAAAGCGACGAGCGTCTCGGAAAACATCCCTGGAAAACTTGATATTTTTACCTCAATTTTCGCATCGAGATACTGGTTTTTCGCCTGATAAAATTGGAAACTTTCAGGTTGGTCTCATGAATCAGGATTCTGTTGAAATGGGTTATTGAATAATTGGAATACTATTGGAACAGGAAACTAGGTCAACGCCAGGATAATATTTTTGTAGTAGTGATAGTCTTCTTGCAAATTTATTCTAGTAGAATATAGATTCTTATTTTTCTCTCAATGATGTGTTCTGTTTTTGTAAGAATGAAGAATAGAAGTACGATAGAACTTTAGAAAAACAAGTGGCTGGGAATCGTTCTTTTCCCCCAAAAGTATTCTAGTTCCATGTGATAGTTACTTATAGGAATTTTTCAATCACGAAATAGAATTTAAGTAGGTGTTCCAACAATAAATTAATGTACATAATGATGAAATGAATTGTAATTGAAATTCAAATTCAAATTGATTCTGAAATCGAACGTTTAGTTAATTCATCTCTTGGAATTCATCTCAATTGATTCCATTTCATTTATTTTCATCTGTTATTCACTTGTGTATTTTTCAAAAATATTATCACGTTAAACTAACAAATAAATTGTGAATTGTTTTGTTTTATCTGAGGAATGAAGAACTTTTTAATTAGATTTGAGTTGATGTCAAAATACTGAGAACAATATTCTTTTAGGTTTCAGAATAATTGTCGCTTCAGTTCAACAAACCTCTATGATGTAGATTGAGCATACTAATGTAATAATTGATTATCGCATTATTTGAAGTAGAAGGGTAATCGTACCGTTGTGGTAATGTCATGAAACTAATAATATTGATTATTACAAAGGGTACATAAATAAATGGATAAATGGGTACATAACTGCATCCAGGGAAACCCTACCAAAATTAACTATCTCTGTTTCATCTCTCTAATTAGTCATAAAAAGAAAATCGTTGCTTTTTATGGGAGTGATTACACATCAGGAGAATCAAAGTCTATGAACCCTCCTATAAGAACCAATGGTATTTTTACTCTCTCCAGCCTAGCAGAAATTCACTGGAGAGTATGTCTGTAGCTTGGGAAAAGAGAGGATTCAATAAATGAGCTAGTTGATGAATTCTTGGAATCTGAAACCAACTCGTGTTCAATTAGTTTATTTCATCAGGCCTTTGTAATTGAAGTGGGCTAACCAAACATTATTCAGCATTAGGTAGGTTTAAACACCATTTTAAATGGATTTGATTAAAGCGAATTGATTTAGTTGGATTAATTTCACAATCCAAATGTAGTTGATTTCGTGTTTGGTGCTAAGGTGGACATTACTGTCCAATCTTCGCCACGCCATCAAATAAAAGAGTTGAATGTAATTCTATTGATCTACTCTAGCTTTTTTGTATTTTGGATGTTATTATTGATCTCTATCAGACTCCCCGAAATAGTGGTTACAGATTTCAAATTCAAGATGTATATTAAGGACATTATAGATTATAATAAAGAGTGGATTAAATGAAAATATGAGAGTGAAGTTATGTATGTATATAATTATATAATGGTGCGTACAGATTTACGCGCCGCGAACATGAGCAATTCACTTTTAATCAACTGATGCCAAGCTTTTTATATCTATATCTTATACCGTTTCTGTAAAAAATAAAGATATAGTCAGCTGATTAAAAGTGAATTGCTCATGTTCGAGGCGCGTATATCTGTACGCACCTTTAGAGTAAAAATGTAGAAAAAAATAATTGAACTTCCAGTTGACAAGTCGGCGTTGCCAGATTCTGGTATTGAAATCAAACGAGTGATTGTATAATTATATTCAATGTGACAACACTGTTGGCGTTAGCTGATGCGACGTTGTCACATTGAATAAATTGGGGTGTTAATAATCATTGTATATAATTTATCAATGTTAAATTTAAAAAATTATCAATCAAACATTAATATTTAAAAATCCAAATCACTGATTTATTGCCACAGCTATCTTGAAAAGTTACATAATATATACTATACATAATAAATTAATATATGATACCTATAATAACCAATAATACATCATACAAATTATATCAAGTTATATAATACACCTATTACCTGAACAGGAATAAGAATTTTATTACACTCCCAAACCTATAGTCTCTTCTCTAAATGTAAGGCGCTACCTAGTTCTATCCTTATCACATTCAAGGAGTTTTTTAAATGAATTCCTGGATTTTTCTTCATAGCATATTTTAATCAATCAATCACAAGCATCACTTCATTGAAATTAAGGACTAGTAAACACCTAGCCTCGGAGTAACAAGGATAAACCTATTGTTTCTCTTTTCTGTGACCTAACCCATTGTATTTTCTCTAAATACAGGGCGCCTCCTAACTTGAATTATCCCAATCACTTTAAGGAGTTTTTCCACTTGAATTCTCGGCTACTTCCTTACAGTAGTTGAATCAATCAATCAATCGGCACCAATTGCCCAACACATCTGGGTGTAGTCCAACCTATTGAAATCAACTACAAACTGTCAGCATTTATTGAATTGGAAGCATTGATTCTATTCTCAAGGAATACTGACAATATTCAAAGTAAAGCCAACGTACTGAGATCCATTTTCAACTGTCAGTATTATTAGAATGGGAGGTGTCGATGGTATTTTCATAGAATCCTTTCAGTTAAGTCCTGAATTTCACTGGAATGTCCTTGAAATTTTCTAGCAGTCTACGAAAAGAGATGTCGCTCCCTTTACGGTCCGTAGCTTAGTAGGCGATCCTAAGCTTGCCTTGAAAAACTGCCCACACCTTGAGTAACTTAGGTAACTAATGTAACCTCCGAGGAGACGTCAGACGCCTCCAGATCGTCTGTGGGCGATCGACAGTCTTGTCTACAATTTATCTCTGTTTGGAGGTTAAGAACCAGATTGTCATAGGTTTCTTCAAGAAACGAGCTAATTAGAATACAGTACTCATTGGAAATACAGTTGTTGAGTTAATTCAGTTGAGTTAATTCCGGTTGTATTATAAGTCTCTATAATGAGATTTAATTCGAACTGTAAAAAAAAACTTCAGAAAAATATGGAGTAAAACTATAAATGGACCCTTATAAATACACTACAGAATCTATTGTGTTTTTGTAAATGAAAAAATCGATGTTTCTTTTTGAAATATATCCTACTTGTTTTCAACTAGGTATATTATAGAGACGGAATATATAGTAGTCAGATTGAGACTTATGTAATATTGGTTGAATAAGTAATTTTGATATGCAGATACTTTTTAGTGTGCATTAATATAGGGAATGTTGAAATACAATTCAGAATACATCACAGTACACTTAAAATCAACCTCACAAGTGCGTATAAACACAGTAATTAGACTACAGGAATTTGAATTGCGAAAACATAAGAAAGTTCAATAATTGAAGGAAGTCGAGATTTTTATAAAGGGTATCTGAATATCTTATAATACAACATATGAAAATGAAGGATGCTATTTTTTGTGTAGTTGAGAAGTTGATATTGGGGTAATTATTGAAGGATACTAGTTATAAAAAGGTTCAATATTTATTGAGCTCTTAGAAATAACTGAACCATAATAAATAACAAAGTTGAGTGGTAGAGATGGCTTTAAAGTCTTAACTCCGCCTAATAAAGTGTATTTTTATTCCATTCCATTTCAACAACGTATCTGCTATTGAAAATATGTTGCTTGTTCAGCTATTGTATTTCGCTCGAGGTATAAAATAGCGTTAAAATTGCAATTTAATGAGTGTTCTCTCTGAATGATAAAAATATCCTATTCATGATTTGAATCATGAAATATCGAATAAGGAAACGCAGTAAGTAAATTACTGTTTTCCAACACACTTTTCTTTCAATTCCAATCATACTGACAACCTATATAATAAATCACCGAGAACCGTTTGAAACATTTTCCTAGCGTGAAAAGTCCGCCACAATTTCTTCATTCTATTTCCGTTACACTACCAACCGCGAAGTATTCTGTTATCAAGTGGAGCATTAAATATAATATCAATTGATTTTTATAGCTTCCTCAATGAAACCGCGACTGAATCTTGAGCAGGAAACTTTCATATCAATCAGAGCCGTAACGATTCCTATTCAAAGCATTGCGCTGCTACTATATTCAGGCAAATTGTCCTACTTTTCAGATGATTCTTGTGGTGGTAGAACCAACGTTACTGACAAGGATACATTCTCCGCTATAGCCAGATCCACGTTACAATGGCAGTTTGTATTGGTATTATAAAATATTATAATATACACAGAACCTGGTTTCGTGGCTTTACCAGCCACATCTTCAGCTGTTTGTTTACAAGTACTGTCTACACATTATACTGTGAATATTTCATAATAATTAAAGTGGATGACAATTTCAATTTGTGTTCTAATTATGGATTAACATTGGTTTTGCGATCCTTGTCTATCTATCATCCTTGTATAATCTTCCTATAGTGAGGTCGACGTCATAATAATGGCAATATTCAATCAACATTTGTTTTGCTATCCTTGTCTATCATTCTACAAAGCAGATAGCGCTATCCTTTTCAAGTACTGCGACGTTGTTAGATGGGTTTTCAACAATGTAGAATTATTTTAAATCAACAAAATATCCATTCTCAATTATGAAAATATATTATTTAATCATCGAAAAATGAAGATTCTTTACGAATGAAATGCAATTTATTATTTTAAACAACTCAACTTATTATATCAGTTTGGTGCTCTGAATGAGATATCTTCCTATAGTTTTCTTTATAGGATTAGGGTCTAACAAGTATAAACATTGAATTTTTAAAATTCTGAGATTTGAATTTGATACCTGAACAAGAATAAACAGTTAATATTACATCAGATATACCCGTATCAGCTATCCTCTGTAGAAGGCAGTAGCAAGGCAGAGAATCGGCACACTGTTCTCCTATATTTTTTCACAGCCATTATAACGGGGACCTCACCATAGGCGTCAAAACTGCAAAAACTAGAAATCAATCTGAGGAAAAACAAACATTCAAAACAATAACACATAAACAACAACCTTATCTAAATTTGGGAAAGAATAGCACACGCTTACCTTATTTTTTTCTCTCCCTATCATTTTTGATGATGTACTTATTGTATAAATCAATAGAGAATAAAGAATCATATTGTAGGAGAATACGCTAAATACAATCTGTATAATATCATGGAATTCCCAAAAGCTTTACCGGTTATTGACCATTGTTATTTGTTGGTGTGTGTTAGGGGGGGGGGTGGATTGGTATTGGGGGTGAGTAAATGCAGGTGTAGCTAATCGAATAACATGCCATGAGTTATTTCTGTTGCAAACTCCATTGTTCAATATGTACCGCTCGCATTTACACCCCGTACTGATATCGGGTCTTGATAAATGTTCTGTTCCCTTTATTTTCCATGTATTACACTTTCTCTCTCACACACAATTCTCTCCTATTTCCCTCCCTTTTGCACTCTATCTTTCGCGTTCCTCTTACCTCTCTTCTATCAAATCTTTTCATTCTGTTTTTCCAAATGTTTCACTGTTTTTCACTATATACTCTGCTTTACCACCTCCCCTACCTCTTTTATAGTGAGGTATACCTTTAAAGTTCAGCTTTACTTTCTTTGCAAATACTAATTTACAAGGACACTATAGTGAGGTCCACGTTATAATGGCAGTGGATAAAGATAGGAGAATAGCGATGCCGATTCTATGCATTAATTAATTATATTTCTACACTGTCAAAAACATAATTGGCATCGTTGTGGACCTAGAAAAGGATAGTACCACCGACTTTGTCGAATGATAGACAAGGATAGCAAAACCAAAGTTTATCAAATACTGTCATTATAACATGGACCTCACTATAGTAAGATTCAGGGCCGAACTGACAGTATTTCTTGAAAATGTTATCGTTTTTTCAAAGTTTGGAATTTTCCAATTAATTGTGATCGATTTAATTTAATTCAAAAATGATTTCTGTGTGTTTTGAATTGTTAATTGAGTGTGTAATTGATGAATGTTAAGTGATACATAACCTAGCTACATTTGGATTGTTGTTTAAATTAGAATTGGAACCGTTTTGGGCTTATAAGCCTGTGGTACTTTTCTGTAAGTTGTGTAATTTTGAATGATTAAATAAATAAATAAAATATCATCTATACCTCCCATTCTATCAAGACTGACTGTTAAAAGTGGATCTCAGTAAGTTACTTTTACTTTGAATGTTGTCAGTATTCCTATGTTAATAACATCAATCAATGCATCAACCAATATTCAACCAATACTGACATGTCTCACTAAAATTCTCCCTGATTCTCCTTCTTTCTCACCTACATTTCTCTCACACACTCATTCTAACATCCCGACTTTATCTAGTGTGAAACAACAGCTTTCGGAGACATTACAAGTTTGGACAAACGAGGGTTCTATTGGTGAAGTAACTCACAGTTTCGGCTTTTTCAAGTCTGTGAGTTGACCTAAAAAGTTGGCAAATCACGATTTTATGTCCCTCTGAACCCTCCCTTCCTACCACTTCTCGTGACACACCCCTAATCGATTGTGTAGGGTGTTGGAGTTACGGTATTTTTCGAAACGATCTTTTGATTTGTGACCTTTTTTCTCTTATCTTGCCCCAGTCGCTAAATTTGTTTCTCGTTGACTACCTGTGCTTTGAATCTCTCCAAAGCTGATATAATGGTTCAATGCTTGTATATAAATGTGATTCAGCATGTAAAATATAGGATATTTCTTTGTTTATCATTCATCTCAATAGGGTACGATATATATGCCCTAGAACCAATTTTTTCCCCTCTTTTATATTTACGGTATGAAGTGTGAAAAAAATACTATAGGTATGGTAAAAAGTAAGATGAAAATTAAAGATTCTGTTTTGTACAATATGGATATCATAAATTCTATCAGGACTCTTTAACCGCAGTCTACGTATACAGATTTTAGTTTTGAAAAATTCATTACTTTTTTCAGTTCAGTTTTAAATAGGTTTTAGTTTTGAAATGTTCACTACTTTCTTGAGTTCAGTTTCAAACTTTATTCCTCTTAGGCCCGATTGCAGAACAGCCGCTTGAATTTTAACCGTGATTAATTTCACGAGAACTAATCATAGAAGGCGTTTTTAAGAAACCGATTTCTCTGTTGGTTATTGTGGAATTAATCACGGGTAAAATTTAACCGGCACCAAGTGACTCTTTATCCTTAGTTCTGTTAGTGAGTACTGTACCTCCAGAATAATTATTCATACAAGTAGAAACGTCAAGATGATATCGTATTTTAAGAAAGTATAATGTAAAGGTCCTATCGCATTTTAAGAAAGTATAACTTTCAATCAAAGAACTTCTGAATAGTAAGTAGTTTCCAATAGTTTTTACAATAGAACTTTGTCTTCTAACTTCAACAAAACTAGTTCATAATTGGAAATCTTTACACGGTTTGTATTGAAAAAATATTGACCGAAATCACTTATTCTTACCACTGTGCCTGAATTATTCATGCAAGAACGGAAGTATTCTCCCCGAAAAGAAAGTTTTCACAAAAATTCTCAATGCTTGTTTTCGAATACTTGACCCCTGTAATTTGTAGAGCAATAAGAAGTAGCAAACTGTAAAATTATTCATGTTTTTTCCTTCCTATCGAACTTTGAGAATAGGGTGATAAATTTTTATCAAGCATTGCGCTGATATATTGATGCGTTATCCCAGCAATTGAGACTCTAGTATCGACCTAAAAATCGATAGATTCTAGTATGAATTATATTTTTATGTTCAAACTTTGAGAACTCTATCGTTATTTGTAATGTTACATAATCTTGGGCACCGCCCCAAATTGAATGTACACATCTCTAGTAGATCTCTAGTAGAGTTTATAAATGAACTGATTTTTGATTTTCTTTATTTTATTGTTCTTCATCTTCTCCCCGTCGTCCTCTTCCAAATTGTTCTTACACCACATTTCCCAATTTTCTCTCATGATTATTTTTGTTGTCTTCCTTCATCCTGTCTTTCTCCCATCTTTCTCCGTTCTTCTTCTCCATGCCGTGTTTACCCCATCTTTATTTGTTCTTCGTCTTCCACCATTTTCTTCCTTTCTTCCCTTATGCCTTCTTCAGTTCATATCTCTTGTCTCCCACCTTCATCTTCATGATTGGCATATTTTTATTTCATCCTCATCTTCTGAGTTAGGTTTTACGAATTAATAGTCTCTTTGAAACGTTTGAATATAGCATGTGTCTTCCTCACAAAATAGATGTTTTTTATATTGTATTTTTCAACTAATTTATATGTTTTCTTCTCTTTTACAGGTAAGTCCGTTACGTGGAACACATCCATATCTATAATACTTCTGGTCTTCAAGCCTGATAGTCTCATGTAAGTTTTCGACCAGATACTGTAACTCAGATTCAGATCTTTCCAAATAATTGAACATTCAGACATTTTCAAGAAATTGAGCATTCAGATCTTTTCAAATAATTGAGCAGTCATATCACATTCAATCACTACTTGAATCATATTCATGAAACTTATAGATCTCTACCACTTCTTCCTCCTTGGTTAACCCAAGCTAAACTAAGAATCCTGGTTAGAAACTAAGCCTGCTTCAGCCATTCTAATACGAAATTTAATTATTCCAAGTCTAAAGTATGAGACTGTGCAAAATAGGCTACATCATTTGATATGATTATGTAGTATTATCACTGGAATCACAAGGATTCATGATAAGGATAGTCTATTGTCTCCAAATGAAAAAATATATCACTTTTGAACAACTTCATTACGGCATAGCAGTCAGATATTCATTTAGTTAAATATTTTTTATTACTTTTTCTATAAATATCCAACTGCTTTGTCGTAATCCAGTTGTTCAAAAGTGATTATTAACAAGCAGTTCGTAATGGAAACAAATATTAAAGAGAAAATATATCTTTATTCTGATAACATGTTACTCTTGTAAAGTAATTTTGAAGTTGAAACTGTAAAGTAAATGACATTTTACATTCTATGAATATCCAAAAAAATGTATTCCTCAAAAAAATGAATTGGAATATTTCTAATGGCATTCTTGGAAACACCAGAAACATTTTCAGACATCTTGTGGACTATGTTTCTCTAGAATCATGTCTCTAAAACCTAAAACATGACGTCATTCGTCTTATTTCATTCCCGGACTGTTTTCAAACCGTCCACTACCAGTTCGAACAAATTGTAAGTGATGAACTTTTCAACAAGTTGTTCACGTTTCACTGTAAGTTAGAATTCTCCAAGAAGCCCACGATGCTAAGTGATTTCATATTCGCCATCAAACTCGGGTGTTTACAACTTGTTCTAATAATTTATACGATACACGTTGCATGAATCTTGGGCACCGCCCCAAATTGAATGTACACATCTCTAGTAGATCTCTAGTAGAGTTTATAAATGAACTGATTTTTGATTTTCTTTATTTATTGTTCTTCATCTTCTCCCCGTCGTCCTCTTCCAAATTACTCTCACACCACATTTTCCAATTTTCTCTCATGATTATTTTTGTTCTCTTCCTTCATCCTGTCTTTCTCCCATCTTTCTCCGTTCTTCTTCTCCATGCCGTGTTTACCCCATCTTTATTTGTTCTTCGTCTTCCACCATTTTCTTCCTTTCTTCCCTTATGCCTTCTTCATTTTCATATCTCTTGTCTCCCACCTTCATCTTCATGATTGGTATATTTTATTTCATCCTCATCTTCTGAGTTAGGTTTTACGAATTAATAGTCTCTTTGAAACGTTTGAATATAGCATGTGTCTTCCTCACAAAATAGATGTTTTTTATATTGTATTTTTCAACTAATTTATATGTTTTCTTCTCTTTTACAGGTAAGTCCGTTACGTGGAACACATCCATATCTATAATACTTCTGGTCTTCAAGCCTGATAGTCTCATGTAAGTTTTCGACCAGATACTGTAACTCAGATTCAGATCTTTCCAAATAATTGAACATTCAGACATTTTCAAGAAATTGAGCATTCAGATCTTTTCAAATAATTGAGCAGTCATATCACATTCAATCACTACTTGAATCATATTCATGAAACTTATAGATCTCTACCACTTCTTCCTCCTTGGTTAACCCAAGCTAAACTAAGAATCCTGGTTAGAAACTAAGCCTGCTTCAGCCATTCTAATACGAAATTTAATTATTCCAAGTCTAAAGTATGAGACTGTGCAAAATAGGCTACATCATTTGATATGATTATGTAGTATTATCACTGGAATCACAAGGATTCATGATAAGGATAGTCTATTGTCTCCAAATGAAAAAATATATCACTTTTGAACAACTTCATTACGGCATAGCAGTCAGATATTCATTTAGTTAAATATTTTTTATTACTTTTTCTATAAATATCCAACTGCTTTGTCGTAATCCAGTTGTTCAAAAGTGATTATTAACAAGCAGTTCGTAATGGAAACAAATATTAAAGAGAAAATATATCTTTATTCTGATAACATGTTACTCTTGTAAAGTAATTTTGAAGTTGAAACTGTAAAGTAAATGACATTTTACATTCTATGAATATCCAAAAAAATGTATTCCTCAAAAAAATGAATTGGAATATTTCTAATGGCATTCTTGGAAACACCAGAAACATTTTCAGACATCTTGTGGACTATGTTTCTCTAGAATCATGTCTCTAAAACCTAAAACATGACGTCATTCGTCTTATTTCATTCCCGGACTGTTTTCAAACCGTCCACTACCAGTTCGAACAAATTGTAAGTGATGAACTTTTCAACAAGTTGTTCACGTTTCACTGTAAGTTAGAATTCTCCAAGAAGCCCACGATGCTAAGTGATTTCATATTCGCCATCAAACTCGGGTGTTTACAACTTGTTCTAATAATTTATACGATACACGTTGCATGAATCCTGTGAACCCACATTTTACCGTGAAGTTATCACCTCAAACTTTATTACTAACCAGATCGAAATTTGGCGCGACGCCCAACATACTCGGGATGCGTCTATCTTTTGACGGAATATTTTCGTAGAGTTTTCTTGTCGACCAATTATCTCTGCTTGTGTCAAATTTTGCGTTGGCTGTGTCGAATATATGGGGCGTGCGATTCTAATAATTTGATAAATTATTTGTTAGATTTATGTCGGTAGAATGAAAATCAGGGGTTGATGTATCGAATATTTTCGTTGAAGTGATAGGCACTTGGAATACACTGTGTAGTTTGAATTCTAAAGCTGCGTTTACACCAAACTTATTACAAAATGTTTATTTTTCCGTCCTTATAGATTCTATTAGGTTGAACGGAACTTGACAAGCACATAATTATGTTCATCATGTGTATGATAAGTTATGTTCAATCTAATGGAATCTATAAGGACGGAAAAATAAACATTGTGATAATAACTTTAGTGTAAATGCAGCTTTAGGACATGGTGTTTTGCTATTAGATTAAGTCTGGGGTCAGATTTATGAATGATCCTTTAAAACTTTCTTAGGGTCATATGCTAACAGTACGTTTAACGCTAAACCACGTTTACTTGTAGATTCGGTTGCATCTATTATAATATGGTTCATACGGGGTTTAAACCGAGTATATGCATACGGACCTTAGCCAATTATGCTTTGGTTGCCTAGCATCCACATACTAGAATTGTTACTATAAATTAGAGACATTTATAATTAGAGAAAATTAATTTCTTTAATAAGAGAAATACAAGAAAATTAAATACAGCAATTAGAAAATAATACAGCAAAGTAGAAATAACAAAAATGTTAGTTATTAGTGACTGGAAGGTAAAATCCAAGTTAGAATTCTAGTTTACATTCAAAACAATTCATAGCTAAGTTAAATGCAGGATTTAAGGGAAAAAATCTAGTGTACATGCAGTTAAACTGCACACGAAACGTTTACACCAAAGCTATTAACAGAATATTGGTAACCTTATCCTTATAGATTCTATTAGATTGAACATAACTTATCATACACATAATGAACATGTGTGTTTTTCAAGCTCCGTTCAATCTAATAGAATCTATAAGGATCAAGTTATTAACATTTAACAAAATGTTAATAACTTTGGTGTAAACGCGGCTTTAGAATTCAAGTTGACATTCAAAACATACAAAACAATTCATAGCAAAGTTAAATGCAGGTTTTAAGGGGAAAAACTAGTGTACATGCTGTACTGTTCTTTCATCTTTCAAAACATACAATCACAATTTATTCGAAACAAAGGTGGATGCATGATTTTAAGTGAAAAAAACTATTAAAACTTAATAAGAAGATGATTGTACATGCTATTATTGCATCATAATATAATAAACTATATTGTTGGTAGTATCTTGCAGAGGAATCGACATTTGTTATCCAAATAACCTAGTATCTAGATTTAGTTCTATTGTATAAACATCCACTTCACAAAATTTGGAGTTCATTGACCTCAAAAACCGCAGTAAAGCATCCAGATTACACACCTTCTGATGCCTATGTCAGCAGTGGTCCAATGAGAAGCATTATTGTTACTCATAAATAATTATGACAGTTTTAAATGAATCTCACTCTTAGCTCAGGTCGGTTCACATTCAGCATTGTATGTATGGGAAGCATTATTGTTATATATAAGGAATTCTGACAGTTTCGAGTGAATCTCTCTGTACGTGATATACAGACATGAAATTCACCCCCAGTTCCAGCTCAGCAATCATAAGTGCTAAATGATAGGCACTCCAAGTTCTGGAATTCCTTTCGCAGCTATGTAATTGTTATATCACGTGCCGGTCTGCTATATCTTTATCTTATCTCTGTGATATCTATATATTACTCTCTAAACCACTTGGGATTGTGATAATATAGAATATAACTTATCTTTAAGATATCTGTACATTCCCTGTATGTACAATATAACACCTGAACCACTTGTAATATGAAATATGTCTCATCTTTGATGTATATCTTCCTTCATCTTCCAAACTAAACTACTGGGAATCGTTATAGTAATAGAATACGATCCAGGACTTTGGAGGAACTAAGATCTAGAATGATGAAGGAAAGAGAACTGTGAAGAGAATGTGGGTGAGAAAGAGAGGAAGTGGTAGGAATTGGAATGGAAATAACTTACCAAAAACATATTTTTTAGAGATATAATCTATGACGCTCAAGTGGGGGGGGGGGTGTTGTACAATGCCCAGGCTGTAACGTAACACTTGAAGATACAAATCTTGTATAGAGTCCTCAGTTTTGGATTTAAATTCTTTCATTTTAGGCAATAATACCAAAAATTCATAACAATTCTTACATATTTTTTTAGGTTTCCTAAAAATAATATTTTTTATGTGGTTGAGTATCAAATCACTTCTCCATAAACTTCACGAATTCAATTCACACCTGCGCATTACTGTCTTCCGATTGTTATTTACGAAATAGTGGCTGATGGGACAAAAAAATCAATGAAAAATAGATGAATTAATATTCCCTTTCCAATTTTTGTCAACAAAAAAGAGAATCTACAATGCACTGTGGGTTTACCGCATGCAGCCATGTGCTGTTGTATATACTACTCAACTACATAAAAAATATGTAAACTATACAAAAACTATCCATGTGCTTTAGTTCAAACCACTCAACTACATGAAAATTAGCAAAAACATACAAAAATTCAGCATATCACTGTTTTACTTTCAATGAAAAAAGAGAATGTAGTCTAACGTGGGTTAACCACATGCTCCCATTATATACTGCAATTTAACTCGAAAATTACTCCACCTCTCACAAAATTGCTTTTTTATTGAGGTGAATTTCATTAGGCCGATTAGTCGACAATGCACACACGATTTTACTCTGATATGTCGCAATCAGCATGTAGTGCAATTTCATGAAATGAGAGAGAGAGTGAGAGTGATAGAGGAGGGAGAAAAAAAGAGATAGTGGAAGAGAAGGGATGAAAAAAGAGAGTGAGGAAGAAAGAGGATGAAAAAAAGAGGGAGGAAGAGAGGGGTTGAAAAAAGAGTGAGAGCGAGTGAGAGGGGATGAAAAAAGAGAGAGAGTGTGTGAGAGAAGCTGGAACCCCGTCAAATTTCAATTTCCACGTAGAAAATGTTTAAAACTATGGTGAGATTCTTTTCAAAGTCTTCTATTGAATATCACTATCACTTCCCATTTAATCGATGCCGACACTTTTAAGTGAAACCCAGTGAAATGTACTCCGCAAAAACAATTGTCTGGTTGGTTGGACGCTTCCCGGATTGAATTCAATTACATTAATAGCCCCCCACCCCCTCCCTGGAAGAAAATAGTAACACCAAAAGCAAACAAGGGCCCTTGCGGTGTGTGCCGGTTTTTTGAGTTTTGTAGTTTTCCCGGAAAATTTCATCCGTTGAAAAACAGTGGGGAAATCTTCAGTGTTTGATCATTCGATTTGATTACTAAAATTTTTTGCATGAGGAAAAAGTGGAGTTAATAGTTGGGTGTTGTTTGGCAATTTGATGAGTGGTTTGGTATTTTGATTTTTCCAATTTTGTTTCTCTATCATTGAAAACCCATGAAAACGTTGAAACCCATTGAAAACTCCTCTAGACAAAGTAGCATGTATTTTTCATTCACACAAGTGGTTATAACAAAACCAAAACGGATAACGTTATTAAACGTTTAACGAACGTTGAATCAAGTGAATAATGTTTGACAGTTATTACTAGCTTGACACTCACTACTGAATCCACTCTTTTATCTTCTAATTTACCATCCTTTTCTCTTCTTATCTTCCCCTACTCCTCCGCTCCTTCTCCTCCTTTCTCTCCTTATCCACTGCTCTGCTTGATAATATTCCCTCTTCCTTCTATCTATTTTTACCTCTGCTCCTCTTCTGCTGTTTATTTTTCTCCTTAGTTTCTTTTCAATCTTCATCTTCTTTATCTTCACCTTCGCCTTATTTGCATACTGTTTTCTCGTTCTCCATCTTCTTCTACTCCTCTACCTTAGTCTTATTTTACTCCTCCTCTATCTTCATCATATTTCTCTTCTTTTTCTTAATATTCTTTCTCTCTTCTCCCCTTTATTCTTTCTTTCTCTATTCTTCTTTCTCTTCATCTTCGTCCTCCTCACCTCCTTCACCTTCGTCTTATTTACTTCTCCTGTATCTTCATCTCATTTCCCTTCTTTTCTCAATATTCTTCCTCTACTCCCCTTTATCCTTTCTTTCTTTATTCTTCTTTTTCTTCATATCTCTTCTTTCTCTTCTTCTTGTTCATCTCCCCACCGTTTTTTCTGCGTCATAATTTTCTTCTGCTTCTTCATCATAAATATTCTCATAAACTTTTTGTCTCTGTCTTCCTAATCTTTATTTTCTTCTCCATAATCTTCGTCTTTTTCTTCTTGTTTTCCTTATCTCCCTTCCTCGCCCTCTTTTTTTCTATGTCGTAACTATTTTCCCCCAGTTCATCTTGTTCTTATTCTTTTTACTTTCCTAAAAGTATTGCTTTTCAAGAAAATTTAAGGTACCCTAATTTCCAAATTTCTGTACGTTTCAAGGTCCCCTGAGTCCAAAAACATGATTTTTCATAATATTTTTATTCTTCTGCTTTTTATCTTCTTATCCTTCCTCCTCTACTTCTTCTTTTCTTCCACCTTCTTCCTCATCACCTTCTTCTTTTTCCACTCCTTTCTTTCCTTCTCCACTTTTGTTACTCCACCTTATCTGATGAGCCGATTTCACTTCGCAACGTGTGTATCGTGTGCCGTTTCACCTCTTGAGGCAATGTAGTGCGTGTAAAGATCACGCAATAGATAGATCCCAACATCGATTTCAAACTGCGTTCCCAACAGACATTTTCGTAGTGAATTGTTTACAAGTTGAATATCTATGTGTAGCCAAATATTTGTCATGAATAGTCTTGGTCATTTTCTGGGTTTTTTTCGTATTTTCTATCTGTTTTCATCTTATTTCTTCTTAACATTCATTCATTTTACTCTTCTACTCGTTCACGTCCATTCATAACTCTCTTACTTCTAGTCGTTTACATTTTGTTTATTTATTTATTCATAATCGTCACATGGTACATCAAATTTCTAGTGTTACTCAAATGACTGGTGACATGTGAAAACAATAATAATGATAATAATTCCTATAACTAGTTGTATACTAGAACATTGAAGATTGGACACATAAGCCATGAAGTCACAAAACTCGATTTCAATTCATTTTTAATTCATTGATAATGTTGATTCATTGATGACTCTTCTACTTCACTGTCGAAGTTTAATACACTTTTCTTGTTATTCCTCACTTTTTCAAGTTGTCTGTACTCTGTCGCTTTCTTTCCCTCCCGTACAAGTTGTTCACAAGAATATAATTGAGCTCAGATTATATACAATGTCAGTCCACTTATGTACTAGTTGGTGTTCTAAAAACTTGTGGCCATTGTGGTGACTGGTTCGAATCCCTTTCATGTTGAACAATTTGTGGAACGCCAGTGTGACTAATTCTAGCCCAAACCCTAAACCCGAGTTAAACCAACTTGTACATTCCAGAAGAACGATCCCCAATCTTGAGTTACTCGAGGTGTAGAATAAACAGGACTGGTGGTATATATCCATCCAATATATAGAACCTATCCAAATATTATTGTATTAAACTACACTCTTAGTGCCGGTTGCACAAAAGCCAGTTTAATTTTAATCCTGATTAATTTCATAAGAACCAATCAGAGAATCCGTCTTTTTAAAAAGGTCTTCTCTGATTGGATCTCGTGAAATTGATAATGATTAAAATTTAACCGGATTTTGTGCAACCGGTCCTCATATATTGAGTATTAAGAGTATAGTAGGTAAGGGTATTAAGGTATAGTAGCTAAGGTAGTAGCTGAAGTATTTAGGTATCTCCCAACAAAATTTACACAGGTATAAGGTTAGCTTTGTAGGGAGGTTGGTTCATACCAAGGATAGTATATAGAAATAGAAATAAAAATAAAAATCTTAGTACCCTTTTTGAAATATTTATTTAATCACAACATGTTTCGAACATTGATGCCATTTTTAATAAGATAGTATATAGCTATATACAATTATTTGGTTATATACTATTACTACGTCTATATACTATTCTTGGGTTCATACATCTATCTAGCTTATACAATAATTTTATGTCTATTGATCAGCTCTATAAATATACCTCCATTCTCAGCCAATACAAAATATACAATGTATCATCAGATATGTACTGCAGTCTATATACACATATCTCCAGCCTGTAGTCCATATATATATATATATATATATATATATATATATTATATATATATATATATATAATATATATATATATATATATAGTTTTATCTGTAGTCCATACACATGTATCTTCAGATATATACTGTATTCTATATACAAATATACAGGTATTACGTCAGCTTCATAGCAATTTAAGCGGTTGAGTATTGTATCTAAATTCATAGCCAATATACAGGTGTTTGTAGAATTACACAGGTATAAAGGGGTGCTTGTAAGGGGTGGATTTTGAATCGCGTGAGTGGAGGACATTAAAGGGTGTATTTTGGTTTGGGGGGGGGGGAATGTCGACATAACGGAGCTATGGGCATAAGTGTAGCCGTACATCGCTTTGCATTCACAGCCCACCTGACGCAAATCTGAAGGGTACTTGTGTAGTTGTAACCCTTATTCACAAGTGTATTACTGGCCCTTAAGGGCGATATCGGAATTTCAGGTGTTCTATCACCCCTACCAGTATTCTCTATAGTTTGATTCTCTTTGATCTGTCAGTACTCTCTGTAAATTACATCAATTCTTTACATTGAGTCAATGCTGACAGTGAATTCTAATACATAAGAAGAATCTCTGCTGTTTTTTCTTGATTATTTTTGTCTTTTGAAGCTTTTTAAATTTCATTCTTGCTAGATTTCCTCCATTTCGAATAGTTCCCTCCCTCTAGTCTATCATTCATTCTTATGTCTTTTCAAATTAACCTGTTCTCTTTCAGTTTACGAATGATAAATTACCTTTTAGTGTCGTTTACACAGTGCAAGCTTAAACTAAATTTCATCTTAAACTGGATTAAATCTATATCGAGTATCATTTTTTTTAATGTGATTCATTTTGAGTTTAAGCCAACAGCTGATTGAATTCAGTTTAAGCTTTGACTGTGCAAATGGCCCTTATAGTGTAATAGTGTAGGAGGTATTGTGGTAGTTTTTCGTATGGAATAAAAAAGTACTAAGTTGTCACATTCTTAGATAATTCTAAATATTTCATATAAATTATAATATATTTTATTTATTAGGAACAGTTTTAGTCTTTAAGCATGTTGTTCCTTTTCCAATCATTCATAGTTGAGAATTATATTCTATGATTCAATTTATAAATAAATAATTATAAATCAGTCCTAACTCTTACAACATCAATTTCTAATAAAGTAAAACGCTCTCAAGCAATATTCAATCTATTATAATCTATAATCTGATATTTAAGTAAATTCATAAATCAATCTGTAATAAAGAAAAACTAGAGTAGAGAGCAGCCAAATAATGTAGAATGAGCAAGCTATATGATTGATAAATGACCTGTCTGGGTGAACGTATGTTATTGGCCAAGACTAGCCACTCCCTCAATAGGTGGCTTCATACATACGCCACAGTAATGGCGGTTTATCTTCTAATTGTATCGCTTGCTGAATATCATATATTTTCCGCTCAATCCAGTTCAAAACTTGAATAAATGAATCAATTAATTTCGGCTACCTACATTAATATGATGTTCTTTTAAGTAGTTCTACAAATAATTTATGCCACTTTGTTCTATTTTGAAATGTATTCTTGGTAAGAATAGAATAGTTTCATAGATCAAAAATTATATAAACATGGATTGTTCAAGGTCAGGTACACGATTTTTTTCTCAAATTCGAATAATCTTTAATCACAAAAAATGAATAAATACAGCCGTAGAGACAATATATCCATAGTGAATATCCCCCACAAAGACAACAAGTCTGGGTGACATTTACATTAATAGAAATTTATAAGCGCATTTTTAGAAGTTTAATTTCGAAAACTTCCTAGATTTTTGGGTATTAGTTGTGTCTATTTAGATCTACTCCCAATGAAACTGTTGGTAAACTTAATTTCCCTATACGCATTCTACTTCAGATTTTAATTGAGTGTTTAGAACGAGTCTTTAAGAATAAAAATTGAGACTCTAGAATGAGTATTTTTCCCCACTTCCACTAAAACTATTTGAATACTCGATTTCCCGTTAAGCATTCCCCTTCAGATTTTGAGTTGAATAACTCAGGAATGCCCCCGAAATGAGTTTTCCTCCAGACAACAAATTATCTCTCATCCCACAAAGAGGATATTATCAACAAGGAAGCAATAGAACGCAATTCTCCTGGAATCACAGTTCTCAATGAAACCTTTATTGGTTATCATATTATATCTGAGATAGAGATTACTTCGCAATCATAGCGGTTGAGAGTTCAAAGACTGTTCCACAAGAATCTCTTGATTACTGAGGACGTACTATTTCCTACAGTGGAAGTCACTCCAAACTTACAGCATTGGTTGGATCAGTAGAATTGAGGTTATTTATCAAACAGTGAACATTGGTTGGATGGGAAGCATCGGTGTTATTATATAAGAAATGCTAACAATTTGAAGTGACTATAGCAACGTTGCTAGCAACTGTTTCCTTGCAACCTGCTCCCGGAAACTATATTGGGAATTAGCAATTTCCCGCAACGTCTGTAACACATTTTGCGCAGTCGATGCCGGCTTTTCCAGCAGGATAATATTTCCCTCTGGGTTTTCTTCATCTCGGAAGGCTTTTCCAGTGTCATGACGCTGAGAGAAAATTCGCCGCATGTCGCGGGAAAACGGCTATGAAAAGGGAAAGAAAGAGAGAAGCGTGTGAGGGGTGTGGTAAAAGAAAGAGAGAGATTTTAAATCTATCGCGTATGACAAGCTAACTTTTCGGGGAGCACATGTTTCGTTAGAGTGAGAGAGAAGGGGAAAATTGTGAGTTTTTCCGGAGGGACAGGCACTGAAGGAATCGAAATGGAAAACTACCGAAATAGAGCAGAAAAGTCGGCAAAGTCGATGAAAAGTAGACAGCAACGAAACGAGAGACATGGGCCAGAAAAGAACAACATCACCGCTGGGACAAGGATGGATTTCTATTAGCTTTTTCCCCAGTGTAGCACGGATTCTCTTGACACTTCATATCTCACCGCTGTTCACTCTTCTACCTTTTCATTTTCCTTATCCTTCTCCTCCTCCTCAGCGTCCTTCTCTCCCACCTTCTTTTTCTTCTTCTTCTTCTTCTTCTTTTTCTCTTTCTTCTTCTCCTTTTTCTTCTTTTTCCCCTCGTCCGCCTACTCTTCCCTCTACTCGTCTTCTTCTTTTCCTCCTATCTTCATCATTCTCTCTCTCCATTTTGCCATATTTATATGTCATCCTTTTCTATTTCCTCTTCTTCTTCTTGTATTTTTTTCCATCTATGCTTCTCCTTCACTTTCTCTTTCTTTACCTACTCCAGTTCCGTCACCTTCTCGACTCCTTTTTCTCTCTCTCTCTCTCTCTCTCTCTCTCTCTCTCTCTCTCTGTCTTTCTCTCTCATACTCCTAACAACTACATACTTCCAACATATTCTGCCAGTAGTTCTTTCGAAAGGATATTTTCGTCAAAATATTTAAGCTGCTTATTTTCTTTCCAGAGACTACGTATGTTTTCTTTTTCTTTGTGTACAATTTTTGTATATATTCAAAAGTACGATATCATGTAAAGTATATTCATACTCCTCCTTCCCTTGAGTATCTTTTTTCAAGTAATTTCAAGTGCTGCAGAATTCCTAGTACAAATAATGATGATTAGTAAAACTCAGTTCATGGAAGTTGAAAGCGGCTAAAAACTATGCTTATCTACAGATCTGCAGAGAAGGATGGAAGGATCCTTTCCACTTTGTGGCTTATCCAACTCTAAATCAAACTAGGCTCATTCATTATTCTCAAACAATTTTAAGATGAAAAAAAAGAAATTCAGATGTTGTCAATACCACTAGTCTCTTTTTTAAGGAGAAATACTACAATATCGCTTCCCATACAATCAATTTCAAGTTTCGCAGTAATTTCAGTTCAAATAACAACTATTTGTATCGAAAATTGAATTCTGAGACGTAAAAAATGGGTCCATAGAAACCACCCTTATCAACATTTCAATTGACAATATTCCTTTAGAACTAGACTGATAGAACTCAGAATCTAAGTAGGTTTGAGACTGAACACGGTAAAAAGTAATTTCTGGTGTTTATTTCCAGTCGTGATTAAGACTATTATTTTGAAAATGGTCCTTCAAAACTACACTGATTGAACCCTTTAAATCGTTGTAAGGTTGAGACTGACCACTTTCAATCCTCAAATAAACTCCTTTTTTTAAACAAACCACACTGATTCAAGAAATCACTAGTATATTTCCAGTAGCACACCTCTGCGTTGGTTGTGAAAATGGTTCTTTAAAACTACACTGATTAAACTCTTTAAAACGTAGTAAGGTTGAGACTGACCACTTTCAATCCTCAAATAAACTCCTTTTTTTAAACAAACCACACTGATTCAAGAAATCACTAGTATATTTCCAGTAGCACACCTCTGCGTTGGTTGTGAAAATGGTTCTTTAAAACTACACTGATTAAACTCTTTAAAACGTAGTAAGGTTGAGACTGACCACTTCCAATCCTCAAATGAAACTTTAATCCTCAAACTTCAAACCTTCAATCCTCAAACTTTAAAACTTTAATCCACTTACAATCCTCTGTGATTCAACAAATGTGTGTATTTTCAGTCACACACCTCTGCCGTTAGTGTGAAAATGGTCCTACACGTATTAAACTCTCTGAATCAAAGTAAGTTTGAGACTAACCACTTCCAATCCTCAAATAAACTACTTTTTTTTAAACAAACCACCCTGATTCAACAATCTACAGTGATCCAACAAACCACTGTGTGTATTTCCAGTCGCACACCTCAGCGACGTTTTGTAGATCAAGTTCGCACTTGAGTTGGTCGTAGAGAGTTTTTGAAAGCGCTCCAAATCGGTCAGCATGTCGTGAGGGACTTTGCCAACTTCATCGGTGCTTAACTCGCTGTGTTATTGCAATCCGAGTGTTAAGTTGGTGCTTAGCCTTGTTCGTATCCTACCTTTGTGACCTGTCCACCTGTAGGCACACACTGCGTCCTCGGTTTTATAATTAGTTTAGGAGTACTACTGAAGACAATGTTCTATAAATGACTACTTGATCGAGTTGAGGTGATGGTGTTAGAAAGAAATTGCTTTAACCTTTAAGTTAGGTATCATTTACCACTCCGTTCTGAAGAATTCAAAGTCAACAATAATTAACTATAATATAGATAATATTGTACCTGTATAATTCATAAAAATAATTCACTTACATGGGCTACTTTTGAACAAATTAATAAAAACAATTTAAAAATCTTGTAGTACCCTTTATTTTTAAAAACTTTAAAATAGTTCAATGACTAGTTTCGACCCTAACTTAGCTCATTTTCAAGTTGAAATAGTCGTTGAGCTATTTTAAAGTTTTTTTTTTTTTTTAATGAAGGGTATTACAAGATTTTTATATTGTTTTTACTAATCTATATAATTCGCTATGTAACCTGGAATATAGTCAACTATAACTTGACTAATACACCTTTTTCATCTTGAAAGTTCTCTATCTTTACTAACTTCCATCAAAACTTGGAAGGGTATTTGGAATTCTAGACCAGGCATTTTTGGACCTGTTTTGATCATGTAAATAATTAATTCATCATGGAATAAATTAATAATAATAATAATAATGAATGTATTTAGGCTGTAGTATATTGTAACTATTTGTCACTTTCTTCCCGCACTGGAATATACATAAAATTTATAAAATTTGAAGAATAGTCTTGGGTCAATCACTCTTCTCTTCCTAAATAATTTTTATAATAATTATATGAGTTCGGATGAAAATATAATACAAGTTCATCTTCAGAAAAAGCATTTTCATAATTTATAAGCTTTGATGGACGAAAATATAATCAAGTTCATCATCAGAAAAGACATTTTCATAATTTGTGAGTTTGTAATTTGAAAATATAATTCAAGTTCATCTTCAGAAAAGCAGCCTCATTTCTTGATCATACTATGCTGTATACTGTGATGTTACAAGTAATGATGTTACATATGGAATGAAAGAGTGTCTGTTCTCTCCTAATCGTAACATTCTGTCTAATCATGTCGGAATGAGAGCATGTTTGTTCTGGTGTACTTCACACAAACACCAGTTTTAATTATTGAAGATGCAGTTGATGGAAAAAAATAGTTGAAACCAGATGTTCAGTACATAGATTGTTATCTTTTAGATTGGTAAGGAGGAGGTTCACTGATTGAAATCAGAGCTACATACAGTATTCATGTAATTGATATTGAGTTTGATTTTCTAGCACACTCTAATATTATTGAAGGCTCATGAGAGTGTTTGAAGGGGATTTGTTGATCCATTTAAATAATCTAACAAAAAACTGCGATTAGTCCATTAGTTTTAGTGAGCAAAAATACTCACAGTGCCCGTTGCACAAAAGCCGGTTAAATTTTAACCTTGATTAAAATTTTACGAGAACCAATCAGAAAAGGCCATTTTTATAAAATCAAAAATCAAAATCTTTATTGCCGAAAACATTGTACAATGTTATGTTATAACAACGTCAGTAGCTGAAAAATTCATAAATAATAGGCTACAAATTACACAAACATCACAAATAATACAAATAAACAATTACACAAATAATGTACAGGAGCTTTTATTGGAATTATATAAATATCTCAGCAACTAAAATTGAATACAAATATCAAAAACTTAACGACACACTACCTGCTTAAAATACCCACTATAAGATGGCTTCTCTGATTAGTTCCCGTGGAATTAATCACAATTAAAATTTAACCGGCTTTTGTGCAACCGGCACATACTGTAGTAATAACAATCATAATATTATTATCTTCAGAAAATTAGGATATAGTTTTGTGCTGAGTGACTTTCATCTTCCTTAAACATTTATGTAATTCATGATTTTTGGATGAGAAATTAGTGAATGAAAATCAGCAATTTCATAATGTAATTTGATTATTATTTATTCTCGAGGTATCATGAATTTGAAAGTATGAATCACTATTGTAATTGAATTTGGGTGAATACACAATTCCTCTTCTAAAACAGTCTTTTTTCCAAGTTAAGCAAAGATTTTTACAGTGATATTCACTTGTCAGGACTCCTCATAAATAAAATGAATGCATCCCATTCGACCAATGCTGAAAAATTAAAGTGAATCTCACTATAGTTTGTTCCGTATATTAGAGCGTGAACTGAGCAAGCAGCGCCTTTCACCATTATTTAGAGTTGAAGAGTCGCAAGACAGATGCAACCTGTTTTCAATTATCGATTTTCTGCTTTTCATTCATCGATTTTCCACGCACACTTTTCCAGCGCGTTTTCCGGTGCCGTGAAACTGGAAGGAAAAGCCTACGGACCGCGGAGAATCGCGATTTTTCCAACAACTAGCACGTTTGTGATACTGTAGCTGGTTGCTACTGAAAAAAGATGGAAAATGTGTATTGAAGATGAAGAAGGAGAAGACGATAGTGAAGAAAAGAAGACGATGGTGAAGAAAAGAAGATGAACATGAAGAAGAGAAAGAAGATGAAAATAGACACAGATAGAAATGAAGATATGTAAATACATACGAAGAACCAGGAGGAGAAAATTTATCCATTCCAGAACGGATAAAATGAAGGATGGGATAAATAGAAATGAATAGATATGATGAAGAACAAGAATAACTCCTAAAAATTGAAACGTAAAATGATAATATAGCAGGAATTTGGGGCAGGTATGAGTTGTTGATGTGTCAAAAAATTGAAGTTGAGACAAAAAACGGTTTGCATGGTAACCATGTTTCAGAACACTGAAAAAAACACAAATATATTATCTTGATTGAATAAACATTTGAACAGGAGAAATTGTAAGAATGACTTATTCGTACATGTCATTTGAATTGAAGGAGTTTGTGGATTTAAACTATGTAAAATGTGCAAAGAATGAATAAATTGAAATTGAAGGAGTTTAATAGATAATATTATATCCCGATTATATTAATTTATTCAGTTATCGTCTCAAAAAGTACTGAAAACTTTGATTTTGTAAGATGACATTCGAGTCATGTGGTTTGAATTGAAGGAATTTCATAGAAAACATTACATTCCGATTATATTTTCCCAGTTATCGTTTCAAAAAAAAGGAATAAAAACTTTGATTTTGTTGTTTTTCTGTATCTTCTCAAGGAACTGGTTTCAAAATTCTGTACATTCAAAATGAAGGTGTTGAAACACAGTATGCTCTTCTTCCAGGGATTTGTAATGTCTGACTGTTCAGAACCTCATGTCCATCCATCTTGCTATGCTCTGATATTTGTGCTATCTTTTCGAAGTTACATATTCTACAAACCAAAGAGAAAAGATGGCATAAGAAGATATCCCGTGGTATAGGTCGTTTATGTTCCAAATTTCACCCCGATTTTTCTGTAATTCAAGACGATTACTGTCGATTACTGGCTATTATTACTGTTTTGGCCAGGTGAGAGTGTAAAGGTGCGTACAGATTTACGCGCCGCGAACATGAGCAATTCACTTTTAATCAGCTGACTATATCTGTATTTTTACAGAAACGGTAAGATACAGATATAAAAAGCTTGTCATCAGCTGATTAAAAGTGAATTGCTCATGTTCGCGGCGCGTATATCTGTACGCACCTTTACCGTTTCGGTAAAAATACAGATATAATCAGCTGATTAAAAGTGAATTGCTCATGTTCGCGGCGCGTATATCTGTACGCACCTTACCGTTTCGGTAAGAATACAGATATAATCAGCTGATAAAAGTGAATTGCTCATGTTCGCGGCGCGTATATCTGTACGCACCTTAACCGTTTCGGTAAGAATACAGATATAATCAGCTGATAAAAGTGAATTGCTCATGTTCGCGGCGCGTATATCTGTACGCACCTTTACCGTTTCGGTAAGAATACAGATATAATCAGCTGATTAAAAGTGAATTGCTCATGTTCGCGGCGCGTATATCTGTACGCACCTTTACCGTTTCGGTAAGAATACAGATATAATCAGCTGATTAAAAGTGAATTGCTCATGTTCGCGGCGCGTATATCTGTACGCACCTTTACCGTTTCGGTAAGAATACAGATATAATCAGCTGATTAAAAGTGAATTGCTCATGTTCGCGGCGCGTATATCTGTATGCACCTTGAGAACGGTAAAGTGTGAGAGACTACCAGCGTCACATAGCTTCACGAAAAAGAACTACTAGGACTATCGACAGACCCTAGGTCTACCATGGCATATCTTCTTATGATATCTTTTCTCTATGCTTGTAGCTATGTTTTCACACTAGTGTCACAGAATAAGTACAGAATGGAAACTTGTAATAAATCGCCTATCTAACCAATGCTTTTTACATGACCCCAATACTAAACACGTCACGTGACCTTGGGAAGTTCCAATCCTAGTCTTCTGATTGGCTCGTAGCAGTGAACGAGATCAATTGATCCGGATCATTAATGTGATCCGAACCTACCATCAATAATATTACAATGCGGCGCTTCCTAACAAGATGGCGGATTTTGGCGTCAGGGTATAGCCAAGTTTCCGTACTATATGTATACTGTGCTAGTGATATAAGTCTCATAGTCTTATAAGACATAGAACATAAGAAAGGAGAAGAACCAGGAAAGAAACGTGGAATGAGAAATACTATCGGCTTGAGTTAACATTGAAAATTGGAACATAAACGCCCTATACCATGGGATATCTTCTCGTCCTATCTTTTCTTTATACACAAAATTCATGTTGGAATTTTCCCGTTATCCTCCTTTCAAGAAAACTAGTGCAAACATTTGAAAACATATTTTCACCTTGAAAAGCAGCGTAACGTGGGTGTGTCATCCTTCAGCCAGAGCTGAAATCAATATCGCAACCGGAGTTATCGCTGTACAACGAATTCTATCAACCCCAACAGCAGCTCAATAGATGTGACACTCTGAAGCGAACAAAGCTGATGGAGCTCGGCAGACTGCAGAAGGATGGAGGTTGACATCTTGAAACTAAATTTACTCTACATTAGGAGTCAAGAGTCTAGAGTGAGAAGATGTGGTGAACACAAAGTGTACTCCTTAACTTCTTCACTGATCTCCGTTACTCTTTCACTCTCTCTCGCGCTCTCTCTCTCATTATTCGACTCTCTCTCAGTCTCCCTTCCTCACTTTCTCTCTCTCCCTCTTTTATCTTTATTATCTTTCTCGGTTTCCCTCGTTCTCTGTCTTTGTCTCTCTTCATTTCTATGCTTCTATCTTTATCTAGTTATCTCTCTCTCTCTCTCTCTCTCCTGCTCTCTTTATTCTCCGCTTTCACACACTGTCTCTCTCTGACGGTTGTGTGTTGATGAAAAGGATATCAGTTTATGTCCTTCTTATAGAATCAACAATTATTCGTTGAAACACCGCCGATTTATGAATTTACATTATAATTTAATATTATCGTTATTCTAATTGCATTTAATCTTTATTCTCATTGATTAATTTTTTATACTTCGTAAAGTTCGTTGAGTAATTAGCATTACCGTCATTTAATGTAAATTAGTGTATAACCCAGTAAATATTGTAACCTACATAAATAAAGAAGTCCAATCTAATCTTTTTCTGTCCCTCCCCATCTTTTTCTCATTAAGTCAAGGGTTGTGTGGCAGAGAGGACCAGGAGTCCATCTCCGCCCTAATAAAGGCAATCAATCCCTATCTTTCTCACTCTCACTTACTGATCACCGTTACTCTTTCACACTCACTCTCTCTTATCTTTATTATCTTTCTCTATGTTTCTCTCGTTCTCTGTCTTTGTCTTCCTCTATTGCCATGCTTCTGTCTTTATCTAGTTCCCTCTCTCTGTCTCTCTTTTCCCATCTTTCCCCCCTCTTTCATGCTCTTTTTTTTCTCCTCTATCACTCACTGTCTTCCTCCCTCTCCTTTTTCATTTCTCTCTCTCCCTATCTATTTCTGACTACTTCTCCATCTTTCTCACTCTTATTTACTGAGTGACTCCCTTTTTCGTTTACTTTGTAAAACCTGAGCCTCAATTCACTTCACTGTTTTCATTCAACTTGTGAGACGAAAGAGTGTATTTGTCGTGAGATTCTGAGTGTTCTCATATGAGAACAAGATGCCACTTGCAATGTACAAATCGAATCTCAATAAAAGGCTCTTTTACATTCTCTCCATTCCTTTGATTTCCACTCAACTCTATTATAGTTTTCCAGACATTCTATCGATTCCTTTAGGTTTTCGACCTTCCTCTTCAGAGTCTACAGTCTAGATGTTTTATTGGTTCCCTCGTTTCAATATACATGATAGATGTTGTATTAGTTCCTTCACTTCAATGTACATGAAGCAATTCCATTGAGTGTCCTACATTCAGTTCCGGTTTCTAGGACACTTATTAAATCGAATGGATCAATTACAATAGGCTTAATAGCCCATTAGATTCACATAACATTCTCTTCAAACAGTTCCTTCTTCCTCCTCATATTTTGATGAGAGAATCTTCTGAAAAATGCATACAAAACAAATGCTCTGTTTCTCTCCTTAGAGTGTATTTGTCATAAAAATCAAACATCCAAAACCGATTTGTTTAACAAAATTAATCGTATGCAATATTGCAATTACATTTTCTTCCTCTTCATATTTTTCTCTAATATTTATATCAGTGATGAGAGAATCTTCCAAAAAATGCATACATAACAAATCCTCTTTTTTCTTCTCAACGTGTATCTCTGTCAGAAGAACCAAAAGGTCAACCTAGGTTTTATCCATTGCATTTTATTCTTTATTCATCTATACAATAACTACATTATCAAAATGATAATATTTATCCATTGCATTTTATTGTTTATTCATCTATACAATAAGTACATTATCAAAATGATAGGGAGATGAAAAATAAGGTAACCTTGTGCCATTCCTCTCCCAGATTTTGATAACACAGTCCGAAATAGGTTAAGTCTTGTAGTTCCCAATGTGTTTACCGACTTGTTTCACCTAATTAATCGTTATTTCATGAGGATAACCACAATTTCAATTATTCCTTCTAAAGGATTCCTTATTGTGAGTATTCCTTTGTAATCCCATGTAAGTCTCCTTTAATATCGCTTAGTATCCTTGTAAATAATATCAAGTATCTTTGTAAATAACGTCATTGTATCCCATTTAACCAATTCAGACATTTCTAAGTGAATCTCGTCATAGAATTTACGCAACCCAAAAAGGGACTGAAAACAGTATTTACATGAGTTTATCTTTCTATATGTAGTGCAACCAATTCAAATGACATTAATAGGAGTGTGTCTGGTTACTTTTCGTTCAGCCCTCGTAAACTATGGTGATTGCTAGGCTGAAACGCATTTTAACAGTCGGTTATCATTTCATTGTGATTGAAGAAGTCGGTCAATTGATGATAGGCAAATCAATTGTGTCCATCATTACCATCAGTTAGAGGGTTAATTGACGGTTTGACCTTACACTGAATGTGCTCTGTGGTAATGAGTTGAGGTTGGAGCTATTGTTAGATCCACTTCAAACTGACAGCATTGGTTGAATGGGGAGTATTTATGTTGTTTATAAGGAAAATTCTGATAGTTTGAATTACAGTATAGCATTATTTTATGCTACTATACAGTATCTGTTTATTTTTTGTTTCTCAATGAGTAGATCCACTTGTAGGAGAGATATGAATGGAAATGATGAAGATTGTTGTAAGAATAGTAAAATTAATTGTTGATTCTTGTGGTGATTTTGAATGAATTTAGAGTACAATCAAACTGAATAATCTGAACTATACAATGTTGAATTTCTAAATAGATTATATAAAAGGAAGATTCAGAGAATAGTTATTTGTATATCTAGAGTGAAAAGTACGACTTTTTCTCCCTGTGGGAAAACGTTTGAAGCCCGAGGCGAAGCCGAGGGCAACAATTTTCCCGAGGGAGAAAAAGAATTTTTCGCTCGTGATGTACACAGCATTTTTCCTCTAACTACATTTTTTTATAGAAACTGCAAATAAAATCATTCTAATAACTTACATATTGGTGACAATGTTTCCTAACAACATAACCTAAAATCTAAAACCTAAAAACCGGTCGTCTGATTGGCACTGCCGATTGCGCTATCTATCGGGTAAAGTTGTAACAATTATATCAGCTGGGCAGCTACCAAAAATGGCTGACTCCAGATCACGCGGTTCAGATTTGAATTGCAGATCAAAAATATTTGTTGGCTGGTATTTTGAATAGAATAAAATATTTTAAAAATTGTATAAATTTTTATTGTCTACTAATATTAAGAATATAATATCATACAAACATATATTTCATGAGTTGATCAAATTTCTGGTTGAGGTATTGAATTTAGTTGGCTCAATAACTGACTACTCCATATGCTTCCTCATCTGAGCTTAGACCTTCTAACCCATTACCATGTAAGTTTTTAAAATAGAGATGCTTCCCATGTTATTTAAATGGAGTCACTTTTCCTCCCTAGGGAGTTTTTCTGTTTTTTACTACCGAGAGTGAAAAAGTGACACTTTAGTATTATGTTCCAGGGAGTAAAGTGAGTACTTTAGACAGTAGCTGAAGTTCTTATTCGATAAGTTTAGGCTATTACTTGAATGGGTGAACCTGTTTGAGCATATATTCTTGAGGGTTGTTTCTATTTTATTTTGATTTCAAATCAAATCAAATTTATTTTCCATTCAAAATACAGTATATTATTTGAAAATTAATTTCTAAAACATAGTATATTGCATTGGTTGTAAAAATATTTTTCTCTTTTCTGATACTTCTGTAAATAATTCAGCAAATATTCCACGAGAAATTATTTCCGCATTCAGAATATTTTTCGCTAAGATCTATTGATGCAATGGCATGTTCTGTTATGTTTATATACTTTCTTATTATTAGATATATTGTCATGTATATTATTGAATGGACAACCACTTTTTTCTTTTATTTTTAAGCACCAGTTATACTAATTTTCCTTCACTTTTGCTATTCTGTTAATTACTAAGTTTATTTTAATAGTGGCTGTTTGTATTCTGAAATAGGTACTGTACGATATAGACATTATATGTTTCACTTCAACTTCTATTGTCAACATATCATTTCATTTTTACATTTTCTGTAATTATTGTTTGTGATTTCTTTTGCGAGAATAAATATAATTTTATTATAATTTTTATAGAAAATGTAGAAAACTAGATAGATTTTGATATCTACCAAGGCTAGAAATATTATAGATAAAGAAAACTTATAAATACTAAGGCAATGAATGAGAAATTACAAGAAAAAGAATGGATGAAACCTCGTAGAAATACAGAAGAGAAGTTTTCGATAGTAGGGATGATGATGCATAATGGGGAACTCGTATAAGAAGATGTGATAAAGAGAGTAGAACATGATGAGGAAGAATATCCAGATGAGGAAGGAGCATGTTATGTGCCTTTCACTCGCTGTGTTGTAGATGGAAGCTGACAGATACTAGACATTTGACATGATGAAAAAATCAATTGAGATAGATCTTTCTTCTAATAGTCCCAATCGTATCATTGAATAGCTCTTCAATGATCTTCACTTTCGAGTAGAACCGTTATGTAATACTGGAAAATAACTGGAGTAAAATTCATTTTAAACTTTAAGCATCAATTGAATGGGGAGCATTGATGTATAGTTGAAGTGAAGCTCATTATATTATCATTGTAGTGGTTGAGTCACTTTCATTTAATTAGGATATTTTATCTTGATGTCTGAATGCATTAAGAGTTTGAAGCGGTGATATAGGTCGTTCAAACATGAGTAAGCTTTTTAGTAAGTGAGATGGTATAGTACCAATATTCATGAGTTTACTATAGAACTTTAACTTAAACTAGCTTGAAAGAGTAATCTTTTTTAGATGAAGAATTAAGAAAGAATTTATCTTTGGATTGATTTCAATGATGAAGCTTTTCATCGTGGGGTATGCTGTCAATCTTTTATATATTTTGATTCATCGAAATTATCTATTTTATAATAAAGGGAAGACCTTGTTTATACACGTTGGGATAGGAAGATTATGTTTGACGCATCATATCACGTCTGAACTACTGGACTGATAACTTGAAAATTTTAAATATATATTTTCTTAATTAATCGAGGATGGTTGTAGGCCTATTTCTCAATTCTTCAAGATTTCATTACGTCAAGTTTTAAAATAGACCCTTGCGGAAGACGGTTACCGGCTAGTTTGGAATAAAAATAAACATTTTTCATAAATCAGATTGAATTTGAGATACTGATGTGGGAAAATTTATTGTCAAATTGATGTATCATGAGACTGTGAACTTGGATGGTTCCAGTGTTAGATGAAAATCGATTTATGATTGAAAACTGTTTATTTTTATTCCAAACTAGCTGGTATCCCATGCTCCGCAAGGGTCCATTTCAAAGCTTGACAGACTGAAAACTTGACGTAATGAAATGTAGAAGAATTGAAAATATCAACTTGCAACAACAAGTAGACAGTTATTTTGGAGTATATTTCAAATTCAATGTGAGGAAACTATTTAGTAGCTATTTTGAAGTAGCTTAAGCTATTGAAGCTTAAAAAATATGTCATAATTTCAAAAACTGTTATCTTGGTGTGTGAGTTGCAAGAATTCTGTTATCATATTATTGCCAACCGACAAACGTTCTATCGTGAAGTGTCAGTCAAATGTCAGAAAGCCGGAAAGGCTAGAAAAATAACAAATTTATTTTGGATCGGTTGTGACCAGATTATTTCGTCTAATCTGAGGAAAAGGATGTTCCAGGAGATAGTAAAAGTGGTTTATCTCAGCCGAAAGGACATGGTCGGTTGTTTTAGTCGAATTTTATCGGGAGTTTGAAAAAATTGCTGGCTATCTGAATGCACCGGAAATGAGTCCGAGTATGAGATTTACTGGTTTCTCATGTCGCACCGAGTTTTGAAGATTATTTCGCACATTACTGCAATAGTATCGCTGGTTCTCACGGATATTGAAAGGGAAAATGGATTTGTGTATGTTGCCACATCCGCTGGTTGCGATAAAATACGACAAAATATGCTTGACTAGGTAAATTACTTGGGAATTGGGTTTCTTGTTGTGGTTGTGTGTATTTTTTTAGATAAAAAATTGTTCAAGTAAGTGAATGGAATGAAAGAATGTAGTTCAGAAAAAAATTGATTTTAAAAAAATAAAACTACGATATAGTTTTATAATTTATTTATCCATTTATTATTTTATAACTAGCAGGTAACCTGTCCTCCACAAGGGACAAGGGTCTAATTAATTTTATAAAAATTGTATACGTGAAATTCCAACCTTATCTTGGACTTTATCACCTATAAATTTGGAAGAAAAATAGCACAAGGGATACCTAACTTATTATTTCATCTACCAATTTTATTACATTAGTGTAATTTGCATTATCAGTAAATAAATAAATAAAAATAAATTACTGTGTATACCATAGACTAAATAGCATGCTTAAATCTGTGGTGTTACTTAGTGTCGGTTTCCAAGACACTCTTGTTAAAATGAATGGACCAATGGAGTGTATTAAATCTGTAGGTTTAACTTCAATTATCTATTTGATTTAATGAAAAACCTAACAACAGGGCCTTGGTGTTTTCAATGCATTTCTCTGCTGAATGCACACTTAACTCAAAGAACTTTCTGGATGAAATTACATTAATTAATGTATTATGTATAGGAACTATTATTCAGACATCCACATTTTATTCAAATACTCAACATTTTGTTCTTTTTGCTCAATAATACAAGCTTTCACGATCAATCTTATTCCTTTGCTGGTTATTTCAAAACATTCTTTTCTGTTCGTATCATAATGTCAAACTATTCACAATCTAACCTTCTTCATTGTTGATAAAGCTTGGTCAATCTTGTCTAGTGTATATTGAATAATGCATGTCCATTTCGATATTGAACTTGGTAAGAAAACAGTCTCCACTATTAACAGAATAATTTACATAAACAGTTTCTCCACTTCTCACTCAACCAGGCATATGTCTATTTTGTGCATCTCTGTTTGCTCTGGCGTGTGGTAGTGACTATTCGTGTGTATATCACACTATTTAGTTCTGGTATCTTATTTGATTGGGGTGTGTGATGTAGATGAAGAGCGAGAGACAGATATAGAATGAGGGGACAGGGTGTGAGTGAGTGAAAGAGTTAGTGAAATAGCAATAGATTGAATAGATGGAAGAGAAATAGATGAATATCAGAAAGGAAACAGTTGGGAGGGTGCGTGTATGAGAGAGTGTATGAGTGAGAGAGAATAGAGTTGTTGAGGTTTAGAGAGAGAAAGAAGAAAGACTGAGAGTATGAAAAAGCGTATTCTAGCCAACTAAACAGTTGTATCTTGGTTTAGATGTGGGGAGTCCGATTTATCACCCAATTACACGGTTCAACGCCATCCCACAACAAGCTCACATATTCACTCCTTCCTCCTCATCTTCACCTCTTTCTTCTTCTTTTTCTTCACCCTTTCCACTCTTTTTCTTCTTCATCACCCTTTCCACTCTTCTTCCTCTTCGTCTGTTTCTTCTTCTTCTACTTCTTTTTCTTCTTCATCATCATCCTTTTTGTCTTCTTCCAAGTTCTTTGTTTAGTTCCTCTCTCTCACCTTCTTCTTGTCATTTTCTTTTTTCCTAATTTTCTCTTAGCCGATTCTCATCATTCTCATTATTCTTGTTCATATCCATCTTCTTCTACTCTCTCGCACTTAATTCTGCATTCATCTATATATTTCCCTAGTTTAATACTATCTTTTTCATTCCCCTCTTGGTCCTTTCATTCTGTTATCATTCTTAATCCACTATCATCTCTTATTTTGTAATCCTACACTTTCCCTGTTTCTTCTCCGTTTTTGAATGACCCATGACTCCTGATGCTTCTTCTTTTGTCCCCCTTCTCCTCTTTCTTCTTTAATTCTTCGTCTACTTCCACATCTTTTCAGTCTCCTCAATCTTCACCAAGAGTGTCATCATCATCGTCATTATCATCATCATCATCATTATTATCATCATCATCAAATTGAATCTATACTTTCCATTCCTTACCAGACCCTACTGTCTTTCCATCCTATTCAACTATTTCCCTCCCCATATTATTTATGAGCATACTTTATTCCTGCATTCTCATTCATTTACATAACAGTGTAGTGTGTATCATGAATATTATAATAGGTATTTCCTGAATCATTGAGTCTGATCAGAATGAGAGTTTTTTAAAAGACTGTTCATGATATTTATTTGTGTGAGGAATAGATTGAGAGAAACTGAAGATAGTGCCAGTGGCAGAGTAATGATTATAAATGAAGAGAGAAAGCTAATCTGAAAATAACAGTGGTTGAAGAAGGAGGAAATAGAAAGAAACGAAAATGAACAGAGAGAGAGTGAGAGAGAGAAGTCGACAATGGTAAGAAATGGTAGGTGGTGAAGAACGGTGGTTGATAGAGAAGGAAAGAAAAAGATTGAAACGAAGATGAAGAGAGAGACGATGACAAGAAGAGAATGGTAGGTGGAGAAGAACGGTGGTTGAAAGAGAAAGAAACAAAAAGACAGAGTAGAAGATAGAAGAGAAAGAGTGATGACAAGGAGAGGAAATGAGATTAAAATGTCTCGGTCAGTGAATTCTTAATTCGTTTCTGTTTTTGATTTATTAGGTGTGCTCTTTCATCTCTGAATTAGATCAACATTCTTCAGATAATGTTGACTAGAATGTGTCTACACTGTTTCTAATGTCTTAATTTACGTTTAAACTTTTTGAACTACTCTCTTAAGCTATCGAAAATAGTCTACTTATCCGTACAATTACGTCAAAACAAGTGTAGTTTTAAATTATGATTGGGTAAAATCTACAATTTCTTAGATTGGAACTGCAAACAACTTGGACCAAAAGTGGTGTTCTTCCGACCAATTCTAATAAATTTATTGGTAGATGTTCCAGAATAAAGGTACCTAGCCTAATCTCTTCATTTTTATTAGATTTTAAAAGTAGTCCAATTTTCAGATCATTCAATATTCCAGTGTTCATATAATCCAAAATTTCATTCATTACTAGCAGGTAACCCGTGCTCCGTAAGGTTCTAATTAACTTGACCTACTGAAATCTTGAAAAATTGAAAATAGGCCCATAAACAACCTCGTTAAATTAAGTATCAATCAGTGAGTAGCCTTTAGAATTCAATAATGAGTATAGAATGTAATTCTTTACTCACTTTTATCAATATGCTAAATTTCAAATTAATCAGTCCAGTAGTTCAGACGTGACGATGCGCCATTCGTGAATTTCCTATCCCATACGTGTATAGGCCAATTCTTTCCTTCATTATAGTATAGATTTTCTAGTAATCAATTCAAAATTAGTTCCATCTAACTTGTGATTGAACTGTTTGTTTTTTTGTGTACTTTACTGTCTTATTTGAAACAACATTTGTCAATTTTTCACTTGCCTTGCATAACAAGAATTCTATCTGTTCGACCAATGTTATTGTCTCTGATATAAAGAGAGATAGAATGAGATAGAGAAAGAGAGATTAGATTATCTTTCTATATATTTTACAATATATACTGGCTGTACAATACAGATAGAGAGAGATTGATTGTTCTATTTTTTTCTGGTAGGGTTGAAACTATTTGGTTCCCTCTACCACCCAACCAGGCTAACACAATTACATAGCATCAATATAAGTATTCTATTTCTAAAACAACAACAGTAAAAAATAAGAAGGAAAATTGTCATGACAGAAGCAATTCAAAATATTTTAAAGAGAGAGAGAGCGCGCGATAGAATAAAGGTATCTGCCTTTATTTGTTACCTAGGAGGGCGAAGTTAGGGCGCAGTCGTCCCTCTCTTACCCTCTGAGTGATAGAGAGAGAGTGAGAGAGAGACAATATAATAGAATGACTTTTCAACGTGACGAAATTTGGACAGTTTAGTCACTCAGCCTCACAACCAACCTTCAGGGTTAGATAAGGATAGAAAAGATTGAAGTGGTTGAGTAACAGATGATGAGAGATTGGGGAATGTGTGATCGAAAAAGAGAGACAGTGAGAGAGGGAGAGTGAGAGAGATAATCTGACGGAATCCTTGCTGACAGTCAGTGTAGCAAGTTGGCTTTTGGCCTAGTATGTGATGTGCGTTCAAGCCAAAATTCGCGTGCATTGGAATCTCTTGCCTTTCAACTTTTGAAGACAAAAAGAAGAAATAGACGAGAAAAAGAAGGAGAAGAATGTGATGAAGACGAGAGAAAGTCGATTGAACTGTCTGGAATCTTAGTTTGAGGGTTGCAATATAGCCGAGGGGTGTAGGTCAGGCAGTTTCAGAGGTGCACTTTTTATCTAGACTTTGTGAGGTTATTGACTGGAGTTGAAGCTTGCCTTTTCATGGTTTACTAACGGATAGCTAGTTACGTTGATCTGAGTTTGAACTCCAATAAAACATATCAAGTATAGATAAATTATGAGATCAAACGCAAGAGTTTCGATAGAGTTGTACTCCTAGACTCACAAGTGAAATTCAAGTAGCCTATGCTAGCTTTACTCCTGAAAAAAGGTTATCCTAGAAACAAAACGTAGTGTCAATTAATTCCAAGTTCAACCTAATTCATTGCAACTACTTGAGATTTTAATTTTTATCAAAACATGTATTTCAGAACAAATAATCTAATAATGTTTTCTTTTTTCAGGTGAGTGTTGCATTATTATTGGAGCGATCATTTTGTGATAGAGAGTGAGTACAACCTACTTTTCAAAAAGTATTAGAGATTTGTTAAGAAAATTCATCATTATATATTTATTGAATTCTTACTTACTGAACCTAGCTAGATTAATGCCGTTACAACTAGCATAGTCAAATACAGGATGAAGCAAATTTGATTCATTCAATATAGCAACATCCGACCGGTTATGTTAAGTCTGATCAAATTTTGATCTGCGATTAAGCAAGCACAAGATAAATAAATATAATCTGATCCTCTTTAAAACTCTCTCCCTCTCTTACCTGATCATTACTTTCTCCTCTTTGTCTCCTGTCCAATATACTACATCTATGAAGATCCACTATCTCACTATACATATTATATTTTGTCAGTGTTTCTTAATCGCGCCCTACTCAATCAATCACACGATCAGTCGCTTGTTGTATATTTTTCAACATCCAATTTTCTAAGTGATATGTACTCTGTTCTCTGTTTACTGTCAAAACATATCAATTAATTGTTTAATTACTTTTTCCATCCTCTTGAATTATTTTACGCCCATGAACATTTGGATGATTACCATGTTATAGCCCAATAAGATACATCAAGCAAAGCTATCAATTCTGTGTTATTGATCCGTTTGCATTCCCCGTATACAGTCTTTCCCTATCTTATGCACAGTGCGACTCATGCACTGTGGCGACTAAATGGCACCTAAAGACTGAACCATTGCTCGGTTGATACTGCAACTCAGTCGAGTGATGAGGAGAAAGTTTTGGAATGCATAGGTGACTCATTCACTGACACCACCCCATTCAATAGTTTTTTGCAGCAAATATCTGATACTGTTGTACTATTTACAACAGCGCGACTGCTGGAAGGTTAATTAGTCCTAAAGAGATTTCATAGATATTATGTAGAAATATGTATGTAAAGTGTTTGATAAACATGATCTAAATTAATTTGGGAGAGAAATTGCACAAGGCTGAACCTATTTTTCTCGCAATCGTTTTAATGATTAAAATCGGGGCACCGAGTTTTGCTCGTCATTTTTATTTATTGATAAACAGAACACAATTCTCTAAAATGATCTTGTTCATATTTTACAGCTGGCTATACGGCAGCTTATGAATTTCGGGGATGCGATATTATGATTTTCCACAGAATCACTCGCTCACTTTTTACTATCCACATACGATGAAAGTCTCAGCTGTTTCAGCCAAGGATGAATTATCCTTTTAATGTTGTTCAGCAAGTTTTCCCAGGGATGAGACCTAGTGCAATCGATTCTTTGTATCATAAACCTACTATGTTCCAAATTTCGTGAAAATCGTTGGAGCCGTTTTCGAGATCTGTTGAACATGAATATATACCCATATAAGCACATAACCAGACCAGATAACCACATAACCATATAAATATATACAGAAATTGCTCACTTAATATAATAGGATTGTTTTTTTTTTTCAGAATAAAGTAGAATATACTTGACAATAGAGAGAGAGAGCAAACAGTAATATAACATACAGTAGATGTTATATATATTTATTTCAGAGAATATAGGAAAATATATAGAACAAACTAGAGCACACAGTGGCTAACGATGCTCATTTTTCAATATGGTATTGAAAGAAAACCGATACGTCGACTGAGCGACCTGAGTAAAGGCAAGTGATAAATTATAGCCGTCATTATTTTGTTCCCCCCTCTTCCATTATGGGGGAACCTTTACCGGAATAACCTCCCCCCTCCAGAAAGTGCTCGGCTGGGGGTGTCATGTCACCGATATTGTATTGAGCTACCTTGAAGTTCAAAAACATGGAGTTGCTAGAGTTTTGCTGCTGTATTGTAGATCAAATCCGATTGATTTTTTATTTCGATCGTTTTAAGCTGCTGTGATTCATTTCCTTCAAAATTTATATCAATTTATCGAATCTGTATTTGTAAATTGAGCCATTTTGCGTTTGTAATTTGTAAAACAAGGTTGAATTCCCAAATATTCTTCTTCTGCCAGTACCTATTCTTTCCGAATATTGGCGATCAGCCTGACTATGGATATCTTATTTACAGTCATCCTGAAAAGTTATGTTGTAGTCTTGGAGAAGCAGGTACGATGGTTTTTCATCCATGATTAGGTGGACTTCTTCTGGTCCTCTTCTGCCATAGATCTTTCCTTGGAAAACGGATTTCAGCAGGCCACATTTTTCTTAATTCCTCTCTCAAATATCACTCTATACAAAAAACCAGGAATTTATCTGTTATTTTCAGTTCTGATATTTGATATAAGCAAGGCTAGTGAATTTTTCTGAGGAATTGTTCCAATGTCAGGATGATACACTGATTAGGTCTAGACTTGTGCCGGTCTAATGCAGGCATGTACAGCTAATTTATTCATCTGAGGATGATACACAGATTAGGCCTAGACTTTTGCCAGCCGAATGCAGGAATGTACATTTTCAACACAGGTTGATACAAGTTTAGGTGGACTCCAAACTACCAGAACTGTTCTGTTCCACAGTTGATTTCGCTAATAAAACGTGATTGAGTATTGATCAACACATCATGAATACTCAATTATGATTGTTGTGCGAGGTGGTAGATATGTATGTCATGGTGCGAGTTGATAATTGTTAGCCACTGCCATCTAATCAAGCAACCACTGGTCAATGTCGTTCAGTGAACTGGTTAATGGCTTCCTCTGTACAGTGCAACTGTTCAAATCTGTCCCTCCCGACTCGAGTTAAAGGGCTTGATTAGGTCCCCAAGGAGCTCGTTAGTTATGGTTTTGCCATTCATATCAATCTATTTTCTCTCTCACTCTCTCTCTCTATCTCTATCATTCTCCATTTCTCACACACTTCCTATCCTTATCTATCCATCACATTTCCTATTTCACTTACCCTCTCTCTCTCTCTCTCTCTCACTCACTTACTCACTCACTCACTCACTCACTCACTCTTCTCAAAGAATGGACATTGATATGTCCAAAGCTCCATCAATTTATGTACATGCATTACAATAATATCTTGTATAGTTATTCCGAATCGCTTTTATTTCATATCATTGTACAGTTCATTAATTATTTTCTTAGTTTATGCTATGTTAATTCATCTAAAACTTTGCTGTATTGTAAGCTATTGTATAAGTGTATAAGCCAGTATATATTGTAATCTACATGAATAAAGTGTACTCAATCAATCAATCTGTCTCTTCATAAGTGTTTTATGGCAGAGAGGACCTGGAGTCCTAACTCCGCCCCAATAAAGGCATAATTAATCAATCTCTCTTTCTCTCTCTTTGGGTTGATAGGAATAAAAGCTCTCTGAGTAGATGGTAGCAATCCCTCTCCTGGTTTTAGTCATGTGTCAATGTTGAAGTTTATCATAACTCATCTTTCAATCCAAAAATAGGAGCAATATGTAGATCTTGTTAGTTGAAAAATGTAGATTCAACGCTATATTGCACTAGTTTACTCTTTAACCCATATTACTTGATTAATGCATGTCATTTTCATACTGTTGAGTAATAATTGTTCAGTTAATTTTTATTTTGTGAAGTTTTAAGAATTATGATAATTTCGTTAGTTTGTCACATAAACTGACGTTACGACTCAATATGACATTAATCGAATAGTGTTGTGTTGTCAGAACTTTTTTATTTTCAACTCAGGGACCTGCCAGTTACATACCACTCTATTTTATCGAAAATACTCCCTGTCATCCTGGTTTCAAAGTTTTAAAAAACTAAAATACAATACAAAAGAAAAAATATCTAGTGACATGGACGTTACATTTTGAAAGCATTTCAAGGTAACAAGGAATAATGTTTTTTGCATTGCAAATTACGTTGGCTCACTTTGGAGAACTCTTTTCAAATATTAGTTGTACAACAAATGAATTTGCATTCATTATTCGCCAAATATTTGTTAAATAATTTGAGAACGTATTTACATAAACTTTGGCTGTCAGTTGACTAGAGTGACAGTTCAAGAGTACAGCTCTCAACTTTTAACTCTACTGCAACTTGAATATAAGTTTCTATTTTAAGTTTCACTTAAGAGAACTCATAAAATCATAAGTTTCTATGACACTACTGCACTTGTCAGTAATGTTATATATTTATTTATGTTAGTTGGCAAATAGAGTTGAATATCCAGTTAGTAGACAGAGTTTGTTGAAGATTTTCAACATTAAACACATCTAAGCTGTATTGCTAGACTAACCTGGTCTAATTTAAAATTGTGAGAAATATTCAATTTTTGAATATTGGATGAAGCAAAATTTTTCAACCGCATATCAGTAGATATTTCTGAAGAGTTATACCAGTTATCTCTAGAGATAACTTCCCCAATTTTTTTCATAATTATTTTGCCAACAAATTAGTGAAACTCCGTGTGATTTCCATCATCCCAGAACTGTAGTTGCAACCACCATGAAATAACTCCTGTTTAAATTAGGTCCGTCTTGTAGGCTGCCTCATGTTTCCTCTTCTCTATAAGAGAAAGAGAGAGAAAAGTGGATAGGTTAATAATGGAAAAGAGAGAGAAGGAGTGGAGAGAAGTAAGGAACAGGCGAAAAGTTTCAAGAAGTGCTCGTTTTCTCAAAGTGACAAATGACAGAATTAACTGGCACCCTAATTTTGCGTCCGCCTTGTATTGTCTCCTCCTCCTCCTCCTTCTCCTTCTTCCTCTTCTTTTTCTCCATCTCCTCCTCCTTATCTTCCTCTCCCTACTCCTTCCTATCCTTTACCACCCAATGGATTTCTTTTCGTTTGTATTACGGTCTCATTCATTCTGACATCTTTCCCCGTCTCTCTTACCTCTCCTCCTCCTCCTTCTTCTTCTCTTCCTCCTCCTCCTCCTCCTCCTCCTCCCCCTCCTCATTCCTCTCCTTCTCTATCCCTCTTCTCTCGGATGGATTGTCACCGATTTTTCAGTCAGTAGGAATTTTCTGCCGCCGATAAGCTAACATTCAATTACCAGCCGAGAATGTGGCTGAAATTTATCTTTGCTTGTTGTTTCGCAGTCTTGCCTGATGGTCTAGGCGTCAACTGTCTTGAAATAGTGCCGAATTTGCTAGAATAAAACAGGGAATTGTTGAATTGATAGCGAATTCTGTTACACATTTGATTCGGATATCACCCAAAAAAGAATAGAGTAATCATAAAGGTTTCCTCTTTTCTCATTCTATGGATTAAATAACAGTGAAAAAGATAAAGAATGAATGATATAATACATAGATCATGAGAAAGAGAATATTTATAAAGAAGATTTTATAAAGCTAAGATAGATTATGAGTTGGTGTACTATATTACTATCTCAAAATACGAACTTAACTCCCATTAACTTCAGTAGCACTACTTGAAAGTTTTATCACATAGAATTACTAGAACTTCTTTGACATTTGATGAGATAAATAGCCTACCCGAAAATAGTTGTTTCTCAATGAAAATAAAAAAGTGGTACTACTAATAATTCCATGTAAAAATAGGAACCTATCTATTTTTTCTTGTGTAGCCTAAGCGAGGGAATCTAAGGCCCGGTTGCGCAAATGCCGGTTAAATTTAAACAGTGATTAATTTCACAAGAACCAATCAGAGAAGGCCCTTTAGAAAATACGGCTTCTCTGGTTGGTTCTCCCGAAATTAATCACAGCTAATTAATTTTACCTTCAAGGAGTCATGAGTTACACAGTTTTCTAGTTATTAGGTTTGGTATGGTGGAAAAGGAGGGGAAACCTCCTTTTAGAAAATACGGCTTCTCTGATTGGTTCGTGTGAAATTAATCACGGTTAAAACTTAATGGTTTTTGTGCAACTGGAACTAAGTATTTTAAGTTTCATTTGGTCATTTTTTCAATTCCAGATTTTTCGACATGTTTTCATCCAATGATAATTCAATCATTCAAATAATCATAAAATTGTCAGTATTATCATAAAATTCAATAATATGATAATTCTACTTTAAATTATCAGTCACTCTGCTAATCATTCTTATAATCACAATTTTATGTGATCAATCGTTTGAATTCCTGTTTCAAGCTTTGAAAACGATCACTAAAAACCAGATGAATTGATTGTCCTCTAGGGAAGGTGTGACTAATTATGTCATCTAGGTGGAAGTCTCTGAAATGAAAGTTTGTTCACCCCGAGCTCTGAAATTCTTTCTTTTTTCAAGCCACAAAAACATGATATTACTGAGTTTCGAGATATTGTTGCATCGTCATTACATTCCCAACAGACAAGGATTCCGGTTTATATTTGATCCCACTTTTTCTAGTTTTCAATCTTTTTTTTCTACAAGCTTTTTTTAAATATAGATTCAAGACTTGAGTTGGGTCTGACAAGATTGTGTCTATAGTAAGATTTATTCAAACTGTCAGCATTGATTGAATGGGAAGCATAGATGTTACTCACAAGGAATGCTGACAGTTAGAAGTGAATCTCACTACAGTTTATGCCTGGTAACAACTGGATTTCAACTGATGCTTTGAAAAAACCGCGTCTAGTTTAAAAAGATTGAAACTCGACCATCGATTCTATATGTTTGTTTTTTCATCTCTATAAACTCGTTTTCTTCGGATTATTTTCTCTCATACCCCGTTCTTCCTCCCAAACATTTCTCTTCTTTCTACTTTCTATTGATTTCATCATCTTTCTCTTCTCCTCTTCCTTCTATCATCTTTTTCTAATTTTTCTTCTTCCTCTCCTTTTACGTTCTTCATCCATTTGTTTCTATTGTAATTGTTTCTTGTGTAATCCTCCATGTTTCTATTTCTGTTCATATCGGTCTTCTCTTTTTTGTCCTTTTCCAATTTACTTTTCCCTTCTCCCTTCTCCTGCACTCTTTCTCTTCTCTTACACTATCTTTCTTCATTGTTTTATTTTCCATTTTTCTCCATCGTCTGTTCTTTTCCTCCTACTTCTCCTTCGATGTCAGCTCAATCCTCCACTATATCTTCAAGTTTTCTATTTTGTGGCTTCTTCTTCACGAATTTTTCTTCTTTGGATTTTCCAATCATAATTCCTTATTCCCCCTCCTCGTTTCTTTAATCAATCTTCTCCTTCTCTATAACGACCTTCATCTCATACTCCTCCTCCTCCATGTTCTTCCTATGTGATATTTCTCCTTCTCCTTTTTCTTCGTCGTCTTCTTCTTCTTCTTCTTCGCCTTCTTCTTCTTCTTCGTCTTCTTCTTCTTCTTCTTCCTCCTTCTCTTTTTCCCTTTCTTCCCTTTTTTCTTTTTTCTTCTTCTTCCCTTCTTTCGTACTCATTTTGACTCCCATATTCATTTCCAACTCCTACTCATCGCTTCTCTATCCTCCTCCTCACTCCTTCTTCTTTCTACAGATTCTCCTCCTTCTCCCCCTCAAGGCAAATCCAGTTTATTTTTACAAAGACGAGAACATTTTTCTCACGTAATCCGTCTGAGTGGTAACGGTCGAAAAGAAGAGATATTCTTTTTAAAACCTCTCAAAAATGCTCAACTTGGTGCAGTTTTAGTTGTGCCGTCAAATATCAACACCTCGCAAGTTAAATTTAGATTGAAGGAATTTACTTCGTGGTTCGTCTTTCTTAACCCTCTTTCCCCTTTCTCTCCCTCTCTGCCCCACATCATCTTCTTCTCTCATTCTATCGGGTTTCGTAGTTGTTTTGTTTCGTTTCTTGTCCCATTTCACAAAGTGAGAGTGCTTCTAAAAGTAAAACTTCACTTTTAAGACTGAATTCAGCCACGCTGATTGAGACTTTGAGAGTGCTGAGAACATTCAGCTAAGTTTGTTCAGGATTGTTATAATGAGAACGAAAGCAAGTATTTCGTGTTGCAATTTGTTTGAACAACATCCAAAATTCTTTGTGTAAGTACCTGTCGAAAATATTCGAATAATAGAATCATCAGATCTTTCATAAGTTATTTCTCGTCTTCCCATAATACCCACAATCACTGTTTTCATTCATTCTAGTACTTCATCGAGAAATTAACTACTTTATCGAGAAAAATCAACTTTGCATTATCACAAACACTTATATAGAGAAGTCAAACATAGAGAAGCTAGAAGTAGTCCAGTAGTCTAGCATAGAGTACAGTAACTATTAAACCCATAGTTAATCTAACCTATAACCTAACCTTACCCATATTGTAGCATAGACAAGCTTTAGTAAAAATAGAGAAGCTTCAGTAAACTCAGAGAAGCTAGTTTTGGTTCAAGCACTGAAATCTCCAACCATAGAGAGAAGATAAGAATTTTATTCATTATTTGTTCATGAATTCCCCAATAATTCATCTTCCAACACCCAACACTAACGACAGATCACTTCATACTTTCATAATTTGTTGAATTTTAGCAAGCGTCGATTTAATCTAAAAGAAATGTGGACAGTTCGAATTGAATCTCACTGAAAACTGAGATATCAAACATCAAGCGGTATATTGTGTGAATAAAGCCATATGATTGGTCGTATTTATGTATTACTTATTTTCATTTACTCAGTATTCATTATTATTTTTATTTGCCATTCATTTTTACTGAGCTACAGTAACTATATTACTCAATGTTACTGTATACTGAGCTTTCCTTATTTTTTATATAGAGTCACTAGTAGCCTTTTATTTTCATTGAAAATGGGAATAAAGCTGCTTTCTCACCACAGTTATTAACAAAATGTTTATTTCTACGTCCTTATAGAATTTATTTTATTGAACATAACTTGTTTGTCAAGTTCCATTCAATCTAATAGAATCAATAAGGACGGAAAAATAAACATTTTGTTAATAACTTTGGTGTAAACGCTTTGGTCACTTGAAACCGGTCGTTCAATCGAAAAAAATAAAATGGTTCTAGTCATCGATTCATTCACTTATGAGGAAAAGAGAGAGATTTTAATTACAGTTCTTCATTTATGTATATTACATAGAAGAGAGTGAGAGAGATTTTGTAAGGTAATGAGTGAGAGAGGGTGTTGAACAGAAGAGATTAATTGATTTATATAGATTATACACTTATATGCAACAGCTTACAATACAACAAAATTATAGATGAATTTTACATAATATAGACTAAGAAAATAATTATTGAACTGTATAATGATATGAAAAAAGCGATTTGTGATAACTATAGATAATATTGTTATGCATCTACATAAATTGGCGGAGCTTTGGACATATCAATGTCCATTCTTCGGAAAGAATATTCAAAATATCCTTCCCACTAACTCTCTACCAAAAGAGAGAGACTGAGAGAGAGTATGATAATGAGTGAGAGAGGGGAGTTGAACAGAAGAGAGAGTGAGAGAGTGAGCTGTTATTGGTCAGACCCTGTGAATAGTACCCGTATATCCACAGTCACCACACAACCCGCAGAGTGACATGAGCCCCAAAAGCCCCTACCTCCTAGCACCAAATGCCCCCAAAACATCTGAAACCCCCCACTCCTCTTTACAGAACACAAGCTGCACCAAAATGGAAGTCTCGAAAATGGTTGGTTGTCTCGAATGGACGACAGTCAGCTTTGGTTGAATGGGAATCATCGATCTTATCTTAAATCAATGTTGACAGTTTTACGTGAATCACAGCATCCACAATTAATGTAGAAAAGGCCTGTTGTTCATTCTAACTTGACCATTTTCTTCTCTCTTCTGTATTGCGTCACTATTGAAATCATTCTCTATTTTCACCAATACTCTAACCCTATTCATTGCTAAATCTCTGTTTGTTCTCCTTCTTTTTTGTAGCCCGAATTCTTTCTCTTTGTTCAATTCTTTCTAGCTTCATCATTATCTTGCTGTATTTTATTCTCCCATGTACGATCAACGTAAGTATAATCAATATTTTCAAATTTCATCATTCTCTACTCCTGGAATTATCAATCTTTTTCTCATCATTCTCTCTCATTCTTCTGTTTCTCCTTCTACCCTTCAAACCATTTTCTCTTATCCATTTTTTTAACTTGGAATATCTCTTGTAGGTATATCTCTTGAAACTCGTCCAATTTCAAAGTCATGGAGATTAGCACATTTAAAAAAAATTGCATATTATGAAATCACATTCCGAGCACATTTATTTGATACCTTGTTCATTTGATTTGCTTCATTAGAAGCCATGATTCCAGTGTTCACCGCCACCCCCATTGTCTATCAATATCAATTTCTTAAAGTCTCAGTTTCACAGTCAAGTTGATGAGCACATTTTTTGAGGTAATGTATATAATACCTACTGATACTAGATAGTCATCATTGTTCATCATCACGCTTTGCCCATTTTCCTGTTTTCATGTAATTCTTGATGTGTTCATTTTTCCGGTTGAAGATTTCATGTTCATCTTCTTCAGGTTGAATATTCTTCATCTACTTCTCCCTTTTTCCAACTCTCCCTCTCTAATGTTCATCTTTCAAATTTCATCCTCTCTACTTTTTACTTCTATTTACCCCCTCCTCATTTCCCCCAACATCTGAATCCATCTTTTCCACCACAACAAGGCCACTTGTCGATGTCTGCACAAAATGGAACCAATTTTCCGGAAAAGCCCTTGAAAAGCTAGTAGTCGTCCTTTCCCCTTTCTAGCTTCTTCCATTCCTTCTTCTTCCTCTTCTTCTTCTTCTTCTTCCATCCCTTCTTCTCTCTCTTCTACAATTGTCCGGTTTTCTGGATGCTGGTCCTCCATCTCTCCATATTCGCAATCGCAGTAGTCTGTCTGTAATCGTACGATAAATCTCTATCTCCATCCCCGCTTACAACCCTCTTCCACTCTCCCTTTCTCTCTATCTTCTCTTCTTTTCTCTTCCTTCCCTCGTATCGCATTCGCTCCCTGAGTCACTTTCTCGAAGATGGATCTTTTCCCTGATCCAACCGTACATCGGCCAAATAATGATAGACCACTTCTGCTTCTCAAAAATCAAATTCTCCATCTTTAAAACCAGTCCTTCGTCTGGTTTCGTATACTATCTCTCTCTCTCTCTCTCTCTCTCTCTCTCTTATACTTCCTCTTTTTGACTCTTACACTCACTCGCTCTCTCTCTCACCCTCCCTTTCCTCTCACTCACCCCTTTCTCTCTCACAGACTTTCTATCTCTGTCTAGAATATTCTTCCTCGATCTGTGAAAAATAGCTAAGAGTGCTTTTTGCCAGCTGCTCAGTGTGAATAGACCGGTGATTTTCACCTTTTCCTGCAACATGTCTTCTATTGGCAAACATGGTGTGTCGTATCTGCTTTTGATTGTGGAAAGCACTTCTTCTGCAACATGTTGTGAATCGATTTGTTGAGAAAATCGAGAAAAACGGTTTCCCGTTGTGAAAAACCCGAGTTTTCTGTAGAAACCCAATTTGAAGAATACGAAACATCAAGATTTCTTCTAGTTATTAGATGAGATTTTCTTTGAAGGTCTTCCTGATATTGAAAGAACCCTCTCATGAATACTTTCATTCTGAATACATACATGAATACATACTACTACTAATATGTTCTCTACTTTTCTATTACTCTATGTAACCGGTTACTTTTCAACTGCTCAAGCCCAGTTAAATGTAATCCAATGTATAATTTTATATACATTTTAGAAATCACAGTTTTCGATTCATCAAATAGCAAGTTTATCAACTTAATTTCACAATAAGCTCTTGCAGTCTAGGTTAATGAACCCTATTCAAGATTCAAAACAGAGTATTTAGTTCTAGAATAGAATATCTTGGTTTCGAAACTCACAACTAATTCAGAAATCTTTTATTTTATAACTTATTTCAATTATACAGTAGTCGAACGGTTGTTTGTCAGGAGTAATAATATGATTTAAGTATTCGAGATACTTCAACTAAATACAAAACTATACTTTAAATGAACACTATATTTTGAATAAATCACGTTTTAATTAGATACTCTGAATAGAAGACAAGTGGATGTCATGTAATTGTATCTTAATAAAGTAGTTACAAAATGTATGTATTTCATCACCTATCTATCATCTATCAAAATATCATCAATTTTGGGACAGAAACATTTCTGGGCTTTGAGCCTGTTATTCCTTTCACAATAATTCATAGTTGAAAATGATATTTTAACTATCAATGTGTCAATAAAAAATAAACATTGCTGCATTCAAGCTAGGGTATCTATACTTCCATTTAAATTGCTTTATGCTTTATCCCACATCAGTGACAGTTGAAATATAATTCCAACTAGTTCTAATTGGGCTATTGCCACTCAGCCCAGTCGAGCGACTATGATTAATCTTTTTTGAAAAATGTATGAATTCAGTGCTACTTTCTTGTATTTATCAAATAGAATTATAGTACCCTTTGAAATTAATATAATCTTATTCCATCATTTTTTTAATTTCAAAGGATACTATAATTCTATCTTATAAGTCCTATTCGAATTTTTGTGAATTATACTTTCATTGTTCATTGATATGTTGGAATCCAGCTTTAGGATTGAGACTCACTTGGTCTAAAGGCGAACGAACGCCCACAGCAACAGACGGAGATAAAATCCATCTTCAGGTGTTTAAATGTTGCAACTCACACAGACATCCGTCTGTCTCCGTATGTCTGTTCACATCTGCATGCAGATGTTTCATTTTTCTCCGTCTGTCCGCGGCTGTGTGAGTTGGACCACTAGGTTGGTTCCAAAGCAGTTTAAATCAAAGTTTAGTATTAAGTTCTCTTTCATCTCTGCCACAATACTTAAAAGTAGACAGAGAGGTCCCTAGCGAGGGTACTTTTTATTTTACTCTCCATCAATACAACGAAACGCTAACGAAATGTCAACACATGAGACAAAGGCGGAAAGGTTACAGGGATAATGTCGGTAATAAGGGAACGCCGCCCTTTTAACAGCAGGCCCTTAGGGACTCGTCCGATTCACCTTTGAAAATGTAGCCCGGCTTTTGTGGGGTTTTGCGCCCTTTAAATGTCACAAATCCCCGCCGCAGTGTTCTGCCAACAATGTGTTCATGATTATTTCACTAGCGCTGATTTTAGAATCACTGTCTACTATAATGAATAGTTTGTATCTAGAACACCTAGAATACTTTATACACATTATAAGTACCTAGTTTCCAAGTATATAAAATAGTTGAATTATTGTCTTTTTTCTTCAGGTCTACTTCTGAATATAAATAGAAATAATGTCATTATATAGTCGAAACATGTCGTGACTAAATAATTTTAATAAAAAGGGTAATCAGATTTTTATTTTTATTCATAGAATAGTAGAATTATTTTTTGTGACTCCGTCATCTGAGAGAACCTAAAAAAGTTCGTTGAAAATAATATCACGATGTATATTGTAAAATTTTCATTGTCTCTGAGGAATTTTGGAGCAACTAAAAATTTGTAATAGGATGAAAAAGAGATCCTATATTATTATAGTGATGGTCAGCGTATGCTCTTCGAATTTCATTAGAAAGGGGTTAGAATTCCCCCATATGAGATTCCCTCCTCATTGTCATGTGAACAAAAAATTATTCTCTTATTTTATTAGTATTTTCATTCAAATCATTGTATTGATATAGTAAATTGAACAGTTATTCTAGCTTTGTAAGTTGATCTATCAGTTATTTATAATATACATTGATTGGTACAATATCATTCTCAACTATGAATGATTGGGAAAGGAACAAACAGCTTTTTGTTCCCAAAACTGTTCCTTTCCCTAATTTGGATAGGAATTGTCCAAAAATAGGTTATGTTTACACTTCATGATTTCTGTTCAATTTTGAGTCCAAAATATTTATAAACTATGAATTTAGAATTTAGAAAAGTTGAAAACCAATTTAAATAAGAATACTTCACTAAATTACCACTGATAACTGAAAAATAGGTACTGTGTTAATTATTGAAAATTTTAAAACTTGATAATAAACTCAAACTTACTATAAAAGAACAACTTATTATAATATTACAGTAGCCTTCATGCCTTGAAGCAAGATCATGTTATGCTAGCTTCGTTTCTAGCTCATGATAACCAAACAATATATCTATTCAACTATCTATCTAAACTATTCAACTTATGATAAACTAATACTGTATACTGTTTCTAATACAGTTCTATAATCTAATACTGATCTAACATTGTTATTTATATATCCACTGATCTACATAAATCTGGCGAAGTTTGAATCACTATTAAAACTATTCCTTCAGTGGGAATCTCTAATTTTAACTTGTAATTGGTTTTCCAATGAAAGCATGATATAATGTCCAGATATCGAAATTGTAGTTCGATATGAGATACCTTAATACCTCTAGCTAGGTTATACTACTATATATTTTACTTTCCTTGCCCTATTAACATAGGTAAGGAAAGTATTGCTTTCTAAAAAAATTTAAGGTACCCTAATTTCATGTTTTCTATACGTTTCAAGGTCCCCTGAGTCCAAAAACATGATTTTTTCACCAAGTTATACATTTCCAGGACTTTGGAACTGAGAGGAATAAATGGATAAATTGAAGGATGAGTGAGTTAACAGGAGGTGTGTGTGTGTGAGAGAGAGAGAGAAGGGTGTCGGATTGAACACTGGTTTGTTGCTGAATTATTAATGAATGGTGGATCCCTGACCTGTCGGATGAGCGGGACTTTGCTCCAAACCGACAGGGGACTCCTGATAGTCCGAACAGTGTGGAGTACTGAGGACCGCTAGGACACCGTCATCAAGGCTATGATGTGTCCTGTGGTTGAATTGGATATTAGACAGTGAGAGAGACAGCGACAGAAACATAGAGAGGATACGGAAGATATTGGTGTGTGTGTGTGTGTGTGTGTGTGTGTGTGTGTGTGTGTGGTGTGTGTGTGTGTGTGTGTGTGTGTGTGATAGAGAAAGAGAATACGCTAGCGAAAACGGTGACAAATTTCGAAAACATGAAAAATCCCCTTCTCATTCAATTTCTGAAAGATAGAGCATTATTGAACGGGTGTGCGAAAGGGATTTAGAATAACAGAGTAACGTTGAAAAGAGAGAGAGTGAGTGTGTGATGATAGGTGAGAGAGAGTGAGAGAGCCTGTGAGGAATAGTGTAGATTGAGAGAGCCTGTGAGGAAGAGTGTAGATTGAGAGAGAGTTAGAAAGTGAGAGAGTCCTTAGAGTGAGAGTTGGTGTTAACGGGAGGAGGGGAGAGAGAGTTGAGATTGATTGATTGCCTTTATTAAGGGCGGAGGTAGGACTCTAGGTCCTCTCTGCCGCACAACCCTAGAGTAGAATGAGTGAGGAAGAGAGTGTACAAAAAGGGTCGAACAAGAAGAGACTATAATAACAAGAATAAGAAGACACATTTTGAAAAAAAACCAATTCTGAAGTTAATTAATTCAAATCTACTTGTAATAATTATTATACTAATGACTTATACCTAAGAAAATTGTCTAAACATAATAAAGCCCGTGAAAGTAAGGAAATTAGTAGAAAAATTAGCTTGGACGAAAATCATTTTGCAGACTTTTATACGTAGAAACATTTTTTATAGGGCTATTTCTACTACTATTATTGAAATGGCATTAATTCGAAATAGGATTTCTAATGAGTCAAAACATGTTATGCATTCAGAGTAGTGGGATTGAATTATTTTTTGTCAATGCAGATTTCTTTGTTGAATCCATGAACTATCACCGTAATAGAAACGGAAAGTGAAATATGAAATATTCACATCATTTCCGAAATGAAGCAATCATTTTCGGCCAATAACACCTACTATCTGAGCTCTGTGGCCATTGAAGGTGTGAATGGACGTCGGTCGTTTGAATCGAGACAGCTTTACTAATTCATGAGCAGAGGCTAATAACCACGTGATCAATATCGTCCATTGATCAGAATAGCAGCACATTGTCAAATATTCATATATAGTGAGATCCACTCTATTGTGTCACCATTCCCCATAGATAACACCAATGCTTTCCATTGAATTCAATACTGTCAGTTGAATTGCAATCTCACTATAGTCACGTTCTTCTTAAACTGTCAGCATTAGTTGAATGGCAAGCATTGATGTTATTTATAGGGAATTCTGACAGATCAATGTGAATCTCACTATAGTCATACTCCCATCCATCTGTCAGCATTGGTAGAATGGGAAATAGTGAGGTTATTTGTAGGGTAAATGCTGACAGTTTAAAGTGAATCTCCCCCAGCCAACGACGCTTCCTTGTATAAGAGCTATGAATAAATGGGGTCTATTCTGGGCGGCTATTACGGGCTCTAATTAAACATTGATTTTTGCAAAAAGCTATGAATAGAAGAAAGTGAAAACTTTCTGTCAATGATTTTATCGATCACAATACTCTTTGATTACCGCTAAAACTCTTTCAGAGAAGTAAGTGAAAGCTTACTTTTCACGTTTTGCAGAGAAATGTTTTGTTTGTATTTCAAACTGTATTTTTAGTATTTTTGTGACAAATGAAGTTTCTATCCTATTCTATTTTGCAGTATTTCAATCTAGATGAGTTTTGGTTGGGATATTTATAATTCATTTTAGATAAAATTCAATTCATACAAGAATGTATCGGAGAACCCAACTCAAAATCAGTTAGAGAACACACTGGAGCCTATGGGAAAACCTCCAAATCACGAAAATTCCCCCCCCCCTCCAGGCAACCCTAGAGCCCCTCAAATTTGTTCGACACATTTAAATAAGCCTCGCACAGAAAATTCGATAAAAGCTTTTTTGTTCAGCTCCCGGAGATAAGCCTATATCCATAGTTCAATTTCGACCAAATTCAAATGGCGACCCGGGAAATAGAGCTTTCATCGAAAATTTGAAGTATTTTAATCATCGAAGTCCATCGAAATCGGTAGTCCTAAAAGAAGAGTAAATAATATTGGTTATTCTGCTACCGTGGATTCCAGTCAGGAATTGAATTTATTAGATACTCTACTGGAGAAATTTCACTTCAATTTAGTTTGAGGGAATTAGTTTGAGATTTGGTAGACTTGGAACACTTCAATATGAATAAATACTTTAAGCTACTTGAAGAAATCTACAACATGTCCATAATATACTCTCCAAGATCCTAACGTTGTATTCTAATCAACTTGGACGAAATAATGTTTTCAATTGAACAGTGGAAAACAGTGGAAACAAGCCAAACAATGCTTCACGCTGGTGTCTTGACTAGTTTTTGTGAAAATTCAAAACGATTCTGATAGAAATAACATGACTAAGAGAATTCTCTTTCGACCACCACAATAAACCGTATAAGTACGTGTTCAAGAGAACCAATCCCGAAAAAGCTCGCACAAGTTTTCAGCTTTTCAGCAAGTTTTTCGCCTTGCAAACTTGCTGGGATCAACACAAGTCCCGCAAATAGAATAAGTTTCTGTGGCCAGGTATGAAGAAATGCGCCGAACAGATGATACGAGAAAAAGTTTCAGACAGTTTTGGAAACGATTCGGGGAGCAGAGAATTTGAACGGTAACGATACAAGATTTACGACAATTTTCTGACCGAAAACTTACTAGAAAAAGCTTCAAGTTGTACTCCCAGAAGTTTTTCGATTATTCTGGGATGGAATAATTATTATTGTTTTGTTGATACTGATGAATTTAGTGTTGCAGTTCCTCGTGTTGTCGGTTGCTAGGCAACCAAAGCTTGATTATCTAAGCTTGTTCTTGAGAACTGTGTATAAGAGCGGTCTTATCGAATATACGTGTTTTATGAAACGATAATGATTTTGAATCATTATATTTCGCATAATGCTTCAAGCCAAATGCAATCAGTGCCTTTACTGATTAAATATTTTATAGGCAGACACACTTTAAACTGTCATTTTCACCCATCCAACCAATGCTTCTTAAAATGAAGATGAGGTTATTGATTATTTTTTTCGTGATTTTGTAGGATAATTGTTTTTCCCATTAAAAATAAATGAATTAGAATATGAAATTTGGATGCTGACAATTAAAAGTGATAGTTATTATAGTCTGTACTACTTGGTAATTGGTATACTCACTGTATTAATATCAAAGCCTATAATATAGTATATCACAAAAAAATACTATAAATAAACACCACTCCCTACATGGCTGAAAAAGAAGACAAAGCTCGTCGAAAATTTCCAAACAATAATGTAAGTTTCTAAGTGTTTTTAATCTATCTATGTCGTATGTTTCCTGTTTTAATTATTATTACAAATAATATAATATATCACAGCCTATATTATACTGACTTTATACTAAGTTAGGTTATAATATATTGACTTGATAGACAACATCCCCTGAATATGCAATCGATTCTAGACATCAGAGTGAGAGGATTGAGTATTGAGCCTCACTTCAAACTGTGAGCATTGGCTGAATGGAAAGCAGCTATGTCTTTTATATGGAACGATGCTGACATTATTAAGTGAATTTAACTATAGTCACCTACACCAAGAGCTGTCTCTGTTCACAGTAGTGATTCCAAACTGAATCAATTCTCAAAGTTTCAAGTTGGTTTCAGGGAGGAAATTTATTTACCTCTCTCTATCTCTCTCTCTCTCTCTCTCTTGCTTCAGTGCGATTAAGATTAGTAAGTTTGTAGTTAGTAAGTAGAGTTTGCTACGATAGAGTTTAGAGGTGGTAGACTGCTCTAATCTTTGTCACAGTGTATCCTCTTCCGCTTACTGTACGTTTTCCTCTTCGTCATCATCTTCTTCTTCTTGTTCTTCTTCATCTTCCCCTTTTTTTTTCTTCTTCTTCCTCTTCTTCTTCTCCTTCCTGTTCTACTTCTTCACGTACTTCTTCTTAAATTCCTCTAAAAATGTTCTTCCAGATCGTCATTTTTTTTTTTCATTTTTTCTGTCAATGTCCTCTCCTTTTTACCTCTTTTTATCACGTCTCCATATTTCGTTTTATCTTCTGGTTCTTGTTCTCTTATTAACTTCTTCTTCTCTTTCTTCCTCTTTGTCTACAATCCATGTGTTTCGTCATTCTATTCCTCTCTCTTTCATCATCTTCTTCAGGATACTTTCCACCAACTTTTTCGTCTAATTTCTCTTCTTGTGTTTTTCCAGATTTATTTCTCGAACTGTTTCTTCTACAATCAACAACCTAAATTTTTCACTTCTGCTTCTCCCACTCTTCCTCATCCTCCTCCTACCCTACGCACTTCTTTTCCCCATATTCCCTTCTTCCAGGTATTCACCATCTTCTTCCATTCCTCTCTTCAATTTTCTCTGTCTTCCTCTTTCTCTTCTTCATCATTATTTGTCCCTTTCATTTTTTTTTCAACCTGTCCTTTCTCGCCTGTCTGACTTCTATAATTTTCCTCCATCATCTTCTCCCAAACTTGGTCTTCTCCATCACACTTTTTTCCATTTTTTATACTTGTTCAGCTTTTTACACAAGTTTATCTTTCTTCTCCCCCTATCAACTATCTGCTCTCCTTCCGTTTTTGCTCCTTCATCTGTTTTCTTCTTCTTTTTCCTCCTCCTCCCACTAATCCTTTTTTCTTCTCCTTTTCTCCTCTCATAGCATTTTCCTTCTACATCTTCCTCTTCTACCGGTGTTCTTCCTTTCTCCTTCCGTTTTTGCTCTATCTGCTTTTCTTCTCCTTTCTCTTCTCTTCCTCCTCCTCTCACCAATTATTTTTCTTCTCCTTTTCTCATCCCATAGTGTTTTTTAATAAGTCACATCCCCTTTTTTCTCCCTCCTTCCAATTTTCTTCTCCTCTTCCCGTTTTTCTCCTCCTTCTACTCCTTCATTTTTTTTTCTTCTCCTCTATCACCCTTCTTCCCCAACTTCTTGAACTTGTAAAAATAGTATTCACCGAACTTCTAGTCTCAGCGAAGTCGTTTATGTCAAGTTTCTTGCGACTTTCTTGCGGACTTTCGATAACGCTGATTCACTCCAAACTGTCAGAATCCCTCATATATGACATCAATGCTCCCCCTTTCAAACAATACTGCCAGTTTAAATAGTAGCTTTGCCAGGAGGTTTTCCTGTAGTAAGATTCACGTATCACTTGTCAGCATTCCTTTCAAAAATCATTAATGATTCATAATAAACCAAAACTGACAGTTTAAAGTGAACTTTACCACTAGCAAGCTGTGCTTCCTGAATATCTTCGTGACTTCAAAGCTCCCCGAACTAAACGAGGAGGCTTTGCCATTGGTTGGCATTTCAACTTTTAGCGCATGCGCAGTGTTGGATATCAAGTCTTCTTCACCGTCAGTAGGCTGGTCAATACATTCTGTCTGGTGTCAACACCTCTTTCACTAATCGCTCTTTTCTCTCTGTCTATCTCTCTCTCTCTCTCTTCCTTACTCTTGCTTTCTTCATCTTGCCATCAATCTTCTAACACTTTCAAGAACCATGCTTGCCTTTGATGTCTTCTTTTGTAGTACTTTGTTGTGATTCCTCCAGCACATATTTTCAAAATATGATTCTATTCTAACCATTTTTTTCTTCGTCATTGAATAAGCAAGCATTCATCATTAATATCTAATGATATCTAATTCTCAATCTATTTCGGACTATGTGTTGCCTTATCTAAATTTGGGAGAGGAATAGCACAAGGTTACCTTATTTTTCTCTCACTATCATTTTTGATTATATACTTATTGTTATAATCAATAGAGAATAAAAAAATATCTCACTTATTCCTAAAGTTTTCAAGTGTTATTAAAGAAAAATGAAATTATTTTGAATTAAAATAAAATTCTAGAAGCTCTTATCAACCCCTCCAGTCAGTTGGATAATATAATAATACTATTCAGTTTAAGATTTAGTTGTTGTTGATTCATCATGAGTTAAAGTTATCATGTTGTGAAATGTTTTTAATTGTTTGTTACTTGCTCAATACTGGAGACGAACCCTGTTTGAATGAGTAATTCATTTTTTGGTGACAAATAAAGATGATTTGATCTGATATTTATCATGAGTTCTCTCAATCTTCTTGTTTTTAACAGTGTTATTAATGCTAAGTAGGTGCTTTATTTGAAACCTCGACTGTCTTTTCTAATTCATTGAATACATAACTGGTTGAAACTTGGTTTCATTGTGGTACTTTAGTTCCACAAGCTAGTTAATGATTTCACAACAAAACAGTGTTTCCTATGATTCTAATTGATTTTTTTTCTGTTTTGCAGGTGAGTTCAATGTCTTCTTGATCCATCCTCGACCAAGCAGTTTGTGAGTAAAACCTGGACCTATCTATCGTAATTTGCTGAGCTGAAAGGATTTAAAAGATCGTGGAATGATCCACAAAGATCGTGGAATCATTGACTTTATCATGTCTGGATTTAACCAATTCAACAATCGCTCTCCTATTCATATAGAGCAATTATTATGAAGTTATAAGAGAAGTATTCATATAGAGAAGAACACCAATCAATCTCAACTTTGTTCAATCGTAGTCTAGATCATGAACATTACAATCACCAAGTAATAATTCAGAATTTAACTCTGACTTGAAGAATCTACGTATCTCTTGGTATTTCTGCTTTCGACGCTTTACAGTCTCAAAAATATTCTCATGTTGCCCAGTCTAGATCATGAAAATTTCAATCACTGTATTCAAGTGTAAATATTCTAGTAATTTAGAATTTTACTCAGGATTGACAAATCTAAGTATCTCATTGGTATTTCTGCTTCCGACGCTTTAAAAGCTCAAAAATATTCCCAGCATCTCCATATTTTTGTGCATAAAAGTTTTCCAAATATGCATTCCATATTGAACAGGGGTCCACAATAATTTGTTAAGCAAGCGACGTCATTTCCGATTTCCCACTTGTACTGCATATTCAGTGATTTCTCAATTCCGTAATGCCAGAAGTTTTCAAATGATTTCAGTACGGAAATCTGAAGTACCCGTCATATTTTCCTATTTCCTGACTCTCCTACCCTTACAACATCGATAGACCCTAGTAAAGTTGAAAGGCTTCGTATTGCATCTACATATCGTGTTTTCATTTCCACTTAGTATCCCTCTTTCTATTCTACATTTTTCTTTTTCCTATCGTGGGAGCCTTCTCCTTCTTCTTCTTCTTCTTCTTCTTCTTCTTCTTCTCCTTCTTCTTTTTCTTCTTCTTAACGACGTTCGTCTCCACTCGTTCCCAATCAACTCATCTTCTCTCCTTTTACTCATACTTAATCTTTAATCGTCTCCTTGTTCTTTCTTTTCTTCTTCTTCGTATTCTTTTTCTCCTTCTTCTTCTTCTTCTTCTTTTTCTTCTTCTACTTATAATTTTCTTTTACATCTCCATCCTATCTCCTTTACTTCCTGTTTACTAACCCCACCGTATTTCTCCTTTCTCCTGCTATTTTTTCTGCTCTTTCATTACTCGTTCTTTCTTTATTCTTTTTTGGCATTCTCCTCCGACTTCTACATATCCTTAGACTCCTCATATTTTCAAATTTTCCTTCTTACCTTACTGTCTCTTATTTCTACTCCTCTATTTCCTTATTCTTCTCCTTTTCCTTCATATTTTTCCCCAACGTTTTCTGATCAATCGTAATCAATTTCAATCTTTTACTTCCTCCGTGTTCCTCTATTAGTTTCATCTCTGATTCCTTTGTTCCTCCTCCTCCTCCATCTCCTTCCCATCATCATTCTCCTCCTCCTCCTCATCCTACACCTCGTTCTCCACTTACTCCTGATCAACCATCTTCTCCTCTACCTTCATCTTTCCTTTCACTTGCTCCTCGTTCTCCTCCTCCTTCTCCTCCTACTCGTCCACCTCATCCTCCTCCTCCTTCACCTTCTTTCTTTCACCTTCTTCCTCCCCCTCGTCCTCCTGCTCCTCCACTACTTTCTTCCTTATTCCTCCTCCTCTATCTCCTCCTACTCCTCCTCACATCCACTTGGACGTCTTGCATTACAGATTCAAGTCTGTCTGATTGCCTGTTCAATTTCCCCTCCTCCTCACAACCCACCCTTCCCCCAATCCAGATCACCATTACGGAAAGTAAGCCTCAATAATACATCTCTGCATTTTTTTTTACTGTGGCTCTTCAAGTATTCAAATGGCCTACTCCTTCAATGTCTCCTTCCAGTTCTCTCACTCACCCTCGCGTTTTCTCTTCCTCAATCTACTTTTTTGTGTCTCTCATATTCTTTCAACTGACTAAAAGTCTCACATTCATATTTCTGCTTTTTCTCTGCCATCACCCATCAATCACCTTCATCAGCTTAAAACCTTTTATTCTTCATTGATTCATACAATAAGTACATCAATGATGGAGAGAAAAAATAAGGTAATCTTGTGCTATTCCTCTCCCAAATTTAGATAAGGTTACACATATTCCGAAATAGGTTAAGTCTTGTAGTTGTTCAATTCATAACATTCAGGATCCTTAATGATTTTCTATTAATTAATCTGCAGATTTAATCACACGCTTTATAAAAGAACTCTATTTTGAAGTTGAAGGGGTAAATTTTAAAGTATTGTGCTCACTATAACCTTAGTTTCCGGATTCCCATTAGGGAACTTTGGACTATATACGGCGAGGTGGAACTACCCTTGGGTCTCCCCACCATTCAAAGCCATACGCCAATAATAATAATCACACGCTCATCTTCTTCCCCACTCTTCATTCTTTTCTACACTTTTCTCTCTTTCTCTTCGTCTATGTAGAGAGTTAGTGGGGAGGATATTTTTAATATTCTTTCCGAAGAATGGTATTGATATGTCCAAAGCTCCGCCAATTTATGTAGATGCATAACAATATAATTATCTATAGTTATTATATTACAAATTACTTTTTCATATCATATACAGTTCAATAATTATTTTCTTAGTCTATATTATGTAAATTCATCTATAATTTTGCTGTATTGTAAGCTATTGTATATAAGTGTATAATCCAGTATATATTGTAATCTACATAAATAAAGTACTCAATCAATCAATCAATATATCTCTTTGTTTATAATTCTTACAGCTATATAAGTTTACTTCTTCATTTTTCCTCTTCTCCATCTCATCTGCTACTTTCCTCTTTCTCTACACTTCTCTCTTCATCTTACTCTTACCTTTCAATTTTATCTTCCTTCTTATCTTCTACATCTTCCTCTTACACTCTAATCTATTTCGTATTCCACCACTTCCGCGGGCTTTTTAACCTCTTGCTGTTTTTAACTCTGTCATATTCTTATATTTCCACTCATCTTCATCTTCAATTCCCACCTTCAACTCAGCTTCATCTTTATCCTCATCTTCTTTCCCCTTTCCCTTCTACTCTTCCTCCTCATCTCTTCCTCCTCTTCATCCCCCACTTTTTCCTCCTCCCCATCTGCATCCTCCTCCTACTCCTCCTCCATCTCTGTTATTTCGCTGACAGAGTCTGTCATCCATAATTTTAGCGGATCGCATTTCCTTTTAACCCCTCGATTGAATTTCGAATTCCATTCGACTACTCCTCAATTTCCCCTTACATCTTCCTACATTTTCTCTCCGAAACTCACTTTCCTCTCTCTCCCTTCTTCTCACACTTCCTTCCCTCCCCCCACCCCATCTCCGCGAACCTTCATCCTTTTACCTTCATCCGTTCCCCGCGTTCATTCAATTCCAGAATTTATTTGATTTTCTAAAACTCTACTTCTCCGGGAAAAGGCTGTCAGTCCCAATATTCCATTGGTGGTCTCAGGATTCTGTATCTTTGAACGCTACTAGAAAATGTATCTTCTAAGAGAATAGAGTGTACCAGTAAAGAATAGAGATTGACAGTTGGCAATTTGCAGGAAAAAGGAAGAAAAAATAATTTAGAATATTGATGGCTTTGAAGTTAATTTTTGAAGTAGAGCGATGCAGATTTGAAACTTTTCAAGCCTACTAGAAATGTAATTTTTCTATATAATCAAGTTTTGTGACTTGTGATAGAAACTGGAGATTGACAGTAGAAAATTGGAATGAAAGTTGCAAGAACAATATTTGAAAGGTTTGTGTTTTTTAGTGATTGGTTCATAGATGGATTACATATGATTGTTTTTGATTATGTAGGTGCTCATTGAAAAATATTGACTATTGAGTTAAAAATACTAACTCAAATTGACCAAATATTGAATTGTACATCTATTTTGGCAACTGTACATTTGAATTGGCAAGACGAACTTTCGTACAACATCAAAGATTCTATATTGATATAGATGTTTTCGATGATGGTGTCATATATTTGCTTCTATATCGATATAGATTTTATCTATGATAATGAAGATGATGATGGTGATACTGATGCACTATATATTAGGTACTGATGATATACAGTGAAAGCACTCTCTGTTTACCAATGTTTAATGGCTTCTGTCATAGGTTGGTGCAAATATTGTTGTCATTTGCCCAGAGCTCCGATCCTAGTGACGTCACTCATATTTTGGTGATGGAAAACTACATGCTATAGATGTACTAGAGTTGTTTTAAATGCTTAATGTATAATATGTGTTATTCAATATATAGGCAAGATAATTTATACTTTTACTAGCGGAGCATTCACTTTTTTGGTGAGAGCTACTCGTATTTATCTGAAAATTAAAAATCAAAGTACACTTTTTAAAACTTTATTTCAAGAGGTGAATTATTTACTGGAGATATATAACATGTTTTTCAATGTACGGATATACTTTGAGGGCATCATACACTAGATATATTAAGGTGCGTACAGATATACGCGCCGCGAACATGAGCAATTCACTTTTAATCAGCTGATGCCAAGCTTTTTATATCTGTATCTTGTCGTTTCTGTAAAAATACAGATATAGTCAGCAGATTAAAAGTGAATTGCTCATGTTCGCGGCGTGCATATCTGTACGCACCTTTACATGCCGTTGATATTGTGATGTACCAATGATCGTACAGTCCTCAAAATACAGAATAAAGTTGTTCATAGGCTAGTACAAGAACGGAATGGTTTCTATCACCGTAGAAACAATATAATCTTATCTGAGGTAGATAGACGACCATTATCTAACTTACAAAGAAGGAAATAAATAAATCTGTAATTGTATACCTTCCAAAAAATTAGTCAATGGAAAAAAACGTATATGTTTATATGCCTATGGATTGGAACAGTAAAGTTATATTTGAAGGTTAGTTTCGAAATGAAAACATAACCCCGAAACAAACCAAGGCTAGCTCATTAACAAGTAGCAAATTGAGAAGGCAGTTCAACTAAACATCGATCATAGAAATAATATATTATTAAATTTTTCATTTTTATACTTTCGTTTCTAGGCCAAATAAGCCCGAATATTTATTTATTTAAACTACAAAGAAAAATATACTTGTTAAAAATATATGAACAAATTAGTTTAGCCATATATAACGTTTGAGGGTCGATATTCTAGCGTATAAAAAACCATATAAACAAAAAAATAGGAAGAAATATTTATTTATTATGATGTTCGTTATTGTTATAAACATAAATATTCTTATTTCTACTTTATGTTATACAAGCATGTCTATGTTCTATAATCATTAGCTGTTCATTGAAGCCAATTTAAAAGCATATCATCATAGACGAATTCTATTATTTATGTATTATTATAATTATAAAAAACTATATGATTATTTGGAACAACTTCAAATCAGGAATTTCGCCCTATTTTAAAAGCCTTAAAGTTGGACACAGTGACACCACCCATTCGGCGTATTGGTTACGTCACAGAATCGGACCAATCCCGAATTAATATGTAAATTTGGCGAGATAAAATTTGGAGGAGAAATTGAAGTGAAAATTAGAAGAGGAAAACTCGAGGCCATTTTTGCAAGGATCATCGGTAGGATGCAGACCTAGTCCACGTACCTAATTGTTCAAAAGCTTTAATTTCTGTTTCATGTAACTTAATCTTCGTTTTTCTGTTTTTTAAAAAAGTTGTTCCAAAGTTCCTATAATAATTGTGATATTAAGATTTTAAATTTCATTCAAATAAACCCTGAAATTATATCAGTGAAGTCTGTTCAACATTTTTCGCCACGTGGAAGGACCCAGCCGGAACGATATATTCTACGGCCGAATATATTTCGAAAAACCAAAAAACGGAAACAAAAGTCTACGTAAGTTGTTCGAATATATAAAAGGGGATCCCCATAAATCTGCGAAAATTGTACAGGGCATAAATTCGTCCATTTAAGAAAAGTCATGACTATAGTTTTAAGGGTACAAAATTTATCATAATTAAATTTTATAGTATTAAATAAATTTAACTGTCCACGCTGTACTTAGCCAAAAGGTCTATTTTCCTTAGGCGAAACCACACCCTGAGAATAATTTTAATTATTAATTTAGGCCTATTCTATTTTCTGAATCACCATTTCATATTAACTTGTTTTTTCTTGTTCAACTAGTTCAGTTTATGACCCTTTCCAAGGGCTATTATCCATTTCATTTTGTTTAATTGAAGAGTACCGAACTTTCTATATAATATTTATAATTTAAAGATTCAAATCTGCTATCAACCAATATTTATTTTGTATCTATTGAAAATTATTATTCACATAATCTGTTCATTAATTTATTCAATATTTGCTGTAACAGTTTATCTCTCAGAATATATCCATATTACCGTTTTGTTAAACTGGGTTTACTTCATTATACCTCCAAATTCGTTCTTTCTCGACTGACACACATTGGTCATTCAGGACACGTCCTGTTTTGCAATAGTCAGACAGTAGCGAGTATAGTATCTATCATTAGACTATTATCTATTCTGGTGGTAAGTGGTGGTCGTTTTTCTTATCAAGTAATAAATTCTGTCATTGGGAGTATCCCACAGAATCAAATAGTAAATCGACTCCCACCGGCCTGCTACACCGAGGTGAAGTGAATCCTGCATCATCAGCCGATCAACGTTGAAAAGAGAGGTAATAGATCGTATAGACAACGTTAGAATTAAACTCGGTACTCGAAATATTTACTATTTTGGTCCAGCACTTCGCTACATAACCTATAGTATTTATCAGAGACCTGGTTCGCATGGATTTGCCATTCTACCTGTTGTTTCATGCGGTCTAATATCTTTCCAAATTACGGCACAAGTATTGGATTCTGGATATATTGGTCATCATTTGGAAAAAAGGTTCACTCCAAAGTTACTATCTCTGTCTGATCATAGTGACAACAGGATTTATTTTCAGCAGATTCAAGTTGAACTGTATTTTATTATTAAAGTGAATTTAATTCCACCTCACTATATTATAGCCACCTACCATATTAAGTTAGAGTCTCAGGTCCCTTACTTCGGCTACCTTTGTAGACCGACAAACCCTCTGTTGAGCAAATTAACTTTTTCAATCTGTCCCATCCATATACTAGTCATTCTGCTTCGATACATCGATTTAAGTGATATCGACAATTCGATTAAACAAAGATTGATCAATCTAACCTGCAAATATCTATCAGTGAATCATAACTGCAAATATTATAATTTTTCAATTATTTCATTTAATTTAACCATTTCAACTATTAGATACTTTTTTTTTACTGTACGTCCTCCCCTCTCTACGGAGCAAAATAGGTTGCAATAGTCGTCAACCCAAGGTAAGACCCACTATACGAAGGAATCGTATTCTTGGCTGAACAATTATAACCCTAATTTATTATCATATAGTTCAAATTATACATTTCCGTGTCCCCCCTTTGGAGTAAGATCATGACACATGACGCCCCTCCAGAGACTGGGATTTGACAATATATAGGTCTAATAAAGCTTTAGTAGGCTAAATATATATTATAAGCCTCCTAGTATACAGATATTCTATAGTTATATAATATACCTATGTATTATATAGATATTTTATGAGTAGTAAATGGTCTAAGGATAATGGCTTAAGGGAAAGATAGGCGGACTCCTGTAAATGTTGACAGACTTTTCGTCCTATTTTCCTCCTCCATCTTCTTCTTGTACTTGTTCTTATTATTATTTTTTTTCTTTCACTCCTCCTCCTCGCTGACCGAAATGAAAATGGCTTCCCTTCGATTTAAGCAAACTCTGAGGAAAGTGAACAAAGGCATCAAAGGAGTGAGATAGATATCGTGGTGTGACAGGGATGATGATGGTTTTCTATGACAAAGATGTTGTCTTGTAGACAGTGATATTGAAGAGAGAGTGAGAGTGAGAGAGGCTTCGTCTTTGAGTGGAAATGACGGTGTCTTTGAATCGGAAATTTCGTGGAGATTAGTTTGGATTACATAATATTTCTGCTCAGGAATCAGGGAATTGTAGTTATTGTATGAAGACCTATTCTATCTATAATGTGTCATCAGTAGTTATGAATAGCCCAAATCTCAATTAAAACAGTGGGATATTCATTCTGGTACAATGAACGATACTATTCTTTAAGCAGAATATCTTCCGACAACGAAGTAATCATTTCATGTAGCTTTTCAAAAAAGAATAAACTGAAAAATCGTTGACGATTTCGAGAAATTGAAATGCAATTCGTTATCACATTGTCATTTCTTCAACTGTCGAAGACAACAGAGAATAAGAGTTCTTTATCCATTGAGTTAAAATATATTCTGGCTTCTAAACTAATCTATAATATTATAATAAAAAAAGAATTGGCTTATTATAAACCAAATAAGAAATTCATGAATGACACATTTATGATTTCAGTAGATTAAGTTTTCAATTGTCAAGCTTTTGATTAGACCCTTGCAGGGCACGGGTTACTTGCTAAGTTAGGTTTACAATAAATTATAGTATAGCTAATTGTTTAACGAATTTTACTAAGTATGGAAAATTATTAACACCAATGAAGATTGAATGTAATTTGAATATTTATACTATCATATTGTAATGTAGCAACAGAAATCGACGGTGTTTCAATCGCTGACTCTCTTAAAAAGATATTCTTCCTATCTTACAAGACCGGAGAGAAAAATAGAGAACGATATAGAAAATGATAGTGATGAAGGTTGAAAACACCACATAATCAGGAACATTGAATATTCTTGTCAGAGAAAAATATCATGATCATGAAATATTCTGAACATCATCTTGTAGGGACAAAGAGATTCTGGAATGAGTAATTCAGTGTAGAGAAAGGAAGTCATCGATTGACAAAAATGTCTTCTCAGAGTGACAGAGACATTATGGTGTTCGCTTTCCTGCCAACTTTGATTTTTCTTGCTTTTGCTATCCAAACAGACAGATTGCTCCGTGTTTACGCTGGTTAAGAATTGATCGAAGGTAATATGGAGTTCTCGATTTCTTGGTGGTATTCTTCCTTGTCGGGATTAAAGAGTTGATTGGAAGCATATTCGTTCATAAAGGGAAGATGGGATTTCGTTGAAAGTCAAAGTCACTTTCAAGATTAGAGAGTGTTGTGAAAAATGTCATTTCATGAGATGAATATTGCAGAGAATTCATTCAACTTGATGCAACCATGTTTTGATTTTGCACTATTATTGATAGACCTAAAAAAATCCAATATAAATTTATTTTACCTCCACCTACAGTAAAGAACTTACTTTCAGGGAAATTCAAATGTTCCCCTCAGGGAGAAAAAGCTATATTTTCACTCTAGATATACAAATAATATTGATCAAACTACTGTTACTGTTGTTAAATCTTCTGTTCTTGTACTACTATTGATGAAGCTATGAACATTTTCATTATATTCTCTCAAAAATCGTGAGTAAATACCTAGTTTGGCTTGATTTAATTATGTAGAACTAACAAAATCTTTTTTATTTCACTCTGATATGGAGAAATAACATATCTATGTCTAGTGTAAATTACCTCTTTATTTAATAAAATTAGTAGAATAGATGGTGATGTTGTGAAATCTCTCCATAATAAGAAAACAAAGATATATACCTCTTTATTTCTAGTATTTATGTTTGAAAGTTATTTCAACTTCAAATTGCAGAAGAATTCCAGTCAAGGAAATATATATTTTATCCGATTCCACTCTAATCTCCTAAAAATAGAATGTGTTGTAGATTATTGAACACTTCCATATAGCAAAATTTAGAGCCTGACTAATCTTAACAAACTGAAGAAGGGCATAATTCCATTCAATTGATCTTACAAATGAATCCTTGATCCAAAAAACTGAAGTACATAATTTATCAAATTCACCTAACAAAAAATAATGCAAATTATTCCTCGGGCTAGCAAAGTTGCAAAGTCTAGCTATTACTTTGATAGCAAAGTCTACTAGCATTACTTAGTAAAGTCTACTAGCAAAGGTATCTAGGTAGTAAAGCTATCTATTAGCAAAATCTAGTATCAAGGGCTATCAAAGTCTAACAAATTAGTTCTCGATCTCGCACCATAATTCCATTTGTGCATTTTATCTGGTGTCACCATTCTATTTGTTGGATGACGTACGATATTTTCTGACCAGCACATCCATTGAAAGCTAGCCTTGCATGAAAAAGTCGCCTTTTAGCACTAATACAGTGCAACAGAACATTTTTGGGGGCCATTTTTCAACTGCCATGTGTCGACATGCAATGTTCTCGTTACATTCCCCAGACGCCAACAAAATGCTCTTCACTATTTATTATTCGGGCTCACACGCACGCACACAACACGGGGTCTCCTTGTCTACATACAAGGGGGGGTCTCGGGGGACACCCTTGTGGTCCACTAGACCGTCCCCCGCCCGGGGGTCCAACAGGCCCCTGTTTTTTAATACGCTTCCCAGTTAGTCTCTTGTGGTTACTTTGCCTCCATCAACTGACTCTTCTGGTTTAAATTTTCACTTGGAAACTATTTCGGGATTTTTTAATGATGAGCTTGGGCCTGTTTATGATAGTTTGAAGTATTCTTGACCAGCTTACTGTATAGTATAGTAGAACCTCGATATAGTACACCCCGTTATAGTATATTTTTTCTCCTTTTCCTTGAAACGTCCCCATAGCTATCAACCTCGATACAGTGCACCCTGATTTAGTACAGACCTTGTTATAGTACATTTTTTGAGCAGATGTTCCCCCATTTCGAGATTCCACTGTATATATAAAGTGCAGTATTGGCTTTTTTCTTTAGGGCTACTTTCAATATGAAAACATAAATCTCTGTACGGTACCCTTTTAAATTATTTTATCACAACATGTTTCGGACATTGTCACTGCAACTTGTAATATACAAGAGCAAACTTGAAAATGGTATTAATGTCCGAAACATTTTTTGATAAAATAATTTAAAAGGGTACTGAAATTTATGTTTTATTCAAAGTGCAGTATATATGAAAGCATTACTTAAGCATGAGATAGCGTTTTCTGATTGTGAAATAATATCACCATACTCAACTGAATAGGTTTGAATAGGTTTCAGAGTTAGAATAATTCAGATTTAATAAAGCTAATTATTAAGTCTAAATTTTCCCAAATTAGAAAATTTCAAATATTCGTGGATTCTCACTGACTCATCTATTGGTTCGACCGTTGAATCATTTCGGTTACGATTTATTAATTTATTTGAAAGGGTATAAAGGGAATAATTTAAAAGGGTACTGAAGTTTATGTTCTATTCAAAGTGCAGTATATTTATGAAAGCATTACTCAAGCATGAGATGGCGTTTTCTGATATAGTGAAATAATATCACTATACTCAACTGAATAGGTTTCAGAGTAAGAATAATTCAGATATAATAAAGCTAATTATTGAGTCTAAATTATCCCAAATTAGAAAAATTCAAATATTCCTGGATTCTCACTGACTCATCTATTGGCTCGAACCTTGAATCATTTCTGTTACGATTTATTCATTTATTTGAACAATAACACTTTGAATTTGAATTGATTCAGTATGTTCACATTTTCTAACGAAATAGCAGGTTGTGATCACATGAAATGTTGAACCAAACATGTACCATGAACATGAACGTAATTTGTGGAATGTTTATTTTCAATCTAAGAACATATTTGTCATATATTTGAAATTGTTAGCGTGTACGCTCTGTTGTAACAGTGTTTGACAAATATGGTATCAAATTTCATGCGGGTAACTTGTATTAACTGATCATGTAATGAGTGTCTGGTTTCATATTATTCATTGATAACACAAGTATGAAACTAGTTACAGGGAGAGAGAGAGATAGATAGATTGAGTGAGAGAGAGAGTGAGTGTGAGTGATCGAGAGGGGGGAGTGATACAGTGAGTGAGATAGTGGGAGAGATAGAGTGAGTTATACATATAGAAAGGTAGAGAAAGAGAGTGTGACAAAGTGCGAGAGAGAAAGAGTGAGTGAGAGAATATGAGGTTGCTGCATATTTATAGCTGCTTGAGTTTCTCAACTCCTGAATAATTATTATGGGTTGCTCTTTGCATGTGAAATGTGATGAAAACCGCGTTGAAATTGATTCCAACCCGTAGCTCTGTTCTATCGATGGAAATAATTCTACATTCATGTGAAGTAGTGAATAAACAAGTGGTACTGTTGTATTGAGCTTTTGAAACAGTGCTGTTTTGTTTACATAGAACACAACATACAACAATAATTAAGTGTTGTAGGCCGTGATTTATATTTGCAGCCTTGTTTTACTGTAAACCGTTGTTGTATAATATACAACATTGGATTAATATTGTGGGATTTAATTTCCTGTCTAATGCGATGTGACAGAGTAAAGATTGTAGTTTCATTTGAATTTGAAGGCTGGTCCAATAAAAGTCCTGTGTTTCATCATTATATTATCGGCTACCAGTTTTTCATTATCAGAGAGTAAAGAGGCGTATTTTTTTCTATAAAATACGCCTACCATCTCTTATCATCTAGATATTCAGCAGAACAATAGATTTCCGTCATAGAACAATTAATATTCATTTAGCAATATGAATGTATCAGCATATTCTATGCTAATACACATTCTTCACATTTTTAGAAGATTCTGTGCCAATATCATCATTTATGATAAATTCTTACATCTTCGAATCCTCACAGATCTATTTAATAAATCCAATGCATTAATAATTGAATCTCCCTTCTTCTTCTTCAATTTTCCCCTTCAATCTTCCCCTTTTTCCCATTTTCAATCTTCCCCTTATTTTTCTTCATCTATCCTTTAATTCTTGCCTTCGTTGTCGACGTCATCATCATCATCATCATCATCATCATTATCCCCAAGACATTTTTCATTTTTCTTCATATTTTAGTCTGTTTGGATATTTTTTTTGAAACACATTAATCCTGTTCAACTCTCAATTTTTTCAAGTATCTCTCCTTCCCCGAATACATTTCTTCTACGATTTAATTATAGAATTCTGTATTGTTTTATTATTCGTACATTATTGACAACTAGCAGGTAACCCGTGCTCCGCAAGGGTCTATTTTTAAACTTGACAACTGACAACTTGACGTGTTGTCAAATCTTGAAAAGTTTAAATTAGACCTAGAACCATCCTCGGTTTATTAAGAATCTATATGTAACATTTCAATTTAATCAGTCCAGTAGTTCAGATGTAATGATGCGTCAAACTCAATTTTCCAATCCCGTACATGTATAAGCCAGTTCTTTCCTTTATTATAGTATAGATTACATTATAATATGAGATGATACAAAAGGCTCAAACATGGAGATTAGGGTTAAAAATAGAATAGGGATAAAATCATCAATAATCTTTTATATATTGTTGGAAATTAATTTCTAAAAAATATATACATATTTTACATTATCCAATCTCGATATCTAACACATATCCAAACCTACTCCCTATTGTATATTAGTTTATTCATTTGGTATTCATAACTTGGAACAAAGATACATAATAGATGAATTAGAAATTACAAATTCCTCAAGGTACAAATTATCTGTACCTTCTTCTTCTTTTGGTTCCTATCCGTTTAGGATGTTGGCAACCAGCATGGCAAGCCTAATTTTGTCCACAGCCATGCGGAAGAGTTGAGCTGATGTTTTTCCCGTCCACTTTCTAAGGTTATGCAGCCAAGATATTCTTCCCCTTCCAGGACCTCTTTTTCCATCGATTTTTCCTTGGACGATTGTCTGGAGTAAAAAGTACCTGCAGTCGTTTCTCATGATGTGGCCCAGATATTCGGATCTTGAGAGTGTTCATAATTTCCCTTTGCTTATTCATTCTTCTTAGTACCTTTTCATTAGTGACATGTTCAGTCCATGATCTGTACCCAATAGGCTCAATATTATCTTGAACCTTTCTTTCTTCGTTACTACCTAGATATATAAACTTTTGACATTATCTATGCCTAAACCTTCCTTTCTTCTCCACCACCTAGATATGCCTTCATAACCTCACCTATCACCCATTCTTCCTTATCCTAGAACAGTGACCCAGCCTGAAAGGGTCGCCGAAAGGTGAAATCATTAGGCTAAGTGATCCGGAATGTATATCTGGAAGCGTCCGGAAGGACTCCACCCTTTTGTCCAAGTGACTAAAAGGCAAAGCTGTAAAATAGCTGCTTCCGTTCCGATGAAGTGTACACCCCCTTCAGTAGGGGGGTGCTCATCTTACCCCCTCCCCCCACCACACCTAAGGGGATTAATGGCACAACCATGAAATGCCAGACTGTGTTGTCAAGCTGCTGAAAAGGTGATAGGAAGGAGAAAGAGCGAGTCAGGAACAGTAAAAGAGAGATGCAGGTAGAATGAGAGAGAGTCAAGTAGAGTGAGAGAGAAAGTCAGGTACAGTGAGAGATAGAGTCAGGTAGAGTGAGAGAGAGTCAAGTAGAGTGAGAGAAAAAGCCAGGTAGAGTGAGAGAGGTAGAGAGTCAGATAGAGTGAAATGAGTGAGTCAGGTATAGTGATAGAGAGTCAGGAACAGTAAGAGAGTGAGAGTTAGATAGAGTGAGAGAATGATTGACTATGAGAAAGCGTGTATGAGTGTGAGAGAGGAGGTTACACGGGGGTTTAGGAAAAGGCAGAACTGATATTACATCAGGGTTAGTCACGTCACCCTCTTGGGGTCCTGTGTTTGGATGGGGGGGGGTAAATTTGTCCCCGCCCTAGGGTGTGGTCAGGAGAATTTGAAGAGATATACAGGTAGAGTGGTGACGTAGAGCGAGTGAGAGAGAGGGGGTGTGATAGTGAGTTGTTGAGAACAATAAGGACAATATTAATAGGGAAGAAGTTTAATAAGGAGAACAATAATAGGGAAATTATATTGAAAAGTGAGAATTTTTGTTATTCTTATTTTTCTTATTGATATAAGATTAAAAATAAGGGAGAAGATTTGAGATGGTAGGGGAGAATAAATGTAGAATTGAATTTGAAAGTGAGAAGTAGATTTAGGCCCATGGAAAACATGGGTGTGATTTGAAGATAGGGATGTGGAATCAGCTGAGAGATGAGAAGTACATCATCAAAAATGATAGGGAGAGGAAAAATAAGGTAACCTTGAGCTATTCCTCTCTCAAATTTCGATGTATCATTGCAAAGCCGTCATTTCCAATGATTTATTCCAGCTACGAAAAAATACTCTGAAATATCTTAAAACAATTTGATCATAATATACATTTTTGTACTTAGATAGCTTTTAGTCATTCTATTTAATATGGACAACTACTAACACAAAAACGGTTCCTCTCCTACATAATAAATTTTAAATGTTATAATCTGAATAGAATAAGATTGTCAAAATAATGTGTTTTACTTTTGGGAAAAACAATCAATCAATAATTGTATTCAATTCAACACAAAATACATAAAATAAATCAAAATACAACAAAATAACAATCAAAAATAAGTTTTTATAAAATAGAAAAACAGGCGTCATGGTGGGGTGTACTGAAAAGAAAAAAAGGAGAAAAATACCTAGTCAACTATGGTTTCCCATGTAATAGGCAGGTAGAGGGTATAAAAGTAAGGAATTAAGGGTGAAGAGGAGTTGAAAAGGGAAGAAAAGAGAAGATGGTAAAAAGAGAGAAAAAATTGTTAGCGAGTCCACTTCAACAAATTTATCTAAAAGAAAAGGCCTTGCAAACAGTAGTTAGAGCAAGAACTCAAGATTTCCATATTTTTTGTAAGGGAGGAAAATACACTGACTGATTCGAGAGTGAATTAGAGAAATTAGAAGAACTTGAGGAATTTGAAATTTCAAGAGACAATTTGATCCAGTTAATAAGGGTGTGGTCACAGTTTACGGAATGATCACCAACGAAAGACGGAGATAAATTAATGGGAGATATCGTGTCATGGAGGAAGAGAGAGCGATGGTTGGAAGGGGTGAGAAAGAGGCTAAAATGAGAAAGAATGATGTTTAAAAAAAGAAGAAGAAAAGAGATAAGGCTTGTGAGCCACACCCAAATCGCGTGTTAACAGTGTTCATGTCTTTATGGCGTTGGCGATGTTTTAGGGCTGATAATCATAAATGTCGATCAGTTATTGATGGGAAGCTAGAGTGTGGCTTGATTTATTGTCGTAGATTAGAAAAAAGCTGGAAATTAGTGGAAAAAGGTGTCAGGATTTGTGAAAGGTTGCAGGAAATTTGTAATAAAGCTTGGGAGTTTTCATGGTTTGTTAGTATAGACTCGTTCAGACTTAACAAGAGTAAAATTGATGTAATCTTGGAATAAACTTGACATAGAAACAAATAAATTTGACAAATCATTTGTCGAAACATAGTTCAAAAAATATAGAATTTCAGTGTGTTTCTGAAAGAAATTTATTTATTTCTTCAATCACAAATTGGAAGTGTTGTTTCGAAAAATTGGAAAATATTCTATTTTGAATTTAATTGGAAGCAAATTTATCTTGCGTAGGCCATTCTCAGTAGTTTGTAATATGTTGGAGTTGAACGTAATCTTCATGAATTACTGTATTAAGATATTTGCAAGTAAATAATACCATAGAGAAACAATAGCATAAGTAGATATCCCATAGTATAGGGCGTTTATGTCGCAACTTTCACTGTTATCTCAAGCCCATTACTGTCGATTATTGTCAATTTTCACTGTTTTGTTGGGGTGAGAGTGTATGAACGGCACAATTTGAGAGACTACCAGCGTCACACAGCTGCATGGGAAAGAATAACGTGAACTATCGGCTTGAGATAACAGTAAAAGTTGCGACATAAACGCCCTATACCATGGGATATCTACTTATTCTATCATTTCTCTATGATAATACAGAATTTAAGTAATAATAGTTAGAAAATAGTAATAATAAAATACTATAAGTATACTACTAAAAGTAATGATTTTTAACGGAAACAGCAACAGCTAAGAGTACAGGATAAATAATATTAGAAGAAAAGATAATGAATGATGTATGAATATAAATTTATTGATTTTATTTATGAATTAGCGAAGTTTGGACAAGTTTGTCTTCAAACTAACTAATGTTCACTCTAACATTAAGGAAGAAAAGAGGATGGACAAGAAGGAGGTGTAACATAAGAAGGAGAAGAAGAAAGAAGAAGAAGGAGAATAGAATGACTGCCTTTTTTTATACTTGGGAGGGCGAAGTTAGGGCGCAGTCGGCCCTCTCTTACACTTAACCCCCCAGTACAATACTAAATTATAATTTAACAAGCAATACTCAGTAAAATAAAATAAAACAAAACGATATTATAAATGAAAAAAGTAAAAAAAAAATTATAATAATAATAAGTGGAATAGTTGAATAAATTTAAAAGTAGAGCATTCTTAAAATGTAAAATAACAAGGATCAGTTGGGAAATGAATACAACATTTATGACGGAGTGATAGGATCGAAGAAGCAAAATGAGCAATATGGCTACAAACCTTACAAGCAAGATGAGAAAATAAGGAAATTAATAAATACTTCTAGCATGAAATTAATTTTGAGAGAAAAAGAGTATTTTTTATATCTGTCTTTGGAGTTTACTTTTAAAGTTGAACTTGGTTCTCTTAAAATTACTCTAAAGAAATTAAGAGAAAGAGAAGGAGAAGAAGAAAGAAGAAGAACAAGAACAAGAAGAACACGATGTCAACAAGATAAGAGGAGGAGGAGGAGGAGTGAAGTAGATAAGCGCGTTGTAGCGTATGGATGATGGCATTAAATGTCGTACAAAGCGCTGTATCACACTCAATATTCGAGTCAGGTCGCTCCACTTAATCATATTTCTGTCATCCTTGCGCATGATATTGCTTTGCTCTCTCACAATCATCAGCCACCCAGCAATTCACGTCTTTCTGCTGCTGCCTGATACTCACTTGATACGAATTATTATTGAATCAAAACTCAAATTAGAAAATTGTTTTCCCCCTTTCATTTGAATTGTTCTTATTCTTTTAACCAAATTTTCGGAGATTTTTTTACAGTGGCTGTAACACTCTCTGTAATTTTTTATTCATTCATACAAACATTATCAAAATGGTAGGAAGAGAAAAAAAAGGTAACCTTGTGCTATTTCTCTCCGAAATTTAGATAGGGTTCACACATAGTCCGAAATAGGTTAAGTCTTGTAGTTCTTCAATTCACAAAATTTCCCGTCCTTAAACATGTTCATAAAATGGATTTTCAAATTAAGATGCTTGAAAACCAAAAATAGAACAGATATTTCACATTTTTATCACTTGAATATAAAAGATTATTTGAAATATTTTCAAATAGGAACGGAAAGTTTATCTTTATCAATTTGATGAAATAAAATTAAAATCATCCACTTTTATGATACAGTATTGACAGAAAAATCGGAGAAATAACGAATAGAATGGAGTAGAATTATCAAATCCACTAATGATATGATTCGAGAAATCTTCTCATGAGGGAACCGGAAGCCTCTGGGAATCTATCTATCTATATATCTATCCTATATGAGACGTACTCGATTTCATCTCAAACTCGATATTAGCTGGCTGTGAAAGGCAGTATGAGTAGACTCTAGGAGGCAGAGCAGAGCAAAGGGTGTCCCAGGCCATGAATTTGGTAGTGGGACATTAAGACTGTGCTTCGTTCGACGCATTTTACAACGTGTAATGACTGAACTAAGAGAGAGTGAGTGAGTAAGTGAAAGAGAGGGTGAGAGAGACATATATTAGGAGAGAGGAGTGAAAGAACGACTGATGTTTGTAGATTCTGGAGGAGAGAGAATTTTGGGACAGAATATTCGAGACCAATACATAAAGACTGCATAAAGAGAGGGTGAGTGAGAGAGTGGATTGGGAGAGAAAATTGGTAAGAGTGGGAATGTGATAATGTTGGATTTTGGAGGAGAAAGAACTTTAGGACAGACTATTCGAGACCAATACATAATGACAGGATAACGATAGCGATCGAGAGAGAGACTGTGAGTGAGTGAGTGAGTGAGTGAATGTGAGTGGGAGAGATTGGCTGAACTGCGAGAGACAAAGATAGATAGAATGATTGATTAATTGATTGAGTACTTTATTTATGTAGATTACAATATATACTGTCTTATATACTTATATACAATAGCTTACAATACAGCAAAATTATAGATTAATTTACATAATATAGACCAAGAAAATAATAATTATTGAACTGTATATGATATGAAAAAGCAATTTGTAATATAATAACTATAGATAATTATATTGTTATGCGTCTACATAAATTGGCGGAGCTTTGGACATATCAATGTCCATTCTTCGGAAAGAATATTAAAAATATCCTCCCCACTAACTCTCTACCAAAATGAGAGAGAGAGTGGGAAAGACTATGATGTTCGATGTAGTAGGAGAGAGATTTTAGGACAGAAGTTTTTAGATCAATTCATACAGAAAGCATGGAGAGAGAGAGAGAGAGAGAGAGAGAGAGAGAGAGAGAGAGAGAAGAAATGAGTGAGCTAAGGACTGAGATAATTTATTGCCATTGTATTAGTAGAGAATTGAAGTATTATATATTGCAAGAGAGAGAGAGAGAGAGAGAGAGAGAGAGAGAGAGAGAGAGAGAGAGAGAGCGAGAGAGACTTGAATTTACAGAAAATCATAAGAGAAAGAGGGAGTGAAAAATTGTGGGATGGGTTGTGAGTTAGACGAAGATATACTTAGTTCTTATAGGAGAGGGAATTTCATTGGATAATGTTTGAGCGATACAGAGAAGGTTCGAGAGTCCAAAGAGTGTGCGAGAGAGAGAGTGATCAGCAAGAGAGAGAGAGAGTGGGAGCGATTGTGATGAAGTATGGATGAGAGAGAGGGAGTCCCAAACAAGATAACGTCAGGATATGATCTCAATGATGTGCTCTAATGTGTAGCCACCATGAATAATGTCCATAATGTTTTATAGAACCGTAGATTAATGCTGATGGCCGAGGCTCCCCTTTAGCAAATATTAGCTCTCATGTTGTGAGCCAATTGGTTATAAATGTGGGCATTTTATGGATTAGTCGGTGGTAATGTTTTATGGTGATTAGTTTTTGGATTTAGAGAAAAATTATCGAAATTGGTCCAAATCTTTGTCTTGGGTAACGATGCTGGGTGTTAGGTGATCTTCATCCGAGATGGTTATCAGATAGTTAGTTATAATTAGCTACCAGATAGTTATTTAGTAAACATCATTTTTATACTGATCACAGAGTAACGTAATCTAGCTAAGATCTAACACAGATCTAACCTAATCTAGCCAATATGTAATTTAGCTAAGATCTATCACAGATTTATCAGATCTAGCTAATACGTATCAAAGATGTTACCTAATCCCTCTGAGATCTATCACAGATCTATCTGATCTAGCTAATATCACAGATCTATTTAGTTTGTATTTATGCATTTATCCAATCATGATCTTCAACTGCATACTGTACTTTCATTTTATACATATATCTCACTCAACACGTCATGAGTGAATTCTGAAAATTTCTTGTAAGAGTTCAGTAGTCTCTAAATTTCTAGTAAAATCGAACATTTCTAGAGATTGATAATAGTGTCGTCAAATTGGGTATAATTTTTCAATTTTAGTCATTCAACATTCAAATAGTTTTATTCATTAATTATTATATAATAACCTAACCAAACAAAACTTAGGAAGTTCACCTTTTTCATGCAACTAATCCTTTATCAAGAATCACAAATTTTATATGATACGATGTGTCAACATCTTAGAATTCATAAGTATTTATGACAGTTCTACATAGTTTTATTTAATTTGGAAATCTATATCTCAGGTCAATGCCTTTTTCATATTTATCCTACCGAATCTCAATGGAATATCAGAAATGAAATGTCTATCTTCACCTTAATCCTACCGAATCTCAATAAATCCTTCTTCAATCCTACAAAAGTCAATAAAATATCAAAGAACAAAAGTGAGCCTTCTCCTGTCGTCTTCTCTCTTATACATCTCCGTTCTTCTTCCTCTTCCTCCTCCTCCTCCTCCTCCTCCTCCTACCGTTATCCAATCTCAATAAAATATCAAACAAGAAGAGTGATCCTTCTTCAATCACTATCCTAGCGATTCTCAATAAAATATCATTTATAATACCGTATAGTCTATATTGCTGATTTATGAAGAATAATCCACCAAACTTAGTGAAACTAATATCTCTATAAACCCTTCCAAACGATAACTGGACGCGTTTTCCATCTTGAAGGGCCAGAAACCCTCGAAAAAGGCCAACAACCCCATTTTATTGAGACACATGTTTTATGGTTTATCGATCGCAGACTCAAACAGCAGAGAGAGAGTGAGAGAGAAATATAGAGATATAGAGAGAGTGAGTGAGAGGGCAGTTGTGTGGACATAAGGCGTGGTGATTCAATGAAATGAAAGACACCCTCCTCACAGAATGGTGGCTAGCTAACTGAATTTTTTATTAGGATGTCTGTTGTATTGCTGTGTGCTGGAAACACTATTTTATGGACGGCTGTTATTCTGCAAACAATTCAATCGGAAAACAACCAAGAACAATCTTCTTTTCATCTTTAATGGGGGACTCTCAACACTACGAGAAAATATCGATGTAGGATGGATGTAGTATTTCGTTGAACGTAGATCATTATTTTCAAATATAGTTCTGTTTTCACACTTTTCTGAACGAATGTTTCGCATTAACCCATCGAGAAGTACAATATTTTTTCATCTTTATTCATTTATTTATTTATCTATTTATTTCATTGACAATCACAAATCATAATTATAATATATAATATGATTGGGAGAAGACAACAGGCATAGCCCAAAACTATCTTTTCCCAAATTTTTACAAATAAGAGTTTCAAAAAAGAATGAGTTCAAGATTCCACTTTTCACTTCAAAGTCCAATTTCCACTTCGTAACTTTAATGAGGATTTCAACTCAAGGAAATATAGAAATAGTATTAGGCCAAGTTTTTCATTTAAAAGTGAGTAGTAGTATAATACTGTAGTTCGAAATGGTCGAACATATTATAAAAAAAAGGGAACGGGAAAGGGATCTACCTTTTTAGTAGATATTTGTAAATTAGAGTAACCCTGTGTCGATACACCTGTTGATTAGGTTTTTTCATTACCAATTGTAATAGTAGAATAGTAGTAAAATCACTTCACTTATATGGGCTACTCTATTCAAATTAATAAAAACAATATAAAATTTGTAGTATCCTTTTTATTTCAAATATTTTTAAACATTTTAACAATTCAACGACTAGTTGCGACTTACTTTGGCAATTTTTAAGTTGAAATGGCCAAAGTAGGTCGAAACTAATCATTGAATTGTTTAAAAGTTTTAAAATGTGTTAAATAAAAATGTACTACAAGTTTTATATTGTTTTTACTAATTAGAATAGTAGTACAAGTTTTATAATTTTTTTGCAATTGTGAAGGAAGAGTTTTGTTTGGATTCGTATTTGGAAATTGATCAATCTAATAAATTCAAAATTGTAGTAGATACGTTTTTTGGACTCAAAATTGTGTACGAATTACCATTTAAGTTACGTAAGTAGCATAACCTTTAGACTGTGTATTCCAAATTAAGGTTTGAAGCAGTTTTGGGCAAATGCCTGTTGTTTTTACCTGAATTGTATTTGCATAATTATGAATAAATAAATAAATAAATAATTACTGTTTTTATTAATTAGAATAGTAGTATATTCCACAACCACTACTTCAGAAGTCAGTCTTTTCAGAGTTTGAATTTTAAGAATTCTTATCATATATATGATATGATTTGAATTTCAGTGTTAGATTTACTTTACACTTTTGTATGCATTCGATTTTATTTCAAAATTTGTATTGTACAATGAAAAAACTATTCTCGTTCAATCAAAAACGGAAAAACTAAATATAAAAATTAGAAGCAACCTGTAATTCATGAGATTCTCTTGTAACAGAATAAATTAGAGAGATATCAAGTTGAAAAATGAACTGAAAATTAATTTGCTCAACGTTTTGCTGTGTCTGAAAAGAAAATCACAAATTACAAAATCCTCCCTCTTTTCACTGTCAGGAATGAACGCTGCAAGTAATAAACCTGGGTCATTATAATATTTTCTGTTTATCCCTTATTCTCGTGGGATTAATGAATAGGGATTGTGCAAATCTCCACCAGCGAAATTTGTTACCGGCAAACAACAAAAGAACCCAAGTTGAATTTTTAAATCGTGTAAATCTACAGAGATTTTCAAAATGAGTTCAATCCTACAGTTGAACAAAAACTTTCTGTCTTATTACAATTATTTTGAGCTGGCCGAATAAATTTTCCTGGTAGCGGGGGAGATTCTGTTCAAGCTGTCAGTATTTCTTGAATTAGGAGCATTTCTGTTATGTATTAGGATTGTTGACAGTTTAACATAATCTCACTATAGGGAAATTTTTTATACTTTCAGCATTGATTGAATGGGTGGCATTTATTTTGTTTATGAGGAATTCTGACAGTTTCTAGTGAATCTCACTATTGGGAAATTCCCCTTGTGCTTTCAGTATTGTTCAAATGGGAGTCATTGATGTAGTTTATGAAGAATTGTGACAGTTAGAAGTGAAACTCGCTATAGGGTGAAACAAAGGTGTGCTTGTACTGAGCAATAAGCGGATAGGAGGAAGATTTGCAGAGATTTTAACGGATTTGTGAGTAGTAGAAGACTGAGAAGGGTGAGGGAAAGAATTAGAAGATTGAAGAAGAGTGAAGAGGTTAAAGTTGAAGCATCAGGTTAGTTGATAATTGGGAAAATTTCTTGAAAAAAGAAAATTCGAGATGAAGTAGAAAATCAGAGGAGTGTGAGTAGAACAAGGGGAAAAATTAAAATGGGGGAAAAATTAATTCGATGATCAGTATTTAAATTTGGTATTGTGATATGAAGAAAGTGGTGAAAAAGAAAATTAAGTTAAACTGTTTTCATGCGAAAATAGCTGTAAAATTTTAAATAGGGGCGTGGATAAAAAGTTGCATTGGGGGTTTTCAGTGTTATAAAGTGAATTCTAAGACGATGAAAAAGAGGTCTTCAGTTTTTTAGAAGCAGTAGAGATATTACTAGAAGAAAAGGAAAGTAGAAGTAGAGAATATGCAGAAAAATAAAATCATTTGAACAAAGAGAGGGGTGAACAAGAGAAAGTAGGCAAACAAGTTAATAAATGAATGAATAAAATAATAAATGTTTATTTCCCAAAAAACCTGAAACTACTACATCAATTACAGAAAATATTAGATAAATTACAATTATATACAATTGTATGTTATACATACAATAGTAATATAATAGTTACGTTACAATACAAATTATATAATTTGTCCTCTACATGTGTAGTGTTTTCTACTTCCAAAAATCAGATAAATTTTAGAAGTGGATGGCTGGAAAGAAGAGGAAAAAAAACATTAATTAGGAAAATGATAAAGAGTGACAGATAGAAGAGGAGCGAAGAATATCAAATTGTTTACAAAGAAGAAGCACTAAAAGGTAATGAGTGATAATGAAGATGAGGAGGATCATAGACAATATAGAAAATGAACACAAAAAAAAATGAAGAAAGGATGGGATAAAGATGGCTGATGAAGGATGGGATGAAGAAAAATGTGGAAAAAGAATAAACTCAAAGTAGAGAAGGAATGAAAATTAGTTTAGGGGAGACCAACATCAGGAAACAAAATGTTTGAGAAGAAGGGCACAAAGAAAATGAAGACAGCAATAATAAAAATGAGATGGTAATGAGAAAAGGAATAGAATGGCTCTTTTGTGTTGATCTTATTCACTTACTTAGGTTAGATCTGCATTTTTTCAACGATTTCCCGGTGGAATTTTCCCGCAGGGGAAAACGCGGGAAAAAGGAAGCGTGTAACGCGGTTTTAATTACCCTCGCCAAGAATTGGGTTCATTCAACTTTTCTTTTTGTCTCCCGGTTTTCCTCTCCTACACTCATCCTCTCTCTCTGTCTCTATCGTTCTTCTATTCTCTTTTTCTTCAGACATTCTAGCTCCAGTATCCTGGTTCTTTTAAATGTAACCACATAGTGCAACAGAAGGGGACTGTGATGGAGCTCTAAATTCTTGCAGGGAAAACTCTTATAATACGGTAGACATTCTCTGCATTCCACGTTGAGAAACTTGTGTGACGTTCTATAGAAGCTTGTTTTTGGTTAGTTGATAAAACAGAAGAATTTAGTGGCTTTCGTTTTCATAGAACCGATTATCAAGCATTTAGAAGTTTCATTTTTTCGGAACAACTTTTCATGCATTATAATAATTTCAGAGGATGATTTTCCCTATATTGAGGTCCACGTTATAATGACAGTGGAGAAAGAAAACGTCGCCGATCATCTGTCTTGTGAATGTCTCCTATAGATGCTAGCTGATACAGGTTTATTGATGTAATTTTATTAACGTGTTATTCTCGTTCAAAATAATCAATCATATTTTATTAAGCAAGAAATTATATTTTTCAATAATATTCCATAATGAATCGTCATAATTAAGATGAAATATTTTGTTAATCAACTATTAATCCTACATTGTTAAAAGACGATCTGACAACAGAGCAAAGCGAGAAAGAGATAGCGCTATCCGCTTTGTTGAATGATAGACAAGGATAGCAATACCATTGCTAATTAAACACTGCTATTATAATATGAACCTCACTATAGAAGTCGATTTCAGGTTGCTTCTGTGAATTATTGGTTCTACTGATTCTCTTTCTCTTGGAATTTTCTGTTCTTCTGTGTATTTGGCTCTTCCAGTTTTGTAATTTATTTTGAATAATAATAATAATAATAATAACCAGTTAAAAATATTCAGAGAATTTATTGTATTCAATTTTATACTCGATTATCTCACAATTTCAATAATTACTGTGTTATTTCGCATTATTTCTAATTTTTCTCTTTGTTTTATAGGTGAGTCAAGCTGAAAATGCTGACTATCCCCCTTCAAGGCGTAAAAGGTATGTTCTAGCCTGTGGCTTCCAAAATTTGATTAAAACACGTTTTAACTATACAACATTTATGTGAATATTGTACATTTTTTGAAATATTTGGAGATAATACTACATACCCCTAGCTACCCTTGTACCATCTATCGTATGTTTGTCAAATAGGACATCGAAATATTGGTTCATTGTTCATGGAAACAAAAATTTGTTTTTTTTCTCACACCTTTTTTCCATTTTTTTGTTAGGGTATTACTCCGAATATCTTTCTTCCAATTCTCTGTAACATTTTCTGTATTATTTTTTGTATATTCAGCCTAACGCTATATAAATTAACCGAAGTAAATAGTGACAAGTACTAACAATTATTAACACAACCACTGACAATTCTGTATAATTTTTCTCAAATATCTGGAAAATTCTGGAACTTGAAATTCAATTTTCGACTTGCCAATTTGGAAATTTCAATATATTTTATTAATTTTATCCATTATTAGTAATGTCCTACAGGACGGATTTCAGTAGGCTATGTTTCGAATCATGTGGTTCAGAATCTTTTTTTCACTCAGAATCCTGATTTGTTTTTTTTTAATAATTATTGCCTTAAACATTTACAGTATTCTCATAATTTCACAGGATCAATTATTCTTTGAATCATAATACTGCTGTTGGATTCCGTGGCATAATTTTTCTCCCAAACCAAATATAGCCTAGTAATTATTAAAATATCAGTGCCGGTTGCACAAAAGTTGATTAAATTTTAACCATGATTAATTCCACGAGAACCAATCAGAGATGTCTTATCAGATAGGTCTTCTCTGATTGGTTCTTGTGAAATTAATCACGGTTAAAATTTAACCGGCTTTAGTGCAACCGGTCCTTAGTCATTAAAACTTTCTTTATTAGTTTTTGAACCCTTGTGATGGTTGTAAGTTTTCTCACACAATAGTCCACAAAAGGATGACATTTTTACGTAATTTTGAAAATTCTCATTGAATTCCACTAGATATTATTCAAAATTCATAAAAATTTGTTCCTATCTACTTTTTCAAAAGTCATTTTCAATAGTTTTGAAGAGATATTGTTAGTTCACGATATTCAATTTCGTGCATTTGAATATTCGATATTCAAACTCAATTAAAACATTTCCGTTTTTCACGTTCACCAGTCATTCAAAATGAAGTCTTGAATTCAATAAAAATTTATTCTTGGAGGAATTCCATTTTTTTGATGGGAGATAATTACATTTTTTTTTAATCCCTTCATGATTATCAATATTGTTTTCACGTATTACCATTATTATTTTGATTGTAAACTGAAACTCAATTTAAAAATTTACGTTTTTCACGTTCACCAGTCATTCAAAATTTCATTTTCACCTCAATTTTTCATGGTTTGGTGTCGTTGAATGTAAAATTTTTGTACAAAATTTATAGGCAGGCATCACATGTCGTTTTCCTTCCATTCATGAATGTGCAGCATATGATTTGGATTATTTTTAATTGCAACAATGATGAAAATCAGATTGTTGTGAGAGAATGATATTTGTAAATATTATTAGCTTTTAATGTGTCCTGAATGCTGAAATGGTTCTCTTCTTAATTCCCCGCAATAGTGATGGCTAAAGTTTGCTCTGGCAATAGGACATTCAATATGGTCATGAAAATTGAATACTGTTCATGTGTCTCTATTGTTGATAAATTAATAAAATAAATCAGGAAGTGAAAGTGCAAATTTTTAGTGAGAAAAATGAAGAACTCAAGACATAACCTATAAACTTGAGTGTTGATAGGAAATGACATTGGGTAATACGGCAAGGCAGAAAATCCGAAAGGATCTCTCTGCCGATGAAAGCCATAAGACTAAATAAAAATAAAATTAATAAAATAATTTATTCTTTATTCTTCATTGATTCATACAATAAGTACATTATCTAAATGATAGAGAGAGAAAAAATAAGTTAAACCTGTGCTAATTCCTCTCCCAAATCTAGATAAGTTTACACAGAGTCCGAAATAGGTTCAGTCTTTTAGTTAGTTGTTCAATTCGGAAACCAATCTTTTGAAAATTTTGCTACTTATATAATTTGTGATTAGAGCAGTTTTAGGCTAAGCCGGTTGCCCTTGCCCAGTCATTACCATCTGATTTGTAATTGTTTCGATAAATGAAATCAATGAATTAATAAAATGCGGATCAGTAAGTCTCAGTAACTCCATTGATAATAAATCCTACTTCTAATTGTACTGTAAAGAGGTGATATTATATCGAGTGTGATAAAAACTTCAACCTTAATTTTTTTCAATCAAAAGATGTATCAAATCGATATAGACAATGGCACCACAATATTTTTTCTAGGTTCATTTGAATTCCATAGGAGTCATGTATTTTTCACGTTGAGAGAAATACGTCTAGCTTCTAGCAATACCGTATTTATTTATTAGGTTAGCAAAAACAATACATCACTTGGAAAAGAAATTGTCCAAAATATTTTCGTATTTTTATGTAATTTAGACTACTGAATTGAAATACATAATTGATTGGTTAAATTATGGTATTGGTTAATACAAACTATCATCTGGTTAATAAAAAATAGATAATCAATTGATAAATTATACATTTTTTGAATACATCATGAATTTGACAGATTGCATTTACACACGAGATTGAATCAGAATTTGTAATTTTACCAGATTTGGAATTGAATAAATTTTGATTCTCAACTTCATACAATTTTGTGTTTGAAATATCCAACAAATCAGAATACCAATTCTATCCATATTGTAGTATTAATGTACACAAAGTTACAATAGATGATTGAGTTTTTTGCTTTGTCCAGAATCATTTCAATAGTATCTGGAGTTCATCGTCCTTTTTGCGCACTCAAATATATAAATCTTCCATTCTATTTTGTTTTTAACATTTTTTTTTATCAAAACAAGGGGCAAATTTCTCTTCAAATTGTCAATTGGCATTGTTAAGTATTTGTTTATTTACTCACTCAATACAAGAAAATACATTCCTATTTATAATCTCTCCAAATTCCTTGAAGTTCTCTAACCAGTTGAGAAGAAAAATTTTTTTCTATTCTCGGTATGCCTATTGCCAGAACAAATAGTAATGTATAGTATCAAAACTATTCAGATAAAATTCAGGCTGATGGAAATCATAAAATCATACCACTTAACAAATTTCATCCTAACTCATCAATTAATGTTTTTGGTTATAGACAAACCCGCCTATTCACTCTTTCCTGTCAAAATCTGTACAATATTTTCATATGTTGTGTTCGTGAATCTTATTTTGTATACTACTCGCTAGAACATGCTACAAATTACCTAATTCCAAGTGTAATAATATTTTGTAATTAATTATTTTCTAGCTGGTATTATTAGTTGTTTAGTTCATTGAATTTAATTAATCTCATCTTCCTTAAGCTGTTTCCTAATGCTATTTACACTTACTTTTACCTGCCTATATGTTTATACTATTTATTTGTCTATTGATATATAAAGCAACAAATATTTACTAATGGTTTTTGTTAGTGTTTGTATAAGTGTTATTATTACATCAGTGCTGTTTATAGATGAGTTTTGTATGTATATTTAAACATGTTCCTAGATGTAGACGAAGCTGCGTTTGTCTAAGTACCATTCCTAGTCAAAAGAGATGTTTTGATGCATGTGAATATTGTTGGAAATGTTCCGATACCAATCTAGGTTTGGTGATTTGAGATCAATCTAGTGCCTGTGTTTGTATATAGAAAGTATCAAATGTTTAGGATATTTATTTACATTAGCTTATTTTCATTGTTTCCCCAATGCTGAATTGCTATGAATGTGGCTTGTAGTTCACCATTATTTCCACAGTCATGGGATCTTTATAGAAGATTTTGACGTTTCCTGTTTTTATAATCAATTCTCTGAAATAATGAATCTGCTTAAATCTATTGGAATGTTGGAATTTCTGATTTTTCAAAAACTATGAAGGCTAGTCATCTAGCAAAGTCATTATCAGTATAACCTGTAGTCTAAACCTCTTGTTTTAACCCCAGTCTAGTCCAGTCTAGTCTTAATCCTAGTCTAGTCTATGCTAGTCTTAACCTCTTGGTTATAGATAATTTTCCATCACCATCTTTGTTTGAGTAGGCTCTTCAATGATTATTGATTTCTGGTTTACCAAATACATTCCTGTTACTGTGTATGTGTAGTGACAATTTCAAGTTTCATTCAATATAATGTTGAAATACAAGAATGTAGAATATTGTCATTTTGTTCTAAAAGAAACCTTTTTACGACTATAATATACTTTTCACTCCCAATTATTGTAATTTCACTTTCTTGGTTTGTTCTGTATAGACATTGACTACCTTGGCTCCTGACATTACCTACCTTGGCTTCTTTATCTTTAAAAAGGTTAACAATGATTTGTGTTTCAAGAGAATGTGTCTTTCATTGTGGCATAATATTTGAAAGAAAGTCAATACATGTATATTTGTTTCAAAGTCCACTTTCTCTTTACGAAGACCACCTCTTAGTCTACCTCAATCTCGTTGGCCATTGAATCCTGAAAATGACACCCCAATGTACCATAAACCGAACATATTGCTGCAACATATACACTTGAGTGTGTATTGATTGGTCCATTACATTTATTGCTATTTACATTGCTGGTCCATTACATTCCTATTGTGTTGAGGGAGCGTTTCATTTCGTTTGGTATTTGGGGGTTAATGTAATTCTGAAATTACAACATCTCAGACTTTTCAATACAAAATCAAGATTATAATCTACATACAATTCGGCAACCGTAGGAGCATGATACTTAAATAGTTGAATAGATTCTGTCAGTTATTATTTAGAAAGTAATTTATAATCAGAGAAAACAATGTTGGTTGAGGATGTCTTATCATTCCAGGTCTTAGGGGTTGCTCAAATCAACGATTGTTCTACGTATTCTTATGAAAAAATAATTGGTTATTTGACTCGAATTTCCTAATTTGTATATTTATCTAAGAAGATGGCGGTAAAAATGCAATACGTTTGCATAGTACTATTTCTTGTACATGACATTCACTTGAAATAGAAAAGGGTAGTTAAATTCCCCAATAACATACCTCTCCTTGCACTTTTATATCTATTCAATTTCCATAAAATCTTTCTCTCTCTCCCCCTCTCTTTTCTTTCTATTTCCATCTCTATTTCTCTCTTATCAAATATTTCCTTCAAACCTTTTTTCCTTCTTCTATTCCTTGAACTCCTCAAGATTCTGTCCTGCTCTCTTGCATTCTTGATCCCTTTTCTTTTCTTTCACTATTTCTTGAATTCTCCATGACTTTCGTTCTCTTATATCCCTCCCTCCTCGTCCCCTCACCAGCTTCCCTCCACCTCTATCCCTTCGTTCCGCCATGTCATTTTCTCATCCATGTCTTTTTATCTTCTCATTACAAATTCCACCTTATCAGAAAGAAACCCTCTTTGCTTTGTTTGTGTAGGAAATTTTCTGCCTCGCGATTCGAGAATATAAAGATGGCACATGTTATATCTTGTGACAAAGGTACGCGGGATGCTGGGAAAGGGTTACTGTTTAAATCCGTCTCTCTCATTTGTCGCCTCTTCCCTCCTGCTTCTTCCAATTTGAGAAGCCACCTACCAAAAATGTAATCAAGCCCCGCGAAATGCAGGAGGCGTGCTCTGGCATATGCGAAGATAGTCGCGTCGCAATTACCAGAAAGAAGATTGTGTTGCCGCTGAAGAAAAAGCAGATGAGAAGAAGAAGAAATGATAATGGAGACAGGTGGAGAAGATGTAACATGAAGGTGATATGAAGGAAATTTAAAGAAAAATGTGAGGTAATACTAAGAATAAAAATGTGGTAGATGATTATGAAGAAGAAGAAGAAGAAGAAGAAGAGATACGAAGAAAAAGTAGAGAAAAATGAGAGATGATACTAAGAAGAAACATGTGGTAGTTGAAGAAGAAGAAGAATAAGAGGGGGGAAGGAAGACGATAAATGAGAAGATGAAGAAGAAGAGGAGAAAGAAGAAAAGAGGAGGAGGAAGGGTGAAGATGTGAAATGAAGGTTATACAAAGGAAAAATATAAATAAATGAGAAATGATATTATGAAGAAAAATGTGGTAGTTGCAGAAAAAGAAGAACAAAAGGAGGAGGAAGAGGAGAATGAAGATGTGAGATGAAGGTTATACAGAGTTAAAAGTAGAAAAAAATTGGAGATTATACTAAGAAGAAAAATGTGGAAGAAGAAGATGAGGAAGGTTGAAGATGTGAGATGAAGGTGATACGAAGGAAAAGAAGAAAAGAAAATTGTAGATGATACTAAGAAGAAGAATGTGGTAAATGAAGAAGAACAACAGAAGTGAAAGAAGAAGAAGAGGAGGAGGTGTAAGGATGAAGATATGAGATGAATGTTATACGAAGGAATTAGAAAATAATAGAGATGATACTACGAGGAAAAATGTGGCAGAAGAAGAAGAACAAGTAGAAGAAGATAAAGAAGAACAAGAAGAAGTGGAAGGATGGTTTGGAAGATAATATTATGAAAGAAAAAAGAAATAGAAGAGAGATGACGCCAAGGAGAGGAAAAATGTAGTAGAAGGAGTGAAGGAAGAGGAAGACGAAAAATAGGAGGATGATAATCATATTGATGAAAAAGTGAGATTTCTCAACAATGATAAAACTACAGTTGAGTTCTCTACGAACGTGTGGAAGAGTGCAAAGTATTGAAAATTATAAGGGTATGGTAAGAAAATAAAAATTAACAAAAATTTGGAGTGAAGGAATGCGTATGGAGATTTACCTGGGAATACTTTAAAAAAGTCCAAGATGATAAAATTAATATACTCGTTATTAAATAAACAATATCATAGATAACATAAATATATCTTGTGAAGGGTACTTGATGTTAATTTCATTCAACATCTCTAAACATTTTGTAGCCATTATGTAGAAAAAGTGATTAAATACAATAGTATACCATACCACGGAATAATGAACAAAGAGTATAATATTCAACAAGTTGAATACAGAGTATTTCCTTATTCCGTAACCATACCAATACTTTTGAGTAGAAAATTTCAATTTTGAAATCTGAAATTAAAAATTAATAAGCTCCTATTACCACTACATACTTAACTCCTTCCCTCTTCAATTTCAAAAGTACCTCTTACCCATTTCATTCAGTTTTCCAAGCGTTTTCCTCACTTATTCTCGTTTTGCAACGTCTAATTTCCCTCTGAAAGTTTTCCATATCCATTTTCCAGTTGAATGCCTTTTCTCTCGACTCTCGGCGGGAAAATCATATTCCAAGCGCTCTTTCTCACTCGCACATCCCCTATATTTCTCTCTCTCTCAGACGCGTACACACCAACTGGCGCGGGAAATTTGATAAGGAAAATTGAATATCCGACCGTCCCAATATTTGCCCCAGTCATGAATAGTCAGTCGTTGTAACAAGTAAACACTGTTGATGATTATTACACGGCGCAATGCCTACTGGGTAGCTCACAGTCCAACATAACCTCACTTTTTCCAATTCGCCCCAAAACTCTCTCTCTCTCTCTTACCCTCTTTCTCCTCCACCCTTTTCCACCTCTCTATTTCCCGTTTCTCGATCCCTTACGAAAACACTCTCTCACTTATTTATTCTATCTTTTCTCTGTTCTTTCAAAATTGTTGATCTTTATAATGACTTCCAAGTAAGGTTTTGTTTTCTTTCAATGTTGTGGAATGCTCGTATGTTATTAATGGAGGTCATTCCCTTGATTCTCCATGATTGTTCTTCTCCATCTTATTCGCTGTGTCGTTTCTTTCTTATTCTTCCTCACGTTACTCTGCATTTTCTCTCTCTTCTTCGTTATTCTCCCTTTTCCACCTTTCATTAATTTCCACTCCCTTCCTGGCTTCAAATCACGATGACAATTTCAATTTGAAAAACAAATACTTTTTGATAATGTCAGTGCTTCTCTCTGTCATGATGGTTGGGAAATTCAAGGAAAGTTATAACGATGTTTATTTGAAGTACAGAACTTTATTGGAATTTCAAAGTTTCTCTCCATTACTCCATGAAATTTAACAACTTCACATTTCTTTAGTCTTGATTGGAAGATATCGAGTCATTTATTTATTCGACATCGTAATATTTGGATTTCCTAACTACACCTCGGATTTAATTTGTGTTATTCTCTATGCCAATGTCTCTTGATTTCCAGTAATTTTTCAATCTTGCTGTAAATTTAATTCATTCTATACTTTAAGATCCTACAGTAGTCCTTTATCAACAGCATAGACAAATTCTCTGATGGTAAAGAATTTCAGCTCTCAGTAAACATCTTTCTTTGAAGTCATATAGAAATTATTGACAAGCTATATAGATTATTATAATGAAATCTTATGATCTGGAAGAACTTGTTTCAAATAATGACAACTCCTTCTAGTTTCATTAATAAAATTCAAATATAACTTAGCAACATCATGAAAATTTTTAATATTGCATAGCCGAATTTCTGGCAAAGCAATAGGGTAGCTACAATTATTTGAAATCTCCGATAGAAATACTTTGACAACGACAACTACTGTATTTATAGTTGAGACAGTTTCATAATAAATAGCATACATGAAATATTCCATAATTTCTCTGAAAATAGAAGTAGTAGCTATTTGCGAAAGATTCCCAGTTTCCAAAGTAATTCCAACTTGGTATTAGCAGAGACAAGAAATATAGCTCCTTATGCTCCTTTATCTATGGTATTAGTCAATAATAGTTGAAATAATTTCTAGAATGATCTGCAAAGTTGAACTGCTACAGTAATCGGTTCATCAATGAATAGAGAATCATCTCTCCTACTCTCCTTTGAAGTTTCTCTTTTCCTCTATCCTCGTCTCTCCTTCTGCTCTCTTTATTCTTCAGTTTCTTCTCCCTGATCTTCTTCTTGTTGTTCTCCTGGTTCTTCTCCCTGCTCTTGTTCTCCTTGTTGTTTTGCTTCTTCTTCTTCTTCTTCTTCTTCTTCTTCTTCTTCTTCTTCTTCTTCTTCTTCTTCTTCTTCTTCTTCTTCTTCTTCCACTTCTTCTTCTCAATGTTCTTCTTGTTCTTCTTTTTCCTCACCACCACTTCTTCTCCTCACCCTCCTCTTCCTCCTTCTCAACTCTGTCCCCATCTCTCTTTCTGTGTTCTCTGTCTGAATATATTGAAATAATTGTAACACGAAACTATTTATTGCAAAGCGAACATTACATCGGAGTCTGGCACACATTCTTTCACTCGCTACCGATCATATTTCCCAAAGACATTCCTCTCCCGATATTATTATATTTATGTAATCTTTATGTAGTATTTTTTAATGATAGCTACAGTCATTACAGTAATGATTGAGGAATCTCGAAAGCATCACCGTATTAAAATCAAATGCTAGACTGCACTCCTATACGGACAGTGAATAGCTTGGGCGTTTTACCGTAATTAATATTGTAGAAATTGTTCGGTCATTAATGAGAGTCGTGAATTTTTTAGAGTATGAACGAGTTTTCCTTCTAATTGGAGGCTAGTGAGTCTAATTAGACTTAACTTTCTCCAGGTTCAGATTGAGCTTCCAATTAAGTTGTACTTTATGCACGAATTCATCTAAGATTTTTGCTTTTGAAGACTTCTATCTCATATCATAAATCAAGAACTTAGTTAAGTATTTGATTTTATTCCGGTTTTATATTCTGCTATAATTCATCATGAAATAAACCACTCAACAGAACGTATTTACAAACTGAAATATTCAGTTGAAAATACTGTAGATAGTTGAAAATATTGTAAAAATTTTAGAATTTAAAGTGAAACAGATGCAAAAAAACGGCTAACCAGAGAAATATATTTTTTGGAGACTTTGAAAGAGATTTCATGGAGGATGTTTGAGCTCCATGGTGATTTAAGAGATTTTTATGGAGGATTTCTTGGGTAAGATTTTTTAGATAAAAGTTTGCTATTCAATGGATAGTAAAACTGTTATAATGGAAATTATAGTCTTGGGGAAGATCACTGAATAAATGAAATAAGAACGAAAGAAATTGAATAAAATAAAATTTATTGGATTATTCATCTTTCATTTTTCACCTTACATTTTATCAGATGTAAGAACGTAAGTTCAAAATGGGTTATTATTATTAGCGTATGGCACATATATATATTATAGACGCACACAAACATATAGGTAGGTAGTCAAAGAAAAATCTGGTCATGAGACCGTTGTCAGGTTAATAAAATATTGTAAATATATTAAATTTTGATGTCCAGGTTGTCAAGGTAGTGTAGTCATTGTGGAGAAGCCGAAATAAAATCATTTAAATCGCCTTAGTATCCATTATCAAAATGGATAATGGTGATGAAGAAAAGATAAATTGAAAATGAATAATGGTGATAAAGAGAGGATCATAGTGATAATAACAATAATAATAAAACTGTGTAGAATTTGACAACATATTGTGTTTTTATTTCATTATGATAAATAGTAAAGTACTATCCAAAACCCAATTCAAAGCATTTAATCCTTAATTTTTCATCATTTTATTAGATGTAAGAACTTAATAAAAAATAGATCTTGTTGATATAGAAATGCACAGGAGTGATAAATAATACAGTATACCTAAAACCAGAGTGAAGATACCTAGATTATTTGTCTGTGATGAACCCAATATAAAGCAATTCCCTCAAGAGTCTCTCATTGACATTCGATCATCAAATTCTCGTGATTCAACCCCTCAATAGTGAAATTCACTCCAAACTGTCAACATTTCAAATAAAATCAGTCATTTGCAATTCGAAATTTACTACTCGGTTTTACAAAATTTCAATCCTGATAATCTAACTGCCAACATCATCAATCTGTAACTAGGTTGACAATAATTGAAATCAGAACTTGATTTTAATCAACATCCACTCAAGATCGCGCCAGCCAAGAACACAATACGGTTGTGTTCACGTCACAATTGTCATTCATTATTTCGTTGCTTTTGTGTGTAGAGTTCTCACTCAGCAGGGGGCTCTGATAAATTGCTCTCGTAATTCAACTTGTTATTGTTATTCTTGTATCTTGATATTGCAACTGAACAGTAGGTGTTTTGACCTATTTTATTGATTCTTTATCACTCCCTCTCTCTCTTTCTCTCTGTCTGTTTCTCCCTCTCTCTTTATTTCTCTATCACTGTCATCCTCTCTTCCTTGTGTTCCCTCTTTTTTTCTATCTCTCTCCCTTTCTCCATCTGTAACTATCTTATCATATTTTCCCCTGACTTCATTTTCACCTTCTATCACATCCTATCAATCCTTATTCTCCCACTCTTTTCTCCCACTTTCCTTCTTTTTCCTTTCTTTCTCTCCGTCTCTCTTCCTATGTCTCCCAATCTAATCAGTCCTCATAGTTTCAACAATTGCGTTCTCCTTTTGAAAAATGACAGTGTGGTCTCATTTTCAAATTAGATTTTGATATCAGCTTGTCACTTTGAGTAATACGGTAGTTTCTTCGTGGTGAGTCTGCGTCAATAATATTGTTGTTTTCAATTTCTTTGGTTTCATTAATCAAATTTCAAGCTACCACCCTAATATCACACGCCTTTGCTGGATCCAAAATTAGCCACCATATATCTTCCATCTTCTTATCAGAAATAATTCTGTTCCAATGATGGAAATAAATTAGAAATTGTATTTGTTCAAATGCTATTTGATGAATAATAATTATTATTTTAATCCTAATTAAATGCTGTAAATTACCCCAATGACTGAACTTTGAATAAATAGTAGCTTTCATCAAATTTCCATCTAGCTCTTAACCCTGTTGTCAATATTTGCAGTAGCAGAAGTCTTCGGGGTGAATTACAGTATTTACGAGTAATTTGGATTTTCGTTTAAAAATTATCATTCTGTTCTAATGCTTAGTATTCTTGAATACTGTATTCGAATACAGTATTCAACGCTGTATTTCCGATGCTTTCAATTTTGATTCAACACCACCTATTATTATTGTTTTACATTTGAAAACATACTGTTTCCAAGTCAAGAAAACCCAATTCATACATTTTTCAGGCATACTTTTTTAGTTTATTTAGTCCTTTATAACAGGCTTTCAATTTTTCACCATAAAATTTCTGATTCTCTTTGGAAGTCTCTCAGTCGTTCTCCATGTCTCTCCATCTCGTCTCTCATTCCATATTCTCCTCTTCCTCATTTTCAATCCTGTACGCCATGTCCCACTTCTGCCCACTGCATCATGTAATAATCCCCTTTGAACCGTAGGCTACTCTCTATATTAAATTGAAAATGCTAGCAAACGAAAAAAATGTTCCCTTCGTTAAAAATGCTTTTTGAAATGAAAAAACCGTCCAGACCTCTTTGATGCGTGTAAATTGGCTGCAGTTAGTTGCAGATTCGAAATGTCAGCATTGGATGAATGGGACACAGTGATGTCATACATGAGAAATGCTACAGTTGGACTGCTGCATTTGTACTGAATATTTGATAGTTGGTTGGACCAAGCTGTAGCGAGATTCTCTTTAAACTGTCAGAATTCCTCATAAATAACATCTAAGCTTCTCATTCAAGCAATGTTGCCAAGTTGAAGTGAAACACACTGCTGCAGTCCAGCTAATTTCAAATTTAGTTATCAAAATAGCCGTTGTAATGCATATCCCAATTTTATTGAAATAATGCAATACTTCTATCTAATGGAAGGCTTTTAGTCAAGGGTTGGAAGTAGAAACCGTTCATGAATATTACTGTATGTAGATTTTAATTTGGTGCAATGTTCAGTCAATTTCTTTTTCCGATAGATAGGTAGTGCAGTATTTTTTCATAAGCCTTGTTTCATAACCCGTTGGGGTGAAACAACTCACCTATTTGGTGGTGAGTTTGGTCGAACAAATAATATTTTTATTGAAAGCTTTGTTAGTACAGTATATTCTCCAGTGAAGTTTATAAAGCTTGGAAGCCTGGGAGCTCCGTTGACAGAATTAATATTCGAATTGTATGATTTCCAATGTAATTGGAATTGTGTGAATATACTTGCGTATCTATATTTTGTATATAGTATCATAGAGAAACAATAGCGTAAGTAGATATCCCATGGTATAGGGAATTTATGTCGCAACTTTTACTGTTATCTCAAGCCGATTACTGTCGATTATTGTCAGTTTTTACTGTTTTGTTGGGGTGAGAGTGTATGAATGGTACAATTTGAGAGACTACCAGCGTCACACAGCTGCATGGGAAAGAACTACGTGAACTATCGGCTTGGGATAACAGTAAAAGTTGCGACATGAACGCACTATACCATGGGATATCTACTTACGCTATTGTTTCTCTATGACAGTATCAACCTCTTCAGACTCTTTGCAAATAAAGTTCAAATATGAAATGGAATAATACAGAAGTTATAAATTTTCCATGTTTTGCGACTCTCCTTTGGATGTTTATTCATTTCTGACCATTTAGCTATAGTCTGTTAACAAATGTTATTAGATCTCCAAAATAAATTCCACAAATGTCTGTGAGTTTCAATCAGCTAATCAATTATAGCCAAAAATTTTAATATCATTGACCGAGCGAAGTGAGGTCTAAGATTCAAGTCGACGGTTTGACATTTCTCTTAATGTTTAAATGTTCGAATGTTCAAATGTTTGTATGTTTATACGTTGCGCATTTACGGCGGAACGCGGTAATATATTTTCATGAAATTAGACAGGTATGTTCCTTTTTTAAACGCGCGTCGATGTATATACAAGGTTTTTGGAAATTTTGCATTCCAAGGATGATATAAAAAGAAAAAGGAGCCTCATTCATATGCCAATATTAGAGTAAAAATCAGACTATAGAATTATTCATCATAAATCAGCTGACAAGTGATTACACAGATGTGTGGAGAAGCCAGTCTATTGCTGTATTTCCATAAGGTCTACAGCTTCACTACAGTTTCAATCAGGTACTTGTGGATGAGAATACTGCGTGAGGTCTACTGTTCACAGAACTACTAGTACAGTTAAGCTACCAAAACACTAATGTAGTACTGTATGGTAACTAGCACGGCTATCAATAGTGAGATCCGTTGTAATAATTGCTTTTCTCAAAATACGAATTGATTCCAATTGAATTAAAATCAAGCAGCAGATGATATTCATACTGTTGATAATTAGGTGAGAATAAGGCTGTTGAAAGACAGTTTTCAATTTATAATTATTATCGCTATGACAATAGTAGTCAATGTGGAATGTATTATCGATTTAAATAGTGGACATTTTACTGATAAATAGATGAATATTATTATGGAATATGGTTTTGATGCATTTAGGTTTCGGTTTTGATTCAGTTTGAACGGAGATAATTAGGAATGTAACATAAAATAATGAATAAAAACTTAGTGAATGTAATAAATGAAAACCTAGTTTAGCGTAAAGCTTGAATGGTTCATATGACCCTGTGCATATGAGCCCACATGAGCTTTAGGCTTGTGCGTGGATAATGAGAGATGGATGGACCTAAAGTTTTAGGTGGTTGATACAACACTATACTCGATTCATTTCAAGAGGTATATATTGTTTAAAAATGGATTCTATGGAGAGGAAATGGAAAAGAAGCAATGGTCTAACCGCAAAAGGGCATCAACCCCAAGCTATTTACATGTGAAAACATGTGTTTCAACACGAACGTGTTACAACGACAACAAAATCACCATAAATGTAGATTACCCACGAGATAGCTTGCTATCAACTGACATCAAAGGTGAGAATTGTTCAAAGCTCGACAACACTCTTATCACAGTATCTTCCTTTCAATTTAGTGAACCGAGAATTCCAGACATCAACCTCAACGTTCATCTCTCGCTCGAAATTCCACCTCCAAAATTCATCTCTGCCTCAAAATTTTCACCCCTCCCACAAAATTGCACAACATAACAAAGTTTGAACAGACTCACTTCAGGAATTAAACAGCGCCTCAAAATATCCGCTATTTCACATCTAAGCTAGAATTTCTCAACTATACCTCTGAAAAATTGAACTCCACCTCAAAATTTCACTCGTGGAAACCCCCTCACAGCTGGCTGGCCTGCAGGATTGTTCATTCATGAGCCACCACGTCAGTTTCTGGCATTCTTGTCTCATTCAATTCCGTAAAATTTCCCCAAACAGATCAACAACTTTCCTCTCATTTAGAAATTTAGTAGTTAGCCACACAGCTCTACCAACTTACCCTGTCAAAGCTCACGATGTATTTGTTATTCTGACAGGCCCAATTTCCCTCTCAAACAGTACTTCAAAGAGAGTTCAACTCAGCAATAAATTTAATATTGCAACAATACACATTTTCATTATTTCTGCGGCTATTTTAGCAATGAATATTCATTCATTCATTCACGTATGTAATCTCGAATTTGTTTCACATTTCCATGGTTGTCATGAAGTCATCCAAAACCGTTATCAGTTTCAGTAAGCCTTATTTTACTACAAGCAGTTATTTACTTACTCTCCATGCCCTAATGCTTTCATATGTTTGTCCATCTCAAGTTAGTATGTTGAGAATAGTAATTCCTGAATTCTTATCGTTGTATCTGTATCTGATGAGATTGTGAGAAAGAGTTGATTGATTGCCTTTATTAGTGTGAGAGAGAGAGAGAGAGAGAGAGAGAGAGAGAGAGAGAGAGAGAGAGAGAGAGAGAGAGAGAGAGAGAGAAGAGAGCGAGAGAGAGAGAGAGAGTGAGTGAGTGTTAATGAGTGAAAGAGATTGATTCATTGATTACTTTTTTATGTAGAATACGATATATACTGGCTTATACACTTATATACAATAGCTTACAATACAGCAAAATTATAGATGAATTTACATAATATAGATTAAGAAAATAACTATTGAACTGTATATGATATGAAAAAGCAATTTGTAATATAATAACTATAGATAATAATATTGTTATGCATCTACATAAATTGGCGGAGCTTTGGACATATATCAATGTCCATTCTTCGGAAATAATATTAAAAATATCCTTTCCACTAACTCTCTACCAAAAGTGAGTGAGTGTGAGAGTGGGGAAAGGGCGTAGTCGAGGCTGTGAGAGAGGGCATGAGTGAGGTTATAGGCGTGGGAGTGAGAGAGAATGAGATGAGCAGCATATCCCATGAGCGAGTGAGAGAGGAAAGATTTACATACGGTCGGGTGCATCTTTAACGTCTGCGCCATTATTGAATATTAGTGATAGCAATGCACCGTTTCACAGGTGGCTGACTGGCAGGCAGCTTCATACTATGGCATCGCACATTATTCCATGCCAACGATTTACAGCGGCCAAATTGATCGGACTATTGTAATAACACTCTTGACTATGCCCCAAAAAGAAAAACCAATCAACTCACACGTTTCAAGAGCTTCTGTTTTTTTTTCTCTTTTTGCACAGTAGTGTGGTTGGATTGGGTTCCACTCGAGTGGGTCTTGCCATCAATTTTGCTTTGATTGTTATGCGCCGATGAAATTGAATTTTCGACCGTTATTTGCTTGTTCCTTTCTATTTTTATCTTTCTTCCCTATTTCTCTATACTTTTGTGTACTTTTCTTATCCTCAGGCTTGCTCTGCCAAACGGTCGTCTATTCTACTTTTACGGTTTTTACTATTCCCCTTCCTCACGTTCCCTTCAATATTGCTTATCCTTGTCTATTCTTCATTCTCATTTTGACTTGCACACTTATCATTTTTTTTCTGTTAATTTAATAATAATATTGTTATTAATATTAACCTCGTTAAGGTTAACCACCACCATCACCACCTTAATTCGTTAATATTTTATCAACCTTAACCTCTTATATTATCCTTTCCTTACGACTTCCTAACCATCATTCCATCTGGTTTACATATCTCTTACTCTTTCATTACCCCCTATCGTCAATTTTCTACCCTTCATCTTTTTTTCTATCTAAGTTCTCACTCATCTTTCTATAGCTTTCTTTCTCTATAATTTCACTCTTAGTAAAATGTCTACTCTCTTTTCCACTCTGTATTTTTTTTTTTATTGATTGATTCGAACAGTAAGTACATCATCAAAATGATAGGGAGAGAGAAAAATAATGTAACCTTGTGTTATTCCTCTCCCAAATTTTAGATAAGGTTACACATAGTCCGAAATAGGTTGTCTTGTAATTGTTCCTTTCACAAAATTATCACAATTTTATCAAAGTAGATTTTTAAATTTAGATGCTTTACCATTTCTCTATTTATCAACTCTTTTTTTCCCTATTAGTTTCCGCACTCTTTTTCACTCCATATTTCTTTCTAACTAGCTCTTATGTTCAGTTCCTATCTCCTCTTCTTCCATGTCATTTCTCTCTGTCCATTCTCGCTTCCTCCTCTTTCTCCCATTCCCTCATCCCACCACCCTCATGTCTCTTTCTCTTTCCCACTTCCTACTCCTATACCCCTTTCTCACTCTCTATTTTCTCAATTTTTTTCTCTGTACAACCCTCTCTCTTCCTCTCCATCAGCCCACACCGACTTCCATTCACCACAAATTGGAAATTGGAAAAGTCTGCTCTAGTGATATCCAATCCAACCTTCCAGCACTCCTCATAATGTAACACCAATGTTCACCATTCAAACACCTCTGTCAGTTTGAAGTGAATTATTGGTACTGTTGTCGTCACATGGGAGTTATATTATAGTCATCACATTATTATGTTGTACCTGCGACAAAGGCGTGTTTTATTCGCGAAAACATTGTATTGAAAGCCTCAAACCCGGAATTGGAATTGGGTGTCGAAACACACACCGCACTCGAGTGGCAGATCGTTTAAAATTCGAATGAAATTCCGTCGAATCGTCGACCAACAAAGGTGATTCATCCCGGTTTGGTTTGGTTGAGTGTTTCATTTGAAATTCGGATGGAAAACTTTTGAATCGTTGATTATTTTTCTGTTGTGTTGGAAATTCGGATATAAACTACTGAATCGTTGTTTGGAAGATTATTGCTGGAGCAGAATATAGAAAAGGTGTGATAATAAACAGATATTGAACAGAAATCCAAATTAATTCAGATTAAAAGTTGATATTTAAAATTGGATTTGCTGTTGTTTATTCAATATTGTAATTTCAAACATATACAATGTATAGCTAAGTAAAGTATTGAATTGATTGAGAATGAATTGTCAATACTTTATTGTAGTACAGTACTACTATGTAATACTACAACTCAATACCGTGGTTTAGAAAAAGTTAGTAGTAGAATTGACATTAGGGAAAGTTTGAAAAACAATTCTCAATATCCATCCCTTCTTGCAGGTTGATGTTCAAAGTCTTGGTGATAGAATGATGAGGTGGAGATGGAAGAGAGACAGAGAGAGAGAGAGAGCGAAAGAAACATATATTGAGTGATTCATTGATGCTGATTACAATATATACTGGCTCATACGCTGATATATAATAGCTTACAAATTACAATACAGTTTGAGATTGAATTTACACTGAAATAATAATGTTATTGAACTGTACATGATGATTGATTGATTGATTGATTGATTGATTGATTGATTGATTGATTGAGTGAGTGAGTACTTTATGTAGATTATAATATATACTGGCTTATACACTTATATACAATAGCTTACAATACAGAAAAATTAGAGAGAGAGAGAGAGAGAGAGAGAGAGAGCGTGTGAGAGATGGAAGATAAAGTGTCAGAAAGTGTGAGTGAGTAGGAGCGTTATGTTAGAAATCTTTTTTGAAAAGTGAAGCATCTGAGATGACGCTTCCTCCATGACAGAATTGAGAAAGACAACAAGAAAAGTGTCAAAACCATGATCACTGCTGGAGGATGGGAATGATGGATCTGTGGATTTTCTCTCTCTCATTCTCTTTCTCTCCAGTATTGATTGATTTGTTCCATCACAGGCAATAACCGAGTTGATAAAAATGAGTTGTGACATAATCAATGAGTTGGATGATGATTGATGTGCGCTTCCCTTCCCCCCCTCCTAGTTTTAGTTGATGTACAAATTATACAGAATTTGAAATAATTGAATGTTGACTGAGGATTGAATCAAGTTGGTTACTTGCGTCTGAGCTCTGGGTTATTGATCAATGAGATGAGCAGTCTTAAATCCTGTGCATTCAAAATAATTATGTTGATTCATTTACTCAATCAATGATCCAAATATATTGTTATTTATACTATCATGAAAGCTGATGACGATTTGCAATGTTTGCAATGACGTTTATTTTTAAAAGGTTGATCAGATTTCTTCTTTCAACCATGAGTAAATTTATTGGCCAATTCTCTTTAATGAACAACGTCTTGTTAGAACCTTATAAACTTTACTGAAAAAAGAGTTAATGAAGAAGTTTATCTCTTCCCCATAGGATACTCTTTCTGGTCGCACTTTTACTCCTTTTAAATCTGCCAATTCTACAGCAACTTGCAAGCCAATAAACTTGTTCCCTCTCACTTTCCCTTTGCAAAAACTGGGAGGATTACATTACAATGCAATTAGTGGTTTGTTGAAGCTGGGTTCCATGTTTAGGTGAACTATAATTTAACAATAAAGGTACACCAGGTGTCCTGTGAAAGCTTTTAGGGGTAGTGCCTCCTTGCTTTCACAATTTTTATAATTAATGTCACCCTGGTTTCTCAGGCAATTATGAACGAGATTTTATTATGTGTTCCTAGAGCTTTGCTGAAGTGTTGTACACTGTAGTAACCCCTTCTTGGTCAGCGTCACTAAATTTCAGATATTTGCTTTGAAAATGAAAATAAAGTTCTGGTAAGCATCTAACCTCTTTTAATTTAATTCTTATCACTACCTTAAACTCTAATAAGTAATTACATTGAAATGAATTGTCAGTCTTGCATTTCCTAGTCCTAGTTGGCACTCATGTCAAGCCATCTTGTCTTGTCTAGTTGTTATTTTTTTCTCAGCTCTTGTCAATCTTGGCTTCTTTTCTGGTTAGATTGTTGAGGCCTGCAGCTTTGAGGTTAGATATCTCTCTTGCATATCAGGGAATTTTTCCATTCTCATCATTGATTAAATAAATAAATTACATGGTCAGGTTATTGAGATTTTCTCAGGTTTTGAAGTTATATTTTTTCCATTTTCCCTTTTATTATTGTGAATTTTAAGATTGTTGAGGGGTTTTAGGTTACATATATTACGTATTTTCATCAATTTGTTTGAACTCTAGTTAATTTCCCTTACCTTGAATCGTAGTTTTAACATTGAAATCTTCTTTTTCCTAGTCCTATTTGGCATATCTTTCTTGCTTATTTGTGAATTCCTCCATTTTTATCAATCTGATGTTAATGTTGTTGAGTTTTCTCAGGTTTTGAGGTTTTCAGGTTGAATATATTTTCTATTTTGTCAATTTTGGTCCCATGTATTCTTGTCTATTTTGAAGTTGTTGAGGGGTTTAAGGCTGGTTATATTCTGCTCAATTGATTCCTGTGAACTGTTGTAAATTTCTCTCACATTGACTCATAGTTTTAAAGCCACCCTCTTTTTTCTGTTTTGCAATTTGTCTGACGTTTATTTGTTGTTTTGTTTTGCAGCAGCTGTTCAGAACTCAACAGCCAGCAACCGCAGCGCAACAAATTCAGCTGCTGCAGCAGCAACAGTATCACCTGGCAGCGGCCACACAACAGCAGCAGCAACTGGGATTGGCTGCTCCCACACCGGGCGCCACTTTTGCCCCACCCACTCCCTACATACTCAACCCACAGGAGCCCTATGTCATTGCAGGTCAGTTTCATATTTTTACTCCTTCCTATTCATTATGAAATCACATTGAATCAATATTTATTCAATGTATTTTTTTTTTAATTTTAAAAATTATATTCTTTTCATCCAATGATTTATCTATGTATTATTCTATCCTATTCATTCATAACCTATTTTATTCAATTTCTCTATCTTCACTACATTAATTCATCAATTTCATTCATTTTATCATCAATTTGTTCTTCTCCATCATCTTCCATAAATCAATTATTTTCTTCAAAATTCATAGAATTTTATATAAATTAATATTTTGTTACTCTCATTCATTATGTTCTATCCAGTTTTTAATCAGGATCTCTCCCATTGGATCTATCTTATTGTATTCAATATAAACTCCCACAACCCCCTTCTCACCATACAATGTTCCTTAATTATGAAATTGCATGTGCAGAAGTTCAATCATTTCAATGATGAGAGATGTTCTCCAAATGGATGTATAAATAAATAAATTCCACGATAATAAACAAATAAACAAATTTTTTTGACCACCTCAATAAGGCAATAATGTGCAATGTTGGCTATATCATAGTGGGAAAATACAGTCTGCATCATATCTTATTAATTCCAATCATATTAAATCTTATTATTATATCATATTATCCCAATAATACCAATTATATCCACAATCTATTGAAATAAATTTGGATAATCAATTTAATAATCTTTATGAAACTGTTATCGTTCCTGAGATCAATTTCATAATAATCACATCAAAGTCGTCTTGCTTCTAATCCTTATTGAAAATTAGAGGTAAGCTAAAGTAGCTCCAAGTTACAAATATAGAAGATGACAACGTCTCTCAGAAACCAACCATTGAAATATGGGAGGGGCAAACTTGGCTCATGAAGTACACAGAGTATAGTTTATTAGGGACAGAGGAGATAGAATTATGAAGGAGTATGTAAACTATAAAGGGTGTGTCATGTGTGGAGCTATTTCCCTTAGATATGGATAGTTGACTTGAGTATATGTGGAACTATACTTATATGCAGGGTAGATAACCTATGTATTGAGCATGTTAGTAGGGCAGCTACTACAGGACTGTACTAGTCCCTTGGGTGACATTCATTTTGAGGCAAGCTTCTAACTCATGTGATACATAATTCCTCTCTCTCTCTTTCTCTTTCTCTCTCTCGTTTCTTTCTCACTGTCTCTATCTCCGTTCAACTATCAGAACATATATGATGCTCATATGTAACACTCTTTCTATCTCTCTCTCTCTCTCGCTCTCTCCAATTGTCCAATCGTATGAAGCACATCTGGTGAGCTCCCTCCCCCCTCCACCAATAAGTGATGGCAAGTTGCTGGTTTAATTAGTGCGCTCGGTGAGTGTGCAATTTCAAGCCAAATTGTGGGTGTTCGAAATTTGCCAGCAAACGGATGAAAACTACGGTTAACATTGATCAAGGTTAACTGACATTGTTTCTAGTTATCGTGATGTTCCTAGTGAACATTGATATTGATATTTTCGAGCTCAAAATTTATGTGTTTTCAATAGAAATATTTTGTGAATTTGAAGTTTGTTTAACAGTGTTTTTCGAAAGTTTTATTATCAGTCTATCTGAATGTAAAATTGTTTGTTTCATTCTGATTTGTAATGTCAGATTGATGATTAAGTTGTGAAGAAATTTAAATAGACAAGGAAATTTTGAACGATTTGAGACAAAATTAAGAAACTGAAGAAGTTTTGGGCAATAGCCTGTTTTTTCTTTACCGACTATTGTATTGATTGCTCTATCCAATGAATAGATAAATAAATAAATAAACACTAGCAGGTAACTCTGCAAGGGTCTAATTAAAAGCTTGAGAAACTGAAATAATGAAGAGTTTTAAGTAAGGCCTCTTAAGAAATCATTCTTTGTAAATTGAGAATTTTTTTACTAAGTTAATCAATCAATCGATCTAGTAGTTGAGACGTGATGATGCGTCATTCGTGAATCTATCCCGTAAGTGTATAAGCCAATTTTTTCCTTCATAATATTGTAGATTAAGGCCTGGTTGCACTAGTTTCTTGAATTTTAACGGTGATTAAATTAATGATGGTTAAATGACACGAGAACCAATCGGAAAAAGTCAGCAGTTGAAATTTGAGAGAAAGTCACTGTTAAAACTTGACAGACTTTTGTGCAACCGGGTTCAACAATTATTTGAATCATGAGGATATACCACAATTATTTTATTATATTTCAATTTCCACAGGTTTTGTGAAGGTTTCCTTATCTATCTCAATTCAGTTGCGTTGAAGATATCGTTTTCAACCTGTACTCTGATTTGAAAGATAAGCAGGGTTTTCAAACTCCCTTGATTCCCCAATCAGATTATATAGCGAGTTATACTTGAAACTGTCAGCATTGTATGAATGGGAATTATTGATGTTATTTCATGAGGAATGCTGACAGTTTCCTGTCTCCAACTTTGTAGACTGGCAATAGTAAATAATTTATGCTCAGTTATAATATTGAACATGAGCTGCTTCATTATTCTCTTGGTCTTGGCTAGGCCTCTAGAGTATTGCTGCTTCTGACTTGCTTCTTCTTCTTCTTCTTCTTCATCATCATCATCATCTCCTACTTCTGATATTCCAGATCCTCCTCCTCCTCGTCCACCCCTTTAACTTCCTCCTCCTCTTTCTTCTTCTTCTGTTCTACCTCCTTCTCTTTCTCCTCTCTATCCCACCACTCCTCATCATCCTTCTACTGTTTTTCCGATTTATCATCCTATTATTTGTCTCTTTTCTTCCTTCTTCTTTTCTCTGTCCTATTGTTCTCTCATTGTTCCTAACACCTTGTCCTCCTTTTTTGTTTGCTCCTTGTCTTGTTCTTTTTCTTCTTCCTCTTCTTACTTCCCAGCTGCTTCTACATTCTCGGCTCCTTTTCTTCTTATCTTCTTCTTATCTTCATCTTTCTCTTCTTCCTATCTTTTTCTTCCTCCTTTTCCTACCCAGCTGCTTTTCCATTCTCGGCTTTTTTTCTTCATATTTCTCTTCATCCTTCTCCCTCTTGTCCTTCTTCTGCTACTCCTCTCCCACTTCTATCTCGTCTGTACTCCTCCTCCTTCTCCTCTTCACCCCTCATCTTGTCCTTCCTTTTCTTCTTTTCCACTCCATCTTCTCCGTATTCTTGTTCATAATCACTCGTATGTCGCTCGTCCAACCTACTCTCAACCACTTTTTCCTCTTCTTCTTCTCTATTTTCCCCTCAATTTCTTCAACTGTCCCACTTTTTCTTTCACTGTCCATCCGCTCATTTACTCCTTTCTCTCTAACCACCAGTTTCTACTCTCCTTTATCCCAATTATTCAATTCTTTCTTATTTCTCAACCACTTTGTTCTCCTCTTCTTCTCTATTTTCCCCTCAATTTCTTCAACTCTCCCACTTTTTATTTCACTGTCCATCCGCTCATTTACTCCTTTCTCTCTAACCACCAGTTTCTACTCTCCCTTATCCCAATTATTCGATTCTTTCTTATTTCTCAACCACTTTGTTCTCCTCTTCTTCTCTATTTTCCCCTAAATTTCTCCCTACTCTACCAGTTCTTTGTCCCACCGCTCATCTCTACTTTCCCTCTAACCACCAGTTTCTCCTCTCCTTTTCACTAATTATTTGATTGTTTCACATTTCCGTCCTTCCTCTTCTTTTTCTCTTCTTCTTCTACTTCATCTTCTTCTTCCACTACTTCTAGTCGCCTACCTCTACAAAATACGGTTGAAATGGCAAGTATCACATGAATACTTGAGGGCTGTGAAATATTCAGTAGAGTCGATGCAAGCAGACCTGTGCTCCTCCCTCTTTATGCCAAAACTTCAAACACTGCCTTCTCCTTCTTCATTTATTTCCTCCTCCTCCTCCTCCTCCTCCTCCCACTCTTCATCCTCTTTTTCCTCTACCTCTTCTTCTCCTTCATCCTCCTCTTCTCCACTTCTTCTTCATATTCTTCTTCATAATTTGCCTGCTCATTCTTCCTTCAGTTTTAAGTCCTCTCCTTTTTGGAGCTTAACTCGGCTTGTCAAAAACGAACGAACAACAAACGTTCCTTTGAATATTCTTCAAGCAACGGACTCCAGCTCTGAATTTTGTCATCTAGATTATTATTTTATGTTCTTCTTCTTCTTCTTACTCTTTTTCATCATCATCAACATCATGATCATCTTCTTGTACTATTCCAATTTCTCCTTATCTTTTTCTTCTTCCTTTTCATCTTCCATTTCTCCTTCTTTTCCCTGTGCCATTTCTTGTACTTCCACCATATTGAGCGGTGTCTTGCAATCTTAAGGTGCGTACACATATACGCGCCTCCAACCCGCACCGAGCACGCTTCGCCCTCGTACCGCCCTCGTTCCTCCATCGCACCGCAATCGCTCCGCCCCCGCTCTGCAGTCGCACCGATCATGAACGTTACGGAAGATGTTAGCTCTTCTCGCGTTCCACTCTTGCTCCCCGGTCGATCATCAATCGCTCTGCTGGAGTGATGTTCGGTTGCGGAGCAGAGCGAAAGTCTCTACGCACCTTTAGGAATACACTAAAATTGTCTCAGTTTTGGAAAATTATGTAATTGTAAAAGTGGAGCTCAGTTGTCCTGTCCTACATTCCATAGTTAAAGGTGTAATTCATACAGATTCAAAGTCTGAAGTGAATTCAATGCACCGGAATATAACCAATTAGAAACTTATATACGTTTTGGAATTTATGTATACTCTCGAGCTGATTTCGTTCATGGAGCAAAGCAATGGATTTCGTTACTGTAATCCAATAGAAGAAACCAGTGAAACCCACTAAAGCTGTAGCTGTAACATCAAGCTCATTTCCCACGCACAAGCCTGGAGCTCATGTGGGCATCACCCTCAGCAACAAACAAATAAATAAATAAAAGTTGTTGACATGTGAGGATTTCTTTCCCTTGAGGAGACAAGTATGGTTTGTATGCCTACCATACTCCATATCAAAGTACATCAAATCAATTTATTTACAATTTGAACAAAATCAATATAGAAATTTCAATAAGAGAAGCATATATAACCTAGATTTCGTACCAAGCACAAGTAAGATTAGAAACAAAACATAAATAATACAAAACAATACAAAAACTCAAATATACTATTATTAAATTTATTGAAATATTTCTCCTTTTTATTATTTTCATATGGAGGCTACCCAACAAGAGAAACCTGTTCGGGGAGGGAGTATCAGCTCATTGAATTATTCTAATTATAGAGAAAATTTAATGAAAACCTTCTAATTCACTGTGTCTGGTTTTACAACTACTGTTTGAAAATTGAAGAATATTTTTGAGTCAGTTGATTGAAATTAAGGTAGGGGCTTACAAAACAATAGGAACCCATCAATACGAATTATTTGTTCAAAAATTCGCAATATATTCTAAAATTTACGATGATGAATATATGACTACATACATGTATACGTTCTCCGTTTCAGTATCAATTCAATAATATGATTCAGAAATATGTACAAAATAGTGATGGATTATTATTTGCTTAAAGAGATTTCCTCCAAGTCAACACATTCAGCACATCATTATCAAAATGAACGTTATTTCAATCCCTCCCGGGAGTTTTGATAGTACACCCTTCCGGCAGTAATTATGCGTGCAAATTTCCAGATTTATCATGATATTTTGTGTGTACCAACTGTGACGTATCAACAAAATATGCCCGTCAGCGATTCACTTTGTTTTGTCAGTATTCCTCATTAATATCACCAAAGCTTCCCATTCGAACAATGCTGACAGTTATGAACCATCTCATTGCTGTATAACGTACGCTTGTTTTGTTACACTTGATTAAAAATGCTGACGGCCATGTAGGCAGATTCACTGCAATCTGTCACCATGGTTGGATGGGAGGCGTTGGGGTGTTTCTAATAATAGATGCTGACAGTTTGTAATGAGACAGTTTCACCAGAGAGATTCCTGTTGAAGAGCATGTATATATGTGACATATACTGTATAATGTGGCGGTTTCAATGTTGATTGTTGTCTATATAGATATAGCAAGCGTTACTTTCTCTGACAGAATGTGTAGGAAAATTCCATGTTGTGAATTTTCAGAAGGGTTGTTCCGCTTCCCTCTCACACTATCTCTTTTTCTCACCATCTCTCTCTTCTCCCTCTGTTTTTCTCTCCCGTTTCTGTTTTCTCTCTCACACATTCAAACACTTTTCTTTCTTTCTCTCTCTCACTCTCACACAAACTGATCTTTCTTTTCTTTCTCTCTCACATACTTCTCTTTATTTTTCTCTCTTTCACACATACACATACTACTCGCTCTGTCTTTCTCTCTCAGTCTCACACACACACTTTTTTCTCTTTCTCTCTTACAAACTATTATTTTTTCTCTCACTCTCACACACACACACACACACACACATTCTTATTTATTTTTCTCTCTTTCACACATACACACACATACCTATTTTTTTCTCTCTCACTCTCTCTCTCTCTCTCACACACATACAACCACTCTCTGTCTCTCACTCACTCTCTCTATCACCCTCTCTTTCACTCTCTCTCTCTCTCTCTCACACACACACTCTCTCTATCTCTCTCTGTCAGTTTCTCTATCTTCCTCTTATCCTTTCTCCATATCTCTATCTTCTCCTGGTTCCCCTCATCCTCCCCATTCTCATTTCCCCCTCCTTTTCTCTCTCTTTTCATTCCCCCCTATGTCTCCTGGTCCCCATTTAATACAGTCAAATTCCTTCGTATTCATTGTTAATGTGAAGCTGTATTTCAGAGAGCGGTTCATACAAAGCTGATGTGGGCTGCACGTTTTTTAGAGACGGCTAAAAACACGAATCACGTTTAGTGAGACTCACTCCAATCTGTCAGCATTCCTTATAAATATCATCAATGCTGACCCATTCAACTAATGCTGACAGATGAAAGAGAAACACACCATAGTTGAAAGCGCTGAGAATCGTTCTAGTTATTTTCAGTTGGTCTCTACTCTATTCGTTAAAACCCTCTTTACGTCTCTGAAATATTGTGAATATTTGTCCTGTTTATGTCTGATAATTATTCCAGAATATCTTTGATATTTCGCATCGCTCATGAATATGTGTGAAGGTTTTTCAAATCAACTTCTACTTTCTAAATTTTGGTTAAATAACATACTAACTTAAGCTTCGTTTACAAAAGTTATCAACGAAATTTTTTTTTCGTCTTTATAGATTCTATTAGATTGAACATAACCATAGAGAAACGATAGCATAAGTAGATATCCCATGGTATAGGGCGTTTATGTCGCAACGTTTACTGTTATCCCAAGCCGATAGTTCACTTAGTTCTTTCCCATGCAGCTGTGTGACGCTGGTAGTCTCTCAAATTGTGCCGTTCATACACTCTCACCCCAACAAAACAGTAAAAATTGACAATAATCGGCAGTAATCGGCTTGAGATAACAGTAAAAGTTGCGACACAAATTTCCTATACCATGGGATATATACTTACGCTATTGTTTTTCTTTGACATAACTTATCATACACATATGTTCATCATGTGTATGATAAGTTATCTTCAATCTAATAGAATCTATAAGGACGGAGAAATAAACATTTTGTTAATAACTTTGGTGTAAACACAGCTTAACTTAGGCCCATATGCACCATCTTAGTTCAAACGGAGATAGATAATATGTTGGTTTAAACCACGAATGAAGCCCATTATAAAAATACGACTAATTCTACATATAATCGTGGATTAAGCGTTAAACGTAGATTGTGCACATGGCTGTAATCGTAGATCAGAGACGGCCAGCTTGATCGACGGTTACAATTTGATATTAAATCCGTGATTTGTTGTTCATTTACGTTCTTGAAATTAGCACCCCACTAATTCAATTCAAATAAACTAGAATCTACATTATCAAGTGAAAGTTTCATGATCGTGAAAAAGATTCTATCTAAATTTATTGTTTTAAAAATGGGAAGTAGAGGATGAAAACGAATGACAGATAACCGAGAAGAGTGGAGAGCTTTAGTGGAGGCGGCCAAAGCCCATATTGGGCTGTAGTGCTAAATCTAAGAATTGCGAGGTTGAGTGGTAGACAGGACTTAGTAGTCCTAACTCCGCCCTATAAAATCTAAAAACTCTCCTATCAAGTTCTCAAATTCTTATTCATCTTCAAATTGCAATATAATTATCAATATCCGTTGATGAAAAGTGTATTAATAACATTACTATCATCAAATAATAATAATTATTCAAGCATTTATGATTTGATCAAATCTCTTCTAAATTAATTCATCCACTGTTCAATCTCTAAATTCATTAATCTGGTTTCTTAGCTAATTCATTCATAACTGACGAAAGGCTACAAACGCCCACACACTTAATCAACAAATTAATTCATGACGTTGCTAAATTATCGCTCTATTAATCATGTTTTATCAGCATTGATCACTTGATGAGATTAATAATTTCCGCCAAATGCAAGCCATGCTCCACTTGATGAGATGAATTTATTCATGACCAGTGGTGTGAGTCAGCGCAATTAGGACTTCTGTTCTTGACTACTTTAAATCTAATTACATCATCGAATATGATTTGTTTTGAGTTTTTTGTTTGTAAGAGGATTTTGTAATTCCATTTCAAATATTTATGAATTAATTATTGATGGAATTTCAAATAGACCCATCCAATTGTGAATACATTATTTTATTCATTCATCTTCTATCAATAAATGAGTAGGCACACCTAAATCTCAACTTAATCAAATAAACTCAATCTATTTCATTCTAGATTCTAGACTATAGTGAGGTTCACGTCATAATGGCAGTGGAGAAAGACAGAAAAGAACGTTGCCGAACCTTTCTGTCTTATCAATGCTTTCTATAGACGGTAGCTGATACAGGTTTAGTAATGTAATATAACTGTTCATTCTCGTTCAAAATGATCAATTTATTATATTTTATCAACCAAGAAATTATATTTTTCAATAATTTCATAATTAATTTACATAATTAAGATAAAATATTTTGTTAATTAATGATTAATTCTTCATGGTTAAAAGACGATCTGGCAACAGAACAAAGCGAGAGAGAGATAGCGCTATCAGCTTTGTTGGATGATAGACAAGATTAGCAATACCATTGCTAATCAAAAACTGTCATTATAACGTGGACCTCACTATAGACACAAGTGGTTGGATCCTTATTTCATGTATTCATTTATGGTTCCCTATCAATAAATATCATAATTATAGTTTTAATATTAGTTTAGCGAAATGTCAGAAAAATTCATAAGTTTCCAGACACTCTTTGTAGATTTTTTCCGTTGGATAATTTTATTATATTTCCTAACACGACTGGGAACTTTTCTCTGAACTATCTCTCAACGCTATCTGAAAGTTATAATTTGATGAATGTTCTAAGGGAACGAATTAAGCTGAATTGACCGGGGCACTAAGTTGGTTTCTCGTTGCTTTTGCGTAACAAACTTTTTGAAATTCTTGGAGTAAATTCGAATGGAAGAAAGTGGCAAACAAACTCTTTCATCTTTTACAAAGAAGAGTGTTGATTAGTTTGAGTTCCAATCACTGTAAACTGTCAGCATCATTTGAATGGGAAGCATTGATGTTATCTATAAGAAATGCTGACAGATTGAAGTAAATGTCACTATTGTGCATTTGAATGGTTCGTGGGATTGCATAAAATTCCAGAAAGTGTTTCGTTTTATTGGTCTAAGGTTGAAGTTCCAAAACTTCGGAAAAAATTGTTCAATTTGATAGAAATACACTTTCGAAATGTCAAAAGAAATCCATCCTATCATCCAATTTGAATTGGATACTGATTATATCGGTCGCAATTTATCAAAACTCTTCTTATCATGATATTTGCAGAAACCTTTCCACAACGATTGTGATTGATCTGATTATTCATTTATATCACTCAAAAAGCAAACTTACAGCAAATGTATCTCAGCATGAGTAACTTGATTCCGCTGAGATTTTCTCAGCCCAATCATCTTCTTTCCACAGAGATTTTCTCAGCATAATAACTTCTTTTCACAGAGTATTTTGCTTTTCTCAGCATAAAAAAACTTCTTTCCATAGAGTTTCCTTAGCATAATCAACTTGTTTCCACAGAGTTTTTCTCAGCATGATCAAACTTCTTTCCATAGAGATTTTCTCTGTTTAAACAACTCCTTTCCATAGAGTTTTTCTTAGCATAATCAACTCCTTTCCATGGAGTTTTTCTCAGCATAATAACTTCATTCCATAGAGATTTTCTCAGCATAAACAAACTTCTTTCCATAGAGTTTTCCTCAGTATAATCAACTTCTTTCCACAGAGAATTTCTGAGCATAATCAACTTCTTTTAATAGAGAATTTCTCAGCACAATCAACTCCTTTCCATAGAGTTTTTCTCAGCATAATAACTTCATTCCATAGAGTTTTTCTCAGCATAACCAACCTCTTCCCATAGAGTTTTTCTCAGTATAATAAACTCCTTTCCATAGAGTTTTTCTCAGCATAATCAACTCCTTTCCATAGAGATTTTCTCAGCATAATCAACTTCTTTCCATAGAGTTTTTCTCAGCATGATCAACTTCTTTCCATAGAGTTTTTCTCAGCATAAACAACTTCTTTCCACAGAATAAACAATAAGTTTCAATAATCAACTCCATCCCATAGAGTTTTTCTCAGAATAATCTACTCCTTTCCATACAGGTTTTTACAGTAAAATCAACTTTTTTCCACACAGATTTCCTCAACTCCTTTCCACAGAGGTTCTACTATTATTTTGTGCATTATATTTTGTTGTGATTTCAGTGTTGTAATGTTGTGTTTTGTTGTGTTTTTAGGTCCGACAGTTGTGCCTCAGTACTATGCGCACAGCATGCCTTGGGGCATGTTCCCCACCAACATCATCCAGCCGGGTACTACCACCCAGCAGAGGCGCCCCCTCACCCCCTCATCAGCGGCTACTGAAAACGCCTCAAACCTCACACAGGTAACCAACTCATCCATTCACTCAAGCATAATTCATTCATAACCATCAAATGAGTTCTTCCTACAAAAAGAAATATACGTGAGGTTGTATCCACTCAATTAATAATGGAAAAGAATTATCTATTGATTGATACATAAATAAATATATGAGTGCTTCAGGCATAGCCCAAATGCACTAGTGCATTATCTTCACTAAGTGATTACGAATTTTGTTATCTACTTTGTCAAAAAAATCAAATTCTGTCAACAAAAATAGATTTGATTATGAATCTGAATATAAATTGTGATAATTCTCATAATTATTGTAATATTAACAAAAGAATCACCAATTGAAGAATAAAATAAATGAAAAAGAGGGAATGACTGAGCGAAGGAATGCGCGAGGAAGGCCAAAACTGGAGTACATAGAGCAACTGAAGATGGATCTGAGATGTGCCAACTACAGTGACCTTGGAATAATGGCAGAGGACAGAGAGGCATGGAGAGTTACTGCCAAACAGCCCAACGGCTGTTAACCAAAGAAGAAAAAAATATATTGTAATTTACTGTATTATTTAGTAGTACAATCAATATTTTTCATTAGAATAATAGTTATGTCATAATTAGTGTTATGATTAGTGATCTGTGATACTTAATTCGATGATAATTGCTCATTTTATTAGGTAGTTTCAATAAAAACCTTAAAAAATAAGACCGTACTTGAAAATATCAATTTGTACAATTCCTTCTCTAGGATTGTCTTTTTTTCGAAGTGTTTCCACATTCATCTGATGTAGATAATCAAATATTATTTGACAATATGAAATAGAATAGAATTTCATTTGTCATACAGTAATATTCACAAGAAATTAATCCACTTCTCCAGTTTCGAAGTTACAATAAAATAAGAGATAAGTTACAATAGTGACTGAAAAACACAATACATTGAAATAGATTGTGACAGTAGAACCAAAGAGGATCGAAAGAAAAAAACTGTTTGATAGAACGTACTTTTATTATGATTTATTGGTATGAAGTCCTAGTATCTGAAACACTTATTATTCTCAGAATGTACTTCTTAAGCTGCGTACACATATTCGCGCTTCCATCCCGCACCGAGCACGCTCCTCCCTCATACCGCCCTCGTACCACCATCGAACCACAGTCGCTCCGCCTACGCACCCATCATGAACGTTACGGAAGATGTTAGATCTTCTCGCGTTCCCCGGTCGAACCACTGTTGCTCGCCGGTCGATCATCAATCGCTCTGCTGGAGTGACGTTCGGTTGCGGAGCAGAGCGAAAGTCTGTACGCACCTTTATAGTTCCTATCTACCCTATCATTCCACTATTGTTTTCAATAAATTCTGACTCCAACTTCTAAAAATTGGTTTAATACTGCACTTATCACTCTATTGATTTCTCTATTGTTTTAAATCAATTTCAGTCTTAACTTCTGAAAGTTGTTTCAATAATTTACTTCTCACTGTTTCTGCTGTTTGATTTCTCGATTGTTTTTAATCAATTTTAATCTCAACTTCTGAAAATAGTTTTAATAATTCACTAATCATAGTTTCTGCTGTTCGATTTCTCTATTGTTTTAAATCAATTTCAGTCTCAACTTCTGAAAGTTGTTTCAATAATTTACTTCTCACTGTTTCTGCTCTTTGATTTCCTTATTGTTTTTAATCAATATTTTAGTCTCAACTTCTGAAAATTGTTTTAATAATGCACTAATCATAGTTTCTGCTCTTTGATTTCTCTATTGTTTTCAATTAATTTTCGTCTCAACTTTTGTAAGTTGTTTTGCTAATTTTCTGATTGCATTTTTCAGCAGGTACAGGCTGCTCCAGGCCAATATCAGATGATCTCCTACTACGATCAGAATGGAATCATGATGCGCGGAATCGGAAGTGGCACTCCAATGAGACTGGTCTCTCCTGCGCCGGTCATTGTCAACGCAGCCACTCCAGGTACCTACTACATCTATGATCTATGTCCAAGCTCATACAATAAACCCGCCAAAAAGTGACTCAAGTAACATCAGTATTATTTACTATTCTGAGAGTCGAAACTAACAAATAAATTCTAGAAAAAAGGCAACGTCTATTTGGTAATTTTGTGCTCTGCCGGCTTCTCCTATGATTTATGAAACGTCTCATACTAAAATGACTAAGTGCCCGTTGCATGAAAGCCGGTTAAATTTTAACCGTCTTTTCTAAAAGACCTTCTCTGATTGGTTCTCGTGAAATTAATCGCTGGTAAAATTTAACCGGCTTCTGTGTAACCGGCCTAAAAGATCTTAAAAAATTGCTGTAATTTGTAAAATTGCTGTTATTTGTCAACTCGACTTTTACAAATACTAGTGTCTATCTTTATCAAACAACTCACTTTTATAAAAATGATGTTGACAAAAAACAGTCATCATTTGCAATTATGGAGATATTTACAATATTAATACATATTCAACAAGTCTAAAAAAGTTTGGTTTTTAATATATATTTAGTCCAAAAGTTGATTCCAAGATGGAAATGTTTATCCATTCGCTATATCAGATAATATTATATAATATAATATAAAATGGTGGATCACGATAAACCTCGAAGAATATTTTTTTCAAAAGATTTCTTGTTCGTTCGATTTTCAGAAGAACGTGGTGTTACTAAGGTCACTTTTCTCGGACAGTTTATATTAGTTTTCATTTGTACAGTAACAATTTTATTATTTGAAGAGATCATAAATTTAAGGCACAGAAATTAATTTTTATGGCAAATAAAAAATGGGTTTATCCATTATATAATTACAGTAAAGCAATTGCTATTATACTAGGATATTTTTCACATTCTCCTAATACATAATGTGTAAAATAGTCCTAAAGTGTAAAATAATCAGGATGAGTCGAAAAATTGGGATACACTCAATATTTTCAGCTTGCATGTCCTAAAGTGTCCTAAAGGGCCCTTGTACCAGTGTCAGTCAACTAACATTGAACATGTGGAAAATCTATGCTGAACTGAATTATCTACTAATCACTTCTGTACTATGCGTTTCAATTTGGGGCCTTGGTGTATATTTAAATGTTCGAAGCACTGCTCTAACAATAAATCTATCAATATCACCTGTTAATTATACATTTTGGTGAATTGTTAATGCTTGAGGTTACCAATAAAACACTCATCATACCTCTACATTAACTCAGAAATAAGGTTGAAATTGGTGCTATTCATAATAAATAAGGAACCATGAATAGAGTAGGAGTGTTGTTAATGATATTTTTCCAATATCATCATTTCAATGATGTCCTTATTGTATTGTATTGTATTGTATTGTATTGTATTACTTGTTTACCAATTCCCATTCGATTTGAACCTCATTGAAGTATATATTTTTATGAATTCTATATGTTGTACATATTAGTATCCTTTAATCTTCAATATTTCGATATCATCATATTTCAATACATTTTTTATTATTGTAGTAGCTGTTCTAAAATTATCAGTCATCACCTTATTTATACTTCTCATGTAAATTATATCTAATTATACCGCTTCAGTGTAACCATAAAATTGCATGCTGTTCATATTTTAACAATTTAAAATAATTATTTATTGTCTACCTTGATAGGTTCCATGTAGATTCCCTACCATTGTGTAAAATATTACCTATTATTATCATTTTTTGTGTTTCCATCAAATTGTTTTTAAAAATTATTGTGTAGCTAGTGATTTATTATACTAGAACCCATACCCCAGTCAAGTTCAATATTCTTTTTTGCTTGACAATCGTTCTATTATAATGAAGGTTCTGAATATTTCTTTGTAAATATCATCATCCCTGTAATTGTAAATTAACTATTCACTAATTCTATCAGCTTTCCCAAATATATCAATGCTTAGTTCCTGAACTCTAAATCCCTTTTAAAATTACTTGTTGATGATTTTATCTTTACTCCTCACCTCAATATTTTTCAATTAGGCTACTCGAAGTTAGTTTTTCCCATATCAACAATATAATATAAAAACTTCAACAACAAAGTTTTCTGCAAAAATAAGAAGTTATGATACCAAGGACTGAGAATTTCATTTTTTCATATCTTTAATAAATATGAATGGTAGAATAGTCTTAACTTGATCTCCTCTCTAAACACCAACTGAGACAAAAGTCATCTCCAAGAAACATTTCACGTAGGTACTGCAGTTTTCTTCATGGAAAAGTATTGCTTTTCTCCAACTCAGTTCCAGAATTAAATTCTGAAAATCTCAAACGTCCCACACAGAGTTCTTCTTGTCCCATGTTATTAAAGTCATAATTTAAAATTTTACCTTATATGCGATTGGCATACTCGACTTGATGAGTTTGAACAACTTTTCTCATCTCAAAGTTTTTGAAAAGTTCTTCCATGACAGTTGTACTGGAATTAGCATATCTTTATCAGAGTTCTCGTTTATTTTGTCATTCTTCTTGAGCTGTTCCAACTCGAGCCATCAAATAGCATTGTTTCCCCTCTGTGCATCCAATTAATTATTACTGATTGGTACTTCGTATCATAATCTTGAAAAGAACTAATCACCAATAAATTATTATCATTGACATTTGTTGACAATTTGTTATTCAAAACTTTTCCAGTTAACTTATGCTATGTGAATGAAACTTATCAAGCACAATTACAAAGTTTTGGTTTACTGATCCTGGGTTGCTCAAACTCGGCCAACTTTGATCCTGGATTAATAACCTATGCACAGATGTTTCGAGATAAAAGAGTAAAAAGTTATCTCTGTTGAAAAGTTTATCTCAGCTGTTCCAGGAACAATATTTTAATACAATAATTGAAGAAAACATTTTGGATTTTTTTTCCTTCCAACTTCATTCTGAATGATATTCCCCTAAAGAGGAAAACTATGTCCAATAAATATCTAGTTTGAGCTGGGTTTTTGGTAGCTAATAATATTAAAGGTTAGTTTAGGTTAGTTTCCTGGTTAAAATGAGGTTAGATTCTTCGATTTGGAAATGTAAGATTAGATGAGGTATTTTAAGCTTTCAACAATATAAGGTAAAATCAGGCGAGGTTAGTTAAGGTTAGCTTTCTGGACAATATTAGTTGAACCCCTATTCGATTTTAACAATTTAAGGTTAGTTTAGGTTAGCTTCTTGCACAAGGTCCAGGGTAGGACAAAGTTTATCAAAAAGTTTGAGCAAGCTTGTTGTATTCCCCACCTCCCTGCACAAGATGAGGTTAAATTCTTATAATCATTAAAAAATATACAGTGATTAGGTCAGGTTAGGTTATGTTATAGCTTATTGGACAAGTCACCACGGTCGTGTAAATAATTTGAGAATGGATGGTGACGGTAGAAAACTGTTTTAGGGAGCAGTATGCGTCTGATAGGCTCTCAGGCACAACAGATAACCACGCCCCCTTCCTCAATTTATGGAGGCAACCAACCAGCATCTCTCTACACCACGCCCAATACTGCTAATGGCCTATCAGGTAACACCTACTCACACCACTAACCAATCACCTCCTTCCGTTTCACTCTTGTGGGTGTGGCTTATTGCTTTATATGTTCTAGTAGATTTCTATTGATAATACTTGTAACCACTAACTGACCAATCATATATACTGCTCCAGTATTGTATGTGTGGCTTATTGTATTGTGTATATGGTATATGTTTTTATCATGCATTCTGTGTTTTTGATAATCTTTCATGATCGATAAGACTTTTATTTGAATCGTTATCGCATTCTTATTTCGTTTTACTATTGTGAGCAAGGCTTATTGTATTTTAAAATTCAATTTGTTGATGTTAATTACTACTATAATTGACAGGTTAGGTGCAGCATATTTTCTTTATTGACGATCAATTTGATTGAATGAATTATATAGCCTACTGTATGAGCTATTAGTTTTTTTTTCGTTTAAATACTTTATCATAATTGATGGTTCTTGATAAATAACTGAATATTTCATATACAGTACTAGCTGAAGTCATGGTTGGTTTATGCCAAATATTTGAAATAATTATTTTTACTAATTTATTCATTTCATTGACAATTACAAATCATAATTATAATAAATATAATATGATTGGGAGAAAACAACAGGCATAGCCCAAAACTGTCTTCTCCCAAATACAAGTCTCATCAATCCATCATGAATGATTATTCACCACCTTTACGAACTCTCCTTAAATTAATATTGTCTTATCATTCCTGTTTATATCATAATTCTTGTGTACAAAACCAAGCTTCTGATAACATCCTACCAATTCGTGATGCATGTTTACATAATTTATATAATATATTTTCTAACTGCATGTTATGTTAATGTGTATAATATTTATAATAGTCTTTGTTATGTTTATGTCATATATGTTTTAGTTCTAGTAGTTTCAAGTTTTCCATTTCAATCTATCTTCAGTTAATTTCTATGCTCCACATGTTTCAACTTTCAATTGTGCTAAATTTGTTGACTGTTGTGTATAAAAAGATAATTTTAAGTGTCCCTATAAAACCTTCAATTTTGTTTTCTCATTGATTTTAACGAGTTATAATATTCTCCCCAATTTACTTATCCTAAACTTTCTATAGTTTTAAATTATCAGGGTCATCATTTATTACTTTTCATGGTGAAAAACGAAACATAAAAATTCACTAAACCTTCAAATTTCATCAGCTTGAAAACATGTAGGCTAGATTGGAAGTGACAAAACATGTTCAAAATCAATACTTACTTATTATTTATCTGACGTCCCAAACTCTCCTCAACTTCTTCAAGTTGAGAGCAACTTATTCATCCACTTCTTACAACAGTTCGTGGACTAATTGAAATTTATTATCATAATAGTGTTCATGTTCCATTTGGTAGCAGAGCAAAATTGAGCCTGTTAAGTGATCAGTACGGAGTTTGTGATTTATGAATTATTGTCAAGTTCACCAAGTTTTAACGAGTTTCAACCGAACTTTGGTGGCGCAATAATATATCTGTGCATATTCTTCATCCAGAATAATATATCTATAGTTATTATTCACCCATAAGTTGAAACTTGCACGTTAAACTTTTGCCTCTCACCCACTGACTTCCTGTCTCTCTCTTTTTCTCTTCGTTTACACGTTTTATCCTCTTCTCCTTCCCCTTGTTTTTATCAGTTACCTCCTTTCTTTTTTTATCTTGTTTATACAATCATCACCTCCCCTTCTTGTCTCATTTCTCATTGAAATTTCCGCTTTTAACCCTGTTATCATTTTCTTCTGACCACAGTTTTTCCAGTCCTCGTTTGCCTCCTTATTTATTCTACACTGTACCTCCTCATCATTCTGTCTCTCTTCTCCTTCTTCATCTTCCTTATTCTCCCTGTTTTTCTATACTTCTGGGTCTTCTTAACTCATCTATCTCATTCTCTCTTATTCTCCTCCTCGTCTTCATTTTCCTACTTTTCCTATTCTCTATCCATTGCTCTTCCTAACTATTCTCATTTTTGCATCCTACTCCAATCATCATTATCACTTTCACTCTTTATCTCTTTATCCTTGTCCCTTTCTCATGCTCTCTTTCCTTCTTTTGTTCCCGATTTGTAAAAATCTTTCCAAGAGAATTCTTGTTTATTAATCTTCTATTTAACCAATTTCATCACTCCAATAATATTATGTCGTCACTTCCCAATTTCTCCACTTTTTATCATTCTTTTTTCCTTTATTTTTAATCCTCTTCTACTCACTCTCTTTTTTCTCCTCTTAATTTATCTTTAGTTTCTCTCTCATTACTCATCTCTCTTCTCTTCTACCTCATCCTTTTTTATCGAAACTCTTTTTTCCATTCCTACACTTTTTAGCTTTCTTCTTCTTCTTCCTTTATTTATTCCTCACATGCTTCTTCTTCCTTCTCTCCTAATTAGTTCCTTTTCAATCTTTTCATACCTCACTCACACTCTCTCTCTCTCACACACAATATTTATCTATTTTCCCATTCCCTATCTCCTTCCCTCTTCCCAGATCAGTCCAATAACGTGCAAATTTCATAACCAGCCTGTATTGATGATGAATTTATTGAAATATGTTCCCCTCCTTGTCTAGACGCCATTCGCGTCAGGTAACCGGAGATACTTTCAACTCGAGTAGAAAATTAGTTTGAATTTTCTTTGTTGCTCGAATTAGAGCACAATCGCTTTATACGTGAAACTTCTATTGGCTTTCAAAGTGCAACTTGTAACTTTTTGTAGTCCAACACAGCGCTTAACTCTGCTACAACTTCAAATTTCACCCTGAAAGTTTTTATCTCACTCTCTGACTGTTTCCCACTCTCTCTTTTTCTTCTTGTTGATCTTTCTCGCTCATTTACTAACTCCGTTTATCTATTTACAAGATCTTACAACATCCTCCAAACAGAAGAGTTTTTTGCACCTTATCCAGGTTTTTCTTTGTCCAACACACTGTTGGCCTACTCTCTTTATCTTTGTTCTCCTGTGTTTATGTCAATCTTGTATGATTTACATACTTGAAGATAATTATCACTCACTTAAAAAACAAATCTTTTAACAAGAAGGAATTCCGAAATAATACAACCTGTTATTGTTAATTATTGAACTTTTGTTTTTATCTTTTTCTTCAGCTATAATGCTTTCCCAATTATAATCATCTCTCGAAAGTTGTCTCTTGAATTATCATCGAACTAGAATGACTTCATCATCTGTATATAATTTGTCTTATCATTATGTAGTCTTTTGTCTATTCATATTTTTTTTGTAATCATACAGTGTATACCTTGTAAATGATATAGCTTTGATGTAGCCTATGTCTCTTTTAGCTGTCACATACAATCAAATTCATATCTAAGAAAATTCAAATTTTCTCCGCCAACTAAATATCCCTCCAGCTTCTAGAAATTTTCTTAATCACAAACATAATTTGAATTCTTCTTTATAATATCCTACAAATAATCTCAATTCCTTGGCTGTCTTTCATGCAACAATACCTAATTTTACGGTTTGGTTTTGGCTAATGTTCAGTGTATTTTCATTTTGTATATGTCTCTGTCAATTTCTCTTTTATATACCTCTACTGTAAATATTATGTGTTGCCTGTGGACCAATGAAAAGTATTCAACTGATCTAAGATGGTGAGATTATTTTTTTTTAAATAGAAGACAAAAGACAAAAGTTTCATTTTCTTGAAACACGTCTTGACTTGACTCAAGATGTGATTGGGCCTACTAATCTATTAATATAGGTACCTAGAATGTATCCTACAGTACAGTACTTCACTATGTTTTGTACCTCTAGTGAGGTCCACGTTATAATGGCAGTGTTTAAGCAGCAATGGTATTGCTATCCTTGTCTATCATTCAACAAAGCGGATAGTGCTATCTCTTTTTCGCTTTGCTCTGTTGCCAGATCTTTTTTTAACACTGTAGAATTAATAATTAATTCAAATATTTCATCTGAATTATGACAATTCATTAAATTATTGAAAAATATAATTTCTGCTTTATAAAATAGAATTGATTATTTTAAACGAGAATGAACACTTAATATCACTTCAATAAACATGTATGAGCTACCGTCTCTACAAGGCATTGACAAGACAGAGGGTCGGAAACGTTGTTCTCCTATCTTACTCCACTGCCATTACAACGTGGACCTCACCGTAGTTCTAGGCTATGCGGTGAAAGTCAAATCCAATCCATTACTGTACTTCTTAGATGGTTGATCATTTAGGATGAAAATTTTGGAAGAAAAACAATGTTTTTTTGTAAGTTTTTTCGTACTTGCCATCTTGTTCCAGTCGCATACTTTTCTGGTGTTAACCTAACCTAACCTAACCTTACTTTGTTTTAACATTGTTAACCTTTTTACGTCAGGCCTCGCACCTCAGACCGGCAGCGCGCCCGCTACGGCCGCCTATTCCAATAACATGGCCTCACTATCGACTAACCTAACCTCACTCGGAGCAGGTACTGGTTCCATTTGTTTGGTTTCGTTTGTGAATGCCCTTCTCAAAAATTGCTTATACTTGAATAAATAATTTTCAATAAATTAGAGTTTTGTATAAATCTGTTACATTTTAAAATTTTTAGTTGGAAATTACTGAGATATTGCAGTTATTCAAATGCTAATGTATTAATAATTATTATTAAACGAAAATCCCAATTAAATGCTTTAAATCACCCCGAAGACTTCTGCTACTGCAAATATTGACAACAGTGTAAACAGCTAGATGGAAATTCCCGGGCTGACAAATAATTTTTCAATAGTAGCGCTCATCGAATTTCCATCTAGCTGTTTGCCCTGTTGTCAATATTTGCAGTAGCAGAAGTCTTCGGGGTGATTTACAGCATTTAATTTGTATTTTCGTTTAGTAGGCCTAATAATTCATAAAATTATAGTTGATTGAACTCGAAGAAGTTGGTTACAGTTCTAATCCTTCAAATTTACTAATAATTCAAACGTCTCTTCAATATTTTGTAATTTAGATAAAAATTTGGTGCAGTTCTGAAGATTCAATTTCCTTTGAAATTGAAGATTCAAAAACCTTGTATCTATTCATCTCAATAATTGATTTGTAAATTATTAATCTTAACTAAAAAAATGCGTTGCATAAAAGTAAATGGGAATTTGTAAAAAAATGCAAACATGAAACCATGATAACAATTCTTTTCATATGATATTTGTAAATCAAATTAGTAAAATGACATAATTATTACTTTATTCTGGTTTCCTGAGAAATTGGGTGGTTGAATTGAGAACTGTAGCATAGGTCTGGATCTCTGATTAAACTAAATTAATTAAATATGTCTCGAATATTTATTTCATTCAAGTATAATCAACTTTCTTTCCAGCTTTCTTCCTTTCGATTTAGCTATTGCTTGTACATTGCTTGTACATTGCTTGTGTTTTTCAAATATAATTTTGGGTTTTTTATTCTCATTTACTCTTTTTATATTATTATATATTTAGATAATCATTGAACATTTTCCGAGTGCCTGCTCCATCACTTCGAGTTGATTTTCATGTTCTTTTGATTCTCTTCATGATTTGTATCTTAATGTATGTAGTCTATAATTAATCCCGATTCCTATCAAATAAACCCTGAAAATTATATGGTATACCTATGTGTAACGTATGAACCCTGTGTAATCTATGGAACCATGGTGAAGGTGATTTAATATTTACGGTCAACACTTATGTATTTAATAACTATATTACTAAGTTTCTTTCTAAATTTTGGTATTGGTGAAATACACGAATGATACTCTCAAAATTTATCCTGCCCAATTTTATTCGCAATTCTTTGTCTCTTCTCTCAAAAATTATATAAAATTTATTAATTTAATTTATTTTAAAATTTATATAAATACCATTGCTCGCCGTTCGACCTTTTCTTTTCATATCTCACGCTCCAGAACGGTGAGTCATTATAACTCTCCTCTGAATAGAGCACAGAGAATTTTCAATAGTTGTTCTCAGCACTTGGATATCTTTTGGTTCTCCCCGTACAAATTCCGTGGGATGGCGTGCGATCTAGTCGATAATATTATGTGATTTGTCATTTCGTGATTTGCATTTCTTTCTTTCATTAATTTTATGTGGTAGTGATTCACAGACATTCTATTTTTCTTTTCATTGTAGGCTAAACTTGAATCAACAGACTTTATTAAGTTTTAAAGTTCAGGGTTTAATTAATTACCTTTGCAATTTTCTCATTATGAATATTGATTTATTTGTTGTGATTTATTGATAATTATTGATCAATTGCATAATTATTTTTCAGGCCTATTGATTAATTTATTGTAGTTTATTGATAATTGATTAATTGAATACAGTAATTATTGATTTCAAGTTTTCTAAAATTGTTAAAATCTTATATTTAATTTCATTCTCATTAATTTGACATACTTTAGTTAGTATTTTTGATTCATTCAATTTCCATTTCTTATTATTTCACTTACATTACATTTCTTGTTTTTTAACATTTCTTCATACTTAATTCTTAAAATACATTTTTGGATTGTATAGTGTATGATTGTAATGTGTGAAGGAGGCAAAATGGGTTTTTACCTGTTGCCTCCATGAATAAAATTATTTATTTATTTTTATTTATTAAAAATGTGTCATATTTTTTTCTATAATAAAATGTGTTATTATAATCTGATGAATAAATGTAATGATTAACTACCATAATCAGTGGAATTATTGCTTATCAACTGATAACTGTAATTTTTCTTGTGATGTTTATATGATTGTTCATTTCTGTACTGTTCTGTCTCCGCATATGTCATAATTTTCTCCATATTTTTCATTATTCTCTCTTTCGAATTTCAATCACTCTTCATCTGCTACTAATAATTTTCCATACATTTTCTCTAAGGCTGTCACTGAAATCGCCCTCCAATTACCATTTTTGGAAATGATAATTATCTACTAAATTAATCATAGCCTATTTATTTATTTTATAAATTTGTAATGTTTCAACAAGATCCATACAAAATTGAGCCATTCCCGTTCAGTTGAATGTGAAACTTATGAAAAATCAAGTGCGTTGAAAAATTTGAATAAGTCTCAAAAAATATATTTTATATTTTTAAGAACAATTTTGTTTTGTTGAACAGTATTGTATATAGAGCACGTATTATAGAAGTAGAGTAGAACGTGGCAGTTGTAAGTACTTTTTATATAGAATCATGGTTTGTTGTATAAAATTGAGGAATGAAGTAAGTTCTCTTATGTGGATTAGTCAAAAAATGGATTCATCCATCAACGTAATGTTTCACCGTACATTTTCAACTGGCAGGCGAGAGGCGAACAGTCTCCTATTGTCACTGTCCTGCCAGAGCACACCTGCGTCGAAGCAACTGGTTTTAAAAGCTGGCCACTAACGTAACGTTTCACACATAGCCGATGCGACTGTCAGACGAACAGTCTTCCAGTACACCGGACCTGAAAGAGCTCACAAACTCTACAATGTTCTCATCAGTCTAATCTACTTAATAGTTTACTTACAGCAAACTAAACCATCACTGACAATTAAACCACTGGAACATTTAAAAATGTTAAAACGTATCATTTTTTTTTAATCTGTATTTTTCTCAAATTTGGTTTAATATGATATCAATTTTCATAATTTAGTTTATTGATTTTAAATTCAGCGAATTACGCCAGGTCCTCACAAACACAGGCTTAAGCCTACATGTGAGTCTCTCACAACGTAAGGGTATATATAAATGTACTGTAACTGTACTGTATTATTTGTAAATCGTGAGAAATAAAAATTTGATTTAAAATGATACAAAACTATTCAGATGTATAATTTACAATGCTACAAAACTACAAATGTATTATTTAAAATGATGCAAAACTACAAATGTATTATTTAAAATGATGCAAAATTATACAGAACGAACATTTAAAATGGCACAAAACTATACAAACTTATCATTTAAAATGATACAGAACTATACAGACGTATCATTTAAAATTATACAAAACTATGCAGACGTATCAATTAAAATGATGCAAAACTATATCGACGTATCGGGTATGTGAAGCGTTACGTTAGTGGCCAGCCAGACAGACGTTCACGTTCTCGACTCGAAAATGTCCGGTGGAATGATACCTACTGGCCTAAGACTGCAGTAAACCTCTCATTTATTGAAATAACTTTGATTATTGTGCAATCGATAGATTAAACATTGATTGTTTGATCAATCAATGTGTTTGATTATTGTTTGAAGTGATGAATAATAGTTGTATTTTTGTTGTTAAGGCCTGGGCATCGGCAACGGAAGCACGGCGACCGGGCGACGGGACTCGTTCGACAGAAACACATCGGCATTCTCGCCCTCCCTCGAGTACGGCCGCGGAAAATGGCCGCAAAGCTACGGAGCACTAGGTCAGTTCCGTACTTGATCCTATCTTATTCCAGTTATTGCACTAAATTCTAGTTCTACTTGAAACATTCTAGTTCTATTTGTGAACATTTTTTGTAAGGCAATAAATTTGATTTGATTTAAAATGGAGTACCAGATTAATATCGTACTAAATTTTTTATCAAATTTAACTTGTCCTTTGCAAAAAGTGTAAAGAGACCCAAATAATGTCAAAGTGGTGATCCAAAAAAACGTCCAGACCATAGGCGGCTCATGATATCCTATGCTAGCAATTTCAGTTTAAGTTGATTTAATGAAATTCCCCCTTTAACAAGAGAATTGTTGAAAAAAAACGTTCAAGTTTTTGGAAAATTGTTTCCAAAGAAACGTCCAGACCATGATAGGCCTATCATGATCTGGTCCCATTTCAACAAGAGAATTTACAATAGTTTATCAATACTGATGAGTTATGAAACCCAATCATGATTAAGAGTTTTTGAGGATCATTTTCTATTTGATTTAATTTCAACTGTTTTTTGCTTGAGTTTTTCACTGTACAATAATATCATTCTTATGTAAGAATAATACACCTACTGTACTTATGCATGTGAGCATAAATTAAATCGTCATTTAATAACTATTATTTATAATATCATGAATAAGGATATCATTTCGTTATTATATCTAATTAAATAAATTAACATTTCCTTAATTTTTATGCAGTAGCAGTAAGTGCAGTAGCATATACTTATATTCATTCATTCGTTAAAAAAAAGAGTTCTTGTAAGAGTATGTAGAACTGACAGATTGTTTTTTATGAGGAATTAATATATTTTTTGAACTGAATTGAGTTTTTCATGTTTTTTGAGGAACAATTGTTTGATTTGACAGGCACAGTAACAGCGAGCCCGAGCCCGCTAGGCCTGACAAGTGGCGGCTCCCTAACTCCGCCACCCTCGGCGCTCAACTCGTCGTGCAGCCTGCAACTGGGAGGCCTGACCACACCGGGCGGTGCAAGTCGCGGCCTGCTGTCGTCTGCCGCCCCAGGCGCCGAGGCCATGAACAAGTACAAGGCCAACGGCAGTGCGGCGGCCGCCATGTTTGGCGCGGTTGCCGCCACGGGTGCCGCGCAGACTAGTGCCGCCGCCGGCAGTCTGTTTGCCAAGATGGGTGTGGCGCGCACTATTGGTACGGCGGTGGTTGGCCCCGTCGCGGGAGCTGGGGGCACTTCGCCGCTCGACTCCAAGAGCACCGGACGTAGTCGCCTGCTTGAGGATTTCCGGTTAGTATAAGAAAGATATTTCATTATTATTTTATATTGTAGGGAGAAGCAGTTTTTGTATTTTTACTATAAGTTATATAATAAAGCGCAGAAGCATATTTTTGTAAAGTAGCAGCATATTCTATCATTTTTGAAAATTTAGATATATTTTTCAAAATTGTATCAGAAATAGCAAGAGCTCAAGTTAAGGCCTGGGCTTAGTAAGGGCTTCTTACACCAAGGCCCGTTACACAAAAGCCGGTTAAATTTTAACTGTAACTAATTTCACGAGAACCAATCGGAGAAGGTCTTTTTGATAAGACTGTTTCTCTCATTGGTTTTCGTGGAATTAATTTCCTCCTTTATTGAATTTTAGTTTTATTCTCAATGTTTCTCTGATTGGTTCTCGTGGAATCAATCACGATTATAATTCAACCAGCTTTTGTGCAACCGGCACTAAGTATTTTTGTCATTAAATGTAATAAATTAATGAAAATAACATGTAGTAGCATTTATCTTTTTCTAAAATTTTATGATAGTGAAAAGAAGTACCGTTCACCACAAAAACATATACATTATTTGTCTATGATTTCATCTTGTATTTTATTTTTGGCAAATAAATAAATACATTCATCCATTAAAGAATTTTACTATTGGGAGATTCAGATAAGACACTCTGGTTTGTACAACAGCGATTACTTCTGTTGAAAATTTAATAGAACTGCAAAATTGATAACTCTTGAATTCAATAAAACTATTGGTAACATTGAGAATAAAACTAAAATTCAAAAAAGGAGGAAATTTATAACATCAGTCCAGGTGGTACTTCTATTAAGATATAAATATAGTCAATTTTTTTACTTATTCCATCAGTAATTAATGATAATTCACTTGAATTTTTGTAAAATTGAGGAATGCAATGGTTTGTAAATCAATAGCTTCTTTGGTTAAACTTATAAATTAAGTAAGATAACGGGAAAAATCATGAAATAATATCTGTAAATTATTTGAAATGTCATGAAGAAACTATCAATTTAAAAAAAAAATCAAAATGTTGGTGAAATTTGAAAAACAGTGGTTATGAGAATAAAGATTTTCTTAATCAAATTAATTGAAACTGTATTATAATGATAACTGCACAATTTGTTAACATGCATTTTTTTTCTAATCTATGCTATTAGATATGCACTTTTTCCTTATATGACTTCTATTTTTCAAAAGGATACAACTGAATAACTGAAAAAGATAACAGCTGAGCTCTCATTCCATTCTATCAGTTGTTAGATATCTATTTGTTGCTGGATAGTGCGAATTATGTCATTTGAATTTGACTACAATATAATAGTGTACATCTTGATTCATTCGAAATTGTACTAATCATTGTGATGTATATTCAATTGTGTATCTATTTCATACAATAAATGAATTTGTACTAGACATGTGTGAGAAATAAATCTGAATTCACTACAGCTGAAGATGTGTTGATTTCAACACGAAACTGCACTCCTGTCTAAAAGTCTAATTAATGTGGATGTGACAAAAATAAAACTGTGTTTTTTAATTATGGAAAAATTCCACAATATCAATTTTCATTCAACAAATTCAATCTGAATTTAGTTTGTTGTTTTGCAGTAACAACCGCTACCCAAGCCTGCAGCTGCGCGACCTGACCAATCACATCGTGGAGTTCTCACAGGACCAGCACGGCTCGCGGTTCATCCAGCAGAAGCTAGAGCGCGCCTCGGTGCCCGAGAAGCAGTTGGTCTTCAACGAGATCCTCGTCAACGCATACAGCCTCATGACCGACGTCTTCGGCAACTATGTCATTCAGAAGTTCTTTGAGTTCGGCACGCCTGAGCAGAAGACTACGCTTGCGCAGAAGGTACACAATTACTACCATTGACGAATTGCACTATTTAGAATCTTAGATTAATCACAACTTGGTAATTTAGTCTACACAGTGACGCTACCTACATTCATTGAAAAATTAACAGTATCGAATCTTAGATTAATCAAAACTTGGTAATTTAGTCCTCACAGTGACCTACATTCATTGAAAAATTAACAGTATCGAATTTTAGAATGATCAAAACTTGGTAATTTAGTCCCAAAAGTGACCTAAATTCATTGACAAATTGATACAATATCAAATTTTATAGTAATCAAAACTTGGTAATCTAGTCCCGACAGTGACACCTACCTACATTCATTGACAAATTATCCAGTATCAAATTTTATAATAATCAAAACTTGGTAATTTTGTCCCCACAGTGACCTACATTCAATCACTACAATCACTGATTTGCAGCATTTATTTAGGATTTTCGTTAAATAATAATTAGCATTTGAATAAATTGCATTCTCTATTTAATTCCATCTGTAACCTGGTTGGCCGCTATGGCTTCGTATAAAATGAGCGCTGCTATCCAGAGATTGTCAGTTTGGTGTAAGGGTAAGCATTCCTGACTGGCAATTGGGAGGTACCGGGTTCGATTCCCGGGCTGGCAACTAATTTTTGGATAGTAGTTCTCATCGAATTTCCATCTAGCTGTTAACTTTGTGTTTTCATTATGGAAAAGTACCACAACATCACTCACATCCCAACTGTAAAGAAACTAGAAGTGATTGAAAAATGACCAATTCTCGATCACTTCTGACTGACCTTGCCTTTTTCGGGCTGAAATTGTGATCAGGTGTTTTCATTTACACTGTTCGTAAGTCTGTATCTTTCCAACCAATAAAATTTCCGGGGGGATTGTACGTTTTTTGTGCAGTGTTGCAAAAATTGAATCTTCCTCCTCCCAAATTCATATTGATATCAGTTGATAATGATGAATAATATTGGAATTTGCATAGAATCAACTAACTTATAATAAATCATATTTTACCGTATTTATTGATTAATTTGTGTGTTGATTAGGTGCGAGGCCACGTACTGCCGCTGGCTCTGCAGATGTACGGATGCCGCGTGATCCAGAAGGCACTGGAGTCAATCTCGAGCGAGCAACAGGTAGAGGTGGTTCGCGAGCTGGACGGTCACGTGCTCAAGTGTGTCAAGGACCAGAACGGCAACCACGTGGTCCAGAAGTGCATCGAGTGTGTCGAGCCCATTGCGCTGCAGTTCATCATCAACGCCTTCCAGGGACAGGTCAGTCTCAAAACAATAATATGGCTAATATAATATATTATTTAAAAAATGTCAGAAATGAGAACAAGACAAATCAGGTGAGCAAAACAGAGAGACGGTCCATAAGAACCATCATAAATAAAAGTTATCAAAAGGATGGAGTCTGGAGAATTGCAACCAATGAGACAGTCTATAAGGAAGTAGAGCCCATCCTCAGTATAATGAAAAAACAAAGAATTTCTCATTTTTTCCATGTTTTGCGAATGCCTGAGAATCGAGTTCTGAAACAGCTTGTAATGCGTAATTCAAAAAGGAGGAAATGTGGCATTGTTGATGAACTAAACAGGATCTTCAAGAAATAGGCATGAAAGTTGAGGATGTCATTGATAAAGTGAAAATAAACCATTGCGCATATTGAACGCACATATTCAATTTGCCAAAAATGCACAGGGAGATTGTAATCACTGATGCAGAAAGACGACAACGATCCGAGAGAATGAAGAAATATTGGGCTGATCGAAAAGCCACACAGGTTCAGAACCAGGGACGTTTTTAGTTCATTGACTTAAGTGGTCCTATGTGGCTAAAAAATACGAAAAAAAATTATTTAATCAATAAAAGAATAACGCGCAACCATTAGAACAGGAGGGGTTAGTGGAATTTTTGGGCAGGTCAGAAGCAAGGGTTAATCGATACAAAATTTATGACCACGTCATATTCCATCCTTTTTCACATAACATTTCAACTGATTGCATTTCGATGTCGTCGTGATGACGTAACGGCGTTCACTTTTAGAGAATTTGTACGTGTACTGTAAGGATAGTTACACACACATCGATTTTTGAAGTACGATTTTTTTCTGCCATCATAGTTGAACCTTGGTTTTACTATCCTCACAAAAGAACAGTTGAGTAGATGAGTTTAAAACTTAACTTACTTCAATATTCTAATAATCATTGTTAGTTTCGGTTGCATAAAGACCGGTTGAATTTTAACCATGATTAAAATCACGAGCACCAATCAGAGAAGCCTTCTTTTCAAAAAGTGTTCTCTGGTTATCGTGACTGACGGTTAAATTTAACAGGCCTTTGTGCAACCGGGCCAATATATTTGAAATTGTTTGTGGGGTGTCATGAATCTTTGTGTTGCGATCTCTCTGTTACTTGGTAGGACAATCGGGTAGATGATTCCTAGTGACAGTTTGAATGGAGAATCAATGTTGTGTTTTGTGTGATGTGTTGTAGGTGTTTGCGCTGTCGACACACCCATACGGCTGCCGAGTGATCCAACGCATCCTGGAGCATTGCACGGCCGAACAGACTGCGCCCATCTTGGAGGAGTTGCACCAACACACCGACCAGCTCATACAGGACCAGTATGGCAACTACGTCATACAACATGTGCTTGGTGAGTACACATTACCATACACCATACATGGTTACACCATGTAACCATCATGTAATCTGAGATTAGCGCTACCCTATTCAAATCACAAAATGATTTCATATTAGATTTTTATTAAATATTTGGTAAATATATTTATGGACCATCAGACTGAATGACTATAGTAGCTTGTTTTGCTCATTGTCACTACTTTAATTGCCAGTAGCCATTCGACGTATTTAAAATAGCAACTATCGTCTTATTACTATCAATATTGCGAACTTCTTCGTGATCTTCAAGTATAAATAAAAGGTGTTTGTCTCTCCTGGAACTAGACCAACTAGATTATACGATATCGTAGATAGGACGCTGCATTACATTACATTTTATGAGTGATTGATTCTTTTCTCCTGAGGATGATCCCCATATAAGCTTGTGCGTGGAAATAATGAGAGTGCACCTACAGTTGTAGTTTCCTTCAACTAAACCTTTTGGAATGGTATATTCCGCTATCACTAATTATTTATTTGGAGCAGCCTAGTCACTTGATTCACTGCGAGTTCAAATCTACGTATTAAATTTGTTATTCAATTATTCTATAATCATTCAATACTATTCGAGTAATTTATTGATTAAAAATATTATCGTGTCACGCATTTTATTCCACTTGACTTTAACTGTATCTTATCTAATTTTGCTGTATTGTAAGCTATTGTATATAAGTGTATAAGCCAGTATATATTGTAATCTACATAAATAAAGTACTCAATCAATCAATTTATTTATTTAATTAATTTATCAGTACAATTACAAATCATATATCAATGACTGGGAGAGAGCAACAGGCTCAGCCCAAAACTGATTTTCCCCCAAATTTTATGAACGGTAACATTTCCAAAATATATAGATTACATTTCACTTTCAAGGTTATAGCTATGTAACTCCTTACGATATTTTTGATAATGGAAAAATAATTTATACTCGTACATTTTGCTTATTGTTGATGTTATGTGTTGTAGAGCACGGCAAACCGGAGGACAAGTCGCTGTTGATCAGTGCGGTGCGAGGCAAGGTGTTGGCTCTGTCGCAGCACAAGTTCGCGTCGAATGTGGTCGAGAAGTGTGTCACACACGCAACACGCGCAGAACGCAACATTCTCATCGAGGAGGTCTGCAGTTTCAACGACAAGTATGTGCACACCAATCAATTCACTACTCAAAACATTATCTTAGTTTGTCAAATTTAAAAATAAAGGCTTTTACAGCCCGGGTCCTGAAGCTTTTCCTATCGGCGGAGGGCCACTAGATTACAATACTACTACAAAAGTATTGAACATTTTTGAAAATGTATCTTTCCAAAAGCAATATATGTTCTTTTGCATCTTCTCGAAAGCAACGTGTTGCATCCGAAAAGATACACAAGGAGCTTTAATGTATCTTACCATAAGCAACAGATACTCTTTTGTATCTTCTCAAAAGCAAAGCAACGTGATGCATCCGAAAAGATACACAAGGAGCTTTAATGTATCTTACCATAAGCAACAGATACTCTTTTGTATCTTCTCAAAAGCAAAGCAACGTGATGCATCCGAAAAGATACACTGACATTCAACGAATTTGGTCGTTGTGTCAGAATGTTTGACCAAATTTATCGATGTTGAATTGTCCAAAAGATACACAAGGAGCTTTAATGTATCTCATTCATGAAGAATCTCTGTGTGTAGACCTTCAAGGAAGCTCTGTAGGGAGCTTTCTCCATCTACAGATCTAGAGCTGCGTACACATCCGCCCTCATACCGCCCTCGTTCCTCCATCGTACCGCAGTCGCTCCGCCCCCGCTCGGCAGTCGCACCCATCATGAACGTTACGGAAGATGTTAGCTCTTCTCGCGTTCCCCGGTCGAACCACTCTTGCTCCCCGGTCGATCATCAATCGCTCTGCTGGAGTGACGTTCGGTTGCGGAGCAGAACGAAAGTCTGTACGCACCTTTAGATCTCTGAAGCCCAATGTTTTTGCAAATCCGTGAATAGTACTGACATTTGATGAGTGAACAAATTGTATAGTTGAATCAGAGTGTATGTCCAAATTTATCGATTTTGAATTGTTTATTGTTCGATTTAAGCACTCTCTGTGACTGCAATACGATAAATAAATGAATTGTGTCGTCGTCTCAGAGTGTTCGACCGTATTTATCGATGTTGAATTGTCTATTAATCGATTTCAGCACGCTCTGTGACTGCAATACGGTAAATAAATGAATATTGTCATTGTATTAGGGTGTTCCTCAAAATTTTCCGATTCTAATTTGTCGACTTGTGTGTTGCAGCGCGCTACACATCATGATGAAAGACCAGTACGCCAACTACGTGGTGCAGAAGATGTTGGACGTTTGCGAGGCGGCGCAACGCAAGGCGCTCATGATCAAGATTCGGCCGCACTTTGGCTCTCTGCGCAAGTACACCTACGGCAAGCACATCATCGCCAAACTCGAAAAGTTCTTCATGAAAACATCGAGTAGCGTCGTCGTTCCCGACCTGGGGCCCATTGGACCGCCTAGCAACGGCGTTGTCATGTAATCAACTCTACAACAACAAAATCCAGCTGTTGTGTTAATATCATCGGAACTTGAAGTGGATAATAACATGACCTCCTATATCCCTGATAATAACTTGTTTAATTTGTGATTGAGGGATATCTTGAGGGTATCCAATAACGTCTGATGAAAGAACTCTACTTCCTACAACAAATTTCACCTGTTGTAGAATTAGTTTTAGGGATACCCACCCTAGATAAGGAAATCTAGGGAGAAAATTCCTTAGATAAGTAAAACGGGAGGTTCAACTATTGCTAAAAGAATTCTACATCTTGGTCCACTTACAACTAACACAAGATTCAGCTGGTGTTGTGTGCATTGCAGTTAGAAATATCTGAGAGGATAAGGTTAATTTGTAGTTTATTGAATGCTTAAACATCCTTGATACTTTAGAAGGATAATGTTGGTTTTTAATTCATTGATTGAGGAGGAGAAATCTTTGAAGCTTGAAGAGGATAGGGTTGGTTAGTATTGAAAACAAGATAGGATTGCTTTGTAGTTGATAGAGATAAATGCTTGAAACTTTGAGAGGATAGGTTTGATTACTTGAGGAAAGATCCTTATAAGTTTGAGGGATTGAAGAGATATCCTTGAAAACAGGACGGGATTGTTGATCAACTCCGCTATCACTGTGGAAATGTTGTTGAGGGGCGAAAGGGGAGCCACAGCTGTTTACAAACTACGGAATGTATCATTTTTATTTGTTTTTTTTTTTAGTAAAGGTTGAAAATTCTCGAATAACATGTTTGTGTAATAGATTTTTTATCAAACTGTGCTCGAAAGGCTCAAGTATTTAATTTCATTTGTGGACATTCTCTCGTAGTATTTTTATAAAATTTATGTGTACGTTTCTTAAAAATTAGGGCAGGTCTCTGACCTAAGTAGGTATTACTTTTACTACAAATTATGGAGGAATTGTTTTGATTGAATCATTCTAAATTGATGGGAATTTTTTTATGTTGAAAATCAATGGGAGAATTTTTCATTGAGGCAAATAATCTTCTTGTAGGATAATGTTAGAGACTTTTCAGTAATTATTGACCTCAGAAGCAGAAGCAGAAGCAGAATGCAGACGAGGATGGGACTTTTTAGTTATTTTATCTTACCGACGCGTTGTTAAGGGAATTTTATTCTTGATGATTTATGAATATAAAAACTGAGTGTAAGAGTTTTTAATCTGTTTTTTTATTAGGAAAAGGGTGGATTTCCCTAATTCTGAGCTTGTTCAAGCTAGTTGAAAAATAGAGAATTCGAGAATTTTCAATCGGAATGTGTTGGAAGTTTTTGAACTTTCTGATGAAAAACTATTGAAAATTTTGAGATTTGATTTGATTGTTGTGTTTGCGAGCTCCCTTACCCTGTCAACATTTTATTCAATTTGATTGTCTCATCAATATTATTAATAATGTAGTCGGTGGTATGATTTTATTATTGCTTGTGTATTCTTTGCCCCGCCTCTTGTTACAATTAAATATCAATGTAATCATTTCACTATAATCGTTAATAGTTATAAATACAGCTGTTCATATTAATTTTAAGTTTTTTGTACGTTAACGGCTTAAGATTTTTTCTCGTATTTCCTCTGCAAGTTGTATCTTGTTCATTAGCACATAATATTATTTAAGTGAAGGATTTCTTTTTTTAGTTTTCTTACAAGCTGGTCGATTTCTAGACTTTTTTGTAGTGTTGTAGAATTGCTTGTTTATAATTTTGATTTAATTAATATTCCAGTAGAGCGATTGTTATGTTTATCGTTAGAGACTGTAAGAGTGCATTCGCTTGTATTGTATTATTTGGTTTTTTTAGTTTAGCTATGAGTTAGTTTTTGAGCGTTTTCTTTCTTCGTCATATTTCTTGAAATTATCGTCAATTATTGTTGAATACGTACAACACTAGTACGAAATGTGCCCAAACATCAAGAATGTTTCTGAGTCCTGGGTGCAAAAAGTATCAGTCATAAAGATGGAAGTTTTATTAGGATAGAAATCGGTAAGTTCTACATTCATAATCATTGTAAAGTTAAGGCATCTTCCATTGGAGTACTACTTGTAATTTCTGATATGAGATGCTCATTTAACCCTCTGCAAGTAAGCAATGAAATTGAGTATTCTGTAAGGCAAAGTAGTCAAGAATACTCCTATCAAAATTAATTGTTTTTTGATATCTTGAAAATAGAATCAATTTCGGACAAAATTTATTGTAAGATAATACTGTATTTTTCCGGGTTGAACTTGTCAAAAACCTTTCTTACTTTGTTGTACAGGCTAAAATTACTATCCATCAATCTTAACATACTCTTTTTATCATTGCTATATGATTAGTATTCTGTAAAAAAATATTATTATAAATTTAAGAACACTTGAGCGATAGAATTTAATTTTCTACTTGATTAATAACTGGACCAATTATTGCTTTTAATTGTATGATAAAAGTATGAAATATTATTAAAAATTACAGTAGGTGTTTTTTTATATTGCTAACAATACTGAATTAAAACTAATTCAAAAATATACAGATAATTGTAATGTATTGGTAAAACAAATATGTGTGAATATTGAAAAATAACTGTTATTTCTGTATATTATTGATTAACAATTAGAGGATAGAAGTATTTTTTATCAATTTTACTACTACAGTATAATCTGTGTAATTATGAATATAGTGCACGACCCTACACTGAAAATCGAAATTAATACAAATGTCTTGTTATATTAGGTGTATCACAAAGACCTTGCTTAGTTGATTATTAGGTTAAGATGGTGTCCCCCCCTCCCCAGTCTAACATCAATTTTATCGATCGTGACAAATTTTTCATTAATTATTTTAAAAGGGGCTGAAATCGCTTCAAATGTTGTAAACTAGATTGATTCAGAAATTCAACTTTGAAACCAGACCTTTCCCACCTTTCTAAATCGGATTTAGAGGCAAAAATAGGCATCATCTTGATAAAAAATGTTTGCCCCACAAATGGCATGATTTTTATCGCAATATAGGGTGAGATGAAGATCTGCTAAGAGATGCCAGTATCAAGCTAATACCATACAGCATCTAGATGGCTCAAAATAACATCACTTTCAGACTATTATTTGTTTTCGAAAACATTTTGGTGAATTCCAAATGTCAGTCAATCACTTCGCATCAATATAAATAATATAAGCATACTATAAGTTAACAATTTTCTACTTATTCTCAAATTTCCCTCTTCACATGAGTGAGCTATCAGAAAAAAATAATGCATCATTTTTCCTTGTATTTTGTATTGAAGAATGATACAAAGTGTATCTAAATCAGGCCGCAAATGAAGTGAAATTTTTGTATAGTATTCACTCACATAAGTAGTGGAATGGACCAATTCAATCTTAATAATCAATTCAGTTTCATATTAGATTAAGATCATTTAAAATATAAACACTCAACTATCCCCTGAATTTTCTATCATTTCTAAAACATTTTTGCAAAATGATTTGGAAACCTAAATTTAAGCGCGTGTGTGTGTGTGTGTTGTGTGTTTGTGTTAGTGTTGAAAGCACATGAGAATATGCAAATATTTTCGAGTAGTATCTCTGTTTGTGTTTGAATGGGTCTCACTTTCTCGCATGCCCTTAGCTGTTATCACTTCAAAGTTTTACCACACATTGATCCAGTCCCGAATTTAAATCATAGATGAATTTAAATAATAAACCTTAGTGCACCAGACTGTTGCTCAAATTTTAGATTTTCGACAAATTTCAATTACCAACACTTTGAATAACTAAAAAAACTTTGAACAATGGTTAATGTTTAGGAAAATTACTATATATATGTAATGATATCAATATTAGTGTAAAATTATGCTACTGCAGGAATATTTTTGGTGATGATTCATAAAGCTGAGTCGGCATTATTATAACTAGCTACTGTATTGTAACTGATCTAAATAGTTAACTATTAAATCTATTGCACTAAGACTATTAACTCATTAACTATTAACTCACTACACCGCCCATTCGATAGTAGTTGTATAGGACACTAGTAGTTAATAAAATTAATCTATTGATAAAACTCAGTAGGTCAGAGAAGAATGAGCTTCACGGTACTGTTTCCATTGAAAAGTTTGGCGTTTGCTGATGGTTTATTCTACTAATTTATTTTATCTTCAAAATTTTCTCGAATCCCTAATTTTTCCAAACTATTTTCTGATGTACTGTATCCATCCCTCAAGTACTTTCCTGCTGAATCTGGATAACAATCCTTTTTCTCTTGACCGGCGGAAAATCTTGAATTTTATTTGTTGTATATTCTATCAAAGTTTTTTTTCTTGATCTTTCAACTTCTAGTGCTCGTTTCAATAGATGTTCTATTGAATCATGAAAATTATGTAATGGCTGTAATCGATCAAACACAAAGACTCCAAAAAATAACGCCTTTCAATTAATTAATTATTTTTCCATAAAATATTATTCATTAACTATACACTACCTATATTCTAAGAAAGTTTGAGAAATACTGTTTCACAATAATTATTGATGAAACTACCACGATAATCATTGTTCATAAAAATATCTTGATAATCACACTGTATTTTATAATAAACGCGTAGGAATTAGTATTTTACAAGTACAATGAAATATGTCTAAAGGTTCGCCCATTTCTCTAAAACTAACTATAACTAACTTCAGTAATATTGTTATCAATGTTTGATCAAATTATTTGGATCGTATTCTTACACTCAAACTAATCACAGTATCATGTTATTGAATTTAATGCTGAATATAATTAACATTTTCCCCATTATTATACTTTCCTTTTGTATTCGAGGATTGTGTCTGAATTGAATTTGAATTAAGATGAAACCTAGTATTGTCGTAACCTATCAAGTAGAGTAAAACAGTTAAAAGTTTGTCTTGTATAAAATAAATGATTGTATTTTAAAGGAAATTTAGACTATTATTGTGGTGAATATAAATAGCACTTTTTACTGTGTATCAAGTTGAAGAAATATTATACATAAACCCAACCTTACATAATAATATTATAAATACTTATAAATATCGATGTTGTATTTCGTAACTGTAATGTAAAGTATACATAACTTTCTTTGACTGCATGTAAATAATAGTATAATGGTAGAAGTATAATTGTATTTAGAAAATTTGTTTGATACAAAGTTATGTGGTCACTGTTTGGATTGATTATTATTCACAGCAGAGTTGATTGATTATTCTATTCAAACTGAAGGAACAGTATTCGAAATTTCTCAACTGAATGGGGAAAATTTGATAGAAATTTGTCAGGAATTTTGAGAAATGATAAATTTGATCTCAAACACATATTCTGTTCCTGTATGTTCCAGTAGACTGAAAAATCCTAGTGCTATGTATTTTTCTGGTAATCCATCTACACCTATATTATATATTTCAAGGTCGCATATACTATATACACTGATCCACTCTGGTTTTTTATGTGATTTATAAAATTGATAGTGTACATGCATGTGTAATATTCTCTGTAAGAAATAATATATTCGAAAATTTGTTCTGTACAATTTTTTGTAATTAAAAAAGGTCGGGTGGAAACAAAATATTGTTAAACTTGTAAACAAACCGTGCTTGATGCTTTGAAGATTAATTTTTTGTGTATTCATACTATGAATTTATTCTATAAATAATATTATTCTATCGTCTCTCCTCTGTAAATAAAATAGGATCAAGGATTTATTTTCTTATCTGAAAGTCCGTGTAAATTTAACTGCGAGCTCCAGGAATTCATTGTAGATTTGTAAATTTTGACAACATTGAATTTTTTTATATCATTGAACTACTATTGAAGTGCAGTTTGTAATTTTCATAAATTATGGGTGAATTATTTTTGGTGATAATAATATTCCTAAAAATGTATAATATGATGAAAATTGTTTCACTGTAAGAAAGAAAAGAAACGCCAATAAGTAAATTATGATTTTGTTTATCAAATAATTTATTACAGTTATTGTAATATTCATTCTGTTTATTTTCCTTTTGTATTTTTACTCTAAATAATAAGCTCATAATAAAATGATGTAAAACGTTTTTGCTTTTCTTTATTTTACTTTAGTAACAACGACTTCCAACATTTTTTAAAAATTTTATTGGAGGTCTTCTACAGAATATCACCACTATTTTATAAAAGATGTTCCTCTTAATATTTTATGGACTTGATTTTTTATTTTTTTCAACATTCAGATACTTGTTTATTTTCGCTTATGTCCATGTCTTATGCATGTACACAAACCATCCAAAAACTTCAATATCATTACTTTCAAATTATTTGCTGGTTCTAGTGATTCGATTTTTTCCATCACGGTTTTAGCATTTGAAACACGAACGTGTTTTGAGAAAATTATAATTATTTTCAATTTTGGAAGCAACCAGGCAGAGTAAAATTTACAATCTAAATGAATTTTAGGCAAGACTGATGTAAAAAAGTGTGAAGCTAATGTTAATGGAGTGTGGAAATTTGTTTCAATTAAACCGTTTTTCTATGCTTTTTTATACTGGTTTCAAGAAATAAGTTTTTGTTGTTTCTTTCAAGAAACTAAGTTCTTCGAGCTAGGTATTATTCGAGCACTCGTTTTTTTACTAAAACAAACTGTTGAAACTTAGCCCAAAACTGGGAATAAACTATATACTTTATCCGTTTCATTAGACTCTTCCATAATCTTATGATTATATCATGAAATTCTGTTCTCCAATTTTTGAAAATATCAGCTAGAAATTAAATAAACCTCCTGGTTACCTTTATCATTCATTGATTTGTCTAAATGGATAATATTTTTCCATATTTTCTCAACTTATAGGCTTTCAACTTTTATTCATTATATAGGGTTACTACTAATCTGAAGTAACGTAGTGTTGAAAAGTTCCAAACAAGATAGTATTATACTTTTCAACAAAAATATAATTTCTCGAAACGTTTTGCAAAGTGACGTTTTTCAATATATTTATCATATTTTATTTGCCTGTTTTATTTGTGCTCTAAAATAAATATTTTGTAATTAAATTGATCCTTACACAATTGCACGTACTCTTGTCTAGTTATTTCCTACGAAGTACTGCATCAAACATGTGAGTCAACAGGTTCTTATCCAGCTAGTTTTATTTTCCCAATCAATTCAAATCGGTATCTTAATCAGTTTTATGGTAGATTTACAGTTAAATTGTATCATTGCTTCACAGTAACTTTTGATCATTCTTTTTTTCAGTTACAAAGTAGAGAGTTTCTCTGTTATCAGTAAAATTTGGATTTTACATGTCCAAAATATTGTATTCAGTTTTGAAATCTAGCATTTGATAATTTCTTATCTTTAATGAATTTTATTCATCTTTTTTCAACCATTCCTGTTTCTCCCACTACCTTCTTATTCAAAACAATTATTATCTCTCACTTCCATTCATCAATAATTAGAAAAGAAATCTATGTGAATTGATAAGTCATGAATTTTTATTTTATAGTCTTGATAAGATTTCTTATGTAGTGAAGTTCTAGTTTTAGTATTTTTTCTTTGTATTAAGGTCTGGATTAGGTTATGTGTTATAGATTGAGAACAAGAGAGAAAATGTTTAACATGTATTCATCCAATCCCAGTTACACTTTTCATACCATCAAAATAATGACATCTATTATGGCTCGAGTATGAATATCAATTAAATTGATTATCGAACCTCTCAACTAAATACGGTACTAGACTTGTAAATTGGTATATAGCATAGTTGTATAGGAGTTTAAAATATCACGACTTTATAGAACCTACAGTCCCTTGAAAAACAAACCTCATATGAAAATAAGAATATTATTGTAATATCGTTTTTGTATAAGGTATTGCTACTACTTATGTATTTGAAAACATTCTAGTGTAATATAAAATGAACTGACTTATTGTACAAATGAAAATAAATAGATGGTAGTTTCACAATAATTCTAAAATTTACCAAGAATTGAAATTTGCTTTTTACTACTCGAGTAACTTAATCTTTTAATAATAAAGACGAAAGTAAACATTTTTCTACCGTATTGCTCTTAGCAAAACGTACTACTCGTTTATAAATATGAAAATATTGAACAAATTTTTTAATAATTCGGTGTACAGTTTTTGCGTTAACGGTTTTTACTTTAATTGAACATTTTTGCTAAAATGGTGGACATGATTAATGATTGTGTAAATTGAATTTGCGAGAATTATAAATAACTGTACATATTATTGAAATAGATCTAGTGTAATTAAGCAACAGTTTGTGTAAACAGACATAGTTTGAAAGTTATTTTTGTAACGAAAACTTGTAAGAATTGTTTTTTATTTGTTCAATAATTATTTTTTATAAAAATGAAACTTGAAAAAATACTTCTACTGGAGATATAGTGGAGGCATTCCTGCTGAAAAAATGTTTTTTTTACTCGCTTAGTTTTGTAATATTATGTATATAAACAGATAAATATTTCTTAATTAACTTGACTTATAGTTGTTCTTGTTTCACTTTTGAGTTTCAAATTAATATTTTCATTGAGAGCGTGTAAAAACATCGTTGACACTTTTTCAGTACCTATTCCAAGTTTTCAATATTTGAGTAAAGATTATTTGATGAATTTTGATTTTATTTAAAATTATGATCAAATTAGAATATCCCTCTTCCTATTTTAGTTATATAACTATCATGCCAGCATAAAATGATGAAGATATTCATTCAATTAAATGTTGAAATTTCAATTTATATTACCGTATTTATTCAAGTTAATCTTATGCTCTCTTGTTCCAAATATGACCGACTAATCCAGACTAATTACTCATTTCAATACTTTCGGTATGAACACTGAGTAAACTATTATCTCACAACGTTATTAATATATTATATATAGCTTAAAAACTGAATGTATATCAATTTCTTGTAGAATAATGTGCGATTTGTAACGTTTTTGTGTAAAATAATGTAAAGTAGCATATCGTGCCTTCATTTGCGACATGTATATCCCACATTTTTGTCAATTAATTTTATTCTTTTTATAAATAAAAAATAATGTTTGTTCAAATCTAATTTTTGTTAGTTTTCTTCTCAGCGTGTGTTGAGTACATGATTAAAATAATTAATGCAACCTCTTAATTAGAGCATTGAAAATTCATATTTACAAATATAATTTCAAAATAAATTAACAAATTTTGATCTGGTTATATTATATGAGGTTCATTTGCATTGTTTTGCTTCAAATTCATTTGCAAATGAAATATTCTGAACATTGTTTAATTTATTTATATAGCTCACTACATTCAACACTGGACGTCTCTTATTTACAGTTTACTTATTTACATATCACTTTGCTTTTCTATTAATAGCTTGCTTGTCACTGTTTACTTGCATCTCTGGCTTAAAAATTACTTTGTTCCAATTTTTATTGCTTGGTAGCCCATAAATATATACATTTTTCAATCATAATTATTTGCTTCAATATTGTTCACATTTCAATTAACTTAAAAAAACTGCCGGTACATATACAAACTTTCTAGGTGGAAAGTCAACTTCTAGCGAACTGAACGCATTCATTAATAATATGAAAAACCCTCATAATACTTTTTCATTACAAACAGTTTTCATTAATCGCTAATCAGCATGATACATAGCTACTTTCCTATTTGTAATACTCCGATAATAACATATTTCATATGTCGTCATTGTAATGTCAGGATTATACTTTCTAATATTTGACTATTATTTTTTATTAGGTTCTAATTACATTTTTTACACTTTCCCTAATTATTATTATTATTACTATTATCATAATCTCATTAATATGTACGTCTTTTATATTATTCATTATTATTGTCATATTATTATTATTATTATCATTATTGTATTCCTAGATATGCAGAGAGGTTAAATAATTTTTAAAAAGTAACAATATTAGGATTTAATAATGTTATGATGAAAATTGTACAATTTTTTTTCTTTGCATGATATGGTAATAAACATAATTTATACTCAGCAAGATGAAACGTTATTAACTATAATTATTATGGATAATACATTATATATAATAAAACATTGTATATGGTTGTACAAATTGTAATGATTTTCATTGTGAGAAAAACATGAAGTATTTCCAATAAAACAGAGATACTTCAACATAGTAAACAATGTGTATTAATTTTTATTCTTCTCAGAAATCGAATTCAAAATCATTTATTTGCCATGAAAGTAATTACTTACAAGTCTACTAGGATACAATCTGGGCTTGCATATTGCAGCTCTGTTAGGTAAATAATTTGTTGTCCTTATAGATATCAAAAGCAGCCTCACATCTCAATTCCATATTGAAAAATCTGGTGTGGCGCACTCACACAACTTTCCTTGCAGTTATGAAAATTGATCACCTGACGCTAGTCTGCACGCGCATCTCAAGTCTACTATTCAAAGATCTAAGCCAGCTGGTGACAAGACAATAACACTGGAGACACACGAGGTCTGCTATCTCTTCATAGTGAATATTTAATAGAATCAACAGTTGCCAACAGTTTGCAATTGAATAATCACATTTTCTCGAATTTCGAGCTTATTTTCAATTTTAGGTGAAAATTTTACTGGACATTGTAGAGATTTTCATGCTCAATCTTTTCCACTCGGAATTCTTTTAAAAATTGTATCTGAAGCCTGATAATTGGGAATCTAAAATCAAACTTTGCATAGATGGGGCGGAGCTCCTGAGATTTTTACAGATATGGGACTTGTGGCAGTTGCTAGAGCTTATCAATGACTATTTTAGGTATAAATTTGATCAAAATCGTTGGAGCCGTTTTCGAGAAAATCGCGAAAAACCCTGTTTTGCCAAAGATGCATACCTATCTTTGATTGAAACTATAGACTTTATAGAAATATATAAATAGACTGATTAATAAAAACCTTGCAGTACCCTTTATTATCAAAAACTTAAGGGTACTTGAAGGTTTTTATATTGATTTTATTAATTTGTACAAAAGTAGCCCATTTAAGCGAAGTGTTTTTGAGAAATAGACTGGCTTCTCCAGACATCTGTGTAATCACTTGTCAGCTGTTTGATTATGATTAATTCTATAATCTGATTAATCCTATCTTCAGAGTAGAGGATATATAAAGTGATATCGGAGTATGGAGGAATTCTTTTTCTTTTCATATTATCCTTAAAATGCAAAATTTCAAAAAACCTTGTGTATACATCGACGCGCAGTTAAAAAAGGAATATTTCTGCCAAATCTCATAGAATTCTATCAACGCGTTTGGCCGTAATTGCGTTACATAGAGACAGACAAAAGAAAATCATAGTTAAAACATTGACCTCACTACGTTTGGTCAATAAATCTTTTTCATTGTTATCACATCAGCTATTTGATTTAGTTTATAAAACTTATAAATGAGATATTTTAGGCCGGAGACACACGAACGGTTTTTTTCCGTGTGAAGTTCAAAATGCACAGGAAGTCATGGAGAAGGACACACTTCAGCCGGCCGGCGAAAACCGGATCCGGCGAGAAAATCAGACGGAGGCACTCATTCTCTACTTCGCCGGTTCTCCGGCTGTTTCGCAGTCCGGCAGGTAGGAGGGCATTGTACATATTGTGGATTCGCAAGAGCCTCTGGACGCTTAACACCTGTAATTTGGATAAAAAAATCAGCCGGCAGAGCTGCCTACACCCGTCCAAAATATCCTACAATTCCACAAGAAATAATATTTCCGCCGTACTCTGATATAAACTGCTTGAGAATCAGGCGTGATAGCCTACCAATATCTCCAGGCAATTCAAACCCGAGCACAGCGAATGTAATTTATTTCTTATGAATAACAAGTAAATTCAATATTGATATTCCAATACCTGAAATAAATTCCTACAGAGGAAAACCAATATGGTAATCATAGACCGAACTGAGCAGGATCTAATTAGAGAAATTACTGAAACTGGTTAACAATTATGCAAATTTATTGATGAATTATAATCGTTAAGAATCAAATAATAATAGTTAATTAAATAATTGACAAATTGGAATAATAGAGTTTTCAAAATTTGGTAATAAATGTTCTTGATATGAGATAATAATATGAATGTTCTTGGTAATATAGTGCAATTAGGATTTTAATAGGGGTTACACGGTATTATAGGAGGATATAGTCCTGCACTCTTTCACAATAATTAATTGATAGAAAATTGTAGCTTTCTCAATTCACTGATTGGATAGAATAAGTATTTTTCGCTCACCAACTCGATCGTGGGGCCCCAATTCACTTAATAATTTTATTTCACTTGAAGATCTGGCGTGGAATGGCGTCACCCAGGATTTAGTTTCACAATTCTTCCTCAGGAATAAGCTTATACAAATTGAACTTGCCTTCCAATTTAATTTAAGAGCACAAGACTACAGAGGAGCTACACATTTAACACACTGGATATATTACATTTAACAAGAAGAGAAACCATTTAAACATTAATTTTAATAGGACAAATTAAACGGGTCCTGATAATTCGATTCTCAGAAGGCAAGTGTCTCTTCTTCCCAAAAAGCGGAAATCACCTGGTCTTCTTCTGAGAAGAAGAACCACGTGATTTGGGCAAGAACCAATCCTGTGCCTAATAAGGAAAAGTCCACCAATGGGAATTTTTCCACGCGGTTTTAATATTTAAATCAGACACAGAGGTTCGAAAAACACAGAAAATGACAAAAAATTACGTTAAACGGGAAGACTATAAAATTAAAGCAGATAAACAGAAAATAAACAGGGGTTGCAGAAATGAACAAGCTTGAGTTAGTTTTAAAATGAAAACAGACAATATAGAGATATCACAGTAGCACAGTAGCCGGCAGTATCAACAGCTGACAGATAAGGCTTGTCAACAATTTTGGCGCAATTCACTCTAACCTAATTATTGAAAATAAGGTAGTAAGTAAACATTGGTAGGCAGTTGACGAATGACTCTGACAATAAATTGGTAAATTATACGAAATAATACTATAAGAATTTAATAAAACTATAATTAAATGAGTTTTACATAATTTGACGTGAGTACATTTGATTTATGCCTCAATTATACAATAATTTTAGAAAATATGCTGGCATAGGCTTTGTATCCTGACATAAAGCCCCCAAATTAGAAAGGTTTTAGGCCATTAAAGGCTTTCTAATTTCAATCAAGAAGGGTACAATGACATATGCTAACTTAAAACTACGACTTAGGGTCTATCACAAAAAATTCACAGCCAAACAACAATCTGCACAAAAAAGCATGATGTTACAACAAATATGCATGGCTTTGTGCCGCAGCAGTGGTGCCAGAAACCACAAACTAAGGTCCCGGGATTTTTGCCCAGTCAGACTTACAAAGGAAGTACAGAGGTGGGATAATACCACATGCACAGAATCCAAAAAATCCCTACGGTGAGAGGATGGGTGCACAAGCCCCCCATCACTCCTCACAGAATAAAGAGCAGAGGTGCATGAGTGAAATAGACCTGCATAGAGTGCATAGAAGATGCCAAAATAACAATATCAAAGGGCCATGCCAACAATTAACAATTTTTATCAAAAATTTACAATTTAACATTAATAACAATTTTAATCCAATATTGCAGGTCTGTTAAAATATAACTATACCAAGTTTCATCAAGTATGCCAGCTTACAAAGATTGATAATATCTCTCTGTGATTCAATACATTTAACTAGTCTCCACTTGTTCAATCAAAATTTCTACCCTGTCTATTTTTAAAGCTTGATTCCAAAATTCCCTTCATTTCTCAACATTTCTATACAAAAATACAATAAGTAACATAATATTCAAATTTTCCTATAAATTAGTTGCTGAATGCATGTTTTAGATTTCTGATGCATCATATTTTTTTTTCAAAATACTAATCACATTTATGTGATTACAATAATTTCATTAAGTTAATAACAATAATAACATATAAATTAAGAATTCTAATCTATAGTGAGCTTTCATGCTACAAATATAATATTCAAGATAATTTTATCACCAAATGATAATTAATAGTTAATAGTGCATGTATAATGCAACAGCACAAATGATAACAACAATAATATTTCAAACAAACAATACTAATAATAATGAAGACCATTTAATGGTTGATTTTCAATCACAAAAATATCCTACACCTAAAATTATTAATAAATATCACAGCAGACTATTTTTCTATTTTATCTTCAATTTTTTTTTTTTTTTTTTTTTTTTTTTTTTTAGTAAGTTAATAAGCTAATTTTTCCAAATTATTTTATATAATTTTTTTTTTTTTTTGTCTGGATAATTCAAAATAACTTTACTTTATATTTTAGAATTAATTTCAAATTTAGTTGTAATTGCGGGTAGGCTTAACTTGCCAGTGAGCAAATCTTTATATTACAATAATAAACAATATAATACAATAAATAGACAACTTGCTTTGAGTTGTGGGTGCTGTGATGATAATGTGAAGATCCAACGATGCGATGTGGAGCAGCTGGTGCGATGTGAAGCAGCTGGACCGATGTGGAGCCGGAGCAGCTGGTGCGATGTGGAGCAGTGTGAATTTTTTCCGCCAGACTGCAGCACCTCACGGTCGGTTACTCCTACGATCGGAATAACTTTTTTTCTGACTGTCTCGTTTTTATGATGATTGATGCCAGAGACAGTCGAAACTGGTTGTCAATTATTGTTATTACGACGCTGAGAATTATTTCCCTTCTGATTATTAGAATGGAACTGCTTTTTGTTGGACTGAGATTGTTGGTTGGGCGACGAACTGGTTGTTGATAAAGATGGCTGCGGTTGAGTGACATCATCGCTTCTGTTTATGTTTTGTTCTGGAGTTGTAGTTGAGTCGACTGATTTATTTGGAATAAATGAACTTCCCTCATTATAATTTCTCCGATGATTATCTCCAAATCCACGGCTATTATTTTGAGGTCGACTCGGTTGACTGCCTCGATTATAATTACGATGAGGAGTTTCAACTTCATTCACGACAACACCTAACCTCTCATCTTTCTGATTGTTTGTTTTGAAATTCCGTGAACCAAATTTATCGTCTACACTCTGTACTCGACTCAAACAAGCCTCAAACTTGTCATAGGATTCAAAACTTTGCGAGCTTAATGCCGTCTGAATGGAATAAGGTAACTTCCCAATTAATATTTCGATCAAATTTCCATTCTCGATTGGATTATCCATCAGATTGTTCAAATAGCGAATGTGGGCTGAAAAGGCACTCATGGACAGCTCCGTATTCTGCTTGTCATATCTGCATGTAATGATGTGAGACAATAAATTTCTCTGTCTTGCAGAAGACCAAAAAGTAGCTAAGAAGTTGTCAATAAAATCCTTTAATGAGTTGAATTCAGTAATGCGACTTCTGAAGTGTATCAGTGGTTCTTTCTGTAGACATAGTAAAAGATGCATTCTCCACGTAATCCATGGTATAGTAGTAACGGAATCAATAGCCTGCAAATGCTGAATGAATGCCCGTGGTTGAATGGTGCACTCAGTATCATCAAATATTGGTAAAGATGACAAGATTTGTCCAGTATTATGATTATTACCACCAGAAACGTTAGCCAAACTATTCTTTATTTGTAGACACTCGGCTTTAGTTTGATCTAGCTGAGTTTTCAATCTCTTAATTACTTCGGGATTTAAAGTTTCAGCTGAATTCTGTGTGACATCTGCTCTCAGCTGGTTTATTTGGGCCGTGTGATTTGTTTGCTGAGCCTCCAATTCACCTAACCTCACATCATTCTGAGCTAGCTTAGCATTGGCCTGGGTAATCTTGCTCTCCAATTCACCATTTGCTTCAGTATTTTCCCGGTGTTGGTTTAGAATTCTTTCACCAAATTCACTTCTCACCGTTTGTATTTGTTCATTTGTATAATTCTTAGCTTCAATTTGTTTTTCATCCATTTTTCGATGTAAATCCTCAACGTTACTTTTGAGTTGCAAAAAGTTTGCGGTCATTTCTTCCACTTTCTTGTCCAATCTATTACTGGTTTCTTCTATTTTCTTGTCCAAACTATTACTTGTTTCTTCTATTTTCTTGTCCAATCTATTGCCGGTTTCTTCTAATTTCTTTTCTATTCCAGCAGCAGTGGTCTTGAAAACTTCAAGTATGGTTTCGATTGTCCCAGGTGGTAGATATGGCAGCCTCTGCGGCTGTTTGGTCTCCAACTCAGCAGCAACGACATCATTGGAAGACGTTTGACGATCTACCTCGCGCCGATCGACGTTGGCGATTGGTGATGATTGCACCGAATTAAGTATTGGCTGACTTTCCTCTAGCTGAGTCGATGACAAACGCTCTCGAATGCCGCGCTCAAAGTCAACTGAAGTCGCGCTGGTTGCCGGTTTTGGAGAAGCTTCGGGTGAGACAGGATCTGCCGGTGTAAACAATGTGGTAGACCCATCCAGTTCCGTGGCGGGGTTTGCCATGATTCTCCCAAAAAGTGAAGTGTAGACGAAATCCAATAAGTGAAAAATAGTGAGTGAATGATAGTGGTGCGCGCAAATTGGAATAACAGAATCAGGTCAGTGCAAATTATCTTGTAGTTCTGAAGAATTAATACCGCTGACTAATTCCCACAACTTCAAAGCAAGACAAAATCGCGACAATAATACGTTTTAGAATACAATAATACTCTACAATATAATATACCGTAATGATCAACATAAAATTCAACACAATCAAAATAATATCCAGTGTATGAACAATCACAAATTAATAAATAAATCGACTACCTCAAGCTTGTTCATTTCAGGGATTAATACATCAGAGTAACACCGTGTAGCCCCCATTAGTGCAACAAAAAATACCTGCTCAATTCGATCAATAATTATTAAGAAATAAAATTGAACAACAATATTGAACAGAGTATTGATGGCTAGGCGACCCACGACTCCACTGAAAAGAAATATTTATATTTCTGCTCCCTCTCAAGCGTAGATAAGTCGATCTCTGAAATAAATTTATGATTATTAAGATGAAATAAGCTCCCTCTCCTTCACCGTCTTGTGTTCGGGCGCCAATCTTGTGGATTCGCAAGATCCTCTGGACGCTTAACACCTGTAATTTGGATAAAAAAATCAGCCGGCAGAGCTGCCTACACCCGTCCAAAATATCCTACAATTCCACAAGAAATAATATTTCCGCCGTACTCTGATATAAACTGCTTGAGAATCAGGCGTGATAGCCTACCAATATCTCCAGGCAATTCAAACCCGAGCACAGCGAATGTAATTTATTTCTTATGAATAACAAGTAAATTCAATATTGATATTCCAATACCTGAAATAAATTCCTACAGAGGAAAACCAATATGGTAATCATAGACCGAACTGAGCAGGATCTAATTAGAGAAATTACTGAAACTGGTTAACAATTATGCAAATTTATTGATGAATTATAATCGTTAAGAATCAAATAATAATAGTTAATTAAATAATTGACAAATTGGAATAATAGAGTTTTCAAAATTTGGTAATAAATGTTCTTGATATGAGATAATAATATGAATGTTCTTGGTAATATAGTGCAATTAGGATTTTAATAGGGGTTACACGGTATTATAGGAGGATATAGTCCTGCACTCTTTCACAATAATTAATTGATAGAAAATTGTAGCTTTCTCAATTCACTGATTGGATAGAATAAGTATTTTTCGCTCACCAACTCGATCGTGGGGCCCCAATTCACTTAATAATTTTATTTCACTTGAAGATCTGGCGTGGAATGGCGTCACCCAGGATTTAGTTTCACAATTCTTCCTCAGGAATAAGCTTATACAAATTGAACTTGCCTTCCAATTTAATTTAAGAGCACAAGACTACAGAGGAGCTACACATTTAACACACTGGATATATTACATTTAACAAGAAGAGAAACCATTTAAACATTAATTTTAATAGGACAAATTAAACGGGTCCTGATAATTCGATTCTCAGAAGGCAAGTGTCTCTTCTTCCCAAAAAGCGGAAATCACCTGGTCTTCTTCTGAGAAGAAGAACCACGTGATTTGGGCAAGAACCAATCCTGTGCCTAATAAGGAAAAGTCCACCAATGGGAATTTTTCCACGCGGTTTTAATATTTAAATCAGACACAGAGGTTCGAAAAACACAGAAAATGACAAAAAATTACGTTAAACGGGAAGACTATAAAATTAAAGCAGATAAACAGAAAATAAACAGGGGTTGCAGAAATGAACAAGCTTGAGTTAGTTTTAAAATGAAAACAGACAATATAGAGATATCACAGTAGCACAGTAGCCGGCAGTATCAACAGCTGACAGATAAGGCTTGTCAACAATTTTGGCGCAATTCACTCTAACCTAATTATTGAAAATAAGGTAGTAAGTAAACATTGGTAGGCAGTTGACGAATGACTCTGACAATAAATTGGTAAATTATACGAAATAATACTATAAGAATTTAATAAAACTATAATTAAATGAGTTTTACATAATTTGACGTGAGTACATTTGATTTATGCCTCAATTATACAATAATTTTAGAAAATATGCTGGCATAGGCTTTGTATCCTGACAATATGGAGATGAACACAGGGTACGGCAAATAGCCCCAGGGTACGGCCCTGCCCCCAAGGCGAATAGAGAAAGGTTAGGTTAGGTTAGGTTCCTTTCTCTATTCGCCTTGCCCTGCCCCTACATCTATCATTCATATGTAGTTCACCCCTCAAAATGTGTGTGTTGTAGATTGGTCAGTGTCCAGAGTTGTCATGAGTGTAGATCTAGACATAGATTAATACTAGTAGTTCTGTGAACAGTAGACCTCACGCAGTATGCTCATCCACAAGTACCTGATTGAAACTATAGACCTTGTCACGTTATTTTTTATAGTTAAATAACGATTAGCCTCCTGCTTGGCATCAGTCGGTAGAGCATGAAATATTTCAACAATTATAAAAATTAGGTCGTGGTTTTTTATAGGATACAGTCTCATAAAAATCTTTATAGGCCCAGATATGAGCTTCCACTATAATTCTGATAATTCATTAAAAAAATATATATGGTACTTATCCTATAGTATTGAGGAATAAAAAATAAATCGCTCACCATAAACAATTTGATACATATATTGACAAATATTGCAAAAAATAAATCAGAGCAAAAAATATATAGAGCGATAAAAAATATATAATGTAAAAATAGAACAATATTCGAAATCAATAAAATATCACAGGCTAAATACTATTCTCTAAATTCTACAGCACGAAACGTTACCATGTGCTTTTATTTTATGATCATATGCTTCCATTTGCATGTAGCTGCGATATCAGCTTGCTAATAATTGTTGACTTGGACAATTCCATTTAAAATAGATTTCTTAAAATCAGCTTGATAAATTGACAACCAATAATCCAAATATATATATTAAATTCTATGGTATCTAATAGATTTCTTTGTAATGAATATATATTTTATCTCAGGGTGCAAGATTCGGCACCTGATGGAATAAATAGAGCAATTCATCTAGTGAATCAGAGCTACAACAAACTATCGCAAATTATATTGCAGAAATTAATGATCATATGAATGTGTATTAACAGCCTAGATTTTATACTTCTTTGATTTATAGAACTTCTGATATGTAGATTGACTCATTACTTTCCAATAAAATACCTTTAATACTACATTTACTTGCGCAAGTATTTTTTACCAAATTCTTAATTTATAAGAAAACCCTTTCGACAAGCTAGCTTTGATTCTTATGTAATTTCGAAGCACTGAGGGCGCCCTATCACTATTTCAATATTTTTCACTCACGTGTCGAAATTTTCTTATGAGCTGCTGATGTCGATCCAACTCCTGGTGGTCCTGGACTATTGTAGCCGGAGTCGTCTCTTCCAAGGAGTTACAAAATTATTTAAAAATGAAAATGACTTTTGCTTTATAAGAGCATCACAAAGTCTTATAAGAAATTTAGTAATTCAATTTAACTTTAAATTATTACAAGATATAGCAAGGTATTACGCTCTATAATTTTTAGTGACCTCTCATGGTGGCATTTGGCAGGCGAGTGTCGTTCTCCTTTCTCAATTTTACAATTCTCATTTCCGATTTTCAAATTTGCATAAAATTTGAATATTCTAGTCCTCCGCCATTCAAGGCTCAAATAGACCGTGCCAAAATATTAAACTATGACTTATGTTATATATATAATAATTTCTTTGCCTTCGGGCCATATCCAAAACATAGACTATACAACAATTTTATACAAACTCTATTTATTTGTAGAAATATATACAAATATTTTTGAATCGGCTCACTATTGCCGCCTATCAATTGCTATTATGTGATTGGTGCATGCAAATTGTTACAGTATTCATGCGCCTGGTAACCTCCTATTTCCTTAATACATTTAATTATTTTTATTGGGTTTTTAAATATGCTCTCTACATGCTATTTAATTTTTTATATGTTATTATTTGTTTCATGCATCATTATAATTAGCCACGTGAGACCTTTAGTTCCTCAAATTGCATACTAGTAAATTCGTATGGCTTTTGTTGGTGGGGAGTCCCTTGCGGGAAGGTCCCACCGCCTGAATATATAATTTAAGCCGTCAATGGGCCTTACGACTGTCATACTTCAGCCGGGACCGACAGTTTAACGTGCCCATCCGATAACACGGATACGGCATACTGTTTTGCCACAATAAATTTCTGCCAAGGTGTTTGGTCAGATTCTACGTTGCATGGCTCGGTCGATCGTTAGGTCGCCGATCACTAAATGTTTATACCTAACCTCAATTTTCAATATTTTATATAATATTATATATTAGCAAAAAATTATTTCCATTCCTCTTAGGCTGTTGTACAGTTTAGCCAGGACGTCTGATATTATCTCTTTGGCGATATTAGCCAATTACTTCACTTAGACCTATAAATATTTCAGCTAGGATTCTTATTTATCCATCCAAATTACAATATGTTACAACCTTATGGAAATACAGCAATGGACTGGCTTCTCCACACATCTGTGTAATCACTTGTCAGCTGATTTTTGATGAATTATTCTATAGTCTGATTTTTACTCTAATATTGGCATATGAAGGAGGCTCTTTTTTCCTTTTATATTATTATCTTTGAAATGCAAAATTTCCAAAAACCTTGTACGGTATATACATCGACGCGCAATCAAAAAAGGAACATGTCAAATTTCATGAAAATCTATTACCGCGTTTCGCCGTAAATGCGCAACATATAAACATTCAAACATTTAAACATTAAGAGAAATGCCAAACCGTCGACTTGAATCTTAGACCTCACTTCGCTCGGTCAATCAATTTGTTCAAAAGTAGCCCATGTGAGTGAAGTTTTTTCATCTAGACTTAGACTTAAACCTGGTTCATGAAAAGCCTGCATTATGGAACAGATCTCTAGAAAATTATAAAGACAAAAACCATACCAGAGACTGCTGATGGCGTCAAATTTGTTTGACGATGAATCCTGCATTTGGAAAAATGGAGTAAAGCGAGAGAAAAACCTATATGACAAGCTTATTCATATTCATTTATAATTCGGTTCAAATGATCTTTCAACGCCATTTAAAACGGTAACTTTCAATCAGATGAATAAAAAAGTAAGAACAAGTTTGTGCCACAATTGACTTGATTACTATGTTAAATGATTTGAGAAACGTGTTTTATTCAGTAAAATTTGTAAAAATGAATAACTATTTCAACGAGAACCTCACAAACTGAATTGATGGTTTACTGTTATTTCCAATCAATACAATACAATATTTACAATAAAATTTCTAAAAACAACTATAAAACGAAGATCTTTTAATAAATTTGAAAATATCTCTTAAGCTGCGTTTAAACCGGAGTTAATAACACGAGTTATTAACAAAAAGTTATTAACTTGACTAAATCGTCAAAAATTTCTCTTGACAAAAGTTAATAACTCATCTTTCTAACAGAAAATTCCTTGTTATTAACAAGATCTTATTATCAATATAATTGACTTCCATATAGTTTCATTCAACGAGGCTATTCATATGATATAACAACCGGAATAAGAAGCAAAAAATCTGGTGTGGCGCACTCACACAACTTTCCTTGCTGTTATGAAAATTGATCACCTGACGCTAGTGTTCTCGCGCATCCCAAGTCTATTATTCAAAGATATGAGACAGATGGTGATTAGACTATAACACTGGAGACACACGAGGTCTGCTATCTCTTCGTAGTGAATGATTTAATAGAACCAACAGTTTGCAATTTAATAATCACATTTTCTCGAATTTCAAGCTTATTTTCAATTTTAAATGAAAATGTTACTGAACATTAATTCTAGAGATTATCATGCTCAATCTTTTCCACTTGAAATTTTTTGTTTTAATTTTATATGAAGGCTGATAATTGAGAATCTAAAATCAAACTTTGCATAGATGGGGCGAAGCTCCTGAAATTTTTACAGATATGGGACTTGTGGCAGTTGATATAGGTAGCTTATCAATGACTATTTCAGGTATGAATTTGATCAAAATCGTTGGAGCCGTTTTCGAGAAAATGGCGAAAACCCCTGTTTTTGACAACATTTTTGCCACGTTAGCCGCCATCTTGGATTGTATTTGATCGAAATTGTTCGTGTCGGATCCTTATAGTGTAAGGACCTTACGTTCCAAATTTCAAGTCATTCCGTTAACTGGGAGATGAGATATCGTGTACACAGACGCACATACACTCATACACACACACACACACATACAGACCAATACGCAAAAACCACTTTTTCGGACTCAGGGGACCTTGAAACGTAAACGTATAGTAATTGGGGTACCTTAATTTTTTTCGGAAAGCAATACTTTCCTTATACCTATGGTAATAGGGCAAGGAAAGTAAAAATTGTCTTCAAATTTGAATTGAAACATGTGTGTGATGATTAAAATAATGGTCTTCATCTGATCTGATGTAAATAAATTATAATGCGTTTACACCAGAGTTTAAAACAAAAGTTTTCAACATAAGTTAATAATATTTTCTTTTGGCTGCTAGTTTTGTTATTAAAAAAAGTTAATAACTTTGTCACGTGTAGGAATTCTTGGCGAGGGGGTTGCGGGGAAGATTATTAACAAAACCTGTTATTAACAAAAGTTACAGACTCCCTAGGGAGTAAAAGTGACTCCATTTAAATAACATGGGGAGCATCTCTATTTTGAAACTTACATTGTAATAGGTTCGAAGGTCTAAGCTCAGATGAGAAAGCATAATAGAGGTGTCTGTCATTGAGTCAACTGAATTCAATACCACAACCAGAAATTTGATTAACTCATGAAATATAATATGTTTGTATGATAATTATTATATTCTTAATATTAGTAGACGATAACAATTTATACAATTTTTAAAATATTTTATTCTATTCAAAATACCAGCCAACAAATATTTTTGATCTGCAATTCAAATCTGAACCGCGTGATCTGGAGTCAGCTATTTTTGGTAGCTGCTCAGCTGATATAATTGTTACAACTTTTGCCAATAGATAGCACAATCGGCAATGCCAATCAGACGACCGGTTTTTAGGTTTTAGATTTAGGTTATGTTGTTAGGAATCATTGTCACCAATACGTAAGTTATTAGAATGATTTTATTTGCAGTTTCTATAAAAAAATGTAGATGGAGGAAAAATGTTGTGTACATCACGAGCGAAAAATACTTTTTCTCCCTCAGGAAAATTGCTGCCCTCGGCTTCAAACTTTTTCCCACAGGGAGAAAAAGTCGTACTTTTCACTCTAGATATAAAATAACTATTCTCTGTTGATGTTGCATCGTTGATGGAATTTTTCTTCACAAATTGAATGTCTCTAAAAGCAATAACACTTTCATTACTATTTTTCATAGCATGAGTATCAACCATTCACAGGTCAAACACAGAACATACGGGAAACAGCATTATTACGTCACATGGATGGGAAGGGGCCTTTTGCAGGCGAGATTGATGTTTCTAGTTGAGGCGTTAGCCAAGACTAGAATTTCATTCGAGCACTGCAAAAGACATTCACGTCCAAGTAACGTACACTATTTTTTGTCATAATAATCTAAAGAAGAATAATTGAGAAATAGAAAGCATTACATGCTTGTGTTGAAGTGACTACATGCATTCTATAAACATAACCTAGTTTACAAATTCCGAATCAGGAATTTTGTTGAAATTGACAAAGCTTCCACCTGGATCGCTGAAGGTGGTTTTTTGTAGTAGTTTTGCTGTTCTTATTTCGGAACTGGGGAAACATACTCGACTGTAAAGAAAAAAAATGGTTTCATTACAGTTTAGAGTATGCTGTAATGAGAATCATATGTTTATTTTCTCTGCAAACAGCTGTTTATCGGCTTGATTTCATGCATGGAAAACAGCTGAGATTGAATGAATATGACAAAAATAATATAAAATATCTGAAAAGTACTACAGGTAAAATTATACAAACATAAATTGGACAAGAAAAATGCAAACTTTATTACGTAAATTTTGAACAATAAAGCTTATTGAACATCAAACAAAACAAATTATTGAATAATATTATAATATCAATTTGAACAGAATTATCAAATTTTTCCTCTATTTTAACATTCAAACATGGAATAATCCAACTCCTAAATCCCAACCAGTTGGGTACTAGCTTTCTAGTTTCTACAGAAGCGTTTTCTAAGAATAAACATATCCTAGATGCTATCTGAATTGCTTGACTAAGAGTGGTTTTCTTGGTAACTCCATTTCAGAAAATGGAGTTAAATTGGGTTAAAAATTTAACCTAACTCCATTTTAGAAAACTCTTCTCTTTAAAAACGCCGTTACATAAAATACGTGGAAGAACCAATTTGGTAACAATAATTACTACATGGCAAATTCACGAGAGAAGCAATCTTAAATCTAGGTTTCATTGGTTACATAGATAAAATATTGACAAATAGGCTAATACTAGAACATCAATGTAATTAACAATTTTTTTAATTTAGACAAAAGCTACGTTTCTTTGGTTATATAGTTAAAATAATGACGAGTAATACTAGAACATCAATGTAATTAACAAATTCTCAAGATAGACAATCTTAACAAATATTACACAATTTAATTAATAGTGAAAGAAGTTCATTATCAACCCTATACACAGCTTACAGGAGTATTTCTTGGTGGTGCGTAATTATATATTTAATTGAAATAAATTGTAATGAAATATAAATATCATAGAAATGATCATTTTACGTCAATTTTCATAAAGTAATGTTTCTAAATTTTGCAACATCAAATGATATTTGATGATTAATACAATTCAATTTATTTATTCATTTATTAGAGCAAACAATATTATAGTCAGAAAAGAAAAAACAGACTATTGCCCAAAACTTCTTCAATTTCCTAATTTTGTCTTGAATTTTCCAAATATAATGTAGGTTATGTCCATTTCAATGTATACACCAAATCATCAATCTGAATTTACAAATCAGAATAAAACAAACAATTTCAAATTTAGATGGAATGAATATAGAACTTCCGTAAAAACATGCAACAAACTACAAATTATGATGTTCCATCTTACGAAATAGTACTAGAATATAGATTTTCATAGTTGAGATAATCTTAGATCATAGGTGTTCAAAGTCAATCTTTACAAAAATGATTTTTATGTAAATTACTTATCAAAAATGAATATGTCTACTTTATTAAAACTGTATTATAAATTATTTATAAAAACTGTAGAAATGCGAAAAATGCTAGTTTCTGCATCATAATACCAAAGCTATTTTCCTATTGAATAATTGAATAATCTTATGAATAATTGACAAAATAATTCAACAAATAGGAAGGAAGACGTACAGTATAGTTCAAAAATATACTCCATATAAGTTGTAGGTAGATAATATAAGATCATCAATATTCTTATCAAGTAATATTCTAATCTACATTATAACATCTAATATAAAATTCTCGTACAGTATCTACCGAGCATTAAAACAGTAGATATGTCTGTCGAGATTTCTAATAACATTTTCATAATTATTATAATTTTAGACATCAACACCAATCCATGTAAAACTACTTTTATTATAAAGGAATGTATGTTTCAGAGTAACATATATTTTCATAGGCGTGCGCATGGGGGTCACCAGGGGTACCACGGTAACCCCATTGGCAAAAATAATAAAACAAAAAATTTAAATCCAGGAAAGAAGAAGATTTTCCCCCAAGTGTCATGGAGTGGATATCCTGGCTCGGAAAATCATAAAGAGGAGCAAGATACAACAACCTTCACACTGTTCTAAAAATGTTTGCCACCATCCCAGTAACCGCAGTTGCTCGTGTGCGTGTGAGGTGGCTTTTCTACACTGAGCTGCTTAGAAATCAAGTCAAGATCAAGGATGGGCCAATACTTATTACTGCCTTTCATCGAGGAACATCTGACTAAATACGCAACATCAAAAGATACCATAGATGAGTTCAATATGAAGGTGCCTGACAAACCAAGGATGATGTAGAAACCAATTTTGTAACTCATCAAACACATTTAGATTTGAATATCACTCCATCAACATTTTGTAGATTATTTAATCAATTATTTCCCTAAAGTTAACTGTAGATTTTGTGTATTATGATAGATGATGAGATTAAACCTATTCGTTACTGACACCTCCAGTTTGTCAGTAGAGGGGGTAGGAAAGAAATTAGCGCTTGATTATCTGGGGAAAATGTCTCTTCCACTTCTGACTTCGTCTCTGTTGAGCATGTGGCTTAAGCCTAAATTAATGCTATTCGTGAATTAAATGTTAATTAATTAAATTTTATCGGGAACCAGTGAAAGAATATATGAAGTCATAGACTTCTACTAACATTGTGTGTAGCCTATTTAATGAGCTAAATCTATAAATCTATTCCATACATAGATAAAAATCTATTCCATCATTAAGTTAGCTCGCATTTCATATCTTATCTGATTTTTTTCTAATCATTCTCGGTTGGAGGGGGCCCCCCCTTAACCACCCTCTTAACTGAGAGTAAAATTCCCAGACCTCACTGCCTGGTAACCCCATTAATTAAGGTCTGCGCACGCCTATGTATATTTTCAATTAACAATTCAACTTCAATAAATTGATATTACTTTTAAAATGCCACATAAATTCTACTATAACACCAATGTGATATCATCAGAACAAAATTTTCCTTAACATACTACATACATCAACATACAACATACATTAACATCAATATACAACATACATTAACATCAACATACATTAACCTAATTCTCCTAATTTGAAGTGTGATTGTTTAGAAGATTTAGAACCAATAACACGTATATTATACTTTTAAAAATTAGACTAATCTGTTTAAATTCTCAATGTAAATAATTAATCAAATCTCACTTTTGTATGAAAGATAATTATTTAAAATAGTTTATTGTAGCATTTTTCCATCAAGCTAATTTTAAAAATTTACCTTAGTAAATTAGATTGTATTGTTTACCCTGTAAATACCCAGTAAAAACTATTTTATTTTAATCTTTTTTTCTATCTTCAATTTTAGCTGAAAATTATTTATCTGAATGTTTAGTAAACTATTTAATATTGTCATTTGAAATCATTGTCATTTATCATCAGATACATGATGAGCTTATTCGATATTGAACACAAAATTATATTATTTCGATTATAAAAATGTATAAAAAGAGATCATACGAGATCTAAATGTAACAATCTCAAGAAACAGGCTGAAGCAGCCTACTTGATCAGACTTTGTATTTACTGAACCAAAGTTCAATTTCAGCATTTTATTAAATATTTAATAAACTGATTAATACTGATAAATAACTTAAATAATATCTACTATAAATGCTTTTATATTACTAACAAAAATAATTTGGCCTATCAGTAATCTTATAAACTTTTATTGATTACCATTTTTATAAAATAATCAATATTATTAATATATCTTTTAACGATTCAAACATTTCATTATAGTAAACTGATTATTACTGATTCACAACTTGAATAATATCTACTATAAGTGCTTTTATTTTACAAACACGAAGCATTAGGCCTATCACTAATCTTATAAACTTTTAATGATTACCATTTTTATCAAATAATCAATATTATTATATATTTGGATAGATATTACAGGTAACGTACATATATAATAATAATAGAATAAAGCTAAATCTACAAGGAAAATAATACAGAAAGAGAATAAGATAAGTCAAAACTTACATTTTCTAATGCCGCTCCACACTCTCGCCAAGTGTGTACAAACGACGAAAAGCGCGAGAGTGTGGATGGTCTCCATGCCAGCGCTCGCCTTCAATATTGCCTTTGCTCCCAATTTTTGTAGAGACGAGACGAGGGAAGGCGAGTGTCCAGCATCCACACTCTTGCCAGGCCCACTCTCGCATTGCAGTGTGGACGGCAAGACTTGGCGAGAGTGTGGACTAGGCGTTACATTGAACATTTAAAAAAGTTCAATGTGCTACCAACATCATCGTATCAATAAATTCAAACATTCAAGTATATCTGAAAGATATACTGTCGTCATTCATGCCATTCAAAAATGTTTTAAGCCGGATATCCATACATCACTATAAGTAAACAAACAGGTCCGGTACAGTAAGAATATTTTAATTATTATGCGTTTTAATGGGACTATTCATACTCGTTAGGCCGGGCTGAGTGGGAATATTCCCATTAGAATTCATGAGAATAATATTGTCACTGCACCGAACACGTCAACTGATACTGATGCGTGGGGATTCGTCTCAAGCAGGCAACACCAACACCGTATATAGTATCAATCAACATTTCCGTGTTTCGTGAATTTTCAAGTTTCCCCAATGTCATTAATTAAAGTATGAATATTAGTAAATCTCTCCAGTGCTAACTATAATTGGGAGATATTCTTTGATAAGTTAGCCAACAATTATGTTAGTTTCGTTTACTACACAGATTCGTCTATATCTGTGTGTGAAAAATATTAAATTCGTCTATGTGTTCATATTTATGTAAAAATTCACAAATTTGTTTTCGTGTATTTTCGTTTCTTGGCTTAAGTATTCTGTTGATATTTCTAGAAAAAATTGTTTTGAATAAAAATTAATCAGTTCGCGTGTATCATCCTACTAAAATCTTCAACTTGTGTTATCCGATTAATAAGTGCGGATTCATTCATATCAGTATCAGAATAAGTAATTCTGAATCAAATTTTCAAAAAAAAAAAAAAATATCACTTACGTTAACTGATAGTACTGAGTGGGAATCAGTCTCAAGTATCCTTACAAAAATCAAGCCATTCAAGAGTCTGATATAGATTCACTCCTGGCATACTATCATCATGCTTATGAAATTCGAAACAATTGGCCATTTTGCTTATGTGTAAAGGAATACTGAAAAATCACAGTTAGTTGTTTACCTGAAAGTTGTTTACATTTAGTTGTTTATCAAAATCGATAGTGATCTTGTATCTTCTAATAGATAACGAACTGCTAAAACAGATGCTGAGGCCTTCCAAACACTAGGCCTACTTATCAGTCCAGTGAAGAATCAAATTAAAGGCAATTAAAGTTAGCAGTTGTTCATTTATGGAAGCAGACTTAGAACCTCTTTGGGAATACTGAAGGGTTTTGATTACTTGTTTGTAAAGCTTGTCTTTGTCTGAGTCTTTGGTTTAAAATTCAGTCTCATCTTCAACCTGCAAAAGAGATTGATTTTATTTATATTGTATTCTAAATTAAAATATAAAGAATAAATAAATTAAAACATCCTGCACAGTTATAAATTATCATAATAAATTATTGATGAATGGTCTTTGGTTAAGCGACGTTTAGATTAGTCAAGTTACTTAAATTCAAGTTTTGTGTAAAATGAATGTATTTTGTAGACTTGAAGTCAACTTTAAAGGACATAAATTTGAATCGACTATACCAATGTATACAGACCCTTCTTCAAGTTTGAATCTTGAAGGTACAATCCAACCTACAAATGGGTAAATGAGATAAAAACAGTTGTCAGTCAATGTAGAATGTATAAAAACAACAAATCAGATAGGGTTTTCAAACCTATACTTTTGAGCTTATGAAAACTTGAATTCAAGTTTTCAAAATTACACATTCAACTCAAACGTTCAAAAAACTTGAACTCAAGGGAACGTGACTAATAAAATTTAAACTCTACTTTAATGACATATATTACATATTTGGAATGTTGTATAAATTGAAACGGTTTTGCGCATAAGCAATTTCAAAAGTTATAATTGTAGCCCACATAGTCAAATGGGATAAACAGCCTTTACAACCAATTAGTTCAATGAACAATTTTACATTCTTTTTTCTTATTTTGAATTAACTTTTTTCTCATTAGTATTAGAAATATTTTTCAAGTTTAAAATTTCTTCATCAAAGGTTATAAATGTTCTATTTTAAATTTTTGAATATGTGTTGTTTTCATGAACTTCTAATGACTTGCAAGATCTTACTAGACTTTTTTACTTTTTTGCATAAAAACTTGAATTAAAGCAAAATTAGTGGCATCCCGACACATATTCATAATTATAATTATAGTGGGGCCACATTTTTTTTCTCATATCAGCAAATAATCAATCAATCGTATTAATACTATATAAATAATTGTAGCTTATATGCTTTTTGTAATCATGTCTATATTTTGAATAAATTCCTCTGGCAGTGTTGTACACTCGACCAGAGAAATTATTATTATTAACCTTAGAGATAAACTTGTATACAAAACTTATAAGGGATACTTTTATATAAGTTACAAAAAATGACTTTTGTTGGTGGGGAGTCCCTTGCGGGAAGGTCCCACCTCGCCTGAATATATAATTTAAGACGTCAATGGGCCCCTTAAGACTGTCATACTAAATTGTAATTTCATTTTTAATGAATGAAAATTAATATTTTCCTGATGAATGAATAAAAAATTTAAATTCATATCCTTTTTAAGGGATAGATATGGAAATTAGAAGGTGAATATTTAATGAACTAATAAAAAATGCAGCTTACTTGAGCAGCCGGTGCGTTAATGTCCATTTCTTCGGGTTGATTTTTATCTTCCATGGGGTCATCATTGTTATTATTGTTGTTGTTATGTATGAATCTAATATAATAATCAAAATTCATGGAGCAATCAAACTCGCCAACAGTTTTTCTGTAAAATTCCTCGATATCTTCCCTCCATTTCTTGTTGAATAGCTGAAAGAATAACAATAATATATATTAAAATTGTTTTTCATTTTTATAGCCTAATTTAAATTTATTCGAAACCAACAATTCAAAGTGTATCAAATTATTTTTTTTTTTATTTAGTACAGTTGCTTTTTAGGAAATTATCCTATAGCAGGTTGGCATTATTTACAAAATTCAATTACAAAAGCAAACAAATCATTACAGAAAATATAGATCACATACTAATCTAAAGAGTTCATGACAATAATGTCTTAAATGAAAAATTTCATGGATATCACACTCATCACAGTACAATCAAAAGAAAAAAATCATAGTTCCTCAAATCATTGTTGGCACTTTAGACAGTCAAATCCACATCTTACTCGTTCAAACAGAATGAGCGAATTTTCAAGCACTGCTCCACAAAGGTCGATAAGATCCTCATATCTCGTGTCGTTAGTGTGGCGTGATTGCGGATCACGAGGCTAGGATCCAGTTCCTCAAATGCCGGAACTCTGCCGATGAGCCATGCTCGCGGTGCTGCATACTGTGGGCATGAGAATAGCACGTGCTCGACTGACTCCAGCTGTTGCAAGTTGCAGATGGAACACAACTGATCGGCTCTGATCTTATGGATGTTGCCCCTACTTGTGAGGTTGAATTGTCGTCTCGTGGCAAGTCGCAGCTGTATCATCAGCCTGATACAGTGAAAAGGCAGATTAAGAACGAAGTAAGCAGCCTCAGAATCATCAACTCCTCTCGGGACGTCAAAGAGGAGCGAAGCAGATCCATTGCACCTCTCAAGATCTTGAACTCTGAGCCTCATCTTGAAATCATGGAGTATGACCCTTTTATTCATCTGCCATTCTCGAACATCTCTGCTGAAGATGAGCTCTCCCCTGTTGACACCCTCCAGCAGCAACTTCAACTGGGACGCCCAATTATATCTGTGATCAACTGCACCCAGTCTTATCAACTCAGCCTGTCTAATGAAACAAATTTTTGGGAGACGATCATCATCCATTTTCAAAATCCGGATAACCCAGTTAATAGCTGCAGCAAAAATTAGGTAGGAAATGCAAACCTCCCCGACCTCCATGCGCAATGCTGCATTCGGGGTACACTGAGGCAAATGAAAAATCCTTCTGTAGAAGCTGGTTTGCACAGTTTCAAACTCATTCAAGAGTCGTAATCCCCATATGTGTGCACCATATAGTAGTACTGACTTGACCAATGCCATAAATATCTTCTTAATGCAAGAAATGGAGTTGGTTTTTGATTTTGCCAATGTTGAAATTGCATGACCGGCGGCTAGCCTTGACTTGCGAATGGACGCTCTAAGAGAAAGGTTTCCAAAAGAAGAACTGGAAATGGTGGATCCAAGGTAATTCAAAGTGTATCAAATTGAATAAGGCAGAGTCAGAATTAAATAAAGTCAAAATAAAGTTTAATACAGTTACACTTTAACCAATGTACCTACTAGGTACCTTGACTATTAAATAGCTATTTATAAATATTATATTATAGTTAGGCACTATAGATAATCTTCTATAGTGACATTCACGTTATAAGTCGACTTCTCGGGTTCACATGGGTTTCCTATCCTTGTCTGTCATGAGAAAAAGCAGACAGCTCTATCCTTTTCCAACTCCGCACTGTTACCAAATCAATTATTATTATTAAACGAGAATCCAAATTAAATGCTGTAATTTTTTATTATTAATTAAATGTAATATTTACCCGGTTGTCAATATTTGCAGTAGCAGAAGTCTTCGGGGTGAATTAAAACATTAATTTAATTATTGTGCAAAATACTATAATCATAATATAATTATGACATTGGAGGAAAAATTTGGATTTTCGTTTTATAATAATAATTAATTCATAAAGCATTTGAATGATTGCAATATCTCAGTAATTTCCATCTATTACCAAATCGTTTTTTTATTGTTTAAATTATGGAAGAATTATGTATATTGGTCTAAAGCTTCACAATATTTTTCTTCATAAACTAGTACCCTTTTAGATCCATTTATTCTACCAGTGTTTGTTCTACCAGTCACGAGGTAGCGAAAAAACCCATTTAGGGGAATCAATTCCGAAAAAGCTTGAGTTTTAGTGCAATGGTTTGGTGTTTTAAACAACTAAAACACAAAAATTGACCTTCTATCTTTTTAATGGGTACCCTAAACCTCGCATTTTTTGTTCCTTTTCCAGGTTCCTGCTATTTTCGCCAAATGAAGCAATCGGAAAGAAAAGATCACTCTGACCTTTTTTACATAATACTATTTCGAATAAGATTAAATCATTCGGAGCTCTCTATCTTCTCTTATAACCGAGTAACAATAGAATTTTCCAAAAAAGTGTTATGTTTTAGAAAAATCTGAACCTGGAAAATCTGAATCTGTTTTTAATCGACTATATCATCTGATTTTTACTTTCCTTGCCCTATTACCATAGGTAAGGAAAGTATAGCTTTCCAAAAAATTTAAGGTACCCCAATTTCAAAATTTCTATACGTTTCAAGGTCCCCTGAGTCCAAAAAAGTGGTATTGGTCTGTATGTGTGTGTGTGTGTGTGTGTGTGTGTGTGTGTGTGTGTGTGTGTGTGTGTGTGTGTGTGTGTGTGTGTGTGTGTGTGTGTGTGTGTGTGTGTGTGTGTGTGTGTGTGTGTGTGTGTGTGTGTGTGTGTGTGTGTGTGTGTGTGTGTGTGTGTGTGTGGTGTGTGTGTGTGTGTGTGTGTGTGTGTGTGTGGTGTGTGTGTGGTGTGTGTGTGTGTGTGTGTGTGTATGTGTGTGTGTGTGTGTGTGTGTGTGTACAGGATATCTCATCTCCCAATTAACGGAATGACTTGAAATTTGGAACTTAAGGTCCTTACAATATAAGGATCCGACGCGAACAATTTCGTTCGAATGCAATTCAAGATGGCGGCTAAAATGGAGAAAATGTTGTAAAAAACAGGGTTTTCGCGATTTTCTCGAAAACGGCTCCAACGATTTTGATTAAATTCATACCTGAAATAGTCATTAATGAGCTCTATCAACTGCCACAAGTCCCATATCTGTAAAAATTTCAGGAGCTCCGCCCCATCTATGCAAAGTTTGATTTTTAGATTCTCAATTATCAGCCTTCATATACAATTTAAACGAAAAATTCCAAGTGGAAAAGATTGATCATGAAATTCTCTGCAATTAATGTCTAGTAATTGTAATAAGTTAATTTTTCGTTTAAATTGTATCTGAAGCCTGATAATAGAGAATCTAAAATCAAACTTTGCATAGATGGGGCGGTGCTCCTGAAATTTTTACAGATATGGGACTTGTGGCAGTTGATAGAGCTTATCGATGACTATTTCAGGTATAACTTTAATCAAAATCGTTGGAGCCGTTTTCGAGAAAATCGCAAAAACCCCGTTTTTGACAACATTTTCGTCATTTTAGCCGCCATCTTGAATCGCATTTGATCAAAATTGTTCGTGTCGGATCCTTATATTGTAAGGACCCTACGTTCCAAATTTCAAGTCATTCCGTTAATTGGGAAATGAGATATCGTGTACACAGACGCACATACATTCATACACACACACAACACAGACCAATACCCAAAAACCATTTTTTTGGACTCAGGGGACCTTGAAACGTATAGAAATTTAGAAATTAGGGTACCTTAATTTTTTTCGGAAAGCAATACTTTCCTTACCTATGGTAATAGGGCAAGGAAAGTAAAAAGGGGGTGTGCTTGCAATTTATATTGTAGTTATTGTAGTAGTAGGCGCGCTTAAGGACACCTCAAGGATCAAAATTTAAAACACTCATAACTTTTGGCACAATGCTCAGATTTCATCGTACTACACTTCATTCTTCTCGGCTCGTCAAGGCGGTTCAAAATCATGCATCATAAGTAAAATTCGGTCGAAAAATGGAAAATTTATTGTTGGGTGTACTTAAGGCCATATTCCAATACACAAAAAATGGCCAAAAATTTTGATCCTTATCAAAAGAATTTAAATTTTGATCCTTGAGGTGTCCTTAAGCGCGCCTCTCTACTAGGAAATACTGAAATGAAGTGCATCTAACGGGTGATTCCCATAGAACATAATCTCATGAACTTATGTCATTGTGCGAAATATCAATGTGAGGACAATGTAGTTGGTGATGATGGTTGAAGCTGAAAATTAGGTGTTTTTCACAATACAAGGAGCATTGTTGTCAGGTGTACCTGGAAATCTATATAAGATAGAGCGCTCTACCTGATCTCAGATTGTAGAGAACAAAAATACGCACAGAGGGATTTTGAATTATACATCTAGATGGTAACAATCGGAAGATATTGTTGATGAAAAACTAAAATTCATCAAATTTGATTTTTTCTTCAAATTTCACTCATTTTTGAAAAATCATAACTCAGTACTAATTGAAGATAGAGAGTTCCGAATGATTTCATTTTATTCAGAATTTTATAATCTAAAAAAAAGGCAAGAGCAAATTTTCCTGTCCGACTACGAGATTTGGCAGAAATAGCTGAAAACTGAAAAATGAGCCTATAAAATACGAGGTTTTTGGGCCACCCTGTATCAAGAAAAGGAAATTTTGCATGAAGAAATTGGTTCTGGACTTCTCTTATGTACCCAAATAATATATTAAAAAATCAGAACTACAATATAAATTACATGCACCAATGTATATACAGTGACTGGACTATAACCCTAAGGCCGGGTTTCATCAGGAACTAAACGCACCGTTAGAGAAAGCGTAAACTTCAATTAGCCCTTAACTGAGAAAATCAGATTTTACCACACGCCATTAGAGCTTCTTTTGAATAATTTGTCGTTTAAGAGTTAACTGCCCAATCTTGGTCAGTTGACCTCTGTAATTTTGTGTTAAGGAAACATATGACACGACACTATGGCGGAGATTTGTTTACTGGTGAGTCGAAAGTCGTTTGTGGTATGCTTATATTTATTACAGTCTATCCAAGCTGTGGGTTGATACACTACCTCCATAAACAGAGCCATAGTGCATTCTGGTGACGTAAACACAGGTAGGGCTCCTAGACCGATAAAAACACTAGCTGATATAGATCAGCTGAAATCATCGAATATTTATTGGTGTAGGAGCCCTACCTGTGCTGACGTCACACGAATGCACTATGGCTTTCTTTAGGGAGGTTGTGGTTGATATGAATAATAATTTATAGTATTCAGGAGCATATTTAAATTTTCTAATGGTACTTAACGTGGAGCGCTTAGGTCTAGGGACAAACTAATTCCGCTAGATCACTCCAGCTATACTATTCACTTGCTGCCCGAGCATAGCAGGCGTAAAACCGTGCTTTAAAGGTACACATACCAGCGGCTATTATTGTGTCTATAAAAGAAGTTTAAGCATCAACTTTATTCATCAAGAACAGCGCTACAAGTTGCTATGAATTTGAAGACTATAGAACGGAAATTGAATGTGAAAAAGAAGTTTAAAATGCATAAAAATTTTAATTTTTTTCGGATTTTCAAAAACAAAGTTGACGTAATTTTTGCTATATTGAAAAGGAGACTTTGTAAACAATATGTGCCTTCACCGAGTATGTAAGGGTGGGAAAATGAAAAACAAGAAATGATCGTACTGGTTTTTGATAATTTAAACAAAACAATAAATTATTTGTACAAATTAGAATTATAATTAGAAATAACGAAATAATAATAAATAGATGAATATTTCAAGGGCTACTCGCTTGGCTGCTAGTGAAGATTAAATTTGTTGTGGTTATGGAAAAATTAAATATTTTTCTCAAATTTTTCTGACCAGTAGTTTTTGTAGGGTATGTGTACCATCTGCCTCAAGAAAGTGACTTTCGAAGCCCTATTGTTAGCTAACAGAAGCTGATAAAAATATTTCAATTGCATAGATTATGTTCTGAGAACCTGTCTAATAGATTAGAAAAAGAAGAAAGTTTTTTTTTTTTGAAAAAAAATATTGAATGCACAACCTTAAGAGCAAATTTGTTATCATTTTTATCCAATTGATCATACAAAAACATATATCAATAACCTATAACTAACCTGGGTAAAAAATTAAACTATGTTCAATAAACTCATTTATATTTGAAATATAAGTTAAGTTGAGTCCCTGTAATTTATTTGACATAGCACGAATCTACTCCTTCAATATTTTGTATTACTATATTTGAAAAAAGGTATACTATACTATATCTTTATCTGATGATCTCCCAAAAATTGATGATTTTCTAGGTTACGTTTTCTGGTAGACACACTGTTCGCTCATTGTAATGGCAGCTCACTGCCATTTTGATCTACTCTGATCTATCGTTTAGTAACTAGTAACGCGGCGTTAGTTTTGACATGTTTTCGCTGGTGAAATCAAATTTCTTAATCTTTCGTTAAAATCATCAGTTAGAACTGGATATTACTAAACGAAGCGTTAACGTGATATGGTGAAATCCACCCTAAGATAAAACATTCTTCGGAACTAATATTTGCGATTCAAGCAATTAACAGAGGATATGAATCATCACTACTTTTATACACACACAAGCATAAGCTTTAGGTTTTTCATTTGTTTTTTATTTCGATAAAAAGACAATAGTTCATTAATTAAAAGAAATCATAGAAAAATATTTACCTTCTGAGCAGTTCTCCATTCCTCATCCTTTTGTTTGAGACGGCCCAGTAGCACGGGCACACCTAATACAGGGTGCCGTTTCAAATATTCATAAATTTTTGGTGCTACGTCTCCGTACAACCTGTTACACAAAAAGTCATTAATTTATAAAATTAATATATAATACAGAGTCTTTCAAAAAGAACTCACAAGTTCTAGGTATAAATTGAATGAGTAAATTAAAGAAAAACTACATCATCAACGAAAGAGATAACCTTTAAGTTTTGTTTAAAATCAGTACACTTCAACATGGGATCCCTGCACAAACCGAGACGATATTCAAGCTCTCGCCATGTATTCACCAACATATCAGGTGTAACTGACCCAACCGCCGTCACGAATCTTCCACGTAAATGGTTTTTGTCTCGGATTTTATCACTGTACACAACATTTTTATGTGTCCCCAAAAGAAAAAGTCCAGAGGGGTTAAGTCCGGGGCAATTGGGCCAGCTCTATCCACCTTCCCGGAAAGCGAATGTCTTGAGCCGCGCGCACATGATTACTGTAATAACCATGGCGCCATCTTGTTGGAAAAACACAAGCCAACTGCAGGAGGACAAAACTTAGACAGTTGCTGAATCAAACACCACAAACTAGAATAGTGTAAATCACTTTTTACAGATTCTATGACACATTAAAACTAGGGAGTTATTTTTCAAACACCCGGTATAATAAAGGGAAGAATCGGCTTATACATGTACGGGATAGGAAATTCACGAGTGACGAATCATCACGTCTCAATTACTGAACTGATTAACTTGAATTTTTGCATATAGATTCTTAATTACCGAGGATGGTTATAGGCCTATTTTAGATTCTTTAAAATTTCAGTTTGTCAAATTAGACCTTGCGTAGTACGGGTCATCTGCTAGTATAATATGAATTGAAATTAAGTGCTGAGCATAAATAAATAACATTTTTAAGTACTGTATATTCTAATACAAAATCAAGTATTAAATTATGAGAATTTCCTTTTTGTACACCTCTTAAACTCTAAAATTGGTTGAGTCACGAGAACAGGTTCGACTAGTGAAGAGGACATTGACAGACCTAGGGTTGGCTGCCCTGTTCAAGTGGAACAGCGCATGCGCACTTCTCTGTTCCTCTACTCGTCTCCACAATTCGAAATATATTCTCCTGATAAAACTATCTATATAAATTAATAGAATATAATATCATAGCTAAACACGTATCAATTTTTCTTAACATGAGCCTCTGATAATGAGAAATAACATTGAGAGTGAATACAACAGCATTATTAAAGCAAATTTTTTTGGAAAAAAACTTCAAATTGAAATTAATGAAATTGGTTGACAATTTCAATTTGTGTTTTCACTATGGAAAAAGTGCCACAACATCACACACAACACAACTGTTATGTTAAAAAGCAAATAGTTTACTGGAAGAAAGAAGAAATAATAAATAAATGAATAATATAATCAATGATGAATATTATAAGAGGCTACAACAACTGCTCACAACACAAGTCATCTTATGTTGACAGAGCCAAAAAATGCTTCAATTAAGTTGATACTTTAATCCATTTTAAAAAGATGTTGAATTATTGTAAGCATTATTTATGCAATCTTCATCAAATTGTAACTGTTTTTTGCCAATAAATTAAAGTTTACATCCTAAAAAAAGCAAAAAATGTTAACAAATTCGGCCAGATAGCCGAGTCGACTAAGGCGTTGCACCCTTCAGTCTGCTAGTGCTACCTGGTCGCGGGTTCGAATCCCATCGAATAGGCATGGACGTTTGATCATCTCTTCAATCACCCTCGCACTTCCCATTAAGCTCATGTGGGCATCACCCACAATAAAAAATAAAAATGAATACATTCTTGATAAAATTTGTTGAATGAGAATTGATATTGTGGAATTTCTCCATAATCTCCATAAATGTGGACGTGACAAAAATAAAACGGTGTGTTTCAGTAACTGAATACAATTGAGGGATAATGAATTACCGTCTTATAGCAGTCATAATAAGAGGAGGAGACCCTCCTCCAATAGTATCGTCCAATGTGTAGTTCTCTTGTTGATAGATGGTCATCCTTCGTAGTTTTCTGGCTTGATATTCCAGCAATCGCATCAGGTTCAGGTTAGTCTCCATCACCACATCGATCTGCCAACATCGGAACAAAGAATATGAGAATAATTGGAAATGAGAACAACTTACAACTATAAAAGAAACACTAACTAGCAAAACTAACAAACTAACGAGAACTAACTGTATCTACTTCAAATCATTTCAAAATTTTTATTCGCAATTCAAACAATTGAGGGTCCTGCCAGCTCCGAAGGTTTATCGGCGGGAGCCCAGTTACAAAACAACGAGTTAAAAAAGATAAATGAACTTAGACAAATAAATATGACACTTCAAAGATTTTTGTTTCATTACTTTAGCTTGTACAGGGTGGTGCAGAGGAAACGCATGTTGGCAGACAGCCCATACTATGCAGTTTCAGTCGCTATGGAGCGTACAACATCGTGTGTCCACTGTCAAGCAGTTTTTTTGGAAACAATGAATCTGTAGTCACAGTGCAACGTCTTTTCCGTCAATATGGAATTTCAAATGGAATTTGTGTTTCAAAAATGAGAATTGTGAGGGAAAATATTTAATGTCATCAGAGTTCGATGATGAAATATTTCAGAGTTGGACGTCCAGGTGCAGTGCCTGATCGAAATACTGTACTCTAAATGGTTGCAGCGTTTAGAATTACTGGTTCTGTGATGGAAAAGAAACCACCTGGTCTTCCACGTTCAGTTCGTACTCTGGAAAATGTAGACCGAGACAGAACGGCAGTTGTTACTAGCCCTAGACTAACGACTAGATGACATAGTCGCAGGACTACACGACTTTGACTCTATGTCTACATTTTCCGGAGTACAAACTAAACGGGGAAGACCAGGTGGTTTCTTTTTCATCACAGAATGAGTCTTATGTTGCCAGTGCCAAATATTTCATTGATAATATAGTTATACTCAAGTTACAATCAATTTCTATTTGTATTGTATACTAGCCGTCAGGCTCGCCATATCCGTCTAGCCAGGGGGCTCCGCCCCCTGGACCCCCGACTAGATCGTCCAAGAATGAGATCAGCAGGCTCGTTTCGCTCGCCTGCATTTTTCATTTGAGCATTTTTATCATATGTTAGGACGATCCAGTCGGGGGTCCAGACTAAGCGTCTGGCTAAACGGATATGGCGAGCGAAGCGAGCCTTACGGCTAGTAATATAATATTCCCAGGAATAGCTCTGATTGAAGTAGCAGTGCCCAATCAATTTTTCCGCGATAAATGCATTTCAATCTTCAACTTGGTGCCAACCTAACAAAGTCAACTCAACTTAATGCCAACCAGACAAAATTATTAATTTAGTTACCAGTTAAAAACTGTTTCGAAGAGGTACTCTCTCTAGATTATAGTTCAATATTAACATATGGTATGGACATTTTTCAATTATAATTAAGAGAATAAGAAGAATATACATGCTAAAAGACTTTAAACCCTTAGAAACCACCCTTAGAGTTTAAATATTGCCAAAAGATTTCTTAGTGCGCCTCTAAAGGGCCAACTGAACATACCTACCAAATTGGAACGTTTTTGGTCCGGTAGATTTTTAGTTCTGCGAGTGAGTGAGTCAGTAAGTCAGTCAGTCAGACAGTCAGTGAGTGCCATTTCGCTTTTATATATATATATATATATATATATATATATAGACTCTGCTATAGTAATTATATGTAATTTGATTATTTAATTCTCGGAATTTGATTGAAAGTGAAGCAACATAACCTACCTTTTAGACATTGGCTTACTTCAATCAAAATTCGGAAAGGGAACAGTTTTTTTTTTTTTTTTTTTTTTTTTAGATTACGTCCTAAAGACTCCAGTCATGGAGTATAAGACAAGTCATGTTATTACATAATAATTCTAACACTAAGTAGTTCAACCTAGTTTAGGTTTGAAAGGAATTCTTGTACACTATAAAAAAAGCTCTATCAACTAAATATTTTTTCATTTGTTTTTTGAAAATCTTCAAATCATCATTACTTTTCAAGATTTGAGGTAGCTTGTTATAAAATTTCCTACCAATATAATCTGGTTTTTGTTCAAATAACCTACTATTGTGACCCATTATATGATAATCTGCTCTGTTTCGCGTATTATACTCATGAACATCTGAATTCTGGATCACACCACTCGTTTTCACATGCATTACAACTTCATATACATACAAAGATGGCACAGTTAATAGACCAAGCTTTTTAAATAAAGGCCTACAAGAGTCTAACCTATTCACTTTCTCTATACATCTGAGTGCCTTCTTTTGAATCTTAAACACCCTGTCCATATTTTGTTGAGATGAATTACCCCATACTAAAATAGCATACCTAATATGAGATAGTATAAGTCCATGGTAAGCAGTTAACAGTAGTTTTTTATCATTCAGCCTAGCAAGCTGCCGCAGGACAAATACCCCAGAAGATATCTTATTACATATCCTCTCAATGTAAGGATGCCATGTTAATTTCCTGTCCAATAAAATTCCCAAGAATGCTACTTTCTCTTCTTGGTCTAATTCATTTTCCTCTACAAACACATTTATTTCTCTATCCTCTACTGAAATTATATTTACTTTTGAATTGTAGGAATTGACATTTCTTACTATTTATTGTTAATTGCCTTTGCTTCAAGAATTGGAAAATTGACTGTACTCCAGTAAAAGCATTTATTTCTAGACTATCTAATAAATAATTGTTAAAGATAAGCGATGTGTCATCAGCATACAACAGAGCTCTGTGATCTTTCAACTCTTTTGGTAATTGGTTCACATACAACAGAAACAGTAAGGGACCCAGAATTGATACTCCATATATATTTTCTTTGATAGAAAAGGTACTCCAGCCTGGACCTCCAGTTTTTGAGATTTAATTTTTACTATTTCATTCCCATCCACCTTGGTAAGCTCAACACACTGGTTTCTACCTATGAGATATGATTCAAACCATTTTAGTTCTATACCATTCACACCTACAGTTTTTAGTATTTCCAATAATATTCTATGGTTCACACAATCAAAAGCTTTGGATAAATCAAGAAATATTGCGGCTGCCTTCTCACCTGAATCTATTATATCTATTAGTCTTTCAACAAGGGATACTATTGCAGTCTTAGTAGATTTCCCTTTCTGGAACCCATGCTGTTCATCACATATGAAATTAATTTCTTCCAGGTGCATCAATAACCTATTTAAAACTACTCTTTCAAAAATTTTACTTATTACATTTAGAATACTAATGGGTCTATAATTTTCAACTCTTTCAGAATCACCGCTCTTGAAAATTGGCAAAATTTTTCCTTGTTTCAGATCATCAGGGAAAATACCCTGCTCTAGTGAAGTATTAAGGAGATGCAATAAAGGGTCCAGTAATTCATTTTCACATTCTTTTAAATTTTGCTTGAGACCCCATCCAATCCTACTGTTTTTTTGTTATTCAAATTTTTTATTATTCTTGACAACTCATCTCTTGATAATGGATGAGATTTAAATACCTTTTCAATTGGCTAAGCATTTAATGTAGTTGTATTATAAGTATTAGTGTTCAGTGACTTTTGGAGATTATATGCAACCGTTGATAATATTTATTGAAAAAGTTACAAATGTCTATACTATCATCCATATAATTTCCATGTTCATCGATTATCCTAGGGACATTAGTAACTGTATCTTTTTGAGCTGCTCTCCTATTTCTATTAATTACCTCCCAAACAGCAGAGTTAAAATTGGTACTAGTTGTTAATATTTCAGCTGTTTTCTTACACTTAGCTTTCCTCACTTCTTTTGCATAGTTTTTCTTTAGACATTTGTATTTGACTTCACTCGGAACATCCCTCACTAATTTAAATTCCTCATAAGCTTCCCTAACAATATTTCTTTGAGTAAGAATATCTTCAGTTATCCAGTTTTGGGCTAGGCCTGTTGATCCTTTTCTAATCATGTATTTGATTTGTGCATTGGCTAATGTAAATGAATAAATAAATAAATATGTACAAATATGTATTTGTGATTTTTGACAATAGATTAGATTAAATTCAAGAAAAGGATAGCGCTATCTGCTTTGTCGAATGATAGACAAAGATAGATTGTAATTTGACAGTTTGAAGGTACCTCGAAGCGTTGGTCCTCAATACCGAAGACAAGCTCGTCATAGGGTGAGAGGGGCGGGGGCTTGTCTGCGTCATCATCAGGCCACACGGGGCTGCACCGCCATTCGTCATTCAGCACCTCGTCACACAGTCGTGTCCTACCGCTGCACACCTCTTGCACTCCCTCTGATAGCTGCTCCTTTTTGCATGCCGTGGAACAGTAGCTGGGGCCTAGGCGCGGGCAATCTGACAAAATAAATGAATGAATGATTAAATATGGATAGTAAATAGACTAGTAGTTCTGTGAACAGTAGACCTCGCGCAGTTATAAACCACAGCCTCCTAAAAAATTATGAGTAAATTATGTCCTGTCCTGTCGTTTCGGCGAGATATTGGTGTGTAAAAACTAATGGCTGTTTGGGTTGTTGAACCGACAATGCTAAAAATTTGTTGTAAACAGCTATATGCTACTATCATTAAAAGCTTACCGAGTTGAAAGCAGAGAAGAGTCGGGAGAAAATACTATACTATTTCGAGTTATCAATTGCAGGCCTCATTGAATGCAATTAACCACACGACAGCTGATTTTTTTACCAAGTTACATTGAGACATTTAATTGCATGCAATTTATAATCCACTCGACAGCTGGTTTATGACGGATAATTCTGATTTTTACTCTAATATTGGTATATGAAGGAGGCTCATTTTCCTTTTATATTATCTTGAAATTCAAAATTTTCCAAAAACCTTGTATATACGTCGACGCGCAATTTAAAAAGGAACATACCTGTCAAATTTCATAAAAATCTATTACCGTGTTTCGCCGTAAATACGCAACATATAAACATGAAAACATTCAAACATAAAGAGAAATGCAAAACCGTCGACTTGAATCTTAGACCTCACTTCGCTCGGTCAATGAATAAATAAATGAATAAATGGCTGATTAGCTTGACGTGTCGACAATACCAATAATCTGTTGAAAACAAAAGCTAATTTTCCTACAAGAAATACTGTCCGCCCGACAGAAAATACTATGCTACTTCAAATTATTAATTGAATGCTATTAATAATACTATAGTCTGTCTTTTTTCTTTAGGGCTACTTTTAATATAAATAAAAATATTAAACTGAGTAAATCATTTTGTCACAACATGCTTCGGCTACTAATGCCATTTTCATTTTATGTAGTGACAAAATAAGGGTACTCAGATTTTTATTCCTATAGTCTGATTTTTACAGTGATATTGAACTATGACCACCTCCTTTTATATTAACCTTGGAATGCAAAATTTCAAAAAACCTTATATACATCGACGCGCAATTCAAAAAGGCACATATCTGTCAAATTTCATGAAAATTTATTGCTGAGTTTCGCCGTGATGCGGAACACACAAATGAACATACCATACAAACAGACATAGAATATATGTATATAAACATAAAAAGAAATGCAAAACCATCGACATGAATTTTAGATCTCACTTTGCTCGGTCAAAAATACTGTTCAAAAGAAGGAACACTCGTCGCTCTTGGCAAAACGACATGCTTACCATATCTTACACAAAACATACTGCATACCTGCTGTACCCTGTAACCGGCGGAGGCCACGGACCGAATATAATAATATTATCGGGTCACCTCGCTGGCTCAGGTCTGGTGTCAGATCAGAACTGATCAATTTCAGGGCCTCTGACCACTATCTCCGTAAACAAAGTCATAGAGCATTCTGGTGACGTCAGCACAGGTAGGGTTCCTACACCAATAAAAACACTACCTGATATAGATCAGCTGAAAACAACAAATTTTTATTCGTGAAGAAGCCCTACCTGTGATGACGTCACCAGAATGCACTATGGTTTTGTTTACGTTTTTTCAGGTAGTGCTCTGACACAACCTAACGACTGCTTTTTAGACAGCCGGGACCATGGAAGACTATGGAAGCCTCACTTTTTACAGACATGTTCATTACTTTCCTTGACCTATTACCATAGGTAAGGAAAGTATTGCTTTCCGAAAAAAAATAAGGTACCCCAATTTCTAAATTTGTGTGTGTGTGTGTGTGTGTGTGTGTGTGGTGTGTGTGTGTGTGTGTGTGTGTGTGTGTATGAGTGTATGTGCGTCTGTGTACACGATATCTCATCCCCCAATTAACGGAATGACTTGAAATTTGGAACTCAAGATCCTTACACTATAAAGATCCGACACGAACAATTTCGATCAAATGCAATTCAAGATGGCGGCTAAAATGGCGAAAATGTTGTCAAAAACAGGGTTTTTGAGATTTACTCAACGATTTTGATCAAATTTCTACCTAAAATAGTCATTGATAAGCTCTATCAACTGCCACAAGTCCCATATCTGTAAAAATTTCAGGAGCTCCGCTCCATCTATGCAAAGATTGATTCTAGATTCCCAATTATCAGGCTTCAGATACAATTTAAACAAAAAAATTCAAGTGGAAAAGATTGAGCATGAAAATATCTAAAATTAATGTTCAGTAACATTTTCACTTAAAATTGAAAATAAGCTCAAAATTTGAGAAATTGTGATAATTCAATTGCAAACTGTTGGCAACTGTTGATTCTATTAAATCATTCACTATGAAGAGATAGCAGACTTCGTGTGTCTCCAGCGTTATTGTCCTGTCAGCATCTGGCTCAAATCTTTGAATAGTAGACTTGAGATGCGCGTGAACACTAGCGTCAGGTGATCGATTTTCATAACGGCAAGGAAATTTGTGTGAGTGCGCCACACCAGATTTTTTATTGGTGTAGGAGGCCCTACCTGTGATGACGTCACCAGAATGTACTATGGCTTTGTTTGCGGAGGTAGTGCTCTGACTGCTTTTTAGACAGCCGGGTCCGACTATGGAAACCTCACTTTTTACATACATGTTTATTTTGATGTGCGCGACATAATGAACGTGAAGAATATGTTTCTATTTACTTGAAAAAACTCACCAATCTCCATAGAAGCTTCTTCTAACTCCTTCTTGTTGCTTCGCCGTTTCTTTCCTCCATCGTCTCCTCCGCCTCCTCCTCTTGCTCCTTTCTCGTCCTCACTTACAGACTCGTCCTCCTCAGTCATTCCCAACAGCTGTTTGAAGGCGACCAACACCTCCTTATCAGGTCGCAAGAGAGGAGTGGTCAGATCCACCAGCTCTCGGCGGGTCACTATCTTCTCATTGAACAGCTTCAGGCACCGCAGAAAATTATCGTACTCTTGAGGTTTTGTCAGCAATTCTCGAATCTATTACAAATAATTGATTAAGTAATTTTTATTTATAAACTTCAATAATCTAACCAATCAATATATTCAATAATAAAATGTTTATTGATTTCATCCAATAAATACAAACTCATTATTATACCGGGTGTTTCAAATGAATGACCCAATTTTAAACAGTTATATTTATTTTTAAAAAATGATGCACACAAACCAATTTTACATCAGATTACTCACAGAAGTATCAAGTTTATAATGATGTATTAAATTGTCACAATAATATGTTAATAATTAATGATTTGTATATTATTGAATGAATTCAATACATACCGGGTGTTTCAAAAAGAATGACCCAATTTCAAACAGTTATATTTATTTAAAAAAATAGTGCTCATAGACCAATTTTACATCAAATTACTCACAGAAGTATCGAGTTTATGATGATTTATCATAAGTGTTCTATGTGCCCTCCTTTTGAGACTCGGACGACATCCAGACGGTAGCCAAATTCAACGCAGGCTGTTCGCAAGATGTCTTTTCGGACTGTAGCTACTGCATCAGTTATCCTGATTTTTAGCTCTTCAATATCAAGTGCGAATGGAGGAACATAAACATGATTTTTAACGTTGCTTCGCTCTTAGCACTTGATATTGAGGAGCTAAAAACCAGGATAACTGATGCAGTAGCTACAGTCCGAAAAGACATCTTGCGAACAGTCTGCGATGAATTTGGCTACCGTCTAGATGTCGTCCGAGTCTCAAAAGGAGAGCACATACAACACTTATGATAAATCATCATAAACTCGATATTTCTGTGAGTAATTTGATGAAAATTGGTTTGTGTGCACCATTTAAAAAAAATATATAACTGTTTAAAATTGGGTCATTTTTTTGAAACACCTGGTATGTATTGAATTCATTCAATAATATACAAATCATTTATAAACAACTGAATTAATTTAAAATCTACCTTTTTTGCCAATTCATCCCATTCTTTTTGTTCTTTTTCAGCTTGTTCTTTTTCTTTGTCTGGTTCGATCAGAGACAGTTTTCTCTTCTTCAGGGGCACACTCTTGTCACGTGACACGTCCATCGGTCTAACGAACGGAGAAGATGCACTACTTGTAGCTGCAGATTCACTACTTGTAGCTGCAGATTCACCTGCAAATCATTCAATCATTCTATCTTTCAAAAAGTAATTACATTGGGTCGATTGAATGAAAACTAGAATCTAGTGACTAGCACCTAGTCATTAGTTCTAGCTATACAAATAAGATTATACAGCATACTCGAATCTAAGCATTTGCTTGAAAGTTACTTGGATCTAGCGATTGCTAGCTTTTATTCAACCGACCCAATATTATGGTTCCGATAAACCTTTCAAAGTTTTTTCAACAGGTATAATACAGTGCGTTCATTATGTCGCGCACATCAAAATAAACATGCCTGTAAAAAGTGGGGGTTTCGGAGTGTGGCTACCACAAGAATGCATCACTATATATGCATAAAAAACATATGTAACATCATTACTGTATAAATATCGGGGACCGAGCTTCGCTCTGGAGTACAAATGCATAGAAAATTTATTACGAAAAAAGGAATTATAATAATACTCATAGTTAATTCAGAAATGTTCTATCTAATCACAGTTAATTGAGATTAATTCCAAGAGTGATGCAAAAATTTCCCTCGCCAAGGCCCAGTTACACAAAATCCGAATAATGGAATTAATCAGGATTAAAAATAGCCCGGCTTTTTTGCAACCGGCACTAAGTACCTGATTGAATGATTACAAAATGTCAACAGCTGAGTCATAATTTTGACACAGTCTCACACACATGAACTCGCTCTCTCACTTCCATCATCAACAGACGATGAAATAATAATATTATTATCACCTGTTTTTCCAAAGATGGATAGTAATTATCCTTTTAATGTCCTTCAGCGAGTTATCCCAGGGATGAGACCTAGTGCAATCGAATTTTTATATTATAAACCTACTATGTTCTGAATTTCGTGAGAATCGTTAGAGCCGTTTTCGAGATCCGGTGAAATACAAACATATAAACAGAAATTGTTCGTTTAATAGTGTAAGATAATTATTTCCAAAATCCAATGAAAGCTATATAAATAGAACTAAGGACTTCTGATCTACAAATATTGACCGAAGTACTAAATAACAGAAGGAAATTTTAAGAATGAAACATATTTACATATGTAAAGTCATTAAGGGCCGGTTTCCGAGCTCGGGCTCGGGATTTAGCTAAGTTCTAGACTTTAAACAGTTGGAGTCAGAAAATTTACTTTCTGAAACGGGGCGTAGTCATAGTCCATGTTTAAATTAAATTTCGAAAAACTAGAAAATCGAACACAAGATAAAATAATGAGAAAATAGTTTTAAGTTTCAGCTATTTTGAATTATTTAGAAATGTTTCATTTCGTCAAGTAAAAACGTTTCCAATTATAGAAATGAGAAAATAAAAATTATCATAAAAAAATACGACTACGCTCCCTTTCGGAAAGCCAATTTTCTGACTCCAGCTGTTTAAAGTCAAGAATCTAGAGCTTAGCTAAATCCCGAGCTCGGAAACCGGCCCTAAATGTCTTCAGGTTTCAACAGGTCTGCAGTATTTTTTTGTGTACGATAATGTAAAGGTGCGTACAGATATACGCGCCGCGAACATGAGCAATTCACTTTTAATCAGCTGAATATATCTGTATTTTTACAGAAACGGTATAAGATATAGATATAAAAAGCTTGGCATCAGCTGATTAAAATTGAATTGCTCATGTTCGCGGCGCGTAAATCTGTACGCATCTTTAGAATGGCATTTTGCCAAGAGCAACGCATGTTCCCTCTTTAACATTATTTCACCCATATTCAACGCCTCCAGATTTTTTCCGATGGGGTTACATAGAATGGTTTAATAAATAGGCCCTACACTCTGTATATACCGGAAATAAAAATTACAACAAAGATTAGAAATATTAGTTTAGGGATACTTCAAAAACAAAAGTGTCAACAAGTGTGGTTGAACAAATTGTTGCGTGTTGAACAATTTGAACTTATGTTAAGCAATGTTTCTGTTATAACTTTTATAAACATAATATACTTATATGCATCATTAATTTACATGATTATTTACAATATTTTATATCTCAGTTTTTCTTTTCCATTTTCACACTTTTTGCCGGTTGCACAAAAAAGGATCTGGACTCTGCATCAAAAATTCCAAATAGCTGTTATTGTCTCTTCAAGTGTAAAAATAACAGTAAGTGCCAGTTTCACAAAAGCCGGTTAAATTTTAACCGCGATTAATTCCACGAGAACCAATCAGAGAAGCCGTCTTATCAAAAAGGCTTTCTCTGATCGGTTCTCGTGAAATTAATCACGGTTAAAATTTAACCGGGTTTTGTGCAACCGGGCCTGAGTCTCGAACTTGAAAACTGCGATCTCTAGCCTGCAAACACACATTTTCCGCCCTATGAGCGTAATATCAGAATCATAGATCAAGGTATATGAACGGTATCTTTACTCTATGGTAATATACTATAATAATTATATAATTGACTATATAAACAACCACTTACCTTGATTAGTAGACGAGCTGCTAGCTACAGAATTAGACTGATTAGTAGACGAGCTGCTAGCTAAAGAATTAGACTGATTAGTAGTCGAGCTGTTAGCTACAGAATTAGACTGAGCTGCTGCTTGGGAGGTGGACTCGAGAAGTTCCACGAGGATAGCATTTGTGGAAGGTCTGGATGAGCTGCCCTCTGCCGAGGATGTTGAACCCCTCTTCTTTTTTATGCAAACAAAGTACAGTATTTTAATTTCATTCCACACAAAAATAATTATTTTACAAACGAATTTCAAGTCTAGTATAAGCTGCATGATAAGTTTTATGATAATCAATTTTTTTTTGTTTTTAAGGGCCGATTTCCGAGCTCGGGATTTAGCCAAGTTCTAGACTTTAAACGGGGCGTAGATGCATTAAAAGGACTAACGATATTTAAATTAAATTTCGTAAAACTAGAGAACTGAACACAAAAGAAAATGAAGAGAAAATAGTGTAAAGTTTCAGCTATTTTGTAATGTTTTATTTCGTCAAGGAAAAACGTTTCCAATTATATAAATGAGAAAATAAAGATTATCATAAAACCTGCGACTACGCCCCGCTTTGGAAAGCCAATTTTCTGACTCCAGCTGTTTAAAGTCTAGAACTTAGCTAAATCCCGAGCTCGGAAATCGGCTCTAAGTGTTTGCACTAAAAACTGGACTCAAAGTAAAATGTGAGTGAAACATAACCTACTTTTTGGACTTGGTGTATGAATCAAAATGCGGGGAAGGAACACTCGGGGCTGTGACTGTTGGTCCTTCCCCAATCATTTTAATGATTTGTGTTTTATGTATCATTGAAAAAAATGATGATGATGATAGAGATGAGGATTGTGTACATAGTTCCATAGAGAAAAGATAGCATGAGAAGATAATATCAAATAGTATAGGATGTTCCAAATTTCAAGCAGTCGTTTCAACGTCATGTCAGGCCCTAAAATTGATCAGTTGCGACCTGAAAACTCTGATACCAGACCTGAGCCAGCCAGGTCATTCGATATTATTATTATTATTCAAGCAGATTTTTCGTCAACTCAAACCGATTGCTGCCCACTACTGTCTATTATTAGTGTTTTGTCCAGGTGAGAGTGTAAGAACAGCACAGTATGAGAGACTACCAGCGTCACATAGCTTCACAAAAAAGAACTACTAGGACTCTCAGCTTGAGTTTACAGTGTAATTTGGAAAATAATCGTCCTATACCAAGAGGTATGATATGTTTTGTTTAAAATTATTACATATTGTTTTCTTTAGTTGTGTTGTGTTTTGTGAGATAATAGAATATATTTATCTATTGATTGATAGTGCTTAACAGTATGATATGTTGTGTTTCAAATTTATTGCATATTGTTTTCTTTGGTTGTGTTGTGTATTGTGAGAAAATAAAATGTATTTATCTATCCATTCATTATAACAATGAGGAGTAAAAAAACAGGTTTATGCTGAAAACTGAAAACAAACAATAAAAAAACATGATTTAGCTAATGAGATAACCGAATCAAATTGATTTAAATTCTAGGTTATATCATAAAGTGAAGAAATACAGAGATTATTTCTGTCATCTTGGTTATATGCTTCTCTTATTAAAATTTCTATATTGTTTTTGTTCAAATGGCAAATAAATTGATTTGATTTGAAACCGAAGGTTTTTGCTTGGTAAGGACTTAACAAACTTCTTGAAATCGGCGAAGGAGTTAGAAGTATTTCCTTTAATCCACTACTGACTTTATGCTGAAACCTAGCCAGCCAAGTCACTCGATATTTTATTATTATTTACTACTGACTTGAATCTACGAATAGTACAAATAAAATAGAAAGAAGATAGAAAAGAGGAAAAGATTGAAGAAAATAATGTACGTAATATAAATCAACATCAACATCTAAATAATAATATCACTTTAAACTGTTAGCATTTCTTTTAAGTAACACAAAACTTCTGGTTCAAATAAAATGGATAAAAAATATAAAAAATAGAGGATAGAAGTAGAGATAAATAATCAATATAGCTATAATAGCTATAATCACATTAATTTCAAACGGTTAGCATTATTTTTTTATACTAAATTTCCATGAATAAGTCAACATTTTCAATTTAGTGTTAATCAAGTAAAATATTTCAATTTGATTTGTGTGGAAAACCAACTCAAAATTCTGGTTTGTTTAAATATTTTTTCACTGAAAATTATGTGAAAGAAAAGATCTAATATTGAAAGAAAGACCAAGCTTCGCTCTGGAGTACAAAAGCATAACAAACTTATTACGAAAGAAGAAATTAAACATTCATAACATTCATACAGAAATGTTCTATTCTATCACAGTAAATTGAAATTAATTCTCAGAGGAATTCAAAAATTTCCCTCACAAAGGCCCAGTTGCACAAAAGTTAAATTTTAATCCTGATTAACTTCACGTGAATCAAATCAGAGAAGACCATTTCAAAAAGATGGATCTACTGGAATTAATCAGGATTGAAAATAACCCGGCTTTTTGCAACCGGCACTAAGTACCTGATTGAATGATTACAAAAAATCAACAGCTGTGTCATAATTTTGACACAGTCCCACACACATGAACTCGCTCACTCACTTCCATCACCAACAGACGACGAAATAATCATCATCAGCTGTTTTTCCAAAGATGAATAATAATTATCCTTTAAATGTCCTTCAGCGAGTTTTCCCAGGGATGAGACCTAGTGCATTCTAATCTTTATATTATAAACCTACTATGTTCTGAGTTTCGTGAGAATCGTTAGAGCCGTTTTGGAGATCCGGTGAAATACAAACATATAAAACATCTTAACAGAAGATGCTCGTTTAATAGTATAGGATAAGTTTTCGGCCTTTGTAATTTTATGAAAATTCGGACGAGAAGTAGCTCAAGGCTAACCTTATATCCTCCCTCTCAATCATTCTGGTAACTATCATAAATAATAAGTAATTTATTGGAAAAATAAAATAAATAAAAATTAAAATTGGTTGAAAGTGAAGTATTGGTGTTATAAATGAAAGGAATGCTTTAGTGTTAAAAAGTTTTGTTTTTTCCATGGTTTCAAATTTTATTTATTTATACATTGATACATACAATATCATTCTCAACTATGAATGATTGGGGAAGGAGCAATAGGTTTAAAGCCCAAAACTGTTCCTATCCCAAATTTAGATAAAAATTGTCCAAAAATAGGTTATGTTTACACTTTATGATTTTTGTCCTATTTTGGGTTCAAAATATTTTCTCAAGTAACTCAATAGTATATAGTTTCAAGTGGTGATTGAGTGAATTATATTTGATTAATTCATTGATTTAAGCCATCTAAATTCAAAATTTATAGTTTGGACTGAAATTGTATAAAAAACTGTACACGTGAAAAACTAACCCTATCTTTGGACTATGTCGTCACCTAAATTTGGAAGAAAAATAGCACAAGGACTACCTTATTATTTTATCTACCTACCAATGTTATTACGTCAGTGTCATTTGTATCGTGAAAAGAATATGCTGACAGTTTAAAGTGAATCTACAATAGAAAACACTCGATCCTCACTCACTGGCAACAAACGACGTACTGAGCATTCTTCAGTCTACGATAATGTTCTTTGAGAATAGTGAATATTATTCTAATAATCGTCGAATGGATTGCATTGCATTCAATTCGTCATTTGTTAACTATTCTAATCAAGATATAGATAACAGTTCTATTCGCCGTACAACTAGGAGAAACGTGAGTCACCACTGAACAGCGATTAACCAATAGCTATTCTTCAAGATTCTTGATTAATGAATCACATTCTATTCAACTCATAGGCTAGGCGCACACCGGTTAGTCAAGACAAGACAAGACATGATCAGACACGTTTAGTCACAATACTTCACATAGCTGCTAATGAAGACATGTCTAATTGTTATGACTAATTAGTGTCAGTTGCGTCATAAGGAACAATGTGAAATATTGTGACTAAACGTGTCTGATCATGTCTTGTCTTGACTCACTGGTTGTACTCATTCTTCCTGTTAATAAGAGTGAATTAATAATTAAATTGATTCATTTTTCAGATATGGATGAATCTGAAAATGTTTTTTCCGATCTATATCTACAAAACAAACATGCTTGTTTACATTATAAGAAAAAAATATATTTTATGAATAAAGAACTTAAATAGCGTTGAGTTTTTGATTGTTTTTTTAAAAATAAAACATAAAAAAGAACATGACTCACCAGTATCACCAGAGTACTGATTTATATTACAATATTATATTATATTCATTTATATTATGTTCTTTTTTATATTTTATTTATATTTATACTATTTTAATATCTTTTAATGTATATTCAAGAGTCCCCACACAGTTTAGCCTACAGGGAACTCAAATTAGAAATTGAAAAACAATATTGTAATTGCTTTTTGGAATGTATTTGTTCAAGTAAAGAAAGAATAAAGAAAATATCACACGTTATCGTCGGTCCCGAATGTGAACTTTTAGTGATAAAACTATTCTGGCATACTACACAGGTGTATACATACATATACAGGTGTTCTGAAAAAAGGTCCCCATACGTCAGGGCGTGATTCCTCTTATCAAAATAAAAGTTCCAATTAACATAGGTCCGGAAATGCTTCGTTACCAAGTTATAAAGGGTGGAACGTTAAACTGTCGGTCCCGGCTGAAGTATGACAGTCGTAAGGTCCATTGACGGCTTAAATTATATATTCAGGCGGTGGGACCTTCCCGCAAGGGACTCCCCACCAACAAAAGCCATACGAATTTACTATAAAGGGTGGAAGATTTCAGTTCCCCTGCCGAAACGAAGCCCTACGGGTATTTGTTGGCTGTTAATTATGATGTACAATTTAGCGTACTTTATGTAAAATGAACTGGAAAATTGGATACAACCGTTTCCAGACCTGTAGCTATAGTAATTTTTAAGATATGTGACGAATTATGCGAAACTTGGTCCCGAAAAACAAGTTCCTTTAAGATTTGAAGTGGAGTTACTATGTTAAATGTACAATAAGCACAAAATCTGTTGAGCTCTCTATTTTTCATACGTTTTGTATGTAATTAAGGATTATTATTTTAAGGTTGCGTTTGTCTATTATAGACTTCTTCTCATCTATTATAGACTACATCTTTCTCTTCAAAATTGAATTTTCTACAAGTGAATCTGTTTCAAACCTTAAAGGAACTTCTTTTTCGGAACCAAGTTTCGTGTATTTCGTCACATATCTTAATTACTGTAGCTACAGGTCTGGAAACGGTATTATTCAATTTTTCAGTTCATTCTACAAGTACGCTAAATTGTACATCTTAATTAACAGCCAACAAATACCCGTAGGGCTTCGTTTCGGCAGGGGAACTGAAATCTTCTACCCTGTATAACTTGGTAACAAAGCATTTTCGGAACTATGTTGATTAGAACTTTTTTTCTTCTTTTGATGTGAGGAATCACGCCCTGACTTATGGGCCCCTTTTTTCAGAACACTCTGTATGCATTAGCTTTTCATGTATGGCCAATCGTAGGTTGAAAAAATGGTGTCTTCGTACATACATTAACATTAGCATCGAGTGTCTTGAATGGTTTTCAAAAACAAAAAGTAAGTAAAAATGTGACTCACCGGTACCTGTGTGGGTTGGAACCCAGTTCGATTGCCTTGAAAGAATTTACTGAAGTTCTGTAGCAAATCGTCGTGTTTACGAAAAATTTGGGCGATTCGTGCATTCATTTCTTCATCTAGGTTGGATTCAGACGAAGGATCTTGCTTTTTTTGTTTGCTGTAGTAATGCAGAATGTTCAGAAACTCACTGTAGACCTTTGGTTTCCTAGAGAATCGCTTCTATAAAACAAAATTCACAAACTCAATTTAAAAAAATCAGTTTTGTGCTCCAGTTTAGAGATTCAGTTTTGGATAACAAAAACAAAATTTGGGTAAAAGTTATGTACCAGCACTTGAAATATCCTGACAGACTATCCTAAAAATCCTATAGTAGTACAACCATATCAAACGACTATCAAAAGAATTTGTAAAAATGATTTTCAACAACCTGTAATACCCCTAATAGTAGACAATTTCGAAGTACGTAGGGCTAGTTCAATTGTTCCATTATTTTAGAAATAGCTAAAGTGAGGTCCACGTTATAATGGCAGTGTTTGATTAGCAATGGTATTGCTATCCTTGTCTATCATTCAACAAAGCAGATAGCGCTATCTATTTCTCGCTTTGCTCTGTTTCCATATCGTCTTTTAACAATGTATAATTAATTAATAATAAATTAACCAAATATTTAATCTTAATTATGAAAATTCATTATTAAATTATTGAAAATTAATAAATTATAATTGATTATTTTAAACGAGAATGAACCATTATTATTGCATCAATAAACCTCTATCAGCTACCGTCTATAGAAGGCATTAACAAGACTGAGGTTCGGCAACGTTGTTCTCCTATCTTTCTCCACTGACATTATAACGTGGGCCTCACTATAGGTACTATAGTTTTATAGGTACTCTCAGTTTTGACTTTGTTGTTGTCCGTCTGTTTGTATGTTCTACAATAACTTTAGAAAGAATTGATCGATCAGCTTCAAATTTTGACATTATAACGTGGGCCTCACTATAGGTACTATAGTGAGGTCCATGTTATAATGGCAGTGGAGAAAGATAGGAGAACAACGTTGCCGATTCTCTGCATTAATTAATTATATTTCTACACTGTCAAAAACATAATTGGCATGTTTGTGGACCTATAAAAGCATAGTACCACCGGCTTTGTCGAATGATAGACAAGGATAGCAAAACCAAAGTTGATCAAATACTGTCATTATAACGTGAACCTCACTATACCCTCTTTATACTTTTTTATATGAACACATCTAGTCTTAATCACTCATGCCATTTTGCAGTGGAATGCGTGCACGAAACTAGTTGTGTATACAGAAAAGTATGAAGAGGGTACTAGTGATTTCTACAATGATCGAATTTTGAAGTAGTTTGAACCTCAAAGTTTGAAGATATAAATTTATTTATTTTTATGAGTTCGTATTATTCAATTTATTTTAATTTTTATTGTGACTTTTTGTTATTTATTTTGAAGTAGTTTGTACCTCAAAGTTCAAAGAAATTTATTTATTTATTTATTTTTATGAGTTCGTATTATTCAATTTATTTTAATTTTTATTGTGACTTTTTGTTGTTTATTTTTTCTTCGCTACTCTATTTGAGGTCGAATTATTTTTCTATTATTATCATTTTTAATTTATCAGTGGTTTTATTTATTGAAGAAGAAGAAGAAGAAGAAAAAAATGCTTTATTGAACAGTATTTTCATACAATGCAATGAAATTTGTAACACACATTTACGGCTTGATACTTTTTGATCGTCAGCCGGAAAGTCGGTAAAATGTTGAAACTAGTGACAATAACAATGAAAATAAATCAATATCAAGCAATAGAGATGACTATAACTTGTAATAATCGAAAACACAACAAAAATCTGAGAAAGAAAAACATAAAATACCTCGAGAAATAAAACAATAAGAAAAATAATAAATTTCAAATAATGCTAGCACTGAACTTATTCTAACAAATAAAATCTAACTTTTCTTTATTTTGTTAAACTAAATTCAACAGTTTGTTTGCTCTCAAATAAAACCTCTGGAAGGTAGAGGACTCATGAATTTGACCTATTGTAGATAAATATTTTTCCCCAGAGCATGACAAAAATACCCTACCAGTTGAAATCCTGGACTAGTTCTCGCCTATATCTCCAGGCATCCCTACAATAAGAAGCTAATCTCTTCCAATCTAGGCCATTCATATAAGACATAAATACTTCTCTAGAGAGTACAGCCGCCCCTAACCATTTAATTCTCCATTCCTTCAAACATGGGCATCGCCCAACAAAGTGGAAAACGTTCTCAATTTCTTTTAAATTACACATTGAACAAGTATAGTTCCTATCTGACACCCATGGCTTATAGTTCAAATCGATCAGCTCGCCTCTCGCTTTAAACACCCATCTCATCACCCACAAATCACAATTATTCCTCTTTATGTAATTGTTCTCACCCAGTTGTAGGTTCAATGATCTATACAATGAATGGAAATGACCTGCTTGTGCGTCCTGTAAGAATTTATCCCTGTGAATTATGCCCAAGCCTGAGAGAATTTTCTTAAATTTATTACTCCAATTAATATTGTCATTATAACTTATCCCTATATCATTACACAATTTTCTCCAATTTTTAAACCAGAAGACTCTCTTTTTTATTACTTCTTCCACTAGAAATCTTGGAAGTCGACCTTCTTTCATTTCCATAACTTTTGTAATATAGTTGTAATGCAACCTGAGACAGTACTCAAAAAGAGGTGACAGTTCTGTCTCAATAAACAACATGTAGTTTGGGGTGTTTATAGGAAGCGAGAACACTTTCTTAATGAAAAATCTCTGAAATTTTTCTTTAGTATCATACTGTCTATAGCCCCATACTTGAGCTCCGTAACACAGAACTGCCCTTGCGCAAGCTTTGAACCATTTACATTTAGCTGTGAAATCTATATTATCACTATTTAAAAGACCTCTCCGAACCAAATTCACCGCAAGTTTAGCCTTATCTGATTTTTCTTTCAAATGAGCTTCAAAATTCAATGTTGGTGTAAGAACTACCCCCAAATATTTGTATCTATTTACACATTCAATCTGCTCATTTTTAAATGTCCATTTCTCACACCCAGCTAGTTTTCCTCCATTCCTAAAGACCATTATTTTTGACTTATCTAGATTTACTTTTAAATTCCACATTTCACAGTACCTTTCTAAATTATTTATCATGTACTGAAGCCCTACTGGAGAGTCAGAAATCAAAGCTATGTCATCAGCGTACAATAAGACCCGAATCCTCTTACCATTTATCAATAGTCCTCCACCCAGTTCATCATTTAAATCATTTAAAAACAAAGAAAATAGCAAGGGACTCATTAAGCAGCCCTGTCTCAATCCTGATTTAGTTTGAAAACGTTGTGAGAGACCACCCTCTCCAGACCGCTGAGTGCACCATACTCTAGCAGAAGTATCCTCATTTAACGCTCTCAAAATAGCCAACATTTTTGTTGAGAGGCCCATATTACTAAGCTTATATAATAGAGATTTTCTGTCTATTGAGTCAAATGCGGCTGAATAATCCACGAAAAAACAGTATAATTTACCTCTTTTTTTAGCTAACTGAAGACTAGCGATAGATGTTAAGGAAAATATATTATCAATAGTAGAGTATCCCCTACGAAATCCCGCCTGAAACTCGTTTAGTACGTTATTTTCCTCCACCCAGTGATTAAGTCTATTTATTATTAACCCTGCAAAAATTTTGAAGAATGCTGTTAAAAAACTGATACCTCTGTAATTACCTACAACGTTGCTCTCACCTTTTTTAAAAATCGGAAAAATAATGGAAGACTTGAAACTACTTGGGACCCTACCTATTGTAAATATTGTATTGTAAATATTCAGTAATCTATCTAGCATATTGGGCGGCGCATTCTTATAGAACTCAAAGGGGATTTGATCTTCTCCTGGCGCTTTGTTATTTTTTACTGATTTTAAAACTATATTCAACTCATCCAGACTGAAGTCACTATCTAATTTATCATTATAAATATAGGGTTCCGCATATAAACAAGACAATGCTAACATTTCAGGATTTAATAGTCGACGGAAATACTCTACCCATTCACGTGGATTTATTGAATTATTTACAATTTTTGATCTAATTTTAAATTTATTTAGAGCATGCCAAAAATCTTTTGGGTTTTGGGCCGAGGAAATATTATTCAGGAGAGCCTTTTGATAACTCTTCCTCTTCTCGTTACACATTTTTTTGTAATCATTTCTTTCAACTAAGTATAATAGCCGGGTGTGATCATTACTGATACGGCGGTACAGATTTAGAAAAGATAATACCTTATTTCGGGCTTTCCAACACTCATTATCGAACCATGCTTGTTTTTGTCTGTACCTATCTAAGCTTCGAACGGATCCAAGAGATTTAGCTACACTTCGAATACACTCTGACAAATCTTGACATGCCTTCTCGACATTTTCATTCAACAATAAATCATTATTTACTCGTACTGTTATCTTATCTTTATATTTTTCAGAAATAGACTTATTCCAAGACAGTTTTGGCAATAGAGGTAAACACTGATAATTATCACCTGGCTTCTTACCTACGTCTAATATAACTTCGATTGGAAAGTGATCAGAAAATGACTGGGAGACGACTTTGAAATCCAATGCGTAATTGAAATACTCCATACTAATTGCTGCTATATCGTTCACAGAGTCACCCATTGCTCCCACAAAAGTCATCTCCCCTTCTAGATCGCTATTCATTCTACCATTTAGTATAATAAATCCCAATTCTGAACACATTTCCAAGTAACGCCGGCCTTTATTATTGACTGTTTTATCTTTGGAATTTCTATTATTTAACAATCTATCCGACACATATTGGCTCATCTTACTCGATAATCTCTGCTCTGTACCTATTCTCACGTTCTTATCCCCTAAAACCAAGAATCCCTCATCTGCGTTTTGCAACAGTAAATTATTCATTTCATAAAATTCTCTCTCCCAATTATTACAGTTAATGTACACTGGCAATACATTCAAGCAAACGGAATTATACAATTTTACAACAATTACACTCACATTATCAATATTTCTAAAACAAAGTTTTTCTTTAAATGCTGAATTTTTATTAATACCTAATAGCAAACCCCCACTAGCACGACCAAAGTGAGAGTTTTTCATTGCATAACCAGTTCAAAATCAATGAAATAATCACCTATCCACTGTACATCTTCTTGCACTATGTGTGTTTCAGAAATAGAAATGATATCATAATCTTTTAAAAAATTTACAAAATTTTTATTTAGGGTTTTATTTATTGTAATTGGTTGTTTATTTAACGTTAGAAGTCTCTTGCTGATGACGAAACCAATATTTACTTAAAGGCTGTGAAGGGGAAGGAGACTTATTTTTAAAAGTGGTGTATAAAGATGAGAAAGAACAAAAATGGTGGAGAAGTAGATGAAATCAGTCAAAGAAGCAAAAGGAAAACAACAACATCAATGATAAACATGTATGTCCTACCGTTAATGGTCAGCCTAATGCCGACAGTATAAAGTGAACCTGGCTACAGTATTTATTTATTGAACGAGCGTTAGCGAGTTCTCAGTTTTGACTTTGTTGTTGTCCGTCTGTTTGTATGTTCTACAATAACTTTAGAAAGAATTGATCGATCAGCTTCAAATTTTGAACACGTATTCTTCGAACCTTTTTACAGGTCAAGTTCATTGGACAACAAAATTTACACACTCCTTCGTACTTTTTCAGGATATAAAAATAATATTGAAAGTGAATTAGAAAAAAATTGTTATGATTTATCATTTCAGCTAATTTATCACGTCAGCTAAAGTATTCATTGCATGCAATTACTAAAGTTTTTCCATTCATTCATAACATCAGCTGAGGCTATTTGGGAGCTATCACACGCGCTGACACATGATTTCAGCTGATTAATATACAAGATAATTAAATAACTTTTACATAATATACAAAGTGATACTGTTTGATATATGAATGTGCGGTTTTCGCCATTCATTTTCTCTTGGAGCTGTGTATCGAGATCATGTTTATCACATGACCACCTTCTCATTTGAAAAAATGAACTTGGATTCATATGAGGGTCAAAGATGTTGAATCGACAAAGTAATTTTTGAAGAGTAATTTTTCATTTCAAATAGGATCCCCAATCAAACCTACTGTCAAATTTTATTTAAATTTAGAAATATGTGAAGGCAAACAAATAAAACCCAAAAACTTGCCTCCTTAACACAAGATAAACAATACAGATGTTACAAAGATACAGATGTTTATACTAAATAATAAACTCTAAGGCTCAACTCACACTTACGCGACTCAGGTCGAGAAGAGACTCGACTCTAGTCGAGAGCATGTGCTTCCAAATGGTGACACTCAGACCAGTCAATTCTTGTCTCCGCGCGACGTTACCATTTGAAAACACATGCTCTCGACTATAGTGAGGTCCTTGTTATAATGGCAGTACTTGATTAACTTTGGTGTTGCTATCCTTGTCTATTCTCCCACAAAACACATAGCAGTATCGTTTTCTAGCTCCACAACGTTGCCAAATACGTTTTTAAGAATGTAGAAATATAATTAATCAAGGCAGACAAACGGAAACTCTGTTCTCCTATCTTTATCCACTGTCATTATAACGTGGACCTCACTGTAGAGTCGAGTCTCTTCTCGACCTGAGTCGCGTAAGTGTGAGTTGAGTCTTGAAATACTATTGACAATACCTTGACTTTGGCGATGAAAACGATAGCATCGTCGAACTCTAATGGCTTGGTTGCAGTCAGATCAGGGGCGCTGATGGAGGGGACACTCAAAGAGGAGGCGTCTCCAGCAGCTCGGGCACTCGAAGAGACGGCGCTCGCAGAGCGTGAATTCGAAGAGGTGGCGCTTGTAGAGGGTGTACTCAAAGAGGGTGCTCTTGGAGACCGAATTCTTGGATTAGGGGCGCTCAAAGAGTATTCTCTCGGATTGGGGGCGCTCGGGGAGCGTATGACGAAAGAGAGTACTTGAGGAAAGGCAACTCTCGGAGATCGGCCTCTACGATTGGGGGCTCTGGAAGAGGGTGGTCGAGGAGAGGTAGCTCTAGGAGACTGGCCTCTAGGATTGGAGGCGCTGGAAGTAGCTCTAGGAGAAGTGGCTCTAGGAGACTGGACTCTAGGATTGGAGGCGCTGGAGGAGGAAGCCCTAGGAGAGGTAGCTCTTTGAGACTGGACTCTAATATAGCGGGTGCTGGATGAATGTGCTCTCGGAGAATGGCCTATGAGATAGCGGGTGCTGGAAGAGGCTGCCCTAGGAGAGGTGGCTCTTATTGGAGACTGAGCGCTCGTAGAGGGTGCTCTCGGAGAGGGTGGACTGCAAGAGGGAATCGTGATAACGTCCTTAATATTGAGCGGCTCAACGATCGCAACCAAGAGACGACTGCCATCTTCCGCTGATGTTACTTCCCTTCTGCAAAATTCAACAACACAAGTAATCAATACTTCCATCCACCTATCTACACTTTGAAAATTCATATGAATTATATCAACAAAGTATTCAATTTGCCAGAGAGTCGATATCCACGTAGAATAGCGTATGAATTCTTTATCAGGAAATGCGGTTGGTATAATTCATATTATATAGTGGTTTGGCTGAGTCTTTATCAGCGCTATGATATAAGCATAGAATGGTCTGATAGCACAATTCAAGTAGACAGATGGTTGAATTGCATGAATCAAATGCTACTAGAAGTGAAGCAGAGAACTTGTATTGCATGGAGAGAGCGAGCTGATCAGTCAGTATATCATAGTATGTACTCTTCTTCACTGGTAGACTTAGGAGATCGCACGTATTTGAATGACTCTTACAAGATGACTTTCATAAATATAATTTTTAGAGCGAGAGCTTCCATGCTGCCGCTAAATTTCAGACCAGACAGGGAGGAGAATAGGCATATATGTTCCTTATGTAACAGTAGAGAGCCTGAGAGTTTGGACCACTTCATGGGTAAGTGTAAAGTAGTGGGGGTGATAAGACAGACTTGGTCTCGATACACATATATAAGTGAAGATACAATAATTAGTTATTTGAATGGTAGAGATTGGTACCGCCTTGTTTGGTATATTAGGGATGGTGTGCGGAATGGTTGATGAGGCAATTCAATAGCTAACATTGATTGAAATTTTATTTTCTATACTAAAAAATACTTTTAATTTACGTACTTGAAACTTAATTTGCTTGTAAGTTGAATGGTCAGATTAGATTAAATTACGTTTTTCCACTCAAGTAGGCTTGATAATGTTTGATTCAGACAAGAAATTGCATTATAATTATTATCATTTGTGTAAAACATACTCTGTTTAGCTTTGTTATATTATCTAAATCAACAAATTTTTCTTAGTGTACATGACAATAATTTATATTAGTGTAGTATTGAGCTGTTCAATTTGACCATGACAGTATAGATGGGAATAAACAGTAGCTGAGAAAAATAAAATAAAATCAAGGCTTTCTTTTGGGTAGACCAACCAGTGTTGGAAGTAGAACGTTTAATTTCTGGGGATGAGATAAGAATCGATGCAGCGATACTGTTATAGTTTGATTATCTAAGTTGTGAAAAATACCGTACGCTTAAATCTGGTCTGCGTTGAGAATCGAATTGAAGAATAAAATTGATTAGCAAGACGAAGGTCAAAACTCTGATAAGGGTAGTTATTGAAAGTGCATTATAGAGTAAACAGCTCGACAGACGGCTTCTGCCAAGTCTATGATGATTTTTGTAAAATAAAATTTTTTGGTACTGTACTTATTCCTTTGAAAGACATTGCGAACTGTTTTTTGCATTATTATGTATTTGCTTTGTTCAAATAAATCATCTTTCTATTCTGTTCTAATATTTCCATCCACCTCAAATCAAATTTATATCTATTCATAGAATTACAAATTATTGACCGAACGTAGTGAGGTCTATGTTTTAACTCCGATTTTATCTGGTCTGTATGTAAAGCAATTACGGCCAAACGCGTTGATAGAATTCGATGAGATTTGACAAGAATATTCCTTTTTCAAGTGCGCGTCGATGTATACACAAGGTTTTTTGAAATTTTACGTTTTAAGGATAATATGAAAAGAAAAGGAATTCCTCCATACTCCGATATCACTATATATATATCATCTGCTCTGAAGATAGGATTAATCAGACTATATAATTATTCATAATCAATCAGTTGAAAAATGGATTACACAGATGTCTGGAGAAGCCATGTTTATTTCTATAAGCTCAATCAAAGAAAGACCTTAAAGAGATATGCATCTTCAAGGTCTTTAGTTTCAATATTTTGTTTTGCAGTCATGGTATTATTATGCGTGCCCATCAGTATCAATATTCTCACTTTTGAAAAAAACTAATTTAATAGGTAATTAAAAATAATCAAATGAACTAAACAATGCTAAAGAAATTATGATATATTTTATTGTAAAAAATTAATTTTCATCAGATGGAAAGATTGTCACGGAACTGGATGAATTATATAATATGGAATAAACGTGAACTGAGTTTGTTAACATTTCAAACAGGTGACATCAGATACTTGTGGATGAGAAAACTGCGTGAGGTCTACTGTTCACAGAACTGCTAGTATAATCTTTTTTCTGAATTGTGTATTTTGAAGGGCTACTTCCTACTTGAATGTTCAATTACAAATATTTACTATAGTCGTTTTATCTCACAGGCTTTCGTGAATTGAAGAGGTCAGTTGAAATGACTTCAGGTCCATGACAACTCGGCCTCACAGTGCTGGAGCAACCAAACTCCTTCACTAGCAAATCAAATGGGATGTCGATCACCCACCTTACTAACCCAACTTGATCACGATTATCTTAGACGTCTTCCCCAAACTCAAGACATGATTTCAAAGAGCAGAGCTTGTAAACTAACGAGGAGCTCCAAAACAAGGCCATATCCCACTTTAACCACTACCTCCGTAAACAAAGCCGTAGTGCATTCGTGTGACGTCAGGACAGGTAGGGTTCCTACACCAATAATGAAAATCTGGTGTGGCGCACTCACAAAACTTTCCTTGCCATTATGAAAACTGATCACCTGACGCTAGTGTTACCGAATCTCAAGTCTACTATTCTAAGATCTGAGCCAGCTGGTGACAGGACAACAACGCTGGAGACACACGTGGTCTGCTATCTCTTCATAGTGAATGATTTAATAGAATCAACAGTTGCCAACAGTTTGCAATTGAATAATCACATTTTCTCGAATTTCGAACTTATTTTCAATTTTAGGTGAAAATGTTACTGGACATTAATTGTAGAGATTTTTATGCTCAATCTTTTCCACTTGCATTTTTTTGTTTAAATTGTATCTGAAGCCTGATAATTGAGAATCTAAAATCAAACTTTGCATAGATGGGGCGGAGCTCCTGAAATTTTTACAGATATGGGACTTGTGGCAGTTGATAGAGCTTATTGATGACTATTTCAGGTATAACTTTAATCAAAATCGTTGGAGCTGTTTTCGAGAAAATCGCGAAAAACCTGTTTTTGACAACATTTTCGCCATTTTAGACGCCATCTTGAATCACATTTTATCGGAATTGTTCGTGTCGGATCCTTGTAGTGTAAGGATCTTACGTTCCAAATTTCAAGTCATTCCGTTAACTGGGAGATGTGATATCGTGTACACAGACGCACATACGCTCATTTACACACACACACACACACACACACACACACACACACACACACACACACACACACACAGACCAATACTCAAAAACCAGTTTTTGGACTCAGGGGACCTTGAAATGTATAGAAATATGGAAATTGGGGTACCTTAATTTTTTCGGAAAGCAAGACTTTCCTTACCTATGGTAATAGGGCAAGGAAAGTAATAAAAACACAAGCTGATAAAGATCAGCTGTAATCAACGAAGTTTTATAATGTAGGAGCCCTACCTGTGCTGACGTCACACGAATGCACTACGGCATTGTTTACGGTGTTGCTTGAACTCGTTTGGCGGCAGCATTTTATGAAGAAGGGTTTGGTAGGCTGCTTCACTATATGACAAATGCTTCAACCTCCGCGGCTATCATGTTGAGGATAATCATAAGTGTAAGTTACTTTTAGTGAAAGAACAGAGTGAACAGTTAATATTACTACCGGTATCAGCTATTTTCTATAGAAGGCAGTGGCAAGGCATAGAATCATCATTGCTGTTCTATTTTCTACACTGTGTAAGCTACAGGAGAGAATCTCCACCAAATATGTGAGCTACTGCTGGCATACACTAAAATATGTAAGTTTGGGTACGAGAATAATAACAAAAATGGAAGAAAAGAATATTTAACACTTTAATTAAATTGATGACATTAGTTAAATATGGTAAAAAGATTAAATATTATGATTGGGCTATTTCAAATTGAAATATATTTTTTAAAAACAATACACAAAACTAGCTTTTAAAAATTCTTAAATAAAATAAATATGAACGCTACTCGCTTGGCTGCAAAGATTTCAATTTTTGTGCTAATGAAATGAAATGGATCACAACAAAGAAGACACCTCCCTTTCGAGAAGGCTTTCCGTTTGGAATTCACTGATAAACGCGACTTTACAATTCATATAAAAAAACAAATGATCCAAACTAATGAATAAGGTTCAGAACTTGTCTTCTCCAATAATACAAATTCTTTTTACACTTCCCGAACTGTGACAGAAAAACTGCCTTATAAATAACAAGCCTATCCTCTTCACTAGATCAGCCGGACTTATTGTCAGTCCTATCAAACGAGCTCTCTTCAAAAAAAAAAAAACATGAAAACCACCTCGAGTACATAATAACATTTTTCTATCTATGACTCAAGCGCACGTTTGTTATTAAAATAGAGAAAGATGCTACAGTTAATATTGACAACAAACAAATAACCAATCTTTCTGTTAATGACAAATGACTAATCGATGAATTTAAATTTAGAAGTAGTTCTGTGAACAGTAGACCTCGCGCAGTTATAAACCACAGCCTCCTCTTATACTGTCCATCAGAGTAAATCCTGTCGGTATGTCGTGTCGACGAGATATCGGTGTGAAAACGGCTAAAGGCTGTTTGGGTTGGTGTATCAAAAATGCTAACATCAAAAGTTAATCTCCTTCAAGACATACTGGCAACAGGTCAGCCCGAGTTAGCAGGTCAAGCAGAGAAAGGTCGAGAGACAATACTATGTTATTTTAGTTATTAATTGCATGCGTTATTGCAAATAGTGCATAAAAATTGTATTCAATGAGGCATGCAATTAATAGTCCACACAGTAGCTTATTTTTTACCAAATTACATTAAGATATTAATAAATTGCATGTAATTAATAATCTACTCGACAGCTGATTTATGATGAATAATTCTATAGTCTGATTTTTACAGTAATATTGGCGTTAGAAGGAGACTACTTTTCCTTTTGTATCATCCTTAAAATGCAAAATTTCAAAAACCCTTTAAATACGTCGACGCGAAATTCAAAAAGGAATATACATGTCAAATTTCATTTAATAGTGCATAAAAATTGCTTACAATGAGGCATGCAATTTATAGTCTACACAGCTGTTGATTTTTTACCAAGTTACATTGAGATATTGAATTGCATGCGTCATGGCATGCAATTTTTAATCAACTCGACAGCTGATTTATGATGAATAATTCTATAGTTTGATTTTTACTCTAATATTGACGTATGATGGAGGCTCCTTTTTCCTTTTATATTATCCTTAAAATGCAAAATTTCCAAAAACCTTGTATAACTTATACGTCGACGCGCAATTAAAAAAGGAACATACCTGTCAAATTTCATGAAAATCGATCGCTGCGTTTCGCCGTAAATGCGAAACATAACATATAAACATAAAGAGAGATGCAAAACCGTCGACTTGAATCTTAGACATCACTTCGTTCGGTCAATAAATCTAAAATCCTGATCAATATGAGATAGCCTAAATATATTATTATATACATGTCCCATATGACCAGTTGACAACTGGTTTTCATAGACCTTTTTTGGCTGTACAACCCAGTACGGGCACAGTCTCACTCAATCTTCTCCTCCAATCATCTCTGTTCAATGCATCCCTGCACTCCAACCCTAGTCAACCATATCCATCCATCTTGTCCTGGGTCCCCCCTCTTCCTCCTTCCCATTCATCGCCATCTTGGGTGCGTATGTGTCGTCTGCTCGTCGTATCAGGTGTCCTGCCCATCTTAGTCTGCGCACTCTCATCACTGTAATGTGATGACTATAATGTAATGACTCTATGACATCACTGTAATGACTATATCGGCTTGTTGGTACAACTGGTACAGCTCTTCATTGTGGCGCCTGCGCCAGACTCCTGCTTCTTGACCAGAGATTCTCCTCATGACTCATGACCTTCCTTTCAAAGACACCCAACATTTTCTCTTCACTCAATGTAGTTACCCAAGTCTCACTGCCATCTAGCAGTACTGGCACAATAAAGGTACAACCACACTGAAAGCGGGGCGTGGCGTGGTCAGAGCGTTCATGATACACACAGGAAGCGTCTGAGCGTCAAGCGTCAAGGGCCTAGAAAATGGCGTTTTCTAGTTTGCACGGACATTACTTTGTGAGAATAATTACTTAAAGATTTGGATATTAGCTAAGCAAGCTAGGACAGAGTGGATTAATGAAATTAACTTGAATCGTCGACTATTTGTTGAATATCACCATCTGTTTAATGTGTTAAGCATGAGTCCCGATTTTTTGAGTACATGCGAATTTCAACTACACCCTTTGATTATATTTTGACGAGAGTGAAGCCTGATTTGGGAAAACAAGTCACTAATTGGAGAAATCCAATATCTGCTGGAGAAAGACTTGTAATAACACTAAGATAATGGATTAGAATAGCCTTACTTTTGATTTCAAAGTGCAATAGATGAATGCTCTCTTTTGAATAATCGAATGATACACATTACAGGGGAATTTGGGCAAACTTCAAATTAATATACTAGTGTACTAGATGGTGGGAAAATGTAGTAGAACAAATGCATTATTATGTACAAGAGTAGACCATTAGTATGTACATTAGAAGTGCACTCGCACGTTGACGCTTTGACGCTCCGCTTGTAGACGCTCCAAAAAACAATCCAGCTTGTTCCAAAGTTTGACGCCACGCTCTGCTCCGCTCTGCGAGTAGCCGCTTCTAGTGTGTTTTAGCTCATTACTTGACATGATATTGTTCACGACGCTCCTCAACGCCACGCCACGCTCCGCTTTCAGTGTGGTTGTTACCCTTAAACAGATTACCTCTTATAAGTTGAAGTTAACTAATATACAAAGTCCGGAATATTTACAAATCAATCAATATTTTAGAATCAAATGAATGCAAATGGAAAGGGAACAATTAATTACTCACATATTGAGCACTGGCTCGGACACAACTGGCATGCTGGCTGGCAAGACTGGCCAGGCGAGTGGCTGGTCGTTTCCGACGGTCACTTCAATGGCAGGTGGGGGCAGTTCACCTTCAAGAGACAGTTCAGCCAGGGGCAGGCCCTCTTCAAAGGGGACATCGGCAGAGGTGGTGGCTTCATCGGAATCCAAATCAACAATTGGCGGAGAAGGTGCACTCTCTTCAGTACCCACGGTCTGAAAAATAAAAACAATTTTCTTTACACATAAACTCAAATGCAAGACATACATACAAATGAAAAGCAAATCCCGTCGAGTCAAAACTTAGACCTCACTACGCTCGGTCAATGAAACAGTCAACAGATGGAAATAAATTGGAAGTTGCATTTGTTCAAATGCTAATTAATGAATAATCTTATCAAAAGAGAATTCAAATTAAATATCTGGAAAATTCAATTCCAAATTAAATGCTGTAATTCACCTCGAAGACTTCTGCTACTGAACATCTAGTTGTTTACCCTGTTGTTAATATTAGCAGTAGCAGAAGTCGTCGGGGTGATTTACAGCATTTAATTGGGATTTTCGTTTAATAATAATTAAAAACTGTCAACATTAGTGCAATGTGAAGGTGAATATTGAAAGAAGTGAATCTCACTTCAATATCTATTACTGGCATGATAACATATGAAACAGCACACAGCAGAATAGTGAGATCAATTGATAATAATAATAGGTTTATTTTTATATGGTATTTTATAAATAGTCCAGGCAATGAATGCTCAAAAAAGGGTATAGAAGGCAATGTTTGGAAGACAATTTTTGACAACAATGTTTTGTTGAAAGTAGTAAGGAGGTAAACATATCAAAAGTCCCCACCCCTACCCCCTGTGCTAAGGGGGTGGGGGTGGTTCAAAGGTACCATTTTTGGGTTTCTCGCATATAACTCGAAAAATATTTATCTTTCGGACATAACTGCTATATAGAAAATTAAAGCTTACATAATTTCCTACAAAATTTGTCTCACTACCTTTTTCTATATATTTTGTAGTTTTTGAGATATCTGCTCTTGAAGGTGTGACTTTTTTGAAAAAAAAAACACATTTGCCACCTATTTTTTCTATTTTTGCTCATAACTTTTTGAAAATCGACGGGAAAAGTCCATGCTGATCATGAGCTTTTAGAGCATCAAATTCTCTTCAATTTGATGTATAATTTCACACTAACGAATTTCCCTACTCCTTTTGCAGCAGCTTTAGTGTTGAGTGTGAAATCTCAATTTTTGCAACAATAGACCAATTGACAAAGGAATTTGGAGGGAATGTTTTAAATGCAATTTTTGACTTTGTAGCTTTGTTGAGACTAGTTGGGAGGACAACATATCAAAAGTCCCCATTCCTAACTCATGTGCTAAGGGGATGAGGGTGGTTTAAAAGTTGCATTTTTCAGCGTTTTGCTGCCACGTTCATATCTCGAGAACAATGCGTTTAACAGACATAGCTAACCATTCAAAAATGAAGCTTGATAAATCCTCTACACTTTACATCATCTACATCCTCTACAGCAGTCCAAAACTGCTCTACTTCCATATTTCATAAATAGTAAACTTTCCAAAAGATAGATTCAAGATTTCTTTATTGCAGAAAACATTTATACAAATGCATAGCATCGTCATAGATTAAACATGGTAAATAAAAAGTATTTACATTCAAAGAAATAAAAATACAAACACAAGCATACAAACAGCAAACAAAATACCCTCGAATTAGAAACTGCTCTTTTCTATATGGACATATTATTTCTATTAACATCTTTTTTATGGCTCTTTTAAAATTACCCACTTCTAGCTCTTTTAAATGTGCAGGAAGCTTATTATAAAGTTGAGTTTTGTTCTTATTAAGACACAATGAATTAGAAGCTGTCCAATTTTCAATTATTTCATTGACCGTATGTAAGCTACAAGAAAGACTATTATTTTTTATTTGAACAGCTAAATCATCAGCAAACATAAATGGTTTTACATTTTACAACTAATTGCTGCAGGAAGATTATTAACATATATATAATAAAGAGGATAGGACCTAGTGTGGAATCCTGTGGAACACCTGATAACACTTTTAAATAATTAGAAAAACAGCCATCATAAAAAATAGTTTGGTATCTATCACTCAAGTAGGAGGTAATTAAATTGGTTGACATGTCATCAAAACCATAGAATTTGAGCTTTTGTAATAAGATGGGATGAAATATTGTATCAAAAGCTCGGCTCATGTCATAGAAGCTGCCTAGTAGATTACACTTCTCATCAATAGAATAGATACAGTTTTCCATGAATACATCAGATATAGCTGTATTTGTGCTTCTATTAGGTATGAACCCAAATTGACTATCGGAGAACAAGTGAGTTATTTTCAAAAAACTCAACAATCTGAAAATACAAAATTACCTCAAAGATTTTAGATATAACTGGAATGATAGAAATCGGTCTAAAATTATTATACTCACTTGCAGAACCTTTCTTGAAAAGAGGAATTACTTTGACAATTTTTAAGCAATTAGGAAAAACGCCATCAAGAATACAATCATTAAACAGAGAGCTCAGTACTTCACAAATATGGGGAGAAGCCAGTTTCAACAAGTAAGAATTCAAGCAATACACATCAAGACAATTACTATTCTTTAAGGATAGTATTACACTATGAACCTGCTCAACACTAGTAAGATGAAAAGAGAAAGAGGGTTTTGAAAAGTTTGGCATTGAATTTTTGTAATTGTCAAGATAATGAAAAACGTCATGAACAGGATTTGCTATTGAACGCAATTTTTCATCTACTCATTTCATTGATTTCTCCACAAATAAATTCTCCACAAATAAATCTACACTGTCAATAAAAAAATCATTGAAACCATCTGGTGTATTACTAGATAGATATTTTATCACCTTTAGCTACTTCATTCCTATTAAAATTCTCTCTGACTATTGACCACAATTCCCTTGGCTTGTTTTTAGCAAGCAAAATACGATTGTTATTGTAATCGAGTTTAGTCTTTTTTACCATTTTTTAAAAAGATCTTTTCAACTGATTATATATGCTTTTATGAGTGGCAGAACCAGACATCTTATAGAGGTCGTACATAAGTAAACATTGCTCCTTAATATTTTAATCTCTTTAGTGTACCAAAATAATTTTACTGGAGGACATCTGCCACTTTCAACACATCTGATGGGAAGAGCTGCATCAGCAATACAAAGAAATTTATTGAAAAAGTGGGATAATTTATCCTCAATACTATTGATTGCATAAACATCTAACCAATTAGTACTTGCAATAATTATTGATTGAAATTTAACAATATTAGAGTAATTAAGTGGTCTGATAATTCTTCTAGACTTATTATTACCTCTTGAATATTTTGAAGCTGTAAGATCAGTCACATCAAGTTGGCATCTAAGCACTAAAGCAAAATGATCCGAGACAATCATCGGCTCAACCTCTGCTGAAATAATTCTTTCAAAATGAATTGATGTAGCAATATTTTCAATTTACGTCCCCTCACAATGAGTAGATTCACCTGGTCTAGTCACTTCATTGATTGTTAAATTGAGATTGAAACTAGACAGCAAATTTTTAAAGACCATACTGTAGTAAGAATCTATCATCAAATTTACATTGAAATCCCCACAGAGGATAATGCTAGCATAAGTACTATTATTGCTATTTAAAACATCAAGCATGCTGAGAAGCGTTTCTATGAAAGCCTCAAAATTACTCGCTTAAGGAACACGGTATATTCAAATGCAAATAACATTATATTGCTCAATCAACACAGCTGAAATCTCACAAACCCTTTCAACGGATAATTCAACCAAATATTGAATTTCAACTGCAATTAAGGATGACTTTACACAGATCAAAGATCCACCTCTTTGCCCTATAGGCCTGCAATATGCGCTGATGCATGTATAGCCACTAATTTCAATCTCAGTCAGATCATTTGAATCCAACACATAATATGTCTTCATCAAATTTGCAGTTTAAATTTGGTTATATTTTCACTTTTCTCTCCTAGAACTCGGATTGAATTTAAAAATTAGATGGGAACTTGGATTGAATTTTATTTTTGAGTTATTTTCTTTTCTGCCTCATTTACTTCATTAGAAGTTTCTTTCTTTTATTTTGAAATGAGGTTTTTGATAAATCCAGAATTTTGACATTCACTTGACTATCAAAAGATCTATAAATGTTTTCACGCAATATCATCCTCCAAAAATTTAAAGAACTCCAACTAGACTTTTTTTGATTCTTCTGAAATTAAATTCCACTACTGAGAATTTAAGCCCAATTATGTGTCCAAAAATATGAAACTAGAAATTCTGAATTTGGAAGGATGAAGCACTAAATTAGAAACTAATATTACACTTCAAAAATCACTGAGACTTCAACAAAATTCAATTATTACAATATTAAAATATAAGCCAGAACATACATTACAGCATAGCTGTTTTAAACGAGAATATATATACTAAAAATATAACACACACACATATATATATATATATATATATATATATATATATATATATATATATATATATTGATTATATAGGAATTTAATTTGATGATTCCTATGTTGAAATTGATTAAATGGAACTAAATGAATGATGAATTAATTTTAATGTTGTAATGACAAAATTGGATTTTTGATAAATATGAAAATAAAACTGTAACAAGTGATAAACAAACTATGCCAGTTGAAAACATCACAGGTGGCAATCATATGATTCGCCACCCCCCTGGGCAGACGATTTGGCCATCCGAAATCTTGAAGTTCACTTTTTTCCTGGAACAGGGTGGGAAGGCTGAGGTAAGTCGTCTTGAAGGATGTATGCTGGCTTCACCCGGTCAATGGAAACCTTAGCGGTTTTACCATTAATCCTTAATGTGAAGGTTTTATCGTCTCTGTCCACCACCTCATGGGGACCAGTGTAAGGTGGCAGAAGTGTCCTTAATATTGGTCCCTCTCGCAAAAAGACGTGACTACATGTGGACAGTTCCTTAAACACAAAGACGCCTGGTTGACCATGTCTTGTTGCTGGAATGGGGCGTAAATGCGACATGAATTCTCTCAAGCTTGAAATAAAACTGTCCGAGATATCAAGAAAGCAGCTCAAAGGGCAAAACGAGTCTCTCCATAGACTAATTCGGATGTAGTAGCCTTGATATCTTCCTTGAAAACAGATCGAATACCAAGAAGTATTAGAGGCAAGGCTTCAACCCAATCAGCCTTAGCATGAGCCATAATTGCGGCTTTTAGATGGCGATGGAATCGTTCAATCATACCGTTTGATGCAGGATGCCAACTTGCTGTACTTCTGAGTCGAATCCCAAATAGCTTGACAAAAGTGTTGAAGAGGTTGGAAGTGAATTGTGTCCCGCGATCTGTAGTCATAGTTTCTGGGAAACCAAAACGAGATATCCAGCAATCCAAAAGTGCATGACACAATACCTCTGCAGTTATGTCAGATAGTGGATAAACTTCTGGCCATCGAGTAAAACGATCTGTGACCGTAAAGCAATATTTGAAAGATCGTGCAGGAGGAAGTGAGCCAATCAGATCGACGTGGATATGAGAAAATCTTTTTGTAGGTGTCACAAAATTTCCACAAGGAGCATGAACATGTCGAGTAATCTTTGATCGTTGACAACCAGTACAAGCGCGAGCCCAATCTCGACAGTTTTTGTTCATGTTTGGCCAAACAAATCTGTTGCTGACTAACTTGAGTGAAGCATTGGGTGCGGGATGACTCAGGTTATGGAGGCTGTCAAAGACTTGTCGTCTAAAAGGTTGTGTAAGAAACGGTCGAGGTTTCCCTGTAGATAGGCCTACTTCACAGAGCACAGTAAGTGGTGATCCGGGAATGGGTACACGTTCCAATGAGAGAGAAGAATTCTCTGGCGTTAGTTTCTTAAGTGCTTCATCAATTTCTTGAGATTTGACCAATAACTCATAATCAAGGGTTGTAGTAATAGCTTCAATACGTGAAAGTGTATCAGCAACAATGTTTTGGATGCCTTTGACATAATGTATATCTGTTGAAAACTCAGAGATGAATGACAGTTGGTTCAGTTGAATCGGTGGAAGTTTATCACGGTTCTGTTGAAAAGCATAGATTAAAGGCTTGTGGTCTGTGTAGATAGTGAAAGGGTGTCCTTCTAAGAGGTGCGAGAATGCTGCACCGCTGCATAAACCGCAAGTACCTCACGATAGTATGCAGACCAACCGCCTTCTTCAAAGATAATTTTTTTGAAAAGAAAGCAAGAGGTTGTCATATGCCTTCAACCAGTTGTTGTAAGCATGCTCCAACTGAATGGTTAGAAGCATCAGTAAATAAACCAAGTGGTGCGCCAATTCGGGGATGGACAAGGAGAGAAGCTAAAGAAATGCAATTCTTGTAGGTTTCAAATGCTTCTTCAAGTTCAAGTGTCCAACCAATCGGTTGGGAGCCTTTGAAAAGTGGATTACTGATTGCGCTATGTAGAGGAGCTTCGTACTCAGAAGCATGTGGTATGAATCTCCTATAGAAATTGAGCATGCCAAGAAAACGGCGGAGCCCTTGAGCGGTTTTTGGTAAAGGATATTTTTGGATTACCTTCAGGTGCTCGAATACCGGCAGCAGATAATTATGCTGTATCCAATAAAAGTAATCTCGGACACACCAACGATGCATTTTAGTGGGTTGATGACCAGGCCATACTTTAAAAGACGTTTTAAAAGATTTCGAATGTGATCTTCATGCTCCGCTTTAGAACGTGAATAGATGAGAATGTCATCCATATAAACAAAGCAAAAATCCAATCCGTGTAAAACTTCATCCATAAATCGTTGAAAGGTTTGTCCAGCATACCGCAGACCAAATGTCATAAAAGGAAATTCAAATAGGCCAATTGGAGTGATAATTGCGGTTTTACCGATATCTTCCTCAGCAACTGGTATCTGCTGATAAGCTTTGACCAAATCGATTTTCAAAAATATTGTGCATCCAACAATAAAATAAGTAGCTTCTTGTATATGGCGAACCGGATAACGATCTGGGATTGTTGGAGCATTCAACCTGCGAAAGTCGCCACAGGGACGCCAAGATGAGTCACTTTTCGGTGCTAAGTGTAACGGAGACGACCAAGAACTCTCTGAAGGGCGAGTTGTTCCAGCTTTTAACATGTCATCGAATTCTTCGCGAGCAATTTTCAATTTTTCAGGGCATAACTGGCGAACTCTACTTGAAACTGGAGGTCCCGGAGTTGTTCGAATGTGATGGACAGTCTCATGTTCTATATGTCGTGGTAAACCAGGTGGACGAGTGACCTCCGCCAACTCAGAAAGGAGAGAAGAATAAGCAGAAGAATATTGGATGGTTGTGATGCTGCTCTGTGACAGGTATTGAGTTAAGCCAGGAGCTCCAAGTCTAGTGGAGGCATCAATAATATGTTTTGTGCGACAATCTGGTACAAGGTGATAATGAGAAAGAAAATCAAAACCAAAACTTGGTACGTCAACGTCAGCTACTATAAATCTCCATAAGAAATTGCGTCGGAGTCCTTAGTCAAGACTCCGGTTTAGGAACCCATAAGTTTTGATTTTGCTTCCATTTGCGGCACTTAATTCGTAATTCACAGGAGAAAATCGTTGTAATTGACGCCAAGGAAAACAGTATAAGTCAGAGCCTGTATAAACTAGAGAATTAATTTTAGAATTTTCATCAGTGACAATAAGGCGGCTATTAGATGCAGACAAGCAGCAATCAGTTGCCGCCATTACTGATTGCTTTGGTTGTTTTCCGACCAGCTGCACGGTTTGGCATATTTCTTAGCTTTTTCTTGAAAATTATCATGGTACCAGAATAGGCCAGCCCTCTTCTGATTGGTGCGCCTTTTCACGTGCAGTGGATTTGTTTATATTTTTAGTGTTGCGGTTAGAGCTGCGTGAACGAAAACGATATTGACGTGATTGGGAAGCAGATAATTCAGCGACTTGCTTTTGTAAGTCGGCAATCGCCTTTAGTAACTCATTCTCCTTACATTTTCCATGAAATGCTGCATTGACTGAAAAAGTAGCTGTGTATGGTATAATCTCACTAACCTTGTCAGCCAGTTCAGCTTGTTTGTCAAGCGCCAACTCCGGTTGCGATGCGAGAATAGTTTGAACATTTGGCGGAAGGCGAGGAAGCCATAATTGACGCAACAAATTGTCTTGTATGCCAGTTGCATTCGCCAGAGAGCGGAGATGGCGAAGAAACTGTGACGGTTTGCGGTTGCCGAGCTCCTCCGTACTGATGAGCTGTCGAATGCGTTGCTCCTCGGACGCAGATAAACGTTCAAAATAATCTTGTCGCGCAAGAACGTGTATGGGTTGAGCGGAGGAGGGTTCACAATAACGTCCTCAACTTCGGCTGCCGTGCGTTGGTCCAATTGAGACACAACATGATGGAATTTGGTTAACTCGTTTACGATGTTGGACAGTGTGAACTGGTATTCTGCCTGAAGGAACCATAAACGAGGTTTGTCCAACCAAAATGGTGGCAACTTTATAGATACCCGATGTACTTCGTGGTTTTGAATGAGTTGCTGCAACTGTGCATCACGTTCATGCAGATCCGCAATTTGTTCATCCATCATGACTCAAATACTCACTCAAAATATTTGTGAAAATTCTTGTTTTTCAATCGTCGGGGTCACCAATATAGGAATTTAATTTGATGATTCCTATGTTGAAATTGATTGAATGGAACTAAATGAATGATGAATTAATTTTAATGTTGTAATGACAAAATTGGATTTTTGATAAATATGAAAATAAAACTGTTACAAGTGATAAACAAACTATGCTAGTTGAAAACATCACAGGTGGCAATCAGATGATTCGCCACAATTATATTTATATTATTGCCCTACTAATAATTGTCAATTAGAAATGATTGTAAAATATGAGTAACTCACAGTGGTGTTCGCAACGACTTGAATCTTATGGCTTTCTGGTAAAAAATCGTTGAATCCCAGAAGCAATTCAGGATGGTTTTCAAACAGCTTAGTTACGCTTTCAACTACAGCTGAAGTTCTGTAAAAAACAAAAGCAATAATTAGTAAAATAATTTGGAAGTAAAAATGACAATAACAATAATAAAGTATAAAGTAAAATAGCATTACACAGTAACAGAAAAAAGTGAAAATGATAATAACAATAATTAAGTAAAAATGACAAAGTTTAAGCACTAATTAAGTAGATGAAAAAGCAATTTTATTAAATTTATTGCATTGATCTAATATAGATCTTATTTGATCTAGCATTGACTCGAATTTGGAAAATATTATTATTATTTTATTGATTCAATGATACAAAGTTATAATGTAAAATAATTTTGGGGAGGATCAACAGGCACAGCCCGTTCTATATGTATTGTTCATGATGTATACAAATGATGTGCATATGTGTTTGTCAAGTTCCGTTCAATCTAATAAGACGGAAAAATAAACATTTTGTTAATAACTTTGGTGTAAACGCAGCTTTAAACTTTCAAGTACAATTTAAAAAACTTGTATGGGAAAGGAAAACATTTTACAATAATAATTATTCAACATTTTTTGATTATAAATAAGGTATAACCCATAATAGTAATAAGTGCTGAGGTCTATTTATACCATTTTTTGCATTTCCCCCGTTATATGAGTATATATTTTTTCTTCATTAAACTATAAAAAGCGTTAATGAAAATTGAAGTGGGTTCACAGTTATCAGTTAGCTCTCGACGCAGTCAGGAGTTCGAAATATTGTGCTTGTCTTATCTGATTGCTATTGCAGATCTAGACTACTATTTTCTGTCAATGAATTCTTTGAACGAGCCATCTTCAGCCGTATTTAAACTGATTTTAATTCAATTTACGGGCAGTGAAAATTGTTTTTAGTGTATTATTCGATGGCATCAAGAATTTAATTTTATTCTAAAATTTATTCCCACACTAGATTAAACCTGAGAAATGAATATTGTCGGTACAAATCCAGTCATGTGAGTTTTAGGGCGTGTGTAATTAGATTCTTTAACCAATTACCATTGAACATTAGAGACTTGTCTGTGAGAGATTTTAAATTAAGAATTAGAGATTTACAGATGGCTGGATGGAGATGTTGCAATTATTCAAATGCTGATGACTTGATAATAATTATTATTAAACGAAAATCCAAATTGAATGCTGTAATTCACCCCAAGAACTTCTGCTACTGCAAATATTGACAACAGGGTAAACAGCTAGATGGAAATTCGATGAGCGCTACTATTCAGAATTTATTTCCCAGGCTGACAAATAATTAATTTTTTGAATAGTAGCGCTCATCGAATTTCCATCTAGCTGTTTACCCTGTTGTCAATATTTGCAGTAGCAGAAGTCTTTGGGGTGAATTACAGCATTTAATTTGGATTTTCGTTTAATAATAATTATTATCAATTAAAGATTTATTTATTTAATCAATCAGAATTACACAACTTACAGAAAAGTACCACGGGCTTATAAGCCCAAAACGGCTCCAATTCTAATCTATACAACAGTCCAAATGTAGCCAGGTTATGTGTCACTCAACATTCTTCAATTACACACTCAATTTACAATTGAGATTTTCTAATATTAGAAACTGCTTCTACAATCTAAAAGAATATTTTAGCTTTAATATCTATGAATAATTAATAAATTGTGATCTAATGTACATGTATAACAATGATTGTGACTTTTATGACATGGACTATACTTGTTTTAATAATACACGGATGCTCGTGACTCCCGCCTGATAAGGAACCTGTATTATAACCAAAAGGCCACAGTACGGTGCAATCTGAGTTGAGTGAAGAGCTGGAAATCAAACGAGGGGTTCGTCAGGGCTGTGTGCTTTCACCACTCCTTTTCAACATTTATTCCGAAAAAAAACCATCAGCAAGGCCCTAGAAGATGATACTGGAGGTATAAGAGTTAATGGCACACCTATCAACAACCTAAGGTATGCTGATGACACTGTACTGCTGGCAGAAAATATGGAAGATCTCCAGAGGATGCTGAACAGTGTCATTACTGCAAGCAAAGAAGGTGGTTTGAGTCTGAATTCTAAAAAGACAAAGTACATGGTAATCACCAAAGACCAACCTCCTATCGGGGATCTATTCGCTGAAGGAATCCGTTTGGAGCGGGTGGATTCATAAGATGCGTACAGATATACGCGCCGCGAACATGAGAAATTCACTTTTAATCAGCTGATTATATCTGTATTTTTACAGAAACGGTAAGATATAGATATAAAAAGCTTGGCATCAGCTGATTAAAAGTGAATTGCTCATGTTCGCGGCGCGTAAATCTGTACGCACCTCTACACGTACCTTGGGACAGGGGTAACTTCCAATGCTGATAACTGCTCAGAACTCAGAATAAGAATAGAAAAAGCACGTTCCACATTTATCAGGATCAAGAATTTACTGACATCAAAAGACATCAAGCTTGAATTACGAATGCGTCTCCTTAAATGTTTCGTGTTTCCTGTACTATTATATGGTGTGGAAGCATGGACATTGAATAGATGGGGTGAGAAGAAAATACAAGCCTTTGAGATGTGGACCTATCGCAGAATGCTGAGAATCTCATACACCGATCATGTTACAAATGAAGAGGTTCTGAGGAGAATGGGTAAGAAACTGCAACTCATTGGTGAAATCAAGGAGCGCAAATTAAGGTACCTGGGTCACATAATGAGAGGTCACAAGTATGAAATATTGCACTTCATTATGCAAGGCAAAATAACATGAAGGAGGTCAGTGGGGCGAAGAAGGATATCTTGGTTGCGCAATTTAAGGGATTGGTTCAAGTGCACCTCAAATGAACTTTTCAAGTCAGCTGTAAGCAGGGTGAAAATTGCCATCATGATAGCCAACCTCCGCCATGGAGACGGCACATGAAGAAGAAGATACTTGTTTTATACTTGTCGTTGGCAATAAATGGATTTGATTTGATCTATTATTGCCCTCATAAACTAACAAAACATTAGACAAATGATGGAGATAAACTTGATAATATAAGTGAATATTATACAAAGAGTGCTCACTTTGTTGTTTCAAACGATTTCAATATGTCGACGAATTTGTAGTAGATTGATGGTTGGTGTTTGAAGGTGTTTTTGACAGAAGTTATATAAGCGGTGCTGTCAGTCATACGTGGATGCGGTGTGTTCACACTTGCTGCCGAAGCCGAAGCCGATGCAACAACACCAGACGGCCCCGCCTAAAAATCCATCAAAAACAAATTAATAAATTTTATTTCCATTAAAATACGAACAAGAATTAATCTTATTGATAAAATATACATCAAATTTACTATAAATATAAAGGGTAATTTATTTTGTTTAGAAAATCACCCTACTTAATGAATGTATTCATTTTTCATTTATACAATAAGTTTAAAGGAGTAAAGATATTTTCAATAAGTAGGCTTCATTATCAAAATGATAGGGAGAGGAGAAATAATGTAACCTTGTGCTATTCCTCTCCCAAATTTAGATAACACATAGTCCGAGATAGGTTAAGTCTTGCAGTTTCACAAAGTAGATTTTCAAATAAAGTATATTTACTTCAAAAACTATGGGAAACCCATGTACTAAGAAGGTGTAGTAGTGACAAATTTTGAGTGGGGTCGCAAATATATTGGGTAAGTAAGCTCACAAAAATATTGTTCAAAATTATGTTTTCTATAAGTGTACCCGTTGTTATAAGCCAGTTTTTAACGGGACTTTTGAATTTTATTTATTTTTCAAAAGACACGTCAAAATATAGAAACACTGTGACAAAAAAAGCAAACAACAAAGTTACAGTTATAAGTTGTTTCTTTTTAAAGTCCCTCTTTGTACAATTTAATTTGATTATTCAATTTACTGAACTACATTTAGGGAGAGAAGGTTTTGGGCTAGTGCTTGTTTTTTTCTTTCCAATATTTTGATGTTCTTCAATGTTTCTTTCCATCACGAACTGCTTATTATTAAAATATGCACTATTATTATAATAATAATCCCTTTTTGCTATCAAAAGGAACGACTAGCAGTCAGATATTTTACAATAAATGAATTAATCACTCACTGTGACAACGAGATCTTTCGGCAGGTCCGCCATCTTCTTGGTTGTAATCATAGACAATGTGATGTTTATGATCTAAGTAGCAGGCAACCCGTGCTCCGCAAGGGTCTAATTAAAAACTTGACAAACTGAATACTTGACCTACCGAAATCTTCAAGAATAATTGTAAACAGGCCTATAACCATTCTTATCTTTATGCAAAATTTCGAGTTAATCAGTCCAGTAGTTCAGACGTGATGATGCGTCATTCGTGAATCTCCAATCCCGTACGTGTATAACCAGTTCTTTCCTTTATTATTATATATATCAATAATATTCATTTAATACTATTATTGAAGTCTTAATATTTGAAAGAAGAATACAAGGTATAAAAAGTCATGCAAAATAAGTAATGAATAAAATATGAAACTTGAAACATACCTCTTCCTTAGACTCCATTGTACAAGATTGAACTACAATACGAAGCCCTGAGAATAATGCAGATTTTCTGTAAATAAAACAATAATTTTAATAAATGTAAAATTAAAAAAAAACAATTTGGGTGAGAATATATAACTATAAATTCAAATAAATAAAAACAATATAACAACTTGTAGTACCCTTTATTAAAAACTTTAAAGTATTTTAACGACTAGTTTCGACCAGTGATCATTTTCAAGTTAAAATGTCATTGAATGACCTATGGTCAAAACTAGTCGTGAAGATATTTTAAAGTTTTTAATAAATGGTACTACAAGTTTTTATATTGTTTTTATTAATTTGAATAAAGTAGCCCATATATAACCTGTAAGTGAAGTGATTCTATAAATTCAAGTTTAAAATAAATTTCTCAAGATAAGCACGTGTATAATTTGTATAAAATAAATTGAGACTCTGCCCTCCGAGGCAATTCGAGGAAATTTATAGATTTATAGCGATAGTAGGTGTAGAATTTGTTGTAACAGTGGTAGAGGATTGTCGGCCGAATTTGCAATAAATAACGGCGTAAAACAAGGATGCTTAAAGTCGCCAATTTTATTCTTCCTATTCATTTATAGATTACCTTTGTAATATATAGGTGGATGAGTATCTGTGGGAAACTTAGATTTTTCAATGGTCTTATGTATGCAGACGACGCGGCGTATTATGTATGATAAGCAGCGTATTTTGACTGTGGTTGGCCTATTCATTATCTGGTCTGTTATTGGGGCAGATGGAGAGGTGAGTTTCCTGCCTACAAGGGGTGATGTCCATGGGCATAATAGCCGTAATAGGAGTAGGCTCGACCTCCCGTATTGCAGGCTTGGGAGAACGAAGGTTAGTTCGGCTTACATGGTGGGAAAGATCATCAACAAGTTACTCATTACAGCGGGGTCTCTGCCAATGGCAAGCCTGAGGAGAAAGTTGAGGCTGTTCCTTGAGGATCACCCGTTTTATGGGCTGAATGAGTTTTTCAGTTGTGAGAGTGCTGCTTTGGAGCGGTATTTTACTTGATGCATGCTCTTGCCTTGAGTGCATGTTTTTTTCTATTGTTAATGACTTGTCTATCTGTGACCATCCAATGTGGTTCACATTATGGACAGAAACAAACATAATAATTATAATAATAATGACGTCGTTATATTGGATGATACCCCGATTCTCATGCAAAAAAGTGAAACATCGATTAAGATGTCATTGCATTAAGTGGAGCTTAGTTGTAAATATGGAAAAATCTAAAATTTTTGTCTTCAGAAAAAGGTGGTAAACTCAGAAGAAGTAAAAAAATGGTTCTATGGAGAAGAGATTATGGAGGTTATGAATCAGTACAGATATTTGGAAGTAATATTCACTTCCTCCCTGTCACTGAAAAGGCATTGGTATGATAGGATAACAGCGGCGAGATACGGTATTAATATTGTGTGCAGAAACCTAATCCAGAATGTGTAAGTTCCCCTTTCAGCCAAGTGGAATGTTTTCATGCTGCATGTAAGTCTACAGTGACATATTATGCAGCGCAAGTATATGGCTACTTGCACAGTGACCGAATAGAAAAATTTCAAAAATATTATTTGACCATCCCAAAAGTACTACAGACAATGTGACCATTTAGAATGCGGATAGGAGGTGATGTGGATGTGGATCTACACTTTGAGATTTCATATGAATTATAACATTAAGTTATAAGTTATATTTTATTTCAATTTTATTCAAGTATATGTATGAGTAATTATGTTTATTTATTTAATTATATTTTTGATTATATGTCATATTATTAAGACTTCTAAACTCAACTGTGATATCCTTTGCAGATGATACTGCAGCTATTTTTCACGGTAATTCATGGAATGAAGTACATACCATAGCTGAAAATAATATGCTTTTAATTAAGAAGTGGTTAGATAAGAATACCTTAAGTTTAAATATTGAAAAAACTAATTACATAACTTTCTCTGCAAATAGAGTAGGGCAGCCTAATGAAAATCAAGATTTGAGACTCCATTCTCAGTGCAATTTAAACTTGGGTAAATGTGATTGTCCCACCATTAAAAAAGTCAATAATACTAAGTATTTGGGAATCATAATTGATGAAAACCTTAAATGGGATGTTCATATTAAATACATATGTAGAAAAATTAGATATTTATCTTTTAAATTTTACCAAGTTGAAAGAATTCTTAATAAAAACCACCTGAAAATGATGTATCATGCTCTAGTCAAGTCAATTCTGCAGTATGGCATAGTTGTTTGGGGAAGCTGTTTCAACTGTCATATTGCTGAAATTGAAATAGTAGTATTCAATATGCCAGAGAGTCTAAATCCACGCAATTAGCGTATGAGATCTTTGTCAGGAAATGCGGTTGGTAAAAGGTCTGGCTAAGATTCTGTCAGCGCTATGATATAAGACAGATAGCACAATTCAAGTGGACAGATGGTTGAATTCCATGAATCAAATGCTATAAAAAGTGTATTGCTACAGAAAACTTGGAGAGAGCGAGCTGATCAGTCAGTATATCATAGCATGTAATCTTCTTTAGTGATAGACTTAGGAGATCGCACGTATTTGAATGAAAGGAATTTCATAAATATAATTTTTAGAGCAAGAGCTTCATGCTGCCGCTATATTTCAGACTAGATATGGAAGAGAATAGACATATATGTTCTTAACGTAACAGTAGAGAGTTTGGTCCATTTCATGGTGGAAATGTAAAGTTTTAGGGGCGATAAGACAGACCATATATTTGAGTTCTTTACAAATATATGAGTGAAGTTACAAATATTAGTTATTTGAATGGAAGAGACTGGTACCACCATGTTGGGTATCTTCGGCGTTAAAGGAAGTGGTTTGTGAGGGAATACAATAGCTAAGCTTACCGTACTTAAAAAGTTCTACTCAATACTTGAAACTTGTTACTCAAAACTCAACTTACTTGATAGTTGAATGGTCAGATTATATTGAATTATGTTCTTTTACTCTAAAGCTGGATTTACACCAAAGTTATTAACAAAATGTTAAAACTTAATCCTTAAGATAGATTCTATTAGATTGAACGGAACTTGACTAATAGGCCTACATATGTTCATCATGTGTTTGATAAGTTCTGTTCAATCCAATAGAATCTATAAAGATTAAGTTATTAACATTTTGTTGATAACTTTGGTGTAAACCACGCTTTATAGACGTGATAAATTTTGATTCGAACAAGATATTAAATTATCATTATTATTATTATTTATGGTAATACATAATCTATTTAGTCTTTTTTCGTTAGGGCTACTCTTAAATAGAAATAAAATAGAATTATTGTAATATATATTGTATATATTGTAATATATTTAGCTATGTAACATTTTCTAAATCAACAGAACTATTGATTCTTGGATGATTAGTATCATAGCCACCTCCAATACAGGTGGCTATGATACTAATCATCCAAGAATCAATAGTTCTGTTGATTTAGAAAATGTTACATAGCTAAATATATTACCTGTATTAGAGGTGGCTATGTTAGTATACATGACAATAGTAGTATCATATTAGTGTAATATTCAGCTGTTTAAGGCCCGTATTCAGATGCTTGGTGTAAACGGAGAAATGTCAGCTGTTCGTATAAACCCCAAATGAAAAACATTATGATAAATGCAACCATATCCACAAGTGAACATGGTTTAGCGTTTAACGTAATAATATTTAGTACTTTTGGTTCCATAATGGATTACATTATGAGAGCCACAAGAGCCACGTCAAAAAATAAAAAAAATTGTGTGGCGCACTCACACAACTTTCCTTGCCGTTATGAAAATTGTTCACCTGACGCTAGTGCTCCCGCTCATCTCAAGTCTACACTATTCAAAGATTTGAGTCAGCTGGTGACAGGGCAATAACGCTGGAGACACACGAGGTCTGCTATCTCTTCATAGTGAATCATTTAATAGAATCAACAGTTGCCAACAAATTGCAATTGGATAATCACATTTTCTCGAATTTCGAGCTTATTTTCAATTTTAGGTGAAAATGTTACAGAACATTAATTGTAGAGATTTTCATGTTCAATCTTTTCCACTTGAAATTTTAAAATTTTTGTTTAAATTGTATCTGAAGCCTGATAATAAGAATCTAAAATCAAAACTTTACATACATGGGGCGGAGCTCCTGAAATTTTTACAGATATGAAACTTGTGGCAGTTGATAGAGCTTATCGATGACTATTTCAGGTATAACTTTAATCAAAATCGTTGGAGCCGTTTTCAAGAAAAACGCGAAAACCCCTGTGTTTGACAACATTTTCGCCGCCATCTTGAATTGCATTTGATCGAAATTGTTCGTGTCGGATCCTTATATTGTAAGGACCTTATGTTCCAAATTTCAAGTCATTCCGTTAATTGGGAGATGAGATATCGTGTACACACACAGACGCACACACACACACACACACACACACACACACAACACACACACACACACACACACACACACACACACACACACCTACAGACCAATACCCAAAAACCACTTTTTTGGATTCAGGGGACCTTGAAACGTATAGAAATTTAGAAGTTGGAGTACCTTAATTTTTTTAGGAAAGCAATACTTCCCTTACCTATGGTAATAGGGCAAGGAAAGTAAAAGAGAAAGTAAGCTAAAATGGTGCATATGGCCCTAAAGCTGTGTTTACACCAAAGTTATTAACAAAATATGAGAAAAATGAAGAAAAATAACTTTCTTTCGGCTCGACTAATCAGTGTTTGAAGTGAGTCCTTCTAGTGCGGAGATAAGAATCGATGCAGCGATAGTGTCATTGATAGTTTATTTATCTAAGTATTTTGATAAAATACGCCTAGTATATCTGGTCTGTGTTGAGAATCAATTCAATTCAATTCGTTTATTTCCACTTGGCATACAATACATGTACATTATTTATATTGATATTCAACAAAATAAGAATCACATTTTTACAAAAACAGTAGAAAGAACAAATTGATTGAGTGGAATTCCCCCAGTAAGATTGGGGGACAGTTCCTGCAAGCAGTATTATGGTATTATATTTACTATAAATTACAATATGTGTGATTAAAATTGCACAACTAAGATTCAGATAACAGTAGGTGAATTATAAGTGATAACATAATATAGTGTTGGGTGTAGCTTGATATCTAGAGTGGGAGAGCAAGAGGACCCAAAAACCGGAGGTAATTTATTGTTTTATAAGCCTCTATTATGTTTTGGAACTCTAAATACTTGAACGTGAGGTATGAGTGTATAAATGAATTTAGCATTTCGAAATATTAATGTATAAAGTTATTCCCCAATGCATTTACTCTTCCTAGGTGTAAGGTGAGTGAATTAGCCTCTCAGCTCCAATCGAATTGAAGAATAAAATTAATTAGCAATTCTAAGACTTGATTACCGGGGATGATATTCTACATACAATTCTGTAGTTAAATAAGAAATTTGAGAAGTCGCAATTTTACAAGAATTGGCAACGCTGTTATTTTTTAGGATAAAGAACAAAATCTCAACTTATTTTATACAGAACTTATTATATTATATATATTATTCTTATAAAAACTCATTTATAATATTTTGAACTGGATTGAAAGCTAATCTAACAGTGTTATTCAAGTGTTAAGGCTGTGTAACAGGCGAAAAAAAACTTTTCAATGGTGATATTTTTCAAAGTTTATTGATTTGCATACTATCAAGCTATTAAAATAACAATCTATTTCTTTTTCCATGACGAGCTGCATGCTATAATCAGTTTTTGAACTATTTTCAACGACACTACAGTCTAATTTTTGAACATTAGTTATTAAAACTAGGACTCACTTGTGGAGCGCTTTCGGATTTTTGAAATCCATTTTCAACACTGGATTTGAAATTCGAAAGCGATCCACAAGTGAGTACTAGTTTTAATAACTAATATTCAAAAATTAGACTGTAGTGACGTTGAGAGTAGTTCAAAAACGGAATGTTTTCAAAGGAATTTTTTTTCCCCGATTATTACTTTTTGATAAGATGATTCATGAAAATTTTAGGATAAATTCTTCATGGTGTTGCTGATTGAATAAAACAAGAATGCATGAAAATGCCAGCAATAACAGCTGATTGAATAAAACAAGAATGCATGAAAATATAAATTTTTGAGAAAGTTAATCCATTTACAAAAAATAACCGAGAATAATAATTTTAGTTTGAGTTATTTTTGGTCATTGTTTGTAAATGGAATAACTTACTCAAAAATAGATATTTTCAGAAAATCTTTGTTTTATTCAATCAACTATACCATGGAGAATTTATCCTCAAAATTTCATCAATTTATCACATAGGACCCAATTTGAAATGATCTGTCCCAAAAATTTAAACTTTAGACGCTCATATCATCATCATCCTTAGGTATTTAAAGAGTTTGACAAATTTACGACAGAACTTGAGTTTGTGGCCTGGGCCCGACTTAACATTAAACACAAAGTAATGATCAGAAAAAAAATCTCCTGAGAAAACCTTTATATTATGATAGCATGATAGTATACAAATCGAAAATCTTTGAAAAATATCACCACTAGAAAGTTTTTGTAGCCAGTTGTACAGCCACGACATTCTCACCACCAGTTTGTTTACTACTTAACTAAAGTAAGATTCAATCAAATTGACAGTATTTGTTGAATAGAAAGCAGAAATGTTATTTATAAAGAATGATGACAGTTTGAAGTGAATCTCGCTATAGGAACAAGCACTTTTAATGCACCATTTTCTCCATGATAAGTCATTTCTTCACAAGAAAATAAAAACACATGGCTTTATTTATACAGAATAATGGCAGTTTGAAGTGAGTCTTGCTATTGGAACAAATTATTTTCATGCGTCATTTCCTCCATGATGAGTCATCTCTTCACAACTACGTTACCGTACACAAAAAACATATTTTTATTTAATATAAAGAGGTACACATTATAATTAATAAGAAGCAGTAAGATAATCTTAATTTTAGGTTTCAGACTGGAGACATTTTAAACCCTTAAGGCTGTGCAAAGGCTAAAAATGAACTTTTTACTCGTGATATTTTTCAAAGTTTTTCGACTTGTATATCATCAAGCTATCAAAATGAAAAAAGTTTTCTCAAGAAAACATTTTTTTCTGATCATTACTTTTTGAGATATGAGCGCCTAAAGATTGAATTTTTGGGACAGAACATTTCAAATTCGGTAAGAGATAAACCCATGAGATTTAGAGGATAGATTCTTCATGGTATTGTTGATCTAGTAAAACAAAAATTTTCTGAAAATATAAATTTTCAAGATAGTTATTCAATTTACTAAAAATAACCAAAAGTAACTTTTAATTGAGTTATTTTGTGTAAATTGAATAACTTTTTCAAAAATTGACATTTTCATAAAATTTTTATTTTACCAGATCAACAATACCATGAAGAATCCATCCTCTAAATCTCATGGATTTATATCTTACCGAATTTGAAATGTTCTGTCTCAAAAATTCAAACATCAGGCGCTCATATCTCAAAAAGTAATGATGGGAAAAAAATGTTTTCCCGAGAATTTTTTTCATTTTGATAGCTTGATGATATACAAATCGAAAAAGTTGGAAAAATATCACCAGTAGAAAGTTTATTTTTAGCCTTTGCACAGCCTTAACATCTTAAGTAAATTTACTGTGTAAAGCACCAAGTAAATTGACTGTGATAATAGTTTCTATGGTTTTAGTTTGTCCACGATTTATTGTTAAAGTGGGTGTGGATTAAAATTCGAATAGGCTGTATAGACAGACTGAGATAGAATATTGAAGTTTAGTAATTGTTTATTGATATTTCTGTGGTTTTTTTATGAAAAACGGAATAGCTTTGAAGCATGCTCTTGCACTGCATGTTGTGTATTATCTTCATTTATGTAATGTTATTGTAATTCTGTTTTGAATTACATTGAAATTTTATTGTAATGATATGACCTAGTGTACTGAATGTATTTTCTGGCTGTAATAAAATCATGGAACCGTTTATGGACTCTATATAATAGAATTTATTATGACTATAAAATTCAAAAACGAAGAATATTTTAACCATTTATATTATACACATTATACACCCTTAAGAGCTTATGCACTTCAGCAGCACAGGAGACAATTCTTTGAAAATCGTTCCTTCTACATGGGAGCTAAGTTTCCTCCTAAGAGAGAGCTAAACAGGTTACCGATTAATATCAGAGAGAAGGATGGTGCGGATTTTAAGAAAGAATTGAAAATATATTTAATTTCAACTATCCCATATTTGATACAAGACTTTCTTAACTGATTAAATTATTTTATTTTTATCTTGACACTATTCATATTGTATAAATGCAATGATAAATAATAAATTGATTGATTGACAGTGGAGAAAGATAGAACAGCATTGCCAATTCTCTACCATGACACTGCCTTCTATAGAAAATATCTGATGGAATATTGACTCTTCATTATAATTAATATTTTATTTGTCAAAAAGAAAAATATTTTTCAATGATTAAATAATAAATTTAAGTGAGATGATATATTTTGTTGATTAATTATATTTCTACATTGTCAAAGAACGATATGGCAACATTGCGGAGCTAGAAAAAGATAGCACTACCAGCTTTGTCAAAAATGATGGACAAGGATAGAACACCAATGTTAATCAAATACTGCAATTATAATGTGGACCTCATTAAATGAAGAATTTTATGGCTCAAAGCAAGTTACAACATTCGGATAATTCTACAAGTTCTTATCCTTGACTTTTTAGCCCAACAAAAATTTCTCATGGACATACCTTAGTGTATGCTTGAGCAGTAAAAATTAAATCCAAATAATAAAAAAGAATTAAAATTACTTTCTAAGGTAATTCTAATGAGTTAAACAACACTATGATGAATAATTACTTTTTACAAAATGTATTATTGTAATTTAGTTCCACTTCGTGAAGTAATGTTCTATAAATCTATGAATATACAATTCACCGCATGGAGGCTGTCTAACAATCATATTAAGGTGTATAATTTATTTCAATTTTACATATTTGTATAATTGTAATATTTCCACTACGTGATGTAATGTTCTATAAATCTATGAATATACAATTCACCGCATAGTGGCTGTCTTACAATAATTGTAATAATAATTATTAAATTAAGGTTTATAATTTATTTCAATAATTTCAAAACACATTAAAAGTCAATGCACAGTAAGATGAAAATATCGTTAATAGTTTTGAATTTTAAGCTTATAAAATATACAAATGATAGTATTAAAATTTCAAGTTGAAGTATATGATTCAGCAGCCAGGAATGTTATCATTAAATTATCAACATTATGAAACTTTCAATAACGAAATTAATGTAAAGCGGTACAATAATGCAAAAATATTCAAAAAATAATGATATTGAATACAATTTCAATTAATTTACTTACCTCAAACAGACTGACAATCAATAAACAATAAGATTATTTAGTTATAAACTTTGTCCGTAGCACTTATCACTGTCGGTTTTTGCTGGGAACTGAAAATGGCGTGGGTTGAACGTTGAAAGCGTCCAACAGGCAACAGCTGTGCTTCACTGCTTTCTAAATATTGACCATAGTTCATTGTAGACAAAACACTTTTCAGCTTGTCATATCTGAGTGCAACATAAGTAACAAATTTTAATTGCTCTAATTGAGAATAGATAAAAGTCAGTTAGTCGAATAGTGTGGAATTATCAAAAAATGATTGGATTAACTTTACTATAGCAAGATTCACGTTTATAATGTCAGCATCAGTACCTGATTACTATTGATGTTGTGATCCTTGTCTGTCATTGAATAATAACTGAATAATCAACTAAATTGGACAAAGAAACTGGCTCTTTCTTTTCCTAGCTCTGCAACGTTGCCAAATTGTTATTGAAACATGTAGATATATAATTTATGATGAAAATATGAAATCTTAATTAGGAAATTTAGTAAGATAGAGTAAAGATATTTAAGGATTATTGCTCAGTCATATTGGCCAAGTCTCTCATCAATATTCATATCATTACCCACGCTGAAGACTGGATGATCTTGTGTCATCATTATCCACAGAATAAAACTTACCACTAGCTCTATAAGTTGAACAAAATAATATAATCTCAACGTGATTTTAAGAACATTTAAGATGGTCTAATTTTACGACGTAGAATTTATCAATTCACTTTGGATGTGTCCAGACTAAACACGCTGAGAAAATCTGTATCACGTTGAGAGAAAACATGTAGAGGACATTAAATTTCGAACAATGATTTTATTGATTATGAATCGAGTCGAATGTTGATGTATAACTGCGTACAGATAGCGCTACGAACACACGCACCTCCATGGTTGTTGGAAGGAAGATGTAGATGACGTTCGAACAATGATTTTATTGATTATGAATCGAGTCGAATGTTGATATATAGCTGCGTACAGATAGCGCTACGAACACACGCACCTCCATCACAGAATAGATACAGAATGGAAACTTGTAATCAAACGCCTATCTAACCAATGCTTTTTACCTGACCCCAATACTAAACACGTCACATGAACTTGGGAAGTTCCAATCCTGGTCTTCTGATTGGCTCGTGGCAGTGAACGGGATCAATTGATCCGGATCATTAAAGTAATCCGAACCTACCATCAATACTATTACAATGCGGCGCTTCCTAACAAGATGGCGGATTTTGGCGTCAGGGTTTAGCCAAGTTTCCGTACTGTATGTATACTGTGCCTCCATGGTGGTAGGAACACTGAACTCTATACTAACTATAGAGTTCACTGGGTAGGAAAAGAACTATGTCTATGTGCATTTCACTTTTAATCAGCTGATACAGATAATCATCAGCTACTTTTCATCAGCTTATCTACAGCCAAAGACCTTAAAGATACATCTTATTTCTTAAGGTTATCTCTTATCTCTAAGGTTAAGGATATCTCTTTAAGGTCTTTGTCTACAGCTACAGGTAATCATGGTAATCGCTACAGGTAAGCGTGGCGTCAGCAAATAAGCTATAATAATATTCACCGTGTTGATTAAAAGCGAAAAGTCTGTATGCACCATTAGAAATCAGTATAATCATCATAAACTAGAAAGTATGACGAGGAAAATAGCTATTATAAACGATGATAAATTATCATGCTTGCTCAGGTTGGCAACACCTACAACCTGACTACAACCGCCATTTTCAAGTACAATTTAAGTTATCAGACAGTTTTATAAAAACCTTGAATTTTCAAAAACAAAGATGAATTATGAAAATTGCAAAGTAATATTTTTATTGTAATCAGATGACTTCAGCCTTGAACCACAGGTCTCATTGTAATTTTTCATTCATGTAGAGATGTGAATTGTTTTTTTAAAAACTAGACAAACTTTCAGCTAGGGTACCGGTAATCAAAAGACCCTATTGCGGTAACTTACCTCTAAGGCAAAACTAGTAGTTCTGTGAACAGTAGACCTCGCGCAGTTTTAACGACGTCCCAAACCATAAGCACATCCACACTGATACACTAACTATCTATTTTCATGCTTACACAAGATTTAATTATCATATAACGCTTTCCGGAATTTAGCGCGAGAAAACCAGAAGACATCTAGGCGCCCAGACAAACTGTCATAAGTTCTTCGCATCCTATTTTTAATAGTGCATAAAAATTGCTTACAATGAGGCATGCAATTTATAGTCTACACAGCTGTTGATTTTTTTACCAAGTTACATTGAGATATTGAATCGCATGCGTCATGGCATGCAATTTTTGATCAACTCGACAGCTGATTTATGATGAATAATTCTATAGTCTGATTTTTCCTCTAATATTGACGTATGAAGGAGGCTCCTTTTTCCTTTTATATCATTAAAATGCAAAATTTCCAAAAACCTTGTATATACGTCGACGCGCAATTTAAAAAGGAACATTACCTGTCAAATTTCATGAAGATCTATTACCGCGTTTCGCCGTAAATGCGCAACATATAAACATTCAAACATTAAAACATTAAGAGAAATGCCAGACCGTCGATTTGAATCTTAGACCTCACTTCGCTCGGTCAACAAGTATCCAGATAAACAGAAAATATTGAAGCCGCTTTTACACAAGAGTTATCAACTGAATTTTTAATAAATTGCGGCAGTTTGTGGCCAATTTCTTAAAAAAACAACAGCAACATTTTGTTGTCAACTTATGGAATTGCTTGTTTTAAACAATATTTCTGTTTCCTAGTGTGAGAAACACTGATAAAGTTGTCAACAAAATATGCCCCTATAAAACCAAGGTCACGCCCACTAACTTACTCTTTGGGCAAAACATTTTCACTTTAGTTGCTCTTCATTTTTAAGAACAGCAGAACTTGTTTTCTACAAAAAAATTGACAACTTTTTTGTAGAATTTGGACAACTGGTGTAAACGCATCATTGAAAGTAATAGCTGAACTAGGAGAAACTTATTCTTATTACAACGATATAATGACTAGTAGTTCTGTGAACAGTAGACCTCATGCAGTATTCTCATCCACAAGTACCTGATTGAAACTATATAGACCTTATGGAAATACAGCAATAGACTGGCTTCTCCACACATCTGTGTAATCACTTGTCAGCTGATTTATGATGAATAACTCTATAGTCTGATTTTTACTTTCCTTGCCCTATTACCATAGGTAAGGAAAGTATTGCTTTCCGAAAAAAATTAAGGTACCCCAATTTCTAAATTTCTATACGTTTCAAGATCCCCTGAGTCCAAAAAACTGGTTTTTGGGTATTGGTCTGTATGTGTGTGTGTGTGTGTGTGTGTGTGTGTGTGTGTGTGTGTGTGTGTGTGTGTGTGTGTGTGTGTGTATGAGTGTATGTGCGTCTGTGTACACGATATCTCATCTCCCAATTAACGGAATGACTTGAAATTTGGAACTTAAGGTCCTTACAATATAAGGATCCGACACGAACAATTTCGATCAAATGCAATTCAAGATGGCGGCTAAAATGGCGAAAATGTTGTCAAAAACAGGGTTTTTCGTGATTTTCTCGGAAACGGCTTCAACGATTTTGATCAAATTTATACCTGGAATAGTCATTGATAAGATCTATCAACTGCCACAAGTCCCATATCTGTAAAAATTTCAGGAGCTCCGCCCTATCAATGCAGATAGATTCCCAATTATCAGGCTTCAGATACAATTGAAACAAAAAAAATCAAGTGGAGTAGATTGAGCATGAAAATCTCTACAATTAATGTTCAGTAACATTTCACCTAAAATTGAAAATAAGCTTTAAATTCGAGAAAATGTGATTATTCAATTGCAAATTATTGTTGATTCTATTAAATCGCTCGCCATATCCGTCTAGCCAGGGGGCTCCGCCCCCTGGACCGTCCAAGAATGAGATCAGCAGGCTCGCTTCGCTCACCTGCATTTTTCATTTGAGCATTATTTTATCATATGTTAGAACAATCCAGTCGGGGGTCCAGACTAAACGTCTGGCTAAACGGATATGGCGAGCGAAGCGAGCCTGACGGCTAGTAATATAATATTCCCAGGATTGAAGTAGCAGTGCCCAATCAATTTTTCCGCGATAAATGCATTTAAATCTTCAACTTGGTGCCAACCTAACAAAGTCAACTCAACTTAATGCCAACCTGACAAAATTATTAATTTAGTTGCCAGTTAACAACTGTTTCGAAGAGGTACTCTATCTAGATTATAGTTCTATAGTAACATATGATATGGAAATTTCAATTATAATTAAGAGATTGGGAGAAGAAGAATATACATGCTAAAAGACGAACTTTAAACCCTTAAAAACAACCCTTAGAGTTAAAATATTGCCAAAAGATTTCTTAGTGCGCCTCTAAAGGGCCAACTGAACATACCTACCAAATTTGAACGTTTTTGGTCCGGTAGATTTTTAGTTATGCGAGTGAGTGAGTGAGTCAGTCAGTCAATGAGTGAGTGCCATTTCGCTTTTATATAATTATATAGATTCACTATGAAGAGATAGCAGACCTCATGTGTGTCTCCAGCGTTATTGCCCTGTCACCAGCTGGCTCAAATATTTGAATAGTAGACTTGAGATGCGCGGGAACACTAGTGTCAGTGATCAATTTTCATAACGGCAAGGAAAGTTGTGTGAGTGCGCCACACCAGATTCTTACTCTAATATTGGCGTATAAAAGAGGCTCCTTTTTCCTTTTATATTATCCTTGAAATGCGAAATTTCCATAAACCTTGTATATACGTCGACGCGCAATTCATGAAAATCTATTACCGCGTTTCGCCGTAAATGCGCAACATATAAACATATGCACATTAAGAGAAATGCCAAACCGTCGACTTGAATCTTAGACCTCACTTCGCTCGGTCAATACGAGTAGTTCTGTGAACAGTAGACCTAACGCAGTATTCTCATCCACAAGTACCTGATTGAAACTATAGACCTTATGGAAATACATCAATAGACTGGCTTCTCCACACATCTGTGTAATCACTTGTCAGCTGATTTATGATGAATAATTCTATAGTCTGATTTTTACTCTAATATTGGCGTATGAAGGAGGCTCCTTTTTCTTTTTATTTTATCCTTGAAATGCAAAATTTCCAAAAACCTTGTATATACGTCGACGCGCAATTAAAAAAGGAACATACCTGTCAAAATTCATGAAAATCTATTACCGCGTTTCGCCGTATATGCGCAATATATAAACATATACACATTAAGAGAAATGCCAAACCGTCGATTTGAATCATAGACCTCACTTCGCTCGGTCAAATATTTAAAATTGTCAGCTGATTGATTATGAATAATTCTATAGCAATGGTTTACAAAACATCCCACGGCGTGAGTTGGGTGCTTTTCGTGGATTAGCGTGGGTTTACTTTGCGGCGGGCCTTAAACCATGGTTTCATAGATGGTTCAAGCTAACTTGCTAATAAACTCAAGGTATAGGCTTGGTCTATGCAATAAATCGCCCAAGCCTTTGAAAATAGAATAAAACAAATGAACAATATAATTTCCAATTATAAATCATTTATTCAACTTAAACTCATATAGCACATAAACAACAATAACTTTCATAACATGAATCTAAAAATATTATTGCCCATTACTCACAGCAACTATATTATAATAATATGGTAATAAATGAGGAATAAAATATTTACATAAATATCTAAAATATATGATCATTATCCATCTTGCACTCTTTAAACATTAAAGTACACTAATTAACACTAAAGTACAATAAAAAATTAATAACATTTCCGACAATTATTATGAAAAATATCAAGATAAACATATAGCTAGCTATATACACTTATTAGAATTAATTACTACAGTTAATTCTACACAAAGAATACTCCGGGAAAATCTTGTGAAAATATAAACTAAACTAGACTGGTAATCAATAATTTCAAGTTGCTAGATTTTATTTATTAATTCAGTCTCTTACGCACTTAGGACGTCTCTCAGCTAGACATTCATATTGCAAGTGGATTTTTATAGAGTTGTCCAAAAATTATGAAACCGGTCTGAAATGAAAAGATGCAATAATATATCAAAAAATCATATTATACTTGTGTTAAGCATCTACGATTTTTTTCTGACGAAGCAATTGCTGTACTGTAAGCTTAAAGGTTATAAATATAAAGGCTATCATTTATCATCAAATCCAACATAGTAGATGAAATTGGTAAAAATTGTTATTGTTTTACAATTTTACTAATTCATGAAAACTTTTTTCTCCGAAAAATCAACTATCTGAACAATAGAAAAAATCGGTCATAAGTTATCAAGCTTGCAATATGAATAACTTTATTGGCACAGTATTGGAATCAGGTGAAATAAGTCAAATAGGATTAATTAATAAGAAAACACTTTTTGGTAGTTCAGCTAATTTTCTGTAACTAGTAATTTCAACTCGTTAATTAAGGCTGTGCAAAGGCTAAAAATAAATTTTCTACTGGTGAAAATTTTTCAATAACTATGTATATATCATGAAGCTATAAAAATGGAAAAGTTTTCTCAGCAAAACCTTTGTTACGTAGTACTATAAAATTTGAACTATGATACGATTTGAGCAGTTTCGGAATTTGAAAGTTTAGAACATTTTGAAAATTCCAGGAAGTTATTGATTAAAATTGTTGTAAAAGGTTTATAACTAGAAACTGAACGGAAGGATGGGGTTATTTCATTAGAACTGATATTCAAGATAAAAATTTGATAGATGTACTTAGAAATAAGGGAAATTGAAAATAAATTAAAACAACTAATTGTAATTTTCGCTTTGATTTCTTGTTGAATTGTCACAATTTTTTTTCTTAAGAATTGTGAGTTTTGTCAATGATTGGAAACAGCAATGCATAGAAATAAAATAAAGATCAGGGCGAGAGGCAAAAACATGTCTAGAGCTCCGAAAAATTGTCCTTGGTTAATTTGAAAACTTGTTTATATGCACGTTGCATAGTAAGTTTTAGGATTCAAAATAATAATTAGAAGTTGTCCAATGGTTTAATAAGATCAGATCAATTCAATAAAATCTATAAAAAAGAACTTTCAAAAAACGGTACTGGATTGAAAGTTTGTTTTTTTTTCATGACGGTATTGACACAAAATGAAAGCAAGTTCAGTTCTACTCAGTGATTACTTCTTCAATAACTTTTTATTTTCTCTTCCTATCTCTCTCTGACTTTAGTTTTTAATCTGCTCATAATAACGGCAGTTAATCTCTCACTCATTCTCTCTCTCTCTATCATTCTTTTTCATCGTATTTTTCGCATCCAACTAATAACAAATGCAATTTTCATGATACTAAAAACACACACGAATTTTTACATGGATAACTCTTTGTATAGTACGAAATAAACGAGTTCACTGACAAAAATATACAAAAGTACAGTAACTGCTATCGAAAAATTAATTATCTACAAATAATTATTACACTAAAGAAACTGCAAAACTAGTAGCTAACTAATAACTTCTATTTCTAATAAATGGGCCACACTATTGAGTATAATACAACAATTATTTTGTGATTTTGGAGAATTGGCCACAAGCCGGATGTGATGTAAGAACTCATTATGTAATGTGTATTCAGTAACTGAAAATCAGTTGAGAAATCAGTATGTATTTTTACTTCTTCAAGAATGAAATAGACATTGATAGTTATTGAACATCTTACTAATAGACATTGATAGTTATTGAACATCTTACTATCATTGTACCTTTAAAACAAAAACTATTTCAGAGAACATAAAAATGAATAGGGGAACTATTTTCTTATAAAAATAATCTTTATTTTAGAAAAACAATAATCAATTTTACAAAATCACATAAAGTATCATTGAGCACCAACCATTTTCAGTAGATTTGAAGACTGAGGTTTCATAGACTATCTAATAGAGCAATACGTTTTTTTAGTGATTTTATATTTTTAAAATATTGTTTGAACAATCTATTTTGAATAGAAGATAAAATTTGAAACAATGAAATAAAACAAGTTTGGAGAAGCTATACTCCTCCTCAGTAATGAACAAAAACAAAAATCAAGGAAAGTCACATCAACAAAAAAATCGAGAAAGTCACATCACCTAAGGAGATAAAAACTCCTAAAAAAATCATTGACATAATTATCACAAACATTAACTAAACCTAACACTCAAAGGCCTGGTTGCACAACAGCTGGTTAAATTTTAACTGTGATTACTTTCACGAGAACCAATCAAAGAAGGCGTTTTTAAAAAAACGATTTTTCAAACTGGTTCTCGTAGAATTAATCACGGTTAAAATTTAACGGTTAAATTTAGTTTCAATAAACCGCTAGAGAAACTTCCAAGTAAATTTCTTTCTTCTGTCAAGATATATAGATGTAAAATTCACTATACACAGATAAACTATATTTCATCTACTAAAAAGACCTGAAGCATAAAAAAATTAAAATTGTGATGCAAAGATTTATTGATGATAGCCTACTAGAGTCTTCTGAAGATTCAATGATATTATCAGGTTGTAAATTCATAATTTTTACAATCAATAAATTTATATAGAATATAGGTTTGTTGTGTCTGTGTCTCTAGCGTTTTATCAAACAATTTTTACACGATCAAATCTAAATCAAATAGTCAATTATTTTTTTGAAAAGCCTCCAAATCTCAACCAATTTCCAAATTTGTACAAAATTAAAAAATTGACAATAGTTTCAAATAGACAATACATTTTGACAAAACCTTGATATAGCTCTAAATCTTGACCAAGATATCGCATTTAATTTGAAGGACTAAGCTGCGTTTACACCAAAGTGACTAACAAAATGTTAATAACTTAATCCTTATAGATTCTATAAGATAGAACGGAACTTGACAAACACATATGTTCATCATGTGTATGATAAGTTATGTTCAATCTAATAGAATCCATAATAATTATTAAGTTATTAACATTTTTTTAATAACTTTGGTGTAAACGCAGCTATAGTCAATTCGACTTGACAAGTACTTCGTATAGCTTTAAATATTGGTTAAGACAGTTTCAAGTAACCTATTCCATTTCACAAATATTTGATAGTGTAAAACCAGTTTCAACATACTTAGGCATAGGCAGGGATCAATTATTTTGAACCATCTGATCATACCTAGTTATCTAGCTGTAATTGAACTGTACAATCGGTATTCTATATAGATCTACTAGGTAGTATCAAAAGATAGTATGACATGCTCAGCAAGAAAATATTCATCACCAATGATCACAACATAACTACCAACTAGCTGATCTTAGATAAAAACTAATCTCGCTATGGTTGCACCATAGAATAAGAATAGATAAACTAGTATGATCAAAGACCTTAAAGAGATATAGACCCACAATGCCTATGCCTTCCCAATGATAGCTCTTACTTGAAATTGAAGGCCGCCATTGGGGTATTTTAGCACGAGATATTATACATTATATATTTGTAATACTATAGATCACAAAGGCATTGGTGGCATTGGTATGTAACAATCTTATGGGTTGCCCCCTCAATGGCGGATTTCAATTCCAAGTACGACACTAGCGCTGCATGTGAGTCTATGCATCTTTAAGGTCTTTGAGTATGATACGGTACTCATGTTTGCACCAACCAGCATCGATTATAGGAAACTAACTGATCCCTACCTACCTTACAACCTCTGACACTCGTTAGGCCAGGCACACACCAGTTAGTCAAGACAAGACAAGACAGGATCAGACACGTTTAGTCACAATACTTCACATTGTTGCTTATGACGCAGCTCACACTGATTAGTCATTGCAATTAAACATGGCAACTATTTGAAGTATTGTGACTAGACGTGACTAGTCTTGTCTTGAGACTAACCGGTGTACGCCCAGCCTTAGTGTTCACCCTCTCAATCAATTGAACACTTACTCAACACAGCCAAAATAAACAGTACTGAAACTGAATCAGCTGTAGTTGCCTTCTCGATCAGCTGATTCAATTAGTGATTGTTGCCACGGCTTCGCGTTCATTACTTCTTTCTTATTAAAGGTTAGTTTTTGTTAACATGGTGCTAACAACTGTATGAAAAACTTTTATCGTAGAGCATTATTTTCGTTCATACGTAAATGGACGTGCGGGTGGTCCAAGCTTGTCACACACTGCTCTAAGTTTTCAGGAACATTTCCACAAAAACCCGCATAGTAATGCTATGAATCTTAGGGCCGTTTGCACAGTTTAAACTAAATTTAATTTTAAACTGGATTAAATCCGTACGAGTGTTGCCTACAATTGAACGGGGGTCATATTGAACATGTTATTACCCTTGTTTAACCTATTTTACTTCCTTTGAATTTAATTAATTCTTTATTGATTGATACAATAAGTACATTATCAAAATTATAGGGAGAGGAAAAATAAGGTAACCTTGTGCTATTCTTCTCCCAAATTTAGATAAGGTTACACATAGTCCGAAATAGGTTGAAAAAGTAAAACATCTTGTAGATGTTCCCATTACAAAATTTTGTCCTCAATTATTTTTAACTTGTAAGTGTTGTTAAAATTGATACGTAAAATAAAGTATTACCATTTCAGTACTGTTTATTTTGGCTGGTACTGTAGTTCAATTAATCAATCATTAAATATAACAATGAATCAATAAAAACCAAACAATCAATTAAACAATCAATCTAATACTCAATCAATATAGATTGAAAAACTTGAATTTTAAAACACTTCTTATGAAGTGGAAAATGCACTTACTATCAGCTGGACGATGACCCAAACCAGGTCAAAAAGATCGTGCATTCATCACTCCAGAGGTGTTTTAAAATCCAAGTTTTTTAAATTAATAGTGAAAAAGTATGGATATACAACACAGGTAGATTAATTAGATTTAGATTTTAGGTTGATTTATTGATTAATTAGATTAATCAATCAACCAATGAATAATTGATCAATTGAATAGAAGAATCAGTTTCAGCTTCGCTCGGGCAAACAAGCCGCCCACTTAGGAATCGGCAGAAAACTATTAACAGCTGCCGGTTGTAACCCATTCCAGCCATTACTCGCCGCCATCTTCCCATTGGCCACCAAACTATTATTGTTATGATTCACCATAGCATTGTTAGTGAAAATCACTTTGGGCGGGTGAAAGTTGACCGAAATCGTAACAGGATGTAAAACCAGGGAGGACAGGTTGGGATGTGTTTCCAAGGACACATTTCCGAGGAACGGGGTGATAGCATCCAGGTCAACGGTGAGGGGGATGTAGAAAGAGCCGGCCGAATGCAGGGCGAATATGGGGATGCTGGTGGACTGGATGTAGGGCCTCTGCTGGGGCGACGGGGCGTCCAGATCACTGCCCGGTTCGACCGAGTGTCGCCGCTTGCCTGATGTCGTCGACGACGTACAACTAGTTGATCGACAGTCCTTGGTGACATCACTGGAGCTCGTCGTAATTGTAGCAATCCTGTCAGCTAGTGGATGGTTAGGGTGGGGGTGGGGGTGTTCGGCGCTGAAGCGTTGCTTGATGTTGTTTTTGAATTTGAATCCAGCCGCGCTTCCGCCTCCATTGGAGTGACTCGAGTCGTGACTCGAAGTGGAGCCATTGTTGGGCGGTGTTGGAGAGTCCACACCCAGCTGAAAAAGGCGAGCAAAGTAGATTTTGTTGGGAACATCGACGAATAACACATAGGCCCGGTTGCACAAAAGCCGGCTAAATTTTAATTGCACGAGAACCAATCAGAGAAGGCTTTTTTGAAGAGACGGCTTTTCTGGTTGGTATTTGAATCTTATCAGTTAAATTTTCAAAAGAGATATCAGCTTATAATTCTCATGTATCTTACTATTTACATTTTACATTTTCGGTAGCCTCTATTATTATATTTACATGTTCTCATAACATACTGTTCTGTATTTTTGAAAATCTTGTGTCAGATATTTATTTTTATCACGATTACAATTTATCCGGCTTTTGTGCAACCGCCACATAGATTGGGAAAGATGGAAGATTTATTAGAAATATTGTAGTTAAACAACAGCTGGAATATAATTACTGTATGATAATTATTTCAAATATCCAATGAAAGCTATATAAATATAGCTAAGGACTTCTGCTACTGAAAATATTTACCGAAGAATTAAATAGCAGAAGGGAATTTGAAGAGTGAAACTGTTCAAAAAGATAAACAGTCCAAATAGATTGGGAAAACATATTAATACAGAAGGGTGCAAATTTAGATAGCCTATAAAGTTTTGGTTAAAGTGTTATGTTAGTCACCTCAAGTTTCTAATATAATTAAATAATTGTAATTTTAATCACACATATTGTAATTCATAGTAAATATAATACCATATGACTACTCATTGAATAATACTGCTTGCAGGAACTGTCCCCCAATCTCAGACGCATAGTCTTACTGGGGGAATTCCACTCAATCAATATGTTCTTTGTTCTGTTTCTGTAAAGATATGATTCTTATTTTGTTAAAGATCAAATATAATTATGTTCATGTATTGTGGAAATAAACGAATTGAATTGAATAGTTGTTTTATTTATGCCAGATCAAGATTCACCAATCTTGGTCAAAACATTTGAAAATGGTCAATTCGGGAACGCTTTACTAGTGTACACTGGAAATATCACCAGAGGAATCATATGTCCCAGTGCACTCATTGTAAACTGTACCTGATTTGACATGTTCTTTGGTAAGACCGGGAATTGGTCTTTAAAAACTAATCACAATCACTGAAGATTCAGAGGATTCATTCATCGAAATAAAGAAAGCCAGTTTTTGTTGTTATAACATTATTAATCTCTATTAAATACATGAAAACCGATAATATTAATTAAAGATAAATAGATAAGTATTGATAGGTGGATAGATAGAAGACAGTATAGATGATTGAACAGTACTGTACAAGAGAAAGAGATTGATAGAAAAAGTTGAATCATAGAAACAGTCACTTGGATAGGAGTATAGCAGAAGAATGTAGATAAGATAGAAGAGTAGAACAGTAAAGCAATTCTGATGTATTCATACTATTTCTTAAATACTAAAAATATCTTCATTCACGAAGCAAATTACATGCGGTAATTTAGAGATATGAAGCATATCACATTTAAAGATCAAAGTGTTGCAAACTAATTTTACCAAAAAACCTATTATGCCTTACTAAAAAATAAAATTATTGTACGTCGGTTACGTTTTTTCCTACAGAAGTAGAATGAATGAATAAATTGAATAAGTGTATGCAATTGTTTGTTTTCTTTTTGGCAATCAATGAATTTGGATTTTGGAAAAAATGGATTAACAATTTCCAAACCAATGATTGTACAAGGTGCGCCAGAGAAACTTACTTATTTGAAAGGTCAATAAAAACAAAAGTACTATAGATATTGTTCCAATCTTTTTCTATATGAGAATACAATATCTCAATTTTTTTCCATGCAGTCTTGAAAATCGATTTTTGAAATGTATACCCTCGTTGCAGTATATCAATCAGTATTTTGGCAATGGCGTCGCGAATGTTGTTCTTGAGGTGTGCTTGAGGTGATCGACATAAACCAGGGATTTCAAGGATTTCAAATAGCCCCATAAAAAATTGCATTGTGTGAACGCATGTGGAAATGAGCCTTGTCAAATGACCGCGTCTTCAGGCAGGTTGTCAATCAGCATATCACATGCATTTTCACGGGCAAAAACTCGCGTTCAATCAATTCTTGAACAAAAGCCAATTTATAGGGATGAAGTTGAAGGTCTTCATAGAAAATTCGTCGAACAGTGGAGTCAGAAATTGCCATAGAAGCTGCGTGTTTGCGAGCCGAACGCCGGGGAGAATGCACAACTGACTGCCTCACTCTTTCGATATTTTCTGGAGTACTGATGGTACGTTGAAGTCCATTTCTGGATTTAGCGACACTTCCACACTCTTAAAATGAGTTAACCCACGACATAATCCAATTATAGATTTAATAATTCGAATTTGAATTGCCAGGAACGATTTTGTGGGGAGGAATTTCAAATCGAGCGCAGAAGGTGATCGACCATTAGAAAATAAGCTCTCAACTGTGAAGGCCCGCTGCTCTCTAGACCGGAGCATGATGGCTATTTACTTGAGGGAGGAGAAATTTGATAAACTTTCCCCTCCAGATGCGCCTCCACCTGTCCATCTACACGACCAATTCAACGCACGGGAATTTTTTCAAATAAGTAAGTTTCTTTGGCGCACTTTGTATAAAGTTGGTAAATCTGTTCAAAATTATTAGTAAAATTCTAATACTGGAGTTTGAATTTTCATTTACATCAAATGTTTCTCATTACTCAATATTAGGCCTATGCAAGAATTATGATACTGATTAGATATGATAAAGATGAGAGTTTATTGATCATTATATACACATAGTACCTACTAAGACTTATCTATTTAGATTATTCTAATAAATCTAGCCATAATGTCCTTATGAAAAATTTATGGATGAATTTTACCTCAGTACACAGTCTCAATTTGGAACCAGTGCAATAGCAAAAGCTGCAATCCACACCATTATGACCGAAACAGTCCTGGTTAGGCTCGTTAAAAATAAACTGCAGAGCATACTGAGACAAATCAACACACAACATTTATTCAAAGAAACAGAATTGATCTGTTTCAAAAAGACCCATGGAGCTTCAGAAGCGGAAAATTTGGCTGAAATTGTGAATAATTGGAAATTGAAAGAGGATAGCTGAAAAGAAGCAGAACTTGACAAGAAAGAAAGTGATTTAATTTACAAGCAAGTAAAAAGAAAGCAAGAGAAAAGTTTGGTTAGTGGAAAACAAATTGATACTTTTACAGAGAAAATATTTTTGAATAAAACAGAAGTTACTATCAATATACTGTAATCAAACGAATTGTAAATGTAATAACTAAATACATATTTTTTGTATATTATACAACTAGTCCCTTGAACTTGGGCCCGGTTTAGAGGAGACTTATTGAATCTAATGGACCATTAAACCTACAGATTGAATGGTCCATTCAATTTGATAAGTATCCTAGAAACTAGCCATTAGGTTTTAAAATCACCTATTTCTTAAAACAAAACCAATTCTGTAATACTTTTAGCTTTCCACCTGCTTAATAGAAACGTTTCAATTAATTTAGAAAAACATTCTAAAGCATTCACAGGCTATTTAGAGTAAGTTTAGAGCTCAATTTTCTATTGAAAATAGTAACGATTATAGGACCTATTATTATATTGACAGTTTAAAAGAACTACATCCTTATCCATATCGAATGATTGATAATGCAGTGTTTTAATTGCAGTGTTGATAATTGAGTGTTTGAAAGAAGAACTCCATAATTTCCATATTTACAACACAATTCTTTCTTTGAATATATCATCACTAAGGGCCGTATAACATTAGGACACCAGTGGAGCATTGAGTCTCCGAGCAAGTCGTAGAGCATTCATTTTTATCGCTAAGTACACCCAAGAATAGTATAATTAGGTACACCCTATATACTATTTTTGAGGTACACCAGCCTGGTTACCAGATTGTGGGGACCGGCTGGTGTCTCACTCGGGTCGCCAGTCCGGCCACAGCTACCACCCAACCATTGATGTCCCAATTTGCTTTACACACGGACACCACTGGTGTCTCTCTGGTGTCCTAAGCCAAGCGTCCTGATGTGATAAGGGCTTGAATGTCTCATTCACGGTAAACGTGTCGCTAAGGAAAATTGAAATTTGGATTTTGTGGTGCACCAAGTCAATACTTCATCATGGACAACATATGGGATACAATGCGGAAGGATTTACTATTCTCAGGTGAAGCTTCAAAATTTTAAACTTCGAGTAGGCCATCTTTTTTAAATAGGCTGAACACAGTCTGAATTTGTTTAAAGCAATCTTCATGAATACATATTTCTTTTCAATATTATGCTTGTTCAAGTATACTTTGCGATAGCTGTCCATAGACGGCCAAAATTATTGTACAATGTTCAAGTAGATAAAGGGAAAACCGAACTCAAGGTTCTACACAATTTTGGAACAAACTCCTTGAAAGGCGACTCTTCTCACTGGGTGAGTTGAGTGAGGAGCCTCTACTTTGGGGGCATAGAGCACCTCAACAACATGAATATACATGCAATTCATTTTAAATTTATGAGACAAAAGTTTTTGACACTGCAGGGGTTCCCATCCCCCCATGATCCATGTCACGAAATCCCACCAAAATTTGGCATCCATTTAGGTACTCAAAAACTATATTTTGAAAAAGTCCCCCCATTTTCCATAGGTATTTTTTTCAAAAAACCCCCCCCAAAATTCAGCCTCATGTCGCAACTTGCGACATCAAAACATGTTGTGGGCACCCCTGTGACACCTGTGCCTATCTGGAAATACCAGTCCTTGGCAATGACTTCAAGTATTCAAGTATATAGAACCTACTTATAACATCAGGCCAAAAGTGTCTATGAAGGGTTTATTCTAGTTGTGTGGCCTGATGTAATCTGTAGGTACTGCTGAACAATAATATTGAATGTTAAAGAACACTTAAGAACTCTCTTAGAAAATAGCTTATAAATACGACCTAAGTCCCAAGTGTATGGGAACCCACCTGTAGCCGACTAGCCATGGAGTGATTGCTGTTTGGACTGGTGAGGATATCCCTCAGCTGACTGCTGCCGCCGCCATTTTGGTTCTCATAGAGCATGTGGAGGTCATCGCCACTGCGGCCTGCTTCACTGCTAGAACTAGAGCCGCCATTGTGGTGATGGTGTTCGGGCGCCATCTTGGTTGTTACTCCTCCTCCACCTCCTCCTTCAACTCCTCCGACCCCAGAGGCAGAGCTAGGTGAGGAGGTGCTGACCGACTCTCCACAGTTGGAGGCGGTCGAGGAGCTGGCTGGTGGTAGGTGGTTCAGGCTGCTCAAACGGTCGCCTAACCAAACATTTCAAACTTTACAACAAATTTCAAGCATTTACATTAAAAGAAATCATGGTAGAATACACAGTTATTGATATAGTGGTACTTTTTTTGATAAGACTGATTAAAGAAGACTTCATGGTTATAGCTAAAAATTTATTTATTAATTATTTTACATTTCAATATTTTTGTCATAGTCATTCAATTTCAACTGTTTTACATCCATGAAATCAAGCCGGTAAACAGCTGATTGTAAAACAAATAAACATATGATTCTCATTACAGCATACTATACTGTAATAAAATCATATGTTTTCTTTACAGTCGAGTATGTTTCCTATAGTGAGGCCCACGTTATAATGACAGTATTTGATCAACTTTGGTTTTGCTATCCTTGTCTATCATTCGACAAAGCCAGTGATACTATCCTTTTCTAGGTCCACAACGGTGCCAATTATGTTTTTGACAATGTAGAAATATGATTAATTAATGCAGAGAATCGGCATCGCTATTGTTCTATCTTTATCCACTGTCATTATAACATGGACCTCACTATAGTTCCGAATTAGGAACAGCAAATCTGGTACAAAACCCCGTCTTATAGCGCTCCAGGTGGAAGTTTTATCAACTAAAATCAAGAAATTCCAGATTCGAAACTTGTAAACTATGTTTATAGAATGCTTGTAGTAATGTCAGCACAAGCAGGTAATGTTTTCTGTTTCTCAATTATTCTTTTCTAGATTATGACAAAAACAGTGTAAGTTACTTGGACGTGAATGTCTTTTGCAGTGCTCCAATGGAATTCTAGTCTCGGCTAACGCCTCAACTAGAAACATCATCCACGCCTGCAAAAGGTCCCTTCCCGTCCTTGTGACTTAAGATACTATTAATATTACATTTACAAATTGATAGTGATAGTTTGATGTGAGCGGTTAAGTCAATCGATATAATTTTCGAACATGGGTAACCGAAAACCCACATCAAGTAATTGTGCATGAACAAGATCTGACTAATTGAGCGGTCTTTGTATATTTTTACAAACCATGGTGTATGGACCCAATTTTTTAGTAGAGGTCAAAAGGAGAGCACATCGAACACTAATAATACACCATCACAAACTTGATGCTTCTGTGAATATTTTTACGTGAAATTGGTTTGTGCACCGGTTTTTAATGCTAGTGAGCCCCCCGGGATTAAGAATTACCTCATGTACTGATTTTGAAATCCGCAATTCGGTACATTTCAATTATAATGTGAATCAATAGAGCTTTATAGTTTACTCCGTAAGGGTGGATTAATAAGAATCAAAATTCAAGACGGACAACTAAAAAACACATGTCAGCGTATAAGCGACAGACAATCTGTGTGATAACTTCCTTAGCACAAGTAATGAGAAGTCAGCTTCATGATGAATTACTACAATTTTTGTTTCTTATGCACTATTAATGTTATCCTGTTATATCCTCAGGAAGGACGAGGGAGTGAGTCAATTTCGTTGGCCAATCTGTGAGGCCTTGATCCGCAAATGGTTGAAAGAATAGTGTGCGTTGAAAATTTGAAGTCGATGGAAAGTAATCTTTGAACAAGCAATCAAACAAACCCATAAACTCAAAAATGGACATCGACTCGAGGCTCTAGTTAGAGCCTTAGTTCTAATCAGTTAGAACTCACTACACTCGTTCATTCAATAACTAGTAGTTCTGTGAACAGTAGTCCTCGCGCTCAGTGAGTTACATTGACCTGTTGTTATGTTTTCTCAAAAATTAATGAATAATTTATCAATTAAAAATGCCTAGAAAAAATCCTAAATAACCATAGAGCTTTCTGTCCTGTGTCGTCCCGGAATGTGAGTGTGAGCGCTGTTAACAGGTCTGGCTGCAACTGTCTACAACGTTGATGGAAATATACAATTTTCAAGATGTTCGATGTTTTTGAACGGGTAGAATTATAGTCAACTGTCTACTAACGTTAATGGAAAGATAAATTTTCAAGATGTTCGATGTTTTTGAACAGGTAGTATTATAGTCCTCTAGACAGCTGATTTATGATGAATAATTCTATAGTCTGATTTTTACGGTAATATTGGCGTATGAAGGAGGCTCCTTTTTCCTTTTATATTATCCTTGAAATGCAAAATTTCCAAAAAACCTTGTATATACGTCGACGCGGAATTTAAAAAGGAACATACCTGTCAAATTTCATAAAAATCTATTACCGCGTTTCGCCGTAAATGCGCAACATAAAAACATATAGACATTTAAACATTAAGAGAAATGCCAAACCGTCGACTTGAATCTTAGACCTCACTTCGCTCGGTCAAATACAAGTATAGTTATTTGAAGTAGAGTATAATTCTTTAAAAATCACCCTGTAGTGTAGTTTCAAAGTTTACTATTATACCGGATGATTCAAAAAGGCATTTACAACTTTGAAAATTTATATAAATCTTATTAAACAAGGTACACAGCTGGTTTTGGTGTTGTTTTAAAGGAAAATACTCCAAGTTTTGACTCGCGTAGTCCGCTAGTGCCTGGTCACGCCGCACAAGCGCTAGCGGCAGTTACGTCGAAGATGGCTGCCTTCACTGGACCCGAGCGTGCTAGCTGTGTGTTTTGGTTTGAAAAACAGCATAGTGTACCTTGATATGTTGCAGAAAATGTTGATACCACAAATCGATGAGGATGACCGAGAACGAAATGTTTTCTTCATGCAAGATGGCGCACCACCACACTATCTGACTGACGTCCGGGATTTTCTTAATGACCGCTTACCAAATCAGTGGATTGGCCGTAATGCGCCAATTGCATGGCCCCCACGTTCGCCAGACTTAAACCGCTGGATTTTTTCTTGTGGGGTTTCATATAAAATATTTATGGTGTATGTACCTCCTTTGCCAGCCACCCTACCTGAACTTAGAGCAAGGATTTGCGCTGCTGTTGAGCAAGTTACACCTGAAATGCAGTGGATCAGATGCTGGCTTTATGATTCAGAGGCCCGGGTTCAAATCCCGGCCCGGGCAAGATATTTATCTCGGGCCACTCCCGTGTTTCGGATGGACACGTTAAGCCATCGGTCCCGGCTGCCTAAAAAGCAGTCGTTAGGTCATGTCAGAGGCCCTGAAATTGATCAGTTGCGACCTGAAAACTCTGACACCAGACCTGAGCCAGCCAGGTCACTCGATATTATTATTATTACCTGAAATGCTAGTGCAAGTCTGGGAAGAAATCGACTATCGATGGGATGTCTGCAGGATAATCAACGGAAGCCACATAGAAAATCTTTAGTTTAAGGTAAAAAAACTTGAAGGGTTTTCCTTTAAAACAACACCAAAACCAGCTCTGTACCTTGTTTAATAAGATTTATATGAATTTTCAAAGTTGTAAAGTCCTTTTTCTACAACTGCGCGTAAAAAAAGAATTTACTTACTCAATTCTCCTCGTAAAGCAGCTTATTTCTGAGGAGAATCTACTTTTTCGCTCGCCAACCATCCGCGAATGCGCAGTAGATTTTCTTTACGCTCGCTTATCATTCGCGCATGCGCAGAAGAGTTTCTTTACGCTCGCTAATCAGCTGATGGTAAGCAGCTCGCCAAAAAGTCAGATCTTAACCTAAAAAGTCGGTAATTGTAACTCCGCCGATATAAGTAATTTAACAGGTTTGGGCAGTTGTAGAAACAATTTTGTATGTAATTCGCGCGTAATGCTTCTTTATCGCTCATGCAAAATTATCACGCTCCGCTTCGCGTGGCGTGATAACTGTTTTGCGCGAGCGATAAGATAAATTCGCGCATTTCGCTCTTAGTACATAAATAATAGCTATTTTGAATCACCCGAATATAATTTAACTCTACTACTTATTTTTACACTTACTTTTGATGATAGAATCACAATGCTTCTGTAGATGGCTGATGAGAGAGACACACAGTGCATCTCCCGAGTAATATCCCTCGACTTCGACAAGGAAGTGCATAGTCTCAGTGAGGCACTCGTGGAACCCCAGGCGGTAGTGCTCACTCGGCTTGGCCAGGGGGGGAGCAAGGGGTTCCTCCGAGGTGGGAGGGGAAGACATCGACTCCTCGCAGTGGGGGTGGGGTGAGGAGGGCCGGCGGTCGGGGGTGAAGCCTTCCGAAGCGCCTGTAATCAAATTCAAAATTAAATTACAATTCTTTAGTACAAACATAAAGTTGCACAATAATCAAATTATCAGTAAACAATCTGACAAAATATCTTTGATCGAATACTGATTTGACGACACACATACAGACCCTCAGTTAGTTAGTTTTAAGGCTGTGCAAAAGCTAAACATAAACTTTCTACTGGTAGCATTTTTCAAAGTTTTTCGATTTGTATATCATCAAGCTATCAAAATGAAAAGTTTTATCAGGAAAACATTTTTCTTCCAATCATTACTTTTTGAGATATAAGCGCCTAAAGTTTAAATTATTGGGACAGAACATTTCAAATTCGGTAAGAGATAAATCCATGAAATTCAGAAGATAAATTCTTCCTGGTATTTTTGATGGATTAAAGCAAAAATTTTATATAATATCAATTTTTGAGAAAGTTATTCAATTTACTAAAAATGACCAGAAATAACTTTCAGTTGAGTTATTTTTGGTGAATTGAATAACTTCTCAACAATTGATATTTTCAAAATATTTCTGTTTTATTCCATCAACAATATCATTAAGAATGTATTCTCTAAATCTCATGGATTTATCTCTTACCGAATTTGAATTGTTCTGTCCCAAAATTCAAACTTTAGGCGCTCATATCTCAAAAAGTAATGATCGGAAAACAATTTTTTTCCTGAGAAAACTTTTTCATTTTTATAGCTTGATGATATACAAATCGAAAAACTTAGAAAAATATTACCAGTAGAAAGTTTATTTTTAGCCTTTGCACAGCCTTAACTGAAACATTTATCATATTTTTGTATGACTTATTAGAAGTAGCTATAAACGTGAATATCTCCGAAACGGTTTGAGATATCGATGTACGAGTTTCGTTAGAGAATCCGAATTTTAGCCATGTAGGTTGAATGAAGTAAATGTAATTGAATGGATGGCCATTTCGAATATAAGTTTTTCAAATTTCTTTTTCCATAAAATATAATAATAATTATATTGTAGTTCATATTTCAAATTATTGTAGTTCATATAAAAGTGTTCTAAATCCATCATTTCCGACTATTGATTGATTAAAACTTTGAATTTAGGACATTTTTGAAGTGGAAACACTTACTTTTTAGCAGTGAGTTGAGTTGAGTTAAGATGAGGTTGAGTGGAATTTAGAAAATTACTTACTTTTAATTTAGGAAATTTTTGAAGTGGAAACACTAACTTTTTAGCAGTGAGTTGAGTCGAGTTGAGTTGAGGTTGAGTTGAGGTCGAAATGTCATAATTGCTAAAAAGTAAGTATTTCATCTTCAAAAATGTTCTAAATTCGAAGCTAAAAATTGTATACTGTTTTGAAGTGAATGTATCTGAATGAACTGTAAAAAATTTGAATACAGTTTTGAACTAAAAATATCTGAATGAACTGTAAAAAATTAAGAGTACAGTTTTGAAGTGAATGAATCGGTTTACCGATGTGACTGCAGAAGTGGGCTTGCAGATACTTCATGTGCTTGATGGCCATTTCAATGATTTCAGTCTTCTCGATGCGGCCGCGACCCTTCTTCAGGTAGTCGGCCGGGATGAGGCGCGACAGATCGGCCAGGCAGTTGTTCATGCGGTCGCGGCGACGCTTCTCGATTATCCGGTGCGACATCGGGTCCTGAAACACACAAAAGTAGACAACAATCAATCACATCAAATCAAATTTATTCACCAATTAACAACAATGTTACAAGAAAATGAATAAATAATTTTTTGTTAAATAATTGGCGTGGCTAGAAAAAGAAATTTTGTGCTCTAACCACGAGTTCAAAAATTCCTCACTATATTTAACATGATTTTAGAATTAATACAGCTCTAGAATTAATACGACTTTCAAACATTCCTCACTATATTTAACATGATTTCAGAATTGATACAGCTCTTCATAATATAATCAAGACCATTGATCAAAACCGTCCAGAAATACTTTAAAACTATGTAGACAAATCATATGAAAATTGTAAGAATCAATGAAAAATACCAAAGATTCAAAGATTCCATTCAAAATATCGAGTCTTCGCAACATTGTAGAACCAATAAAGAAAGTGAAGAGATACTTTCAAAATAATATATTGGAGAATCAAACAAATATTACAGGTGGAATAAATGGAAAATGTCAAGGAATCCATTCAAAATATCTCGAACATTGTAGAACCAATAAAAAAATCCGAGAGATACATTCAAAATATCTTGAAGAATCACAGTTATGTTTTAGAATCAATGAAAGTCAAGAAATTCATTAAAATATATCTATCCTATTATATTAAGCGAGCAATTTCTGTATATCTGTAAATATTTTTATATTTGGTTATTTATATTTATGGTTATTTATGTCCAACGGATCTCGAAAACGGCTTGAACGATTTTCACGAAATTTGGAACATAGTAGGTTTATGATATAAAAATTCGATTGCACTAGGTCTCATCCTTGGGAAAACTCGCTGAACAACATTGAAAGGATAATTCATCCTTGGCTGAAACAGCTGAGACTTTCGTCGTCTGTGGATAGTAAAAAAGTGAGTGAGCGAGTGATTCTGTGGAAAATCAAAATATCGCATCCCCGAAATTCATAAGCTGAAGTATAGCCAGCTGTAAAATATAAACACGATCATTTTAGAGAATTGTGTTCTGTTTATCAATAAATAAAAATAACGAGCGAAGCTCGGTGCCCCGATATTATAAAATTATAACAGCATTGTAGGCTGGCATATGAGCTTATTAAAGCCTTGTCAAAAATCAATAAAAAAACTTTTGAAATTTCTTCAAAATGACTCAAAATCAATAACACTAATCTCGAAATATATTCAATTGTGGTACCTATCCATATTGAATGGAATACTCAAAGTTGTATCTACCACAAAATATCGAAATACCTATTTCGGTTAACTCATCATTATCTATCTCTGGTAACTTGAAGAGAAGCAGCAATGTAATTGCAATGTAACAACAGCAATGTAGAGTTGTAATTGAAATAATATTTAGACCAATGGCAGACGTTCAGCTAAAACATCCACCATTCATATCACTTGCTCAATACTTCATAATTATTCTGCTGCTATTTGCATCTATTTCAGTTTTACCAGGGACAGAATGGTTTGTGGAACAAATCATCATAGAAATTGTTAATTATTTATTGTCCAATTCTCAAGAGTCGATCTGAAAAGTACATTTTATACAAATACGAGATTAAACTTGTTCTATAATAAAAGAGTCAAGGAAATATGGGCGATAATTTATCAATTTTTGAATAATACTCCAATAAAAGGCAATGAGCGAGTATAATATATCTTCAAAGAGAATAAAATATAATAGAATATACTAGACAACTTTCATTTTTTATTACTTCTGAAGATTTTTTAAATCAATTATTATAAATTTCAAATCTGCTATATGTTGAGATTGAAACATAAGCGTGAATTTATTGTGTATGAATGAATAATTTGCATAATAATTACATAAAAATAATTTACGTAATAGGAAATTGAAAATACTAAATTAAATAAACCTTTCAACTTTTATTGAAAATATTCTATTTTTAGAATGTTTTATGTTCAAGAAGAGCCACAGGAATTATATGGAAGAGAGAGAACCGGTTGTGTGGTATGTCAGGTGCTTAGTCTGAACAAGGCAGACTGAAAGTCAAGTTCATTTTGTTCACATAAATCCTGTAATTTCGAATCACACGAACTACAAAATCCGTATTGGTAATCTCCGAGTACTTGTTACTCAAAGTTCATTGAGTTTTTTTAGTTTTTTACTATTATAATATGGGTTGACATAATTTTTTTGTCAGCAATGTATGAAGAATTGGATTTGCTATATATTATTCATACATACAAGGCAGACAAAATAATTCATTAACTAAAAACTAAACCCTACAAAATTGAATTAGAATTGTCTAAACGTCTCCGCTTCATTCTATTATTATTATGATACATTTGAATGCATCCATTATTTTCAACGTTCTCAACAGTTGAGCAACAGTTCTCAACAGTTGAGGTAGTTACTACCTTCCCTGCTACATACTATCTTCGACGCTCTACTATGTCCCCATTTCGTGTCAATTTATTATTTCATTCGCTTTGTCATAAAGGCTGTATTTATTTATATATATATCGCAGGTGGATATCTACTATTACTAGCATCAGATACAAAATTGAGATTCGCTTTACACTGACATGATTGGTTGAATGGGAACAGGATTGTTTATTTATAAGGAATTTTGAGAAGTAAATCTCACTACAGTAAAGTATCCACCACACTCAATTCTTGGAAAATATCACTTGAATTTTTATTTATTTATTAAGAAGTTTATGTTTCAGTGTTTAGAAGTTTGTGTTTTTTCAATGGTTTCAAATTTTCTCAAAAAACTCAATATTATATCGTTTAAAGTGGTAATTGAGTGAAATATTTCTAATCAATTTAAGCCATCTAAATCCAAAATTTATAGTTATCATGTTTATTTTGGACAAAAATTATATAGACATTCTACACGTGAAGCTGCCTTTACACCAAAGTTATTAACAAAATGTTTATTTTTAGTCGTTATAGATTCTATTAGATTGAACATAAATTATCATACACATGATGTGCATATGTGTTTGTTAAGCTCCTTTCAATCTAATAGAATCTTGATGGACGAAAAAATAAACATTTTGTAAATAACTTTGGTGTAAAGGCAGCTTAACTTGGACAGTGTCATCGCCCAAATTTTGGAAGAAAAATAGCACAAGGACTACCTTATTATTTTATCTACCAATGTTATTACATCACTGTCATTTGTGTTGTAAATAAATAAAAAATAAAAATATCACAAAATACGGAATTTCCATTTTTCAATCAACAAGTAGGAAATAAAATGTAATATTATGGTACAAAAATAAAAACTACTAGTAAATGCCAAAGTTTATCAGTTTCACAACATTCAGACTGGAGATCTAGTCTAGTTTATCTATCAATAGTAAAAAGTTGGCAAGAGGGCATACTCTGTATCCTACGATTCACGCCAAGCTATCAGCATTTATCGAATGGGGAGCATTGATTTCATATGTAGGAAATTCTGACAGATCAAAGTGGATCTCACGATACAGAGCACACCCTCTTGCCAACTTTCCACTGTCAGCATATTGATCGAATGGGAAGCCTTGATGTTATGTATAAGGAATGCTGACAGATTAAAGTGAATCTGACTGTAGACACTTAGCATCGAAAATAAACACCTCGTCCGATTTAATCACTTTATTTTGACCCGACCAAACGTAATAAGAAGTGAGAGGCCAACTTTTTTCCAATGTCCACCTCTTTCTACTTTTAGCCTCTGCCAACCAAAAATCACAATTCCATTTTTTCTACACGTTGACTATTGTGGGATTCTATATATTTTACTTATTTATTTACTAACTTATTCATAGACAATACATAAAATTCAGGTAAAAATAACGACAGGCAACAAGCAAAAATGCTTGAAACATGATTTAAAATAGGCAGTAATAGGTCCACACTGAACAAATGTTCGACAAACATGTTTGTTGAAAGAGTTTGGGCAAATTTTATTATGTTTGACAAACAATGTTTGCCCGTGGCCAGTGTGGAAGCGTCAATAAACAAAATATTTGTAAGCACTGAAGCTTTTTATGTTTTACAGCAAACACTGAAAATGTTTAGAAAAACAGTAATTTTTTGTTCGACAAACAATGAGTGTCCAAACTTTTTAAAATGTTTGTCCCTGAGCTCCTTAACAAACATGTATGTCGAACATTTGTTCAGTGTGGACTCGGCTTAACAATGATATCGAATGACCTGGCTGGCTCAGGTCTGGTGTCAGGGATTTCAGGTCACACCTGATCAATTTCAGGGCCTCTGACATGACCTAACGACTGCTTTTAGGCAGCCAGTACCGACGTCTCAACGTTTCCATCCGAAACAGTCTAGAGTCTAGAGGCTATGTAGAGTTTCATTCACAATTATAGAGTTATAGAGCTGAGTATAGAGTTATATAGTGAGGTCCACGTTAGAGGCAGTGGAGAAAGATAGAAGAACAACGTTGCCGATTCTCTGTCTTGTCAATACCTTCAATGACAGTAGCTGATACCGGTTTATTGATGTGATATTAACTGTTTATTCTCGTTTAAAATAATCAATTATATTTTATTAAGCAAGAAATTATATTTTCCAATAATTTCATAATGAATTTTCATAATTAAGATGAAATAGTTAATTAATCATCAATTCTACATTGTTAAAAGACAATCTGGCAAGAAAGCAAAGCGAGAAAGAGATGGCGCTATCCTCTTTGTTGAATGATAGACAAGGATAGCAATTGCTAATCAAACACTGCCATTATAACGTGGACCTCACTAAAGAGTAGTTATAGAGTTGATGATACAGTTATGTGGTGATTTCATTCACAAACTATATTGAAATTCATCTCAGATTATGGGCAATGGTTGAATACGCATTGATTTTATACGTATATAGCTACTTTGAAATGAATATTACAATAACTTAAAACCTAGTGAATCCAACCATCGTAAATCTAGTCAATTTTGTCTGATTCAAAAAAAATTGAATCCTTGCTTCCAATGAAGTTCTACTCTGCTAGGAAGAAAGAGAATATCATTTGTTTTTATGGGAGTATTCACACATTGGCAGAATGACAATGTTTGAACACTCCCATAAAAACAAATGTTATTCTCTTTCTGCACAGCACAGCACCGCAGACATTCATTTGATAGCAGTGCTTTAACCACATACTAATCATTACTCACTAATTTAAACTTTATTAACTTTACAAACTAAACTCTACCCACATAACTAATCATTCAATTCAGTTTATTATTAGTCACTATTTACAGTCCCAATCCCATAACCTTACTAGCACCATAACCTTTACTAGTAAAACACATTCGAGATTTGAGAACTAATAAGAACAGACCCCTATCATTGAGAAAACGAACACATTTTGAATTGAAAAATATTTATCATGTATATCTAAGATTAAAGGAATCAAAAACAATAATTCAAAAGACTGAACTTTAAATATACTAGCAATTTGTTTCATGTACTAGTCTTGTTTAATTTGTTTCATGTTAATTTTGATTTTGTGATATGCACTTTTTCTTGTATGAGATATAAAGGGTTATGTGGCAGAGAGGACCTACAGTCCTAACTTCGCCCTCAATAAAGGCAATTATTCAATTCAATATTCAACTAGCAAATTTCGAGCAGAAAAATTCCCACGCCCTGATTTAATTAGCGACAGGGCTGTTATAGTGAGATCACTGCAGACTGTCAGCATTTGTTGAATGGGATGCATTGTTGTTATTTCAAGGTATGCTGACAACTCTAAGACAATTAAACCAAAATAGTTCACAGTCTCAATACAAGTAACCTAATTAATAAAACATTCAGCGTATATTGAATACTGTATTACATCAAATAAACATTCGACATTTTAGAATTTAATAGAATTTGTTCACTATAATGAGATTTACTTTACAACTGTCACCACACCTTATAGATAACATCAATGTTTTACATTCACAGAAAGTTGATATTTGAAAGGTAATGTCAAAATAAATATAGGTGGTATACATACGTTACTAGAGCAGTCAGAATCACTTAAAATTTACATCAAAGCTTTTTCATTCGACCAATTTTATATATTTATTTATCACATTGTGTACAAATACTTAACATGATGAAAGGCACAACATGCTCATGCCCAAAACTCATAACAGGCTCATACCAATGGGAATGATCTCAGGTCATCGAGATCTCAGTTCATCAAGTGCTCATTTTGAACATTCCTTGAGAAAAGTGGAATATTGAGCCGTTTGTCAAGTTTCACGGCATCATGATACAAAATCAGCTACATATAACCCTACCGTTGCACACTAGTTAGGGATTAGTGAGAATAGGTTAGGGAGAAGTTAGTTGAAGGGTAGGATAGGAAAAGGTTAGGGGTTAAGTTTTTGCTGTTAAATGACAATATGCCGGTATTATTTTCTTTCCAAATTTGGGAAAGAAACAGTTTTGGGCTTTGAGCCTGCTGTTCCTTTCCCAATCATATAGAAATTTTTGACTCAAAATTGGACAAAAATCATGAACTGTAAACATAACCTATTTTTGGACAATTTTTATCTAAATTTGGGATAGGAACAGTTTTGGACTTTAAACTTATTGCTCCTTCCCCAATCATTCATAGTTGAGAATGATATTGTAACTATCAATGTATTATTTGATAATTTTAGAATTGAATATGATGTGATACTGTATCCACTGGACTTTCCGAACTTGACGAACTGAGAACTGGACTTACTGAAGTTGCATACCCGGACTGATTATTGATCTATTGAGATCTCGATTAAGTGGATGTCACCCAATACTTTCCATTCATCCAATGCAGACAGTTTCAATTGAATCTGAGAAGAGCATAAAGGTAGCATACACATGTTACTAAAACGTGTTTCCATAACCTATCTTCAAGTGAAGTAGTTACTTGGAGGCAGCAGCCAGCCTTCAAAGGCCGTCGACTAGAAGGTCGCCTCACCATCTCGTGACCACCACGCCTAGTCACTGTCACACGATACCCAGTCGTGACCTTAAGTCGTGTAAGCGACCTTAAATCTAGTAACTGACCTTAAATTTTCGCGCACTTAGTCCGAAATGAGTTATTACGACTCCAGGATCTTGCCGGCTAATTTATCGTTTGGGATTGGTCAGAGCGGAGCTCCTACAGAAGGACCATATTTGCATACTGCTACAATGAATAATGAATCATTATGTCTATGAGCCTCAACACGTGACTAGATTGAGGTTTCTTTGTTCTAATTTAACTCTCAATGTATAGGTGTTACTTACTACACATGTATGTTCTAATAATTTAGCTCTCAATGTCTGGGTGATATTTACTACACATGTTATCTGAATAATCTAAACCATTCTAATTTCATGAAGGGAATTTCCCTTTGTAGTGTCAACTACAAAACAGGAGTTCCTAAGGTGCGTACTGGCTTATTTTATCTGTATCTTACTGTTTCTGTACACATACAAAAATCGTATTTATGTGTCTATAATCTGTTTCTATAATCAGTTTTTGACTTGAGGCTTGTTCACACCAAACTCTTCAGACTCTCCAGAGTCTGTGGATGAGGATTTTTTCTAATTTCAGTCGTCTGCTTAAATAATGAGGCTATTCACACCGACATCCATCCATCTGCCGGAAGACGTTTCAAGAAACCTCTGCTCGTAGACGGATGTTTTTGGATCGCGCTGGGGTCGATTTTCTCCGGGAATCCGAGCGCACGTTTCCGATAAAGATTTTAGTCAAAGTTCAATGTATTCGTTAAAGTTCCATATTATGTTCAGTATTCGTTTAAGCATTTATTTTGGAATATGAAAATGCGTGAAAGGGACAGTGTTGGGCTGAGGCTCTTGTCTGCCTTCTCTCCTGGCTATTTTACAATTTCTGTCTAAGTGCCTGTGCAAGAGTAAACCTATACAAACCCATGAAACGTAGATTTCCATTCTATGCCTGTACCAACTACCAATAAATTAATAATGAATGAATGAATAAATAAGATTCTATAAACACAAATGACTTGATAGAGGTTTCATTGTTCTGATTTTACTCTCACTGTATTATATTTATGTACAGTACAGAGTTCTATAATATGTTATGTGAATTATAATATTACTGGTAGATATAAATTAATGGTTCAGTACATTGTGATCTAATTTATCCGTTTAATTCAGTAGTTTAGTTCACAGTAATAGATTATTTCAATCCTTATTGTTATAGTATCTTTGTTCTAATGGGTGGGGATTTACTCTCACTTTATAAAAGTAATGTACTACTATTTGTGATCTAACATGTCCTTTTGATAATAATGAATGGTTCAGTAACTTTTTAATTTATGGAATGTTTTTATTCATAAATGTTTCTGTACTGAATCAAATTATCCATGTTCATTATTTCTTTGTTCAGTTGTAAAATTATCATGTTGATCACATAAATATATAACTTTTGAATTAATAGGCTACTTTCCAGTTATTAGTGAAATATTATAATTTAATTTTGTTTTCAACTCATCTAGACTTTAAATTTCTGGTTTATATGTATTTTGGGATCAAAATAGGACAGAAATTATGAGGTGATAAACATAACCTATTTTCGTACTATTTCTATCAAAATTTGGGAAAGAAATCGTTTTGGGCTTCAAGCCTGTTATTCCCTTCCCAATCATTCATATTGAGTTGAGAATGATATTGTAACTGTGAATGAATAAAATATATTCATGATAGAGATTGAGATGAACTCGAGTCAGATAATTAAAAGATAGTATGTCTACTTATTTAAATACATTTATAAATACTATTCAAATGTGATACATAAATAAAATGCACTTTTGAGAAATATTCAGAATCTTCCTGTATATTATTGTAGTGAAGATGATGTGTTGCGGTAGATGTATAATATATAATAAAGCAAACAATTGGCTTATACACGTAGAGGATAGGAAATTCACGAATGACGCATCATCACGTCTCAACTACTCAACTGATTAACTTGCAATTTCGCATAATTTATATTAATTTACCGAGGATGGTTATAGGCCTATTTTAAATCCTTCAAGATTTCAGTAGGTCAAGTTTTCAGTTTGTCAGGTTTTTAATAATTAAACTCTTGCGGAGCACGGGTTACCTGCTAGTATTGAATAAAACGACTTAAAATTGACAAAAAACATGTATTAATCAGAACATTTCCAGTACATTCTTAATAAATAAGTGGTTTTGTGAATGTCAAATAGTTTTGATCAAAATATTCAGAATATCTTCACCTCAGAATGAACCGAATATGAAGAAGTACGGTAACTTTGAAACAAAAGTTTTTCGAAGTTGCCCACAACAGAGACAATGTAGTAAGACAAGAGTTTGTTTTGAAAGAAAAGAGAGCAGGCATTTGAGAGTTTCAGCAATAATTAGTAGAAGAGCGAGCGATTTTTTTTCGTTAGGCTTGTGCCAATATCGGGAGAGCACGAGGACAAAATATAGACGGTCTAATTTTGCTACTCACGTGACTTTCAAAAATAGCTTCCAAAAACACCCAATCACACTCCTCATCATCCTCCCCGTCCCTCCTCCTACTACACCTCCTCCTTCTCTTATTCTTCCTCTTCACCCACCCCCTCTTATCATTCATACACCTCTACCACCTCCACCTCCTCTAAAATATACTTTTCTTTCTTCTCCTCCAAAACTTACCCTTTCTTTTTCTTCTACTCCTCTTCCTCCAATAAGTAATCTTTCTTCTTCTCCTCCACCTACTTCTCCATACCTCTTTCATCTCCTTCTCAATAAACCCTTCCTCCTCCTCAATTTATTTGTAGCTACCTACTTTTCTAAAACTTACTTTTCTTTCTTTTCCTCCACAACTTACTCTTCCTTTTTCTTCGACTCCTCCTCCTCCTCCAAACCGTAATCTTTCTTCTTCCCTACCACCTACTCCTCCGTACCTCTTTCATCTCTTTCTCCTCAATAAACTCTTCCTCCTCCTCCTCCTCAATTTATTTGTCACTACCCCACAACGTGTTAGTTCAATGCATAACATACGTAATGGATAAACTAAGTTTAACACATTTAAATATTCTGATAAGATACTTGAAAGTTGAGATACAAAGAATATTAAAAAAATGAAAATACTTTGGTCTGGTGCTTTTGAAGATTCATTTGATTATTTTTCTCACTATCGAATATTAATATTAAATACTGTTCATTCACTATAAACGCATAAAAGCATAGTTTATATAAATTTATTTATTTATTTATACACAAAACAAAATTCATTAAAATGATCGGGGAAGGATCAACAGGCACAGCCCAAAACTGTTCCTTCCCCGAATTTTGATTTAGTGTATGAATCAAATAGTCCAAAAAGTAGGTTATGTTCCATACACTTTATAATTAGGTACTAGTAATTCTTTGTGATAGAATGTAACCAGTTTTCAAAAAATAATTATAGTGACGAACTAATCTCGAACTCATATGGTACTGAACAACTGAACGATCTTCATCATAGTTGTTGAATAAAATTTTTCGGGTGATTTCAACTTCGAAATTCATTCACTAATCATCGAACAAACACTTTAACTTGAACAACATAACATAAAATAAAATTGACTACACGTTTCTCAGCAAAAACTGCTACCTTTCAGAATCATACGAATCCAAATAGGTTAGATTACGTCAATTAGAGTACATTAGACAACCTATTTAAAAAAAATACATGCCGATTACATTTCACTGTGAATTGTGCTGTAACTTGATGAAATGTCATGACCAATTTACTGCTGACTTAGACGACAGTTGTGGATCTGATTAATTGAAGAGAAGCTAAAAATAACTTGCCCGAATTTATTCAAATCTTGGTAACGAATAAATGTTATCTGTAAAGGTGCTCGGTTCTATAGAAAACGAATCAGTAACAGAAATATTAAATCTTGGATTACAAGGAGAAGGAAGAATGGGAGGATTGATTGAGTACTTTATTTATGTAGATTACAATATATACTGGCTCTTACACTTATATACAATAGCTTACAATACAGCAAAATTATAGATGAATTTACATAATATTATAGACTAAGAAAATAATTATTGAACTGCATATGATATGAAAAAAGCAATTGGTAATAGCTATAGATAATATTGTTATGCATCCACATAAATTGGCGGAGCTTTGGACATATCAATGTCCATTCTTTGGAAAGAATATTCAAAATATCCTTCCCACTAACTCTCTACCAAAAGGAGGAGGAAGAGGAAGAAGAAGAGTAAGAAGAAAGGAGAAGGAAGAGAAGTATGAAAAGAAGAAGAAGAAGGAGGAGGAGTAGAAGGAGAAGGCGGATGAGGAGTACGAGGAGGAAGAGGACGAGGAGTTAGAGGAGGGAGGATTTAGGAGGAAGAAAATTAGGAAAAGGAGGATGGCGGATAAAAAACTTCTGTTCAAACAATGGATCAACATGAATGGGAATCAGCGATATACAAGTCATTGAAACAATCTGCTGATTATAATTAATCAAAACTTGTTAATTGTAAAGAGTAAGAATTATGAAGAAAGGAGGAGGAAAATGAGATGTGTTTTCAACTATGCTTTTCTTCTAGAACAGCATTTTTACTACAGAACTACGTACTACAGAACTATCTTTTTGCAACAAATAATCCTGTTCTATCTGGGATTGAAAGATAAACAACCAAAAATATCATTCAAAGTAACCCATTTTAAAGTTCCTCATCAATTCCAAAACAATCTGTTAGTTTCCAATAATTAACAAAAATTTCTTTGACAATTAGGATAAATTTGTTTTAATCAAACAGACAACTTGACCAGAAAATTCTTCGACACCAAAAAATTTCACGCTAACCAACGTCAATAGCTGTCTTCATTAAATAATATACTCTCCATATCTTCACATTCATTGACGAAATATCACCGTATCTCTAAATGTGATTGCAAAATATTCCGCAATTAGTCAATGTATTTCACAATAAATATTTAAATATGTTGAAGGAGGAAAGTGTAAGGATGGGAGGGGTAGTGATACAGTATTACCCATTAATGAATAATGTATTTCTCCATTATTCGTCAGCATTTCCAACAAAGAATCTCACCGATCCCGTTATAGCTGGGATTGGAGACAACAATAATATTTATAGGGAGGCGTTAAGGTGGGCCGGGCCACACATGCACAAACACACCTGACCGGTGTCTGACTGTCGGCCGTATGACGTCACTAAAATATATAACGACCTTCTACGGACCGAAAAGGAAACTGCTGGTGACACTGACAATCACTTCACTAGGTTTCACATTAAACTGACACAATTTCTCATATAAAATACTAACGCTTCCCATTCAACTAATGCCGACAGTTGAGAATGACACTGACTTTGGTTAGATTGGATTTAAACTGTCAGTATTCCTAATAAAAAACACCATTGTTCCCCATTCAATCAATGCTGACAGCTTGGTGTGACACTGACTTAGGAGAGATTTGCTTGAAACTGTCAGTAATCTACATAAGCAACACCAACACTTTCCGTTCAATCAATACTGACATTTTGGAGTAGGAATAGCTTCGGTGAGATTCGCTTGAAACTGTCAGTAATCTTCATAAGCAACACCAACGCTTTCCATTCAACAAATGCTGAAAGTCTGAAGTGGCAAAAAGGCCGCGGGCTGATTATTATAATGAAATATGCGGCTATGAAGTGGACAGCGCCCTAAACCAGTGTAAATAGCCGCCACCAGTTATGTAACAAATATGAATGAAAGTTCTTTGTTTTGCATTGTGATTTGAAGAGCTGTTGTTGCAATTGATTTGGTATCTCTGAAATGTGGATTCAATTTCCCGGAAAATGCTATACTGTACGAACAAAAGCAGGAAGATACAAAAAATGTGTGACAAACTTGAAAATAATGTCCGAAACATAAAACAATATATGATGTAATGAAACAATATGGAAGTCATATCCATCACGTTTCTCTTGTTAGAATTTTATATATTTGAAAAGAAACAACAGGAAAGTATAGAAATGTTTTAATTTTTTATTTATTCCTGCAGGGCTACTTGATAAATCACTATGAGGTCTACGTTATAATTGCAGTGTTTGATTAGCAATGGTATTGCTATCCTTGTTTATCATTCGACAAAGCGGATAGTGCTACCTCTTTCTCACTTTGCTCTGTTGCCAGATCGTCTTTTAATAATTCATTATGAAATGATTGAAAAATATAATTTCCTGCTTAATAAAATATAATTGATTATTTTGAACGAGAACGAACAGGTAATATCACATCAATAAACCTGTATCAGCTACCGTCTATAGAAATCATTGACAAGACAGAGGATCCCAACGTTGTTCGCCTATCTTTCTCCACTGCCATTATACACAAATACATAAATGGACGATTTTAACGTGGACTTCACTATAGTACCATTTATTTTCTAAGACATGACCGATTGTCCATGATCAAGTGTCCAGAAAAATGTTGAAAATGTTAACTGATGACATTTATATTGAAGAAAGTTCAGTTTTTCTACTATAGATCTCAGCTTATATTAAGTAAATACTTGTAAATGTAAAGGTGCGTACAGACTTACGTGCCATGAACATGCATATTTCACTTTTTATCAGCGGATGCTCTATGTTTATTATATATGTATCTTATTGTTTCTGTTCAAATACAAATATTAAATTAGCATTGTATTAGCTGATGGAAAGTGAAATGTGCGTGTTCATAGCACTCAAGTCTGTACGCACCTTTATACAGTATGTGAAAAAGCGAAATGAGAAAAACTGAGAATTTACTAAATCAGAAACATTGAAATTTGGCAAGAAGGTTCAGTTGGAATTGGATCTCTCGACGGATTTGAAAATTTTCTAAAAATACGTTCAAACACGACGATTTATCAAATTTTATAAAAAGATTCGGCCAAATAATTATAATCCGATTCATATTTTAGTGTCATGAAATATTCCAAAAACCTTTCTAATTTTGTCAATAATCAAATACTCGTATGTTCGTTCCCACAGCTTCTTAGAGAACGAATCATTCACAAATGTTCAAATATGGAATACAGGTTTAGCTGAGGCATTGTGTATAGTCGGGGACCTTAATCCATCCCAACAATAAATCCACCACAAATTCTATTTAAAAAAAAATCAACATATTTTCGACATCCACCAAATTAACAAAAAGGCGACACGGTTTTCCAGTGAGATACATAGAGATAACAATTTTATAATTCAAATTCAAAATTATACTGAGGATAGAATACATTATTGTATTAGATCACAAACGGTAAAAGTTTCAACACAATTAATTATTGTTGTACATTCTAGGAAAATAGTATTATAACAATAACCTCTCTATACTCAATTGAACGGGTGTGAGAGGGATGAATAGATATAGATTAAATTGACAATTTACTTTCACCTAGTCTGACAATATAACATGAATTCTGATTCATAGATTTTTGGAAAGAATCAATATTTACAAACACAAACAGTCAGCTTTCATAAATAATAACCTCATTATGCTTGTGAAATGAAAATACCTTATTCGAGTTGAGAAAAAATTGTGATAGACAATAAAGATTAGATTTCTTTATTCAAAGTAGAATACAAAATTATACGTATAGTTCGATAGATAATATGAGAACTAACAATACAGCTAACTTTGGAGTTATCTATTTAACTTTCTAGTTGACTATTGAACAAGATAAAGAGCGCGAGAAAAATAAAGGAAAATGGAAACAGAAGACAGACAGACAGAGATAAAATATTGTAGATGCATTTTGGGACGAGACACAACGTAACCGTAGGTAGGCTATTGAAACAAAACATGCGTGGACAAGTAGGGAGAATAAGCATGCTGTTCAGTGCTTTCCATATAACTAATGCTGAAATTTCAAAGTGAATCTGACAAGAGGGAAAATACGCATCCCCGATGCAATGCGTGTCGTATGGGTGACTCACGTGTATGGACATGTGTTGCCAGGCTCAAATCACGTGTCAGAGCACGCTACCCTATGGGAGGAGTGTGTTAGGACTGGCAGAGCGCTCTGGCGGAGACAAAACAAAGTGAAAGGCGCTAAGCGCGCCGCGAGCCGAATGACCTCTAATGCCAGGGGTCAAGGTCGTTTGTGAGGCTACTTCAGAAGAAGGATGTTTGAAGGCTACTTCAGGATGTTTTGAGAGAATACTATTGCTTCTTATGGGGACATCCACACGTTAGGAGAGATGAATTAAAATGTGTGAACATTCCCATAAGACACAATGGTATTCTATTTCTTCTCTGAATTTAGAATCCCTATTAAATCATGAAGTGATAAACATAACCTATTTTTGAACTATTTCTTTAAAAGTTTGGGAAAGGACATGTTTGAGCTTTAAGCCTGTTGTTCCTTTCCCAATCATTCATAATGAGTTGGAATGATAATTGATCTATGAATGTATAAATAAATAAATAAATGATAGCCTAAAGCTGAATAAGAATATCATAGAACGAGAATGTGAGAACAGTATTCTATAAGAACCAATGGTATTTTTTCTGGGACCAGGACTTGATATAGGCCTACCAATAAATTTTGCAGTAGCAAAAGAATATCACAGGCTTTTATGAGAGTGTTTACACACTTTAGCAGAATGAAAATGTGTATGCACTCCCATAAGAACCAATAGTATTATTCTTCTGAATCCAGGACCATGACTTGATATCCTAATAAATATTGCATAGCAAAAGAATATCATTGGTTCTTAAGAGAGTGTTAACACATTGGAAAAATAGAAATGTGTGAACACTCCCATAAGAAACAATTATATTCTTTCACTGCCCTGTACTTGATACCCCAATGAAAGGTAGAGTAGGAAAAAGCCAATGATTCTTATAGGAGAGTTCACAGATATTCTGTTGGCTAGTGTATAAACCTATAAGAGCCAATAATATTCTTTTTCAGCTCAGTAAATAAGATATTCTTTGTAGAATAGTTATTTTAGGTAAGATTTGATGGATATGACTTTCGTTAAACCGTATGTATTGCAATTTTAAATACATGTTCATTATTGTCTAACAATTAAATTTGAGCTTGGTTGTACAAGTGAAGATGCACTGATTTGAATTAATTTCTCAAATCTGGTAACAAGAAACATACATTCTCATAAATATACATGATTTAACTGTAGTTAAATGATTTGAATGTTTACACATACCATAGCTATCGCAAAAGCTACAGTGAAATTCTTTGAGTTCTGGACTATTTGTGTTATGTAGCCTAGTCCCTGTATCAATTTATAAAAATTAAAAAAATTGAATAGCAATTCATTTTTATAAATAACGCAGATGTATTAACCGGAATAACCAGGTATATTAACCTGTTCTTAAACCTGACATAACTATTTTTGGAACAAAGTAAGTCTATGAATAATCTCCAACAAAATACAATATAACTTTGATATAAACTTTGAGCACTCACACTGAAAATAATCTTAGGTTCACTAGAGGTCTACTCCAACGTTCTCTCCCAAACTTATTACAGGTTCTAAAAACAAATTTAAATCTTCACTTCTACTTTTTAATATCAACCGATTTCAATAACCTAAAACATTCCAACCCTGTAAATCTCAATTCAGACCTATTAACAATTGGTTCCACGGCATAAATTAATACACCTCGTATTGAGATTTACTTCAAACTTTCAGTATTCTTGATAAATAACATCACTGCTTCTCATTCAACCAACACTGACACTAACACTTCGTGTATCTCACAATAAATTATTTATTTATTGACATTCGCGTGAGTATATACACTCAGAAGATAAGAAACGTATTGGCATGTATATATGTCAGGTCAAGGTTAGCACGATGCATTTAATAATAATATAGGTATAGATGTGATTTGTGGATCAGTCTGGGAGTCATTACAATTTAGTGTCGGTGTTATGATAATTGATATGACGAGATTCACTATTAAACTGTTATAAACTGTCAAACTGACAATTTGAAGTGAATCTGACCAATAGCGAAATATGCATCTTGAGACGCCTTCATAGACACGAGATTGCACATTATAGAGGGTGATCCTCTTGAACTCTGATCCCACCTGACCCTGGCAAAGCTGCTGTGAAATTCACTTTAAACTGTCAGCTTTGGGTGGATGGGAAGCATTTATGTTATTGTTTATAAGGAATGCTTGACAATTTCAAGTTTCAAGTGAATTTCACTAAAACAGCTTGCCACATCAATGACACTGGCCCTACTGCAGTTCTAGTATAATAATTTCTATAGCATAGATCTGTATCTATCAAGTACTATAAAGTAATCCAAAGCAGGTTCAAAAATTGTCACGTTTTATGTTACGTGTTGCTTTTCGTTCTTTCCTGATGCCCTAAATTTGAACAATTTCAATTTGGACAAAAAAGAATACCATTAGTTTTCATGGGAATGTTCACATGGGTTTCTTTCTGCCAATGTGTGAGCCATAATGACTAATGGTATTATTTTTTGTGCAACAGAGCTGGAATTGGTTATTAATCAGGGATCAAGATATAACATAGAGAAACAATAGCTTGAGTAGATATCCCTTGGTATAGGGCGTTTATGTCGCAAAGTTTACTGTTATCTCAAGCCCAGTCTCAAGATAGTATTATCCCAAGATAGTCCACGTATTTCTTTTCCAAAAAGGTGTGTGACGCTGGTAGTCTCTCATATTGTGCCGTTCATACACTCTCACCCGGCCAAAACCGTGAAAATCTACAATAATCGATAGTAATCGACTTGAGATAACAGTAAAAGTTGCGACATAAACGCCCTATACCATGGGATATCTCTACTCACGCTATTGTTTCTCTATGGTTATAAGCTTAAAAACTCCAAGAGTATCAGGATCATTTCATCATTTTGTCTTTATAACAGGATTCATTTGACAGGAGTCTAATGAATTCAAAATCTACTGAATGAACCCACAAATGAACAGATAATTGAATTATACGGGTTATCGTAAAAATAGTGAACGAATTTTCTTGAAAAATACTATTAAATTGTATATTTACTGACGAAACCAACAATCAACAATAGTTTGTCTTCAAAAATAGTTTCAAAATTTTCATGAAACAGGTAAGAGTAAGTTCTTCCCTATTATTCACCAGTATGATACCATGATATACTATACAAATTGTATACATTTCTCCATTATTATTCGTATTGTATTTTTCTTACGAACATTTTGATTATTAATATTGCATTTATTATTGTTACAAAAATTCCAGTCTTACGATCAGTCTAATCGATAGTCGAAAAATTGATAGATCTCGAAAACGAGGTCGATCGATATAAGACAAATTTACTGGACATTCTTTTTTGCAAATTTCATGTGGAATCTATGGTCTCTGGCTGTTACACCTTTCGTGGAACACTCTGTAGAACTTTATAGATACGGATATTTTACTTCTCTTTAGCTATAAGATTATTTTTATTTTTTATTTGCATTCATTGTCAAACAATGTTCGTTTCAATAGGCCTGGAAACTGCTGTCATATTATCAGATAAAATAAATACCACACATATTTTATTATAGTATTGCCTTTACTATCATCCTCAACAAAATCATTGATCATCAATACATTATGATACATGGAATCTAAGACAATACAACTGCTAAATTATTATTTTTTCTATGATACGATACTCAATAAAAATCAATGATAACTTCTGCTATCACCCTCACAAAATTACACTACAGTAAACGAGGAACACTCAACAAGAATCTCTTCATGTGATGCACGTATATCTCGCATACGTCATCCACTTTATTATTGTAAACGGTTTCTTATCTCCGTGTTCTTATCAGTCAGTCGACGGCTGAGACCACGTGACTCTTTAAACGTGTGTGAGAGAGGCGAAGAAAGGAAGTATAAAAGAGAGAGAGAGCGAGTGAGTGAGAGAGCCTGAGGAAGAAAAAGAGAGTGAGTGTGAGGATGAGAGAGATTTAAAAACGTGATCTTGTCACTTGCCGTATAGTGGATGATGATATTGTCTCGATAGTTGGATTCACTTCAATCTGTCAGCATTGGTTGAATAGGAAGCATTGAAATTATTTACGAGGAATACTGACAGCTAAACGTGAATCTGACAATAATAACTCACTCAACACACATGACAGTAGTTGGTAGGAAAATAACCGGAAACTTACATCGAAACTAGGTCGGTGAAAAGGGAGAGAGAGAATGATAAGAGAAACAGGGAGAGAGAGAGAGAGAGATTGGATGGAGAGTGACAAATAATGATACACAATGTTTACTGATAATTTGGAATGAGACGGAATAATTTGGGATCTACTTTGTAACGTAATTAGTTCCCAAACAATTTGAAGAAAGAGAGAGTAGAAGTCAAAGAGAGAGAAAGAGAGAGAGAGAGAATGATGGGTTGAGTTAGAGGAGGAGCAGCAAATAATAAACAAAGATTCAACTGAGAGACGGAATAATTCCGATTCAATATAATTCGGTCCACAAACGCTTTGAACACTTGAAGACCAAGAAAAGTCAAGTTTCACTATAATGAGATTTACTTTGTACTGTTGAAATTGTTTCTATTTAACATCAAATCGAACATGAGACTTCACGTTCTACTACGTAGTTCTTGATGCATATTATCAGACTATTTTTTAAATGTGTATATAATTTTTAATAACATACAATACCTTTTGTATGTAATTTACTAGTTATTATTAAGTTATACTTTACAAAGGTATTATTGTGTTTTTTCATATTGAATTTATTAACTGTATTTTTATTCTTTTATAATACTGTATATTTCTTCTATTTTTCATCTATTTCTTTTCTATAATAAATTGACTGAATTTTTTCCGTATTTTCATCTTCTTTTATTAAAAATTGTATTATGTTGGGAATTATTGTATTGTGTGAAGGAGGCAAAATGTGTTTCTACCTGTTGTCTTCTTATATAAATATATAAAATTAATATTTTATATTTAATATACCATTAACTAAACTAGTGTATTCTAATAATATAATTATGAGACTTACCATCTATGGTATCACACTATACCATAGACTAGACTTCATATTAATTCTGATAAAATATTATATTCTGTTTTATTTCTCTGTAGTGTTAACATATACATTATAAATTGTATTATTATATTTCTCCATATCGCTAACTAAATTACTTAGTCTAGTCAAATGGTTGTTTTTCAGGAAACAGCCTCAAAAGAATTTTTCTCGACGGTTCTATATGTATTTTGGGGCGCTGAATTCGAATCTGAAATTTGCTGACACGCCAGAGGGCAGCTTCACCCCTAATACCCCCTAAAATTTCGGGGTTATTTAAATATGGGCTAAAATACATTGAAAGAGGATTTTTTCATTTTTTTGATCACATTTCAGTTATGATACATGATTTTGAACCGCCTTGACGAGCTGAGAAGAAGCTTGGGGGGTTTGGGGGTTTTGGGGGTGAAGCCGCCCTCTGGCGTGTCAGCAAATTTCAGATTCGAATTCAGCGCCCCAAAAATACATATAGAACCGTCGAGAAAAATTCTTTCGGGGTTGTTTCCTGAAAACGACCATTTGACTGGACCATACTTTTACAATGAATTACGTAACTTAGTAACCCTCTACCCTGAAAACTAATGGGACGTTGTGATGATGGGGGGGGGGGGTGTTTGAGTGAAAGTTGTAAAGAATTTTTTGAGATTGCTTGAGGGGTTTCGAGAGGGAGAACCCCCCCACACCCCAAATGTGGAAGCCCTTCCAATGTTTGTTTGTCTTGCTTGTAGATTATTAATAGGAGAACATTAATGAATAATACGCAATAATGTGTAATTGCTTCCATTCAAGGAGCAGGGATTCGAAGAGGTGTTTCAAGTGGGTGGAATGTGTGGAGAAGCTCTAGATTCGAATAAGTTTATTTGAGTTAATTGTGCATTATTATTGGGTAGAGGTTGATTGTTTCAATAGAAACTGCGACGTGATTTCATTTGAAAACTAGGTTGAATATTGGCTAATAGATTGTGATTTGTATAATATAACTAGTAAACAAATATTCTCAACCATTAAGGATCTAGGAAGAGGTAGATTGGGTTGGATTGGATCACTACAATTATGTAGATTAACAAAAGAGAGGGAAAGAGAGAGAGAAGGAGAGGTTTCATTCATAAAACGAGGTTGAAAAAGAGACAAAGTAAGAGGAGTGGAGGAGAAAAAATGAGTGAATAACAAGAAGAGAGAAAATCAGTCAAGGCATGATAAATCAAAGAGAAATAAAAGATGCTCTACTGCGTAGTAGAGAATGTTTTCAACTCATTTTTCAAGAAATATAAATTTTCAAGTTGTTTTGCATTGAAAATGATATCACATTTGACAAAAAGACTCTTCTGAGCACAAAAAAATTGGTCATGCCTAAAACCGCCTCTGAAAGCTCATACAAACTCTTCAGACAGGTATTTTGTGCCATCATTTTTTTTTTATTAATTTTTGGCTTTACATACACTTTGGAATTACAACTGAGCATTCAACGATCTGAAAGATTGATTATAGAAGTTACTGAAAACCTAATTATTTCACAAATAATTCATTGAACTGTGAAAAATTGGATTAATAAATGAATATAAATATGGATTAAGGTGAGATACGAAGCTCAAGTTTCTGCAGCTGAAGCATAGTTTCTGCAGCTCAAGGCACATTTGAAACATATACTGAATAATACCACAGACAAGAACGGTGTGTGTATCTGTGATAATACAGAGAGTTACCAGTAATTATATCTATATTAGCGTTACTTATTAGAGTCACTTATCTATATTAGCAATCTCGGTCCAAATAATTATTGATACTTCCCAAGTGAATACAACAGTTGAAAAATAAATTAAATTGGAAAAATTGAAGCTCAACATTATATAAATTAATCTGCACAACTAACTGCCAACATAATACACCAATAATGAGGTTACAACAATATTCTCAAACAACAATCAATATTTGAAATAAGATACACGGTCAATACATCAAACTAATAGCCAATATTATATCAATCTGCATAACTAATGGTCAACAAAATTGTACTCGCATAATTGGGTCTCGTAACAAATTCTACAACCAATTTACAACCAAAGTCAAGTTGAATTAATATTATTAGTTCACTGGTTGTAATAATACCTATGGTGAGATAAACGTCATACTGTCAGTTTTCTTTATTATATAACAACATTCTTCAAACACATAACATAAATGCTTTCCATTCACCCAATTCTGACTGTTTAAAGTGATACTAAACTTAGTGAGGTTCACGGTATATTGTCAGCATTTCTTATAGATAACATCAATGCATCCCATTCAACTAATGGTGACAGTTTCAGTGCATAACCGGCGACCAAACGCCAATGATAATTTATGGTAATGGCAGCGGAGCGAAAAAAACACGACACTTAAATTCACGTGTCTAGAAGTTTAACACGGTAGATCACCACCACCATTCATATTCAGACTCGCCACATACGGCAAAGTGGCGCGGTACTGCGCGTGTGTGAGTGAATGTGTACCAGTTGTAACGTTATGTGTGTCAAGGTTGTAGCATCTGAGAAAACCGTATGACCTTGTCCTAGCCGCATCAAGAGTTTTGGTACTCACTCTCTCTCTCTTGCTGTCAAGTGAGTATTTGTGTGAGTGTGAGAGAGAAAGAGAACGAAAAAATGGAGGTCGACTTCTCTGAAGAGATGTCAAGTGAGTGATAGTAGATACAGATTACAATAATGGCACTAAAGTACGGGGTGGTTATGACTCGAATTTTACTTGCAAATTGTTTGTTTGTCATTTGAACGACCCAGTGATCTGAGTTGGCCTTTGAACAGCTGTTGCAATCTTCAAATAAAATAATAATTATTGTTGACACTATGTCTGGCGACAGTTATTGCAGAGGGCACACGGGTGGTTTTAAATGGTATTTAGCGGTTGAAAATTCCAGTCCTTTTTTGGAGGTAGGCTGAAAACTGTATGCATTATTTAAGCCCCCTGCACACAGGGGCAATAGTGGCGTCCACTAACCCCAGCCATTATTAGCGGCTACTAAAATGCATAATTTCCGGCAATCAGTCCGGTTGTGCATTTGACTTTAGGGCCGGTTTCCGAGCTCGGGATTTAGCTAAGTTCTAGATTTTAAACAGCTGGAGTCAGAAAATTGGCTTTCCGAAACGGGGCGTAGTCGCAGTTTTTATGATAATCTTTATTTTCTCATTTCTATAATTGGAAACGTTTTTCCTTGACAAAATGAAACATTCCTAAATAATACAAATTAGCTGAAACTTTACACTATTTTATTTTGTGTTCAATCTTCTAGTTTTTCGAAATTTAATTCAAACGTGGACTGCGACGCCCCGTTTCGGAAAGCCAATTTTCTGACTCCAGCCGTTCAAAGTGTAGGTGCAGGTTGCACAAAAGTCGGTTAAATTTTAATCATGATTCATTCTACGAGAACCAATCAGAGACGTCTTATGAAAAATACCTTCTCTGATTGGTTCTCGAGAAATTAATCACGGTGAAAATTAAGCCGGCTTCTGTGCAACCGGCATTAGGTGTTCTAGCTGTTCAAAACTAAATCCCGAGTTCGGAGACCGGCCCTTAGAAACTTTTTACTGGTGACATTTTTAAAAAAATTCGATTTAGATACTATCAAGTTAGACTACGAAAATAAAATAAATTCCCGAGAAAAATTTTTATTATTCAAATAAATAATTAGTATCAGTAACTAAAATTGCATGCCTAGCTATAGTATTTCCACTATACAGTATATTATGGTTCAGTCAAGAGAAAAAAATTGGCATTGCAGCAGCGTCAAGGCATTTTTTGTGACACCTTTTCCTTGTGAATGACCTACATCCCATATCTTATATATGCTAAAGCTAGATTCCCCACATATCAGAATCAGTGAAGTTATTATTTTAGTTATAATAATGTGAAATATTTTTCCTATGTTTGGCTTTTAAACATCTAAATTTGAAAATCTACTTTGTGAACATATTTAAGGACTGAAAATATTGTGAAGTGAACAACTACAAGACTTAACCTATTTTTGACTATATGTAACCTTATATAAATTTGGGAGAGGAATAGCACAAGGTTACCTTATTTTTTCTCTCCCTATCATTTTGATGATGAACTTATTGTAACATTTTTTCTCTCTCTCTCATTTTGATGATGAACTTATTGTAACATTTTTTCTCTCTCTCATTTTGATGATGACTTATTGTAACATTTTTTCTCTCCCTATCATTTTGATGATGAACTTATTGTAAGAATCAATACAGAATTTAAATAAAGTGTGGGTGTACAGTGAAAATTTAATTACCATGATTTCTAATGGGATTATTCCCACTCAGCCTGACCGAGCGAGTATAAATAGTCTCACTGGATCTTATGGGAATAATATTCTCACTGTACCGGATACGCTCACTGATACTGATACGTGGGGATACAGTATTATAGAGAACTCTGTAAAATAAAACGTTCCCGTGAAAATTGAACACTTTGAGACGTCCATATGTCAACTTATTTTAATCGGTCTTTAACATTGGAATCTGAAAGAATAGGTTCCCCTATTTTTTTCAAATGGTCTATCAAATAAATATTCTGTAAATAAAATAAACTTATAAAAACAATATAAAAACTTGAAGTACCCTTTTATTAAAAACTTTAGAATATGTTAACATATTAAAATAGAATAGTTAAAATGTCCGGTCTCACAATAGAATAGAATCTTAATAGAATAGTTAAGGAGTCCGGTCTCACAAGGTGTCAAACTATCAAAATATTCTCAAGTTTTTAATAAAAGGGTACTTCAAGTTTATATTGTTTTTATTAATTTGAATAAAGTAGCCCATATAAGTGTAAGAGAAGTGATTTTATAAAATAAACTAAATATCCCTGTTTTATTCTCTCAGATCGGAATTGAAATAAAAAATATCGCTTTATCTATAGAGTCGAAATGAATGCACCACTTTTTTCACAAAACCTTGTAACACAAGTGCAAAAAACCTGTATTTTTTTCAAGTGAAGGTCAGCGGTCCGACTTTTTTCCAGCCGATCGCCTAATTCAAAAGACAATCGCGGCTGAGTCAAGTGCCATAATTAATCAGACACAACAAAAACCGATCTGAAATCTGGAGTCCACTCAAGGCAAACAAGCAAAGGACGCGTGCTCTCGTTAAATACAAAAATACATAAACGCCACAATCATACTGCACACTGTCAGAGCTTTGTAATGCATTTAGTAGAGACAGAGGGAGAAATAAATAAATATAAAGATAGAGTGAGAGGAGAGAGAGAGAGAGAGAGAGAGAGAGAGAGAGAGAGAGAGTGATAGGAGGTAGGGAGATTGATTGATTGATTGAGTACCTACTTTACTTAAGTAGATTACAATATATACTGGCTTATACACTTATATACAATAGCTCACAATACAGCAAAATTATAGATGAATTTACATAATATAGACTAAGAAAATAATTATTGAACTGTATATGATATGAAAAAGCAATTTGTAATATAATAACTATAGGTAATAATATTGTTATGCATCTACATAAATTAGCGGAGTTTTGGACATATCAATGTCCATTCTTCGGAAAGAATATTCGAAGTATCCTTCCCACTAACTCTCTACCAAATAGGGGAGAGAGAGAAAGAAGGGGGGAAAGAGAGAGAGGGAGTCATTGAAAAAATGGATGAGTCAACAGAGAGATAGACAGAGATGAAGAGCTATTTTAGTGGAGAGATAATGATTCAGAATAATTTCATTCCGATAAGATTTTACCACAGATAAGATGTTATATTCTATTTTATGATATTCAGCGGAAAATAGTTGCTTCGTACGTTTATTAGCATAACTGTAAACTACAGTGGATGAAATGAGAATTTGATTTTATGACTATTCAAATGGAGTGAGTAACAAATAAAAGTATAGACTATAAAAAACTGTAGGTATTTAATTTTCTTGTGACAAGGAAACTTTAATGAACGGTAGTTTTCAGTATGTTTTTTTAGAGTTCAGCCTCCACCTTAATCACTATCTCTAGTTTTCCTAGATGTAAGGAAAACCTCTAAAGAAGAATTGAACGCATAGCGCCAGTAAAACAATCTGTATAAGGAAAACCTATGATATGATAAAAACCTCTTTCGTTAATTTTTTTCTATGACACATTTTCATTTTCTTCACCCCCAAGAAAAAGCACAACCCTGGTTATTTATAAACCTATCTGGAAAATCTGATAAAATCTGGAAAATCTAATAATACTGGTGAAATGCATGTTGAGGCGAAGCTCTTTACCAAAAATTGGTTTTGACTCTGTCCAGAATCACTTATGTCTTTTGGAAGTCTGGAAGTCAAATAATAGTTGTATAATAAAATTTTGTAATATTAATTCTTATAAATTCTTAAAGTGCATGAAGTTTCTTGGTTCGAAATTTTCTAGTTTTATTAAGTGTTGACGTTTTGAATAATTTCTGGATTTTTTGTAATGTTAATTTTTTTTTCAAGTGATAGTACTAATATAGCCTAAATTTTTATTTTGACTGAAGTATAAATTTGAGAAGGGACAGTTTTGACAGTCATGTTAAGGGTAATAAATGTACATGATTGAATAAAATGAATGATTTGTAATTTTTTTGAATAATAAGGCAATAAGATTATAGAACAAGAACAATATAGGCAGAAACACACAAGGCGGTTTATCAGACAAGTCGGCACGGCACGTCAGAACAATCAGCTCTCCGATTGGCTGGATTGGGTTGGCGTATTGAGAATCAGCCAATCGAGAGCTTCCTATCCTGACGTGCGACTAGTCTGATAAACGCCTCGTAAGAGAGAGTCATCATTAATATATGAGGGGTGGGGTTGATACGGATTAGATAAGATTTCAGAAGAGATTATACGAATAGACAGTCTAAATAGAAGATATTATTTCAAAACAGATTAGACAACAGAAGGAGGAAGAGAGTGTGAGCAAGTCAGAGAGAGTGAGAGAGATTAGAGTTCTTTATTTATGTATGTTACTATATATATATATATATATATATATATAATATATATATATATATATATATAATATATATATATATATATATATATATACCGAAAGAGAGAGAGAGAGTCAAAGAGACAGATAATCGGATTAGAAAAGGGAAAGGTTCAAAAAAGAAATTGTGAGTACACTTCAATTAGTACACTATTAATAATGTGTAAGATCTATATTGTCTACCACCCATTAGCAAGGAGATAGATATTGAATGAACAAATACTCTCTCTCTCTCTCTTCCCTCTCTCATGGAGAGTGGTGTCGACAGGTGGTCTATCCTCCAGTTGTGTGTCATGGCTGCCGTCTAAATAATGATAATCTTCACTGTTTTAGGTTAAGTGCAATGGGTCTGTATGTTCATGCTCCAATAACCCACATGCAGCAACCAGCAGCCGCCTTCACTGTCAATAAAGTGATCACTGAACAATTTATGTACTTCCAATAACAATTATCTCAACCCTTTCCTAAAGAGTGTGATACAAAAGTGTGCGTTCATTGATAAGTTGATTATTCAGAAGCCTATCATACATGTGGTGTTAACAAACAATTCCTGAATTTATACAATTTTTATTAAAATTATTTACTACTACCATAAATTATTATTCCAATATATCACTTCGTTTTCATGTCAATTTCATAACTCTCAGCATATAATACAATCATTCAATATTTGCAGCAGCAGCCTTCAATGTCAATAAAATAATCACTGATCAATGTGATTATGTCCTTTCAATAAAAATTATCATACCACTTTTCTAAGAGTGTGACACAAAAGTGTACGTTCATTGATAAGTTGATTATTCAGAAGCCTATCATACATGTGGTGTTAACAAACAATTCTTGAATTTATAAAATTTTTATTAAAATTATTTACTACTACCATAAATTATTATTCCAATATCACTTCGTTTTCATGTCAATTTCATAACTCTCAGCATATAATACAATCATTCAATATTTGCAGCAGCAGCCTTCAATGTCATCAAAATAATCACTGATCAATTTATGTGCTTTCAATAAAAATTATCATACCATTTTCTAAAGAGTGTGTCACAAAAATGTACGTTCTTTGATAAATTGATCATTTAGAAGCATAGATCATTTCAAGATGGAGTGGTACATACTATCAGACAGAAATACTGTATGTAGCTTCAGTATCTTTACCGGATGGAAGATGGAATGTATGACAGTAGCGTAGCCAGGATTTTGGAATGGAGGGATTTACCAAAATTTTGGGCCCCTTATAGACTTCACCCAGTGCAATTTGATGAGTGGGGGTGTTATCTTTACGGGCCTTTTTTTCGGGGGCTCATGGGGGGGGGGTTGTAATCTGGTACCCCCCTTCGCTATGCCATTGACGTATGACTGCTCTCTGTGTGCACACACCCTCAACTCCAGGGTCAATTATACTAATATCTAATCCATCAGATTAGATAAATGACAAACTCTCGTTAATCTCGATGACCAATCACATCAATTTTTCAAAAAGCTTCCACCACTCATTCATAAACTATTAATTGATCTAAAATCAATCTTTTACGAATCTACTGGCCAAAGATCTATAAATAGAAGAGAATCCCAGCATATTATTCTATATATTGTGATAATTGTCTATTCTTTTTTGATTCATACAATAAGTACATCATCATAAATGATAGGGAGAGAAAGAATAAGGTAACCTTGTGCTATTCCTCTCCCAAATTTAGATACGGTTACACATAGTCCGAAGAAAGGTTTAGTGTTGTAGTTGTTCACTTCACAAAATTTTCATTCCTTAATTACTTTTACAAAGTAGATTTTTAAATTTAGATGCTTCAAAACCAACCGTAGAAGAATTATATCACATTATCATCACTAAAATAGCTAATATTCACATATTAATAGATAAATATAATCTTCAAAACAGATCCACCCCTCTCACTCTTGATCTATAAGAAGAAGAAAATCTCAGCTTATTCAATCTATTGTGTTTATTGTATATGAATAGATAAATATAATCTTCAAAACAGATCCATCCCTCTCACTCTAAAACAGCAATCTCATGAAAGTAATTTAGAAATTGCATACGCGCTTTTAAACAATCATTGACAGTATTGCAAATAAACACACTATTATCATTACTAATGCATTTTACCAAGACATATAACTATCACTCAAATGTATTTACAATTTACAAGTGGCTCATGGAAGCAAAGCACATATATATCACAGATCATTAGCACTAAAGGCCATCAATTATTATCTATATCTATTCACAGTATTATATTATACGGTGTTATTGTAAACCTTTTGATTCTACGACTCAACTTAAAACGACGCAATAAAAATATATACTACACAGAGAGAGAGAGAGAGAGAGAGAAGAGATCTTAGAAGAAACATAGAAAGAGAAAGAGGGGAAGAATAAGAGAGAGAAAGAGTGAGTAAAGAATAAGGAGAATAAGGTGTTACCTTGTAACAGAATACAGGATCGGATTACGACCTTGTCTCAAATAATATAATAATGAAAAAATACAATATCTACACTCATCAACTGTCTGGTTCATGCCTTTAATAGCTAACCACACCTTGCAAGCTAATTAAAATTGGAGCAGAAATTTGGGACAGCAATAACAATTACGATTTCAAGTTCTCGGGCGAATTGAAAAGCTGGCTTGATTGATAAGATGATGCAGAGTTACTGATACTTCTAGAAACAAACCTTAAAGAAGTCGTTTTAATGTAAGGCCAGTTTCCACCAACTTCTATTGAATTTAACGGCGATTAAATATGATGTCACCGCATTGTCGTCTCCAGTCCACCAATCTCTATAGAAACTTAACGACGGTTCACCGATGTAACCACATTTATTTATTGAATAGAACAAACAATATAATAGTCGGAAGACAAAAAACAGGCGATTGCCCAAAACTTCTTCAATTTCTTAATTTTGTCTCAGATTGTCCAAATATTATGTAGGTTATGTACATTGTCACATCCTATTTGTCAAGGTACATAAAATACCTATGTATTCTAGGTACATTGCTATTTGTTATCAATATTATTATTATTGTTACTTGTAACGTGAAGCTACAAATCTGAGCACAGCTCATGTGGCATGTAACAGTCATGAACACATGTTCATTGGTTCTGTTAGATTACTTGATTTAACAGCGGACTAATTATTTTTAAAATTATTGAGGTTATTACATTAACAATATTATCAACAAGTAAGTTGTTACAACCTTGAATAGAAACATATTGCTAGTAAGTTAATTTCACTAATAAGCCTGATAATAAGACTGAAACATCCAACTCACCCTTGAGATTTTTTTCTTGTGATAGGTATATTCATCATCTTCACTTGTAGCGGCCGTCGTAAAGTTCAAGTTCCTGAAAAAAAATATATTTTAATAGAAAAAACTATACAAGAAATGGGATAGGCAAAAAAAAATTAAGTTGATAAAAACAGCGTACAAAAATTCAAGAAAACAAGAAATATTACATTTTAAATGAATTGACTTTTGCCACTACCAAATAAATTCTCACGAACAAGTCTCGAAATTCAAGCTCACTTAAGAAAAAAACATTATGCGTCTATGTATAGCATAAATAAATAGTGTATGATTTCAAGTGTACAACATTACTGAGTTGTGTGTTATAACGACTTGGAATTGAATTGACACATTCATTGAAAAGTTTCTATTAAATATTCTAATTGAACGTTTTTATGAAACTCTGTAGTGAGATTCACTTCAAACTGTCAGAATTCCATGCAAGAAAACACCAAAGTTTCCCATTTCAATAAAAATTGACAGTTTAAAGTAAATCTCACTCCAGTAAACTGAAAGCTTGAACATCCAAGAGCAGAATAATACTGTGAATGAAGGAAACAATACGATTGGTCATTGGTTGACCTGTGATTGTCCGAAAAAATACACACTCACAGTAGGCGGAGCATTCAGACCACTCTACTGTTGTGTTCTGCCTGTAGTTTCAATGCTCCCCCACTTTGGGCGTGTCTTGTATCGGCCAATGGCAGACCTTACAGGACTGTGACATAACCTATATCTTGATTTGGACTGTAGTATAAATTTGAAAGACAGTTTTGGGCATAAGCCAGTTGTGCCTCCTCATATAAGTATAACAATTGTGCAAGATTGAAAAAATCTACATGGTCATTAAAAAAAATCATCTTCAACACCACATAACACAAAAAGTCACCTGTTTTTCCTCCTATCCCAATAAATTTTGATGATAAGTATAAATGAATGAAAAGATTATGAATTCGTATTTGTTGTTAAAATCCAACAAAGAGTTTCTTCAGTTCAATCTTGAAGTCATTGAATCATGTTTTTTGTATTGACACGCTTTCCAACAGCTGCAATAAACTTCAACATGATTAAAGTAACGTGAAAATTTATTATCAACATTCAATTTTTTACCACATTCCCTAATCAAAGAAACAAAACATCTCCAAAAATTAGGTCAATTCACTCGATATTCTCAGGGGCCAATCACACTTTGACCCAAGAAGTCTTACGCTATCAGTAGATTGGCAAACATTTTTTTTAGCAACTTGATAAAAAAATTCAGATCAGTTCATCTGTATTGACTTGAGTGTAGTATGACCCTTTTCAAACTGTCAGCATTGGTTGAATGAGAAGCTTATATGTTATTTTATGAGAAATGCTGACAGTTTAAAGTGAATCCCACTGTAGAGTACTTGAGTACTATCAAATAAATGAGTGAAATAAACAAAAATGAGCTGACGTCATGATGATGTATTTGAGAGACAAAGTCCAACAAAATACACACCCACCTAGATAAGGAATTATTATTTATTTTGTTCATTCTCTACTCTCATTCTCTCAGACTCAGTCTTCCTCTCTCTATATTTTAATCATTATCTTTTTTCACTTACTCTCTCAATCACATCTTTATTACTGTGATAACAAAGAAACAAACCACTTTTCAGCAAGATAAAGGGGTTTATCTTTTCACTTACAAGGGGTAAAAAAGGCTAACTTTCTGCCACTCAGAGATATAATATCATATCAACCGCGTTAATTATTATTGAGTTTGCCAAATGATCATGAAAAAATCATGATTTTTAGAATTACTGTGCAAACATTGATAGGATCAGCAATGAGTTCAAATGGGGTCACACATGACAATGCAAGGCTTGAAACTCTGTAATTCCATTCAGTATCGTTAAACTGTATTTCATATAATTTTTCTATTATTTGATAATTATTGTTTCGTAAAGATGATGCCGACATTCCACTTGTGTAGAAGAACTCATCTTTCTTCATCTCATCCTTCATTTGCCTTTATCTTCATCCTCTATATGGAGATATATTATGATTAAATAAATATTTGTGTTCAGAGTGAGTAACATTAGGTAATATCCCAGAGTGATTATCTTGTTTATTGTCGCTTACCAAGTAAAGTCTTTTTCTATAAGTCTTATTTTGTAAGTTAAGTTAAGTTAATTTATGGTGCAATGGACAAAAGAAAACAATCGGTTACAAAAAATGAAGAAATATAATCAGGTAAATTAAGAAATATAACTATTGTTATTGATTGGGTTTTTTTTGTATGTAAAGGATTATTTTTATATATCCCTCAAATAGCATCTAGAGGGATACTATCGCACTATTGTAATACTCAAATAAATTCAAATTCAAATAAATTATTCTTTTCTATAGTATAATAAAGGAAAGAAATGGCTTATACACGTATGGGATAGGAAATTCACGAATGACGCATCATCACGTCTGAACTATACTGGACAGAATAACTCGAAATTTTGTAAATAGATTCTCAATTCACCGAGGATGTTTCAAATTCTTCAAGATTTCAGTAGGTCAAGTTTTTATTTAGACCCTTGTGGAGCACTGGTTATCTGCTAGTTCTAAATAGTGTTCTCTCTCTAATACTACATCTTCACCCACTTCCATCTCTTTCCTCTTCTCTTTTCTATTTTCTTCTCATTTTTTCCTCGTATCCATATCCACTATACATGAAATCAACAAATTCATTTTTGATTCCAATTTTTACTGTATTAATTTTCTTCAGTAGCTATTTTTTGCTTTTTCTTTCAGCAGTGAAGTGATTCAGTTTATTGAAAAACACTTATTTTCCAAGACTTTTATTATTCAATATTGATCTCTCATATTAATTTATTACATTTTACTGTAATTTCTTGCTTCAATGTTTTATAATCTCTACATATTTTGTATTCAATTGTTTGCTAGCGACGTGATTAAGTGGTAGAGTGGGCATTATTGTCCAAACTTCGCCACGTCAACAAATAAACAAGTCATTCTATTCTATTCTATTAATTTTGCTTCTTCAGCTCTATCCCCTTTTACTAAAAGCCCTATCTTTTAATACTAATAGCTTACCTCCAGTTTCTCTTTTATTTAGTACACAGTACTTTTATTCCCTCAACAGCATTTGCTACTCTCATTTTATTCTCCCTATTTTCCTGCCAGTGTTCATCTAGACCGCTTCTCTTCCTTATTATTAGTCTTCTTCTTGTTCTTCTCAATCTCTTGTTCATCTCTTATTTCAGTTCTTCTCCTTCTTCTTTTTCATCTTTTTAATCTCTTTTTCATCTCTTCTTCCATTTTTCCTCTTTCTTGTTTATCTTATCAATCTCTTTTTCATCTCTTCTTTCACTTCTTCTTTTTCTTTTTAATATCTTTTTCATCTCTTCTTCCACTTTTCCTCCTTCTTGTTTATCTTCTCAATCTCTTTTTCATCTCTTCTTTCACTTCTTCTTCTCCTTCTTCTCAATCTCTTCTTAATCTCCTCCTTCTTCTTTTTCTTCTTCATCATCTTAATCTCTTTTTCATCTTTTCTTTCACTTCTTCTTTTCCATCTTCTTAATTTCTTTTTCATCTCTTCTTTCACTTCTTCTCCTACTTTTTCTTCCCCATCTCTTTTTCATCTCTTCTTTCACTGCTTCTTCTTCTCCTTCTTCATCTTCTTAATCTCTTTTTCATCTTTTCTTTCACATCCTCTTCTCCTCCTTCTTTTTCTTCTCAATCTCTTTTTCATCCCTTCTTTCACTTCTTCTTCTCCTTATTGTTTTTCTTCTCAATCTTTTTTCATCTCTTCTTCTACTTCATCTTCTTAATCTCTATTTGACCTCTCCATCTATTCTTTCACTTCTTCTTTTCCTCCTTCTTCATATCTTCTTTCACTTCTTCTTTTCCTCCTTCTTCATATCTTCTTTCACTTCTTCTTCTCCTTCTTCTTTTTCTTCTTAATATCTTTCTCATCTCTTCTTTCCCTCCTCCTCCTCCTTCAACCTGCTTTTCTTCCTCTGCTTCTCATCCTCCTCAGCAGCAAGTGTGCTAAAATGTACTCGTCGTTGATTCGAGTTGAGAGTTGAAGATTTATGAGATGTCCGAGACATGGCAGCTCCTAATTTTCTGGCCACTTGCCTTTACTTGCTTCACTTCAAACTGTCAGCATTAGCTCAACTAGTCACATTGATTTAATTCATAAGCATTGCTGACAGTTTGAAATGAGTCTCGCCACAGTAAGATACACCTCCACCTGACAGCATTGGCTGAATGTGAAACATCGACGTTATCTGTGAGCAATGGTGACAGTTTTAGGTGAATCTTACTGTAATTTCCTTGCTTCTCTTTCAGCATCTTCACCATTCCAAACTTCACCGACTCTTACGTCACAAAATATTACATACGTGTTCACTCAATCTAAAATAGAAAATTTGGAAAAAAATATGATTCGTCCCTTTTACGATTCACTACACTAGCAAGTGACGTCAGATTTTTGATCTTCATGAAATAATGAATGAATATCAAAACATTTGTTCTTTTTGAGAAGAGTCATTCCGGTGAGTTTGGTGGATTCTTTCACCAAATGTCCACATGTTCATTCATTTCTATGATTATGTATGTAGGCTACTGAATATTTCAATTATTAATAATTGTATTATTATTAGAGTATTGTATTATTAATTGGAAATATTTCTAGTAATTTTGTATTTTGGAGAAATAAAGATTTTTTTGATTTCTGAACTTAATTGTTTTAATAGCTAACAATCTAGTAAGTTTTCACAAGATAATAATCAAAACTTGTTTCCATAACTCATAATTTCACAATGTACCAAGTTCAATGCTCATTGATTTCTAATATTAATCCTATTTATTCTTATCCAATTATGGGATGAGGCCGAGTACAAACAAGTCTTTGTATCATGAACCTTCCATATTTGAGATTTCGGCAAATTCGTTCAAGCCATTTCCGATTTTACAAAAATCCATAAACTGCTACTTTGATACAATAGAATAAAATGTCAATAAGTATTACGTCATTGACTTTTTTATAGTAGCATTTATTTACCTCTCAAATGAGCTCATGTAATTGTTTTGTTGTTATTTCACCCCCTACTATAGAACTTATTGAGCTAGATTTAGGAATATAAGAATTTTTGGGCTGACGTCTGTTTTCCATTCCGTTACAGTAATTGTGATTCAATGTATGCACTCTTGCTGGGACTGTCTCTTTTGTGAGAAGACACCCATTTGTTAACGTGCAAATCATACGCCGATACAGACCCTAGTTGGCTGAAGAAGCAGATGTAATTTCGGCGAAACTAAGACAATGAGGCGAATGCATGTATTATTATTGTATTTTATTTAGAATTTGTAAATGCCAACCTGCTAAAAGCTATAGGATAACTGTTTTCTTCCATGCAATTGTATGATAAAATTAATAAATAATGAATTTAAATATTTCAAACTTTTAAAATTTTGCAAGAGTATCTCTACGAAGAAAACAAAAGGTTGCAACGTCTCTAGTTCGCCTAGAATTAGGCTAAGTAGCCTCCAAGTCTTTCTAAATAGATTAAACGATTTTCAACTGTGAAGATGCCAAAATTTGAGACAAAGTTGTGTCTACAATGTACCAGCGGTGACAGTCGGGACGAAAAAATTGTGAATTTTATGGTCTGTGAGGCGAGACAACGGCCAAACGTCCCCCTACCATGGGGAACCGAGCCAAATTTCAAAACAATCATTTCAAACCAGCAATTTCTACAGGACTAGATGAATTTTAGGGAAGAAAATTTGGTCTTCTTCAATCTACAATGAGATAGATCCAACATTGAAGAATTCAAATGGGAAGAATTGATGGTATTACACCATTATCAATCTCTGATAAAATTACAATTCAAATCGAGAGTCGAAAAAGCAACATAAAGGCTATTAATAGTATTGAGCAAGCGATTTGATTGGTAGCTGAATGACCTGACAAGATGTATGTTTGCAATTGGTCTAGATAAGCCACTCTCACGATGAGCGATTCAAGCAAATGCCTTTTCAAAGATCGGTGTATAAACCGCCATAACTGTGACTTCTATAAAAAATGCCTATTGTGGGAGTGACTTATTTAGGCCAATGGCAGACGTTTAACGTTCATGTTCATAAGATTCAAATAATCTACCAATTATATCACTTGCTCTCTAAATTTGGTTTTAGTTTACCGAACAAAGTTTATGGTGTAAATTAACAGAGTTAATAGTGTATGTATTTAGTCAATGAAATGAAATGAAATGTATAGCGAAAATCGCCTGTCGTCATTTTTAAAACTGATACACAAGCTATCATTCCATAAAAATGTCTAATCAACTCTAATCAACTCTAATCAACTAACCAGTATGATTTGCAATTGGAACATTGAAAAAATAACTGAATTTATATGAATCTTTATGAGATTCGATACTACCTATTAATTTCAGTAAACTATGGAGATCTTCTTCTTCTTCTTACAAACAAGGATTAGGCTTTAACCTGTTCCGACTCACATCTAGCCAATTATTTAAATAAACATGTAAAAATCCTATTATTGCCCCCGCTTGCGTGATCTGCCAACATCTCTTTTGCCTACTGGCTGATAATTATAGACTTTAAATGGTATTCTTTCAGCTGACATTCTTTGAACATGCTCCCTCCATTGATGCCGATTCTCCGTGACTCTTTCATTCATGCTGCAGATATTCAATTCTTTCCTAATATCTTCATTCCTGAAATGATATCTTCTCTCACACTCCTTGGTTCATCGGATAAATCTCATCTCGGCTACCTGCACTCTACTTTCAAGTGGCTTCGTAGTAACCCATGATTCACTACCATAGAGGACTGGAGCGGCCATTACCTTATAAAATTTCATAATTGTATCTGTTCTAGCTTTTTTACCCAAAGTCCTGCTGATATTTCCACATATCATTTGGAACTTTCCTATTTTCTTCTATGGAGGTCATCTTAAAAATAAATGAGCTACTGAGGATTCGTTGATCAGGAAATTAGAACAGACCAACTATTATATTCTAGTCTAATAACTTTTTTAATTGACATAATATTCAAATATAACTTTAGTTTTTATCATATTTGTTCAAGTAGAAGTTTTGAAGGTGACAGTCCAACATTACGTGATGTTTTCTTCAACATTGTAAAACCACTGAAAAGAATTACTCCGACCAGCAGTTCCGTCAAATCACAAATACAAAATTACGTTTCCTGTGGTCTGAAAAGTATACGATACTCCTCCTATATTACAACTTGTTAGTCAAAATTATTGATCAATAGTAAATGTTGATCAAACTAATGAACCAGACAACTACTAACTAACAATTTTCTCAACTAACTAGACACTATTTCAGGCTCAGTGCGTGACAGGTCATTAAGACTTGGTGTCCCAATTTCTTTTGTTTCCAAAACGTGTGTGCGTGGATAGCCCGAAATCAACGTTCACCATAAATGTCCGAATTTATGGATGCTGTCTGGGACAAAGTTATGGCAGCGCAGATTTATGGCTGATCTAAATTTGGACCGGCCTACAGCTCTCAACTGCACCCCTGCCCAAATCCTTTCACCTTTCCTGATCTGCATGAATTCACTTCAAAATGTCAGCATGCTTCTTATATTTGACTTGAATTTATTAGGTTAGCACAAACATTACAATGATCGGAAAAGAAGAAACAAGCTATTGCCCAAAACTTCTTCAATTTCCTTATTTATTTTCAAATTGTCCAAATATTATACATAGGTTATATTCATTTCAATTTCTACTCCAAATCACAATCCAAAAATATAGTTTAGAATAAAACAAACAATTTTAAATTTGGATAGATTGATAAACTTTCGTAAAAACATGAACATAAACTTTAAATTCACAATATAATGAATAAAATCACTTAAATTTCGAGCTCGAAAATTAGCACGTTCACCTTAGCTGTAAAAACATAACCTATTATTTGATACAACTTATTATTCTTCATTTTTTATTGCGGATGATGCCCACATGAGCTTCTTGCTTGTGCGTGGGTCATGGGGAGTGCGGGGGTGAATTATTATGATATGATCAAACATCCATGCCTTTTCGGGATTCGAACCCGCAACCAGGTAGCACTAGCAGACTGAAGGGTGCAACGCCTTAGTCGACTCGGCTATCTGGCCGGCCAGAATTCGGGAAAATAATATTTTTAGATCGAACCTGTTGATCTATCCTAATCATATTTATATGATCTGTAATTGTATTCTATCTATAATAAAGGGGAGAATTGGCTTATGTAAGTACGGGATAGAAAATTTACTAATGATGCATCATCACGTCTGAACTACTGAAGTGATTAACTTGAAATTTTGTATACATACTCTCAATTAATCAAGGATGGTTATAGGCCTATTTAATATTCTCCAAGACCTCAGTAGTACGTCAAATTTTCAGTACGATATTATGTAAAGTTTTAAATTGGACCCTTGCGGAGCACGGGTTACCACCAGCTAGAATATAATATAATAAAGAAAAGAATTGGCTTATACACGTACGGGATAGGAAATATTCACGAATGACACATCATCACGTCTGAACTATTCAACTGATCAACTTGAAATAAATTCTCAATATTATACCGAAGATGGTTATAGGCCTATTTAAAATTATTCAAGACTTCTGTACGTCAAGTTTTTAATTGGACCCTAGCGGAGCACGGGTTACGTGCTAGTAACAAATAAAATAAATAAATACGTCAGCATGCTTCAACTGTAAGTACTTCCAATGATTGCCATTCAAGCAATGACGATATTTGAAGCTAGTCTCTCTATAGGATAACTTCTTGCTTTTGTGAATGGGAAGCATATTGATATTAGTTATAAAGATTTATAAAACAATTGAAAGTTAATCGCAATAATATGTTCATAGTTCCCCTTATGTTTATAGTTATTAGTTGCCCTCACTATAGATAACTTCTTGCGATAGTGACATTTAGTTTTGACTGTCAGCATTGGTTCAATGGGAAGCATTGATGTAACAAACAAAAAAATAAAGGTCATTTAATATAAATTCTGACAGTTTAAAGTGAATCTAATAATAGATGAGGACCTAATCGATAGATTAATTGAAAATTAAATTTAAAAAAAAATAGAGAAGAACCTAATCAATTACTTAGATCAATTGAAGAGGAAAAAAGTTTTTCCTGTAAAGTTGATTGACTTGGAAAACCCATAATGTGATTGATCATATTCAACAATACTGATCTTTCAACAGATGGTGATTGATATACATAAAGATGCTGATTGGTCTATTAGTATGATGATGATGATGATGCAAAGACGACGAATATTTTCCAGTATGATGAAGAGATGGAGATGTAGAAGTTTTATAATAATGATTATTATTATTTTGAAGTTTTATAGTGATGATGATGTTGACGACAATGATGATGATCATGATGATGAAGACGATGACCTTGCCTAGAGTCATAAACATTCACTGATGAGTATGTTCGTTCACCTCAAGAATCCAACGCACCCACACAAGGCCAAACAGTTTACCACTCTTTTGAGAGCAGACTCCCTCTCTCTCACTCACTCTACATCACTCTATCTTTGTATCTCTCACTCCTCCGACTATCTCGATAGAATCATAGGCCACCTACACAAGTCTACTCTCAGATATTGCCTTGCTACAGGATCTTACTCTCTCTCTCTCTGAAAACATCTTTCATGTCTGATCTTTAAATATCATAATCACTCTCTAGGAGCTCTAAATTTAACAGTATGAAATTCTAATGAGAAAGTCACCGTTTGTATTTTATAACTAGCAAATAACCCGTGTTCCTCAAGAGTCTAATCAATAACTTTACAAACTGAAAACTTGACTTAATGGAATCTTGAAGAATTTAAAATAGTCCTATGACCATCCTTGGAAAATTAATAATCTATATATGCAAAATTTCAAATTCATCAGTTGAGTAGTTCAGACGTGATGATGTGTCACTCGTGAATTTCCCATCCCGTACGTGTATAAGCCAGTTCTTTCCTCTATTATGGTATAGATTACAGTAGAATTTTATGTGGGATAGAACAAATTTTCTCATTAGTCTCTCGACTAAACGAAATCGCATTATCTTTTAGTGTAAGTTCATCTACCCAATGACATGAAGATGATTTGTTGTCTACATTCAAAGAAAAGACACAAAGATAATATTATTCATAAGTCAATATCAACTGTTTACTCCAGAAATTTGAAGATTTTAAAGAGAGAGATTGATTGATTTTCCTCTCTGCCACACAAACCTTCAAAAAGAGAGCGAGAGAGAGCAGTTGAAGTTTTCCTTCTGCACTTTATCAAAATTGAGTGAAAATTATTTTAAATAATTGACATATGACCAATTAAAACTTATGGTATATTCAAACTTTTGAAACTGATTTATACTTTTTTGAGTCACATACACGGCTTTTCAAATTGTGTAAAAAATTGTTGGCCAAACAGTTTTCTCAATCTACGGTATCTCTGATATACATTGATCGCATCTCAGTCTACCTGTCCATTTCATTTCTTGTCAATATTCAGTAACTTTGTCAACAACTTTTCCAATAGATTTTCAACTTTGTCAGATTGCCAATCTTTTTCCTTATCAATTGAAAAAACTGATGCTATAGGACTACCACTAGTCAACTAAATTACCCATTACTTATTTATTCAATCATCCTGCATTTCACTACTTCCAGAATAGTACTACAAGCTTAAGCTTAAAACGGTTCCAAATTTAATTTCGGTCCAAATGTAGCTAGTTTATGTGTCAATCTCACATTTTTCAATTATTCTCCTGTTATGGATCCAAGTGTCGTGATTGTTTTCCTTTGAGAGACATTGTTTTAAAAATCTCAAGTGTAATTTATGTTTGGATTGTGATTTTTTGTGATAATAAAATTATAAGAACTGGAAACATAACCTTCTTTGGACTATATTAGAATAGAGAATAGGATAGAAAGAATGCTCTATTATTCAAGTTAACACAATACAATACATACAAACACTGATTTACGGCTTGATTAAAGAATCGCCAGCCGGGATTTGGACCAAAGTATGAAAATTTGAGAGAGAACAGTTTAGAGGTACTCCTGATGATTCATTCCCCCAATCATCGTATTGAATAATATATTATGTATTTGTCAAATTAATAAACTAAGGAATGAATGAGAGAAAAACGAGAAATGCCAGTAAACTAGGGCTAGTCTACTAGACTATCCACTAGCATCCACAGATCAAACAATAATAACTTCTATAGCTCCCATAACAATAAGAACCATAGCTTCTTCTTCCAACAACCATTCTCAGACAGATAGTATATAATGTGATCCATACCAGAGACAAACGAATTTGATATCCTCTTTATCGAATATCCTCAACGTATTATTTCCTCTATTTTCATACATTCTATACTCTCTGTTCAAAGAGCGGCAGACCATCATCTCTCTCAGAACAGTGCTCTCTCTCTCTCTGGGCCATTCTCTCTCCTCGACAGCCGAGCAGCGCTAGAGGTTAATCTAGATGACCTTGAGATGCTTGATCACGTGACTCGACTGCTCACCTGCTCAACGACCTTGCCAACCGCTCAACTATATATCTATACCTATGACTAGTCATTGTAGCTACATTATAGCTATATCTATGTAGGTGTATTGTAGTTCTATGTTGCCTACGCGCCCAACGCTATCCTATTCAATATGGAGCTGATCTAGTATATTGTCCCTGTCACTATATTTTTATATTTTTACTTGAACGTTATTTTTATAAATACGTACTTGGACACTGCTCTGTATATCACTAATTGTCCTATAATATCACAGATTTAACCTATGTTTAGTCTATGATTATATACATAGGAACACATGATTGAAGAACAACATTATCATAACTTTCATTTTTATACGGAGATACTTTGGTTATATATAGCACCAAATTAAAAATTCAATCTTCATGAGTATTTCTCATAGAACAAGTGGTGTATTTGTCTCTCAAATAGTAGTGAAAGTAGTGTATTTGACTTCCTAGTATGTATTTTCTTTATAATAATCTGAGTTGACTGAAGTGAACTTTTACGTACAAGACTCCCAGGACAAGGTTGACAAACTGTCAACTTCAATTAGTCTGAAATAAATTTACAGAGGTAAAAGAATGGAATCTTCCCTCTTCTTGGTTGAGTTGCATTATTGCATCATCTAATACCTAATATCATTGTATCATCTAATATCTGAGTAAGAGTTATACCCTACTTTCACCATTGTCGGTTTTTGATCAGATTTTGGTGTTTGAAGAGTACGAGAATAAAGAATATCTTAAAAACGGCATATTTGAACTTAATAGAGAATTAATGACTCTATGCAATTTTTAAATCAAGTTCTCCTATAAAATTAATGTTTCTGAATACTCAACACAGGTTGAGTATTTCTGATATATACAGCAGAATAAAGTTACAAAATAATAGTCATACATCAAATAAACAGCCGTGTGATAAATAAAAATAATAAACAACTAAATTTGTAATAGGTAAAATCTACATCAAAGACATGGACCAAAGTAACGTCACCTACAGCCATTCTATATATCTATACAACACTAAATAGTCATCAGTTTATGAGCCTCAAGCTACATTATATAGACTAGTACTTCAATATAGATATTTGAAAATATATCTTGATAATACAGATATATTTTATAGGCTGGCTCGACCGTCACTAACCTTGCCTTGAAAGAAACGTGTCCATGGCACCGTACCATCAAACAACTTCTTTTTTCTTCTTCTTCATCTTATCCTTCTCTTTCTTCTTCATCTTTTCTTGCATTAATATATTCGGCGATAAACCGGCTACTTGACGTTCATTCTGTTCCTTTCATTCTTTTTTCTCACCTGTTGCTTTTCTCAACTCTTTTTCTTCCTACTTGTTTTTCTTCGGCTCATTTCAATTTCACTTCTTATCATTGATTGCCCCGTATCTTAATGTCTCTTCTTTTGCTTCTCTCATCTGATTTGTCTATTTCTATTTCCCTCCTTATCATTAATCACTCTCATTAATTCCCTCCTACTCGTCTTCTTTATATTCCATTTATCCTTTTCCTTTACTCTTTTTTCTATCTCTTCTTAATTCACCCTGCATTTTTAATTCTTCTTAAACTTGATTTGAATACTTTTCTACTTTCACATGTTCTCTCCACTTATTGTAATTTTCTTCATATCATTTACTAACATTTATATTTTTCCTCTCCTACTACATGTTCACGTAACGAAAGCTATTTGTGAAATCGATTAGAAACTCGTCACTTCTTATTCCCAATTTCTCTCATTTTTCCTACTTTTTTCATTTCATCATTTTTCTGGCTCCTTCATTTTTCACCTCTTCTTCCTCTTACCCCAATTTTCCTCCTCATGTTCTCTTCATCTTTCTCCTCATTCACTTATCCTCAACTTCTTCCACTTTCGTATTTTTCCATTCTTCTTATTCTTCCTTCGATTTTCCTCCTTCGCTTCTACTTATTCCAATTTCCCCCCATGCAATTTCCTTGATTTGCGTCTTTCTCATAATTTTTCCATTCCAATTTTCATGATAAAAACCAATAAATCGATCTTTCTTTCCTCTTCCCTTCTTATCAGTAAGTTCTATCACAGGAGTTGCAATCTTGCAATCATCATATATATATCCAAATTCCTTTTTTGTTTTCCAGATTAGAATTGAAAGTGTTCCTAAATGAATTAAATGAAATGAGTTTGAATGAATTCCTACCAAAGGAGTTGCTATCATCATAGTTAACCGATTTTAATTATTTTAGTTCTGATAATAAATGAATTACAGTCAATGAACAAGAAACTATATGAATTTAATCAACTAATTAAAAAAGTATTTATAAGTATAACTCACCCTCCATTGGTTTCGCAATAGCGATAAACATTTTGTTCTTCCTTACAGACGCGAGATGGAGGTCCTGAATTTCCTGAACCACATCTGCAATTGAAATAGAAATTGAATAAAATTATCGAAGTTCAACCAATGAATAAGAAATCGTAATTGTAAAATGATCCAAGTAAATAGCTTCATAATATGCCTGAAAATGTACGGTATTATGAGACAGGCTTGTCTCACATCTATTGAATCAGAGAAGGCTTGTTTTGAAAAGACGGCTTCTCTGATTGGTTATCGTGGAATTAATCACGGTTTAAATTTAACCGGCTTTTTGCAACCGCGGCACGAAGCATGATTGGATAATAATCTTTATTATATAAATAAAGAATGTAGACAGTTCAGAGTTAAACTGAAGTTATTGGAAAAAAATGGGAAAATTACTCAATGAAATGAGGAAATCCTAATCAGAATGAAAGTTTTTGATAAAGTCAAATACAGAGCACAAGAGACACAAGGAAAAGTGATCAATAAATTCCAAGTCATTGACTTGGATATTTTATTGACATTGATATTGATATCTATGAATGGAACGTTTGTTACATTCAAATACTGTATGAGATGAATACAAAAAATCTGGTGTGGCGCACTCACACAACTTTCCTTGCCATTACGAAAATTGATTAGGCTACCTGACGCTAGTGTTCCCCTGCATCTAAAGTCTACCAATTCAAAGATCTGAGCCAGCTGGTGTCAGGACAATAACGCTGGAGACAAACGATGTCTCTTCATAGTGAATAACAACATTCTTCATAATAACAACATATTCTCCATAGAATCAACAGAACTGTTGCCAACACTTTGCAATTGAAATAATCACATTTTATCGAATTTAGAGCTTATTTTCAATTTTAGGTAAAAATGTTACTGAGCATCAATTGTATAGATTGTCATGCTCAATCTTTTCCATTTAAAATTTTCTGTTTAAATTGTATCTGAAGCCTGATAATTCGTAATCTAAAATCAAACTTTGCATAGATGAAGCGGAGCTCCTGAAATTTTTACAGATATGAGACTTGTGGAAGTTGATAGAGCTTATAAATGACTATTTCAGGTATAAATTTGATCAAAATAATTGGAGCCGTTTTCGAGAAAATCGCGAAAAACCCTGTTTTTGACGACATTTTCGCCATTTTAGCCGCTATTTTGAATTGCATTTAATCGAAATTGTTCGTGTCGGATCCTTATAGTGTAAGGACCTTAAGTTCCAAATTTCAAGTCGTTCCGTTAATTGGGAGATGAGATATCGTGTACACAGACGCACATACACTCATACACACACACACACACACACACACACACACACACACACACACACACACACACACACACACACACAAACATACAAACATACAGACCAATACCCAAAAATCACTTTTTTTGGACTCAGGGGACCTTCAAACGTATAGAAATTTAGAAATTGGGGTACCTTAATTTTTTTCGGAAAGCAATAGTCTACTTTCCTTAACTATGGTAATAGGGCAAGGAAAGTAAAAACACGTATGGAAATAGGTAGGCCTCAGTGCATGCTCTATTAATAGGTTAACAGTGACACAGAACAAAGTCTTCTTGTTGTTCTTCTTTGGCTAACCCTTATCCCAATCATATGAGGTCGGCGATTCCCTCCTTCAGCAGTTTTCTCCACAAAATCATGTCCATAACATAGAACACAGTACTGTAATTAAGTAAGTATTATTTGAACACTAAAATTCAATAACAGAAATTCAACAAAAATTTAGCAATTATTGTCAACATTTTAGAAATGAAGTGACAATATATTGTCACTGTATTATACATTGAAAATATATCACTGTGTTACTTCGTACTGTGGAACATATTTCATGTAAAAATGAGTAGCCTACTCATCACCTATTTATTATGATAATATCATATTTAGAGTGTTGTCTAAGCATCATGACCCCCTTAACTGGTTCAAAGTCGTGTCTACAGCCAGTATTGATAACAACTGATAAATATTTTACCCATTCACTACACAAGACAAACAAGGAAAATTTATATGAAATTCCAATATTCAAGACAACATTCCAGGGTGATTATGAACTTTTAAGGCTGATTAGAATGTGAAAAAATTATAGGATCATGTGAAGATTCGATCATGGTCATAGTTGAAAATTTCTTTCTTAAAAGGAGGAAGAAGAGGAAAAGGAGAGTGAAAAATGAGGAGTTGAAGGAAAATGAGAAGGAGGAGGAGAAGGAAAATGAGAAGGAGAGAGATTGAGGAAGTTAGCAAATTATTGAGGGAATTGGTTTTAGAATAGGCCTATCTTGGTGGTTCATGACTTTAGACTTCTTTCTCTATTTAAAAAAGGGATAATTATAGTTTATCAAGTTGGCAAAACTAATTCAATTAAACAGTACCGATATGATCATATTCAAATTCGACACCGATAAAGTTGATCAAATAATTAGACACAAAATTTATCACAGTTCAAGTGGCAGTGCAAACACTTCAACTGTTCATAGTGTCGGGAGGTTATTGTTTGATCAGGTTGCCGTCTTGTCTAAATTGAATGACTCATTTATATTGCGAACCGTCTTTTTGGGTCAGGGTTATAGGAGTGCTTCAACGCATATATGCACACACACACACACGCGAGATAAAATTCGCCATACTCGTGTGGATTCAATTCAAACTGCCATCATTTGTCCAATGGGAAGCATCGATACTATTTATGAGGAATACTCTGACAGTTTGAAGTGGATCTCAATATATTAACCCACATTAATATAGCAAATTAAGTCACTTGAAACTGTCATGATAGATTGAATGGGAAATATGAATGTTGTTAATGAGGAAACTTGACAGTTTGAAGTTGATTTCACAGTAGCATCCAAACAGTAATCTATGACAAAAAATAACTAGCCTAACTGCTACAATTCAAGTGTTGGAAGTACCGGCAACAATATTGTCTTCATAGAATTTTTCTGTTGTTACAAAAAAACTGTAGAAAAGAGTTTTTTACAGCTAAGAGAAATAAACAATTGGATCACTCTCTTGTATTTTAGTTGTTACACCAATACTTGTTCTGAGATTCTTCTTGGTGAATCCTTGCTACCCAATGAATTTCTGGCCTACTAGACAGAAGGAAATACCACTGATGCTATTTTTTAATTTTCACAAATTGCAAATGTGTAAGCACTCCCATAAGATGACAGATTGCACATGTGTGAATACTTCCATAAGAACCAATGGTATTCTTCGTCGTTACTGTAGAGCACACATTTACAGTAGGCCTACCTTAGTGAGTACGACTGGCGCATCTTGAATAGTAATTGACAAACAGTATCAACAGGATTGATTAATCATAGAGAAAATGTTTTATTTTTATTTTTCTTTATGGATTACTATTATTGTATCAATAATTAGCCTAAACTCAATCAAAATTTTAATGACAAGAAGCAAAAATCTCTAAATCAAAAAATTGAAATGTTATATAGGCCTATATAGCCTAATATTCTTATGCTTTTGGGTAACTTAACATAGAACTTGTAGCGTGTTATCACTGCATGTATGTTGTTATAAAAGGATAAGTTAACAATTTTTAAGTTTAGTTATAATTATTACAATTTTAGGCTTTTTTAGACATTTTTGATAAATACATAAAATCTATAGGTAATCCATTAATGTTAAATGAGTTCTGTAATGTCATATCAATAAGAAAACTATACTGTCAAAACGTCACGTTATTCCTAATTTACGATAATGTGACTGATAAATGTTATCTCCTACTTTGTTACATAAAATTATCAAGAAAGTTAGAATTCGTATTAAAATTGCATTAGTGGGGGAGACACTTCAAGCTAATAATGAGAATGAATACCCCCTCTTCTGGACGAGCACGTTTGGAAAAACGTGACATGGGATACGTTCACTTGTGAATAATACAACTCCCAAAATGAAACTCTCTGGTTTTGATGAGTCATCTATAAAAGAAGCTTAATAAAATAATGTTACCGGTGTCAAAAATGGTATATAATCAATGGAAATTGGAGAAAATCAGCACTGACCTTTCATATTTGAGGTTATTGTGCAAATTTGAAGTTTCGTCCCAATAGGCTGCTGGTGAATCCATATTATTTGTTGCTTGGACAACATGTGTTCACACATCCACAATAATACAACGACACAAAAATCAACAATTTTTCACACTAACCCGAAAAACAACGCGACATTACACAAATAATTGATTCACAATCAAATTGCCAGTAACACTACACCTAACCAAAAACCTACTAAACTTCAACACACTGCACAGCCAACAAGATTATGAAGTGATTTGCAATTTCACCGCTAGGTAGCGGTATCTTCGCACCTGCTCAAAAACCAGTGATACCACAACAAACTGTTGGCTCCCCTTTTCAAATTATCGTACCTATCAGTTTGCCAAACAAAGGTAGGCTAATCAAACTAGAAATAGATTGAAATTGTTGTGCTGTTCAAAAACCTAGACAAACTCTTTTGTACTGAACAAGCTTCTACACCGAAGTTTGAAGATAGACTGAGAGCTGAGAATTATCGGCCCGGTTACTTTCCACAAAACGTTCTATCAACTTCACAACATGTCACGCGTTCCAAAACGTGTGCCACAAGAAAACTGACAGAAAGCGTAATAAAGTGTTACAGGTGACACACTAGTCCCTCTACATGAAACGGAATTAATGTTTCTGCGACAAGGATCAGCGATATATTATTCACTTCTAGACTATTCCACCTACTTTACAATGTTATAGGAAGCTAGAAGTTAGAGGAACGTTTGATGAATGTTCTTCACGTGTGAATGATGACAAATCGCCTTCATACCAACAACAGTACACAGTAGTGTAGAGCATGTGCCTTTTGAGATTACAAAAATTATCATAGCTGAATGATGCATTCTTGAGTCACATGGTGCTCATTTTTCAAAACATGACTGTCTCAAATAAATACATAATGATGGCAGGACCCTTGGCAAATCCTTGAGGGAAATACACCGTGGGAATGAACGTGTATTCAACTAAGTCTGATAAAAAGATTCCTTCAAGCTTGTAAAATAAAAGAATAGTATAGATAAGCTTACTTTTCAACTATTCAATTCGATTCTAAAAATACTAGGTGAACATATTTTGAAAGCTCTAGAAGCACGTTTTTATAGAACAAGATTCAACTTCAAGGAAGTTTGAATTAACACAAAAACATTTGTGCAAAAGTATTGATAAAATAAGAATTTATATCCTCATTTCTAATTCCAGTGAATTATAGTGACATTACGTTCATAAGAGTAACACGATCTCAAGAGTCTTTGAAAAAAGAGTAATTTAGCAACCCCTTGACTTACAATTTTTAATAAAACATATTCAAGTAACTTTTTATGTTGTTGTGCACGTAATGCTGTGATATAGAAATCCATATTGAATAAAAAACGAATTGAAATATTTACTTATATATTTAGTATGGCATATTGTATGAGATATCTTCTCAAACAATTTTAACAAACCATTGCTTTTGTAAAAATATTTTTTTAATTTTCTTTCATCCAACAAGTTTAGTTTAGTGTGTCTATTATTGAATCTACTAGTCAGTGAATATTGGTCAGTCTTCGAAGTGTCAATAATATTGATGGAGTTTGAGACACATTTTGATTGAACTATGAGTTAGATGTCAACTTCAACTGTCACATTCAATGAAACGTGCAATACCATTCACATCACGTTTTGCGTTCTGACAGAGTCACCAGTCACAGTCGGTAGTCATACACTGAAATAAATTGTTCTAGATTTTTTCAGAAATGATTCGATAGACTATCATTTCAAACAGTTACCAACATGTGTATACAAGTGTGCTCAAAGAGGTCTATGAACTAATCAATCTTCTATATCTATCTACATTTCATTAATATACAGATTCAATCTTATACTTTTTTAAGTTTCATTTTTTCTAGTGCTAAGATCCGAAGTTTGCATCAGTTTTGTTTTATTTTCCTATCTAAGAACTTGTCTCTTTCTTTCTTCTATTTTCAGGTGTGCCTCAATCAGTTCTTATCCTTACCGCCCGCATTTGTTATAAAAAATGACTTCACAGTGGAAATTGAAAATTACGAAATGTTTTGGATTATGATACGGTATTCAACTTTTAACTTTCTCAGTCTTTTAGTCTATGAAGTATATTTTATACCTCCAGTCAGGAAATTGAACTTTTCTTTAACAAACCTGTTATTTTTTTCTCATTCAATTGTCTCCAAAGACTTATATTCTTAATAAATCTTTCTCCTTAATTTCTTATTATTTCATTAATATACGTCCTCTTAGGAGGTTATAGACATATCCTTGTTCAGCTTCTTCCTTTCCCTCATCCTCATTCCTTCCTTTTCATCCATCTTTCACTTAATCTTCAACATTTTTATTTAAAAACCATTATTTTTCATGATGTTTCTTTCTTCTCCTCCTTCCAATAATCTTGATTCTCTTCAACTTCCAGCTCACACGGTTTCTCTCTTCTTACTTCCTATGCCTTCTTTTGTAAACTGTTAACCGGGAATGAAGGTGTGACCAAAGTTTGATTTAATTCTGGATTAATCGCGAGTTAAACTGCTAATTCCTGTTTCCAGCCCTTAACCTGCATGAAACATTCATTTATTCATTTCCGGAGGATTTATCACAAGTCAGAAGTTAGTTGGATTTCGGAGTATAAGTTTAAGGTTCGTTTCAAGACATGTGCCGGAGTATCATGTTCCATCAGATATGTTTTACACTCCTCTCCACGTGTTATGAACGTATCTATTCAAGATTTCAGGGTGCAACAGTCTCTATCATTCTTGAATAGATAGACACGTTTCAACTCAATTCAAGTCCGCATGATCGATCAATCACAAGCCCACAAGAATCACAGACAGTCAGGGATCACTTATTCAAGTCTACAGAGACGGGTGTCCTGGCTGTGATGAACACTTGCTGCAGAGTGCAATATTAATGGAAGTACGGTGTTTCGGAACTTTCGAGTGTAAATGTTTTTTTATCGGCAGAAATAAAAATTACAACATCATAGAAATACATAATAAAAGCAATAAAAACTCTACAGCACGAGAAAATACTATTACAAAATAAAATGAAATGCCAATTGAGTATTTGCATCTGGAGATACTAGACCTGTTTGAGATGGTGATATAAAAATTGATTACAAAACTACCGATAAGAAGTAGTTACTGAAGCTTACCTAAAAGCTGTAGCTTCTCATCTCAGTAGCTCTCACATCTTGGTAGTCACAGAATAAGGAAAGACTATATTGTTCCTTACTCCGTTTGGAAGAGTGTTAATGGGATGTGTAGGCCTATTTTCAAGTATCCTTTCAGAACAATGAACGGTCTATTACCATCTGTTATCTGCTCAAACCCCACCAATCTACGTTCATGCAAAAAAACATATTAGTTTATTAATTTCTAACTTCATTCTACATTTTCAACGTTCAATGAATCGTCAGTAAATATTTTATAAGTTCATCAAAAGTACGGTAGGCTATATACGAGCATATGTAATGTTGTAGTTAGCATTAAAAAAAATCTGAACTGATCTAATCTCGCAGTTATAAATTAATCTCTCAACAGCATTATATCCTCACCATTACACTCGCAAAATAAATAGTGAGGTCCACGTTATAATGGCAGTGTTTGATTAGCAATGGTATTGCTATCCTTGTCTATCATTCAACAAAGCGGATAGCGCTACCTTTCTCTCGAATTGCTCTGTTGCCAGATCGTCTTTTAAATATGTAGAATTAATAATTAATAAACAAAATATTTCATCTTCATTATAAAAATTCATTATTAAATTACTGAAAAATATAATTCCTTGCTTCATAAAATATAATTTATTATTTTAAACGAGAATGGACAATTAATATTACATTAATCAACCTGTATCAGCTACCGTCAAGAAGGCATTGACAAGACAGTGAGGATCGGCAACGTTGTTCTACTATCTTACTCCACTGCCATTATAAAGGTGCGTACAGATATACGCGCCGCGAACATGAGCAATTCAATTTTAATCAGCTGATGCCAAGCTTTTTATATCTGTATCTTACCGTTTCTGTAAAAATACAGATATAGTCAGCTAAAAGTGAATTGCTCATGTTCGCGGCGCGTATATCTGTACGCACCTTTAGGTGGACCTCGCTATAGATCGTACAATTATATTTGTATAAAAACTAGAATATTACTAATATGAAGAACAATACTAGCCCGATAGAGCTATTACTGAGAAAGGAAAATAAACAATTATTGAAAGAAATGACTGAGGTAACTAATAGAATTATTAAATTAACATAGGTGAATAAATTAGAAAAGCATAATAGGTCAACTTCCTGAAACGATGTAAACAATATTATATTGATTGGACACCTCCGCAGAGCTACAATCCGGAAAACGGCTCTCGATTTCCAGGAAACTTATAGCAGGGAACGAACCCTTACTAAATGGTAATAATAATTATTGTGTAACATCAGAAACACCCCGCTTCCCTGCTCCATTCGGAAATAATGTAAACACGTGTTGGCTGAAAGTCGTACGCTTGACTGTTTATGTAATCGAAATAAGTACGGACATGTGACCATTTATTGCGACTTCACAATCTGAAGTTCTCAAATAAGTTTGATTTATTTGAGAACTGATCCAATAATTCGATTATTATTTACTTTCCTTGCCCTATTACCATAGGTAAGGGAAGTATTGCTTTCCAAAAAAAATTAAGGTACCCCAATTTCTAGTTTTCTATACGTTTCAAGGTCCCCTGAGTCCAAAAACATTATTTTTGGGTGTTGGTCTGTGTGTGTGTATGTGTGTATGTCTGTGAACACGATAACTCCATTTCTAATAAACCGATTGACTTGAAATTTTAAACTTAAGGTCCTTATACCATGAGGATCCGACAATAAGAAATTCAATTCAAGATGGCGGGAAAAATGGCGGATAATTACTAAAAAACCATGTTTTTCACGGTTTTTCTCGAAAACGGCTCCAACGATTTTCTTCAAATTCATACCATAGATAGCTATTTATGAGCCCTATCAACTGACATGAGTCTCATTTCTGGGAAAATTGCAGGAGATCCGTAATATTCTTGAGAAAAATGGCGGATAATCACTAAAAAACCATGTTTTTCACGGTTTTCTCGAAAACTGCTCTAACGATTTTCTTCAAATTCATACCATGGATACCTATTCATAAGCCCTATCGACTGATATAAGTCTCATTTCTGGGAAAATTGCAGGAGCTCCGTAATATTCTTGAGAAAAATGGCGGATAATTACTAAAAAAACATTTTTTCACGATTTTCTCAAAAATGACTTGACCGATTTTTTTCAAATTCAAACCCTGTATAGTTATTTATCAGCTCTATTAACTGGCATGAGTCTCCTTCCAGGGAAAATTGATGGGGGGTCCACCCCATCCTTGAGAAATGGACTTTGAACCTCCTTCTCGTGCATGAGGTAGGTAGGTAGAGCAGTTCATAAAAATAACACATGCTCGAGATATTTAATCTGTAGAACAGCTGTTTTGACTTTTGAAGAATATCATCGAATTTCACAATTTACACAAAGGAAGAAGTACTGTACTCTGAAAACAATTATATATACTGTACACATAAACAGTAGTCTGATTGTAGTTTCAAATAATGTTGCTGCCAATCGTCATTATGTTATTCCCCTAAATTATACTCCTTCAAGAATGGGGCTTACAGTTCAATGAGCAAGGAAAGTTATGTGAGTGCGCCACACCAGAATTTTTTCAGAATAGATTTAAGAGATCTCATTTAAATATAGTAAGAAATGTTTGAGCTCGTGGCTAGAGCACAAGATTTCTTTTTCTAGCCACGCCAATAAATTATTTATTTTCTTGTAACACTGGTGTTAATCCTATTATATTAAGCGAGCAATTTCTGTATACATATTTATGTGGTTATATGAGTATATATTTATGTTCAACGGATCTCGAAAACGGCTCTAACGATTTTCACGAAATTTGGAACAAAGTAGGTTTATGATATAAAGATTCGATTGCACTAGGTCTCAACCCTTGGATAACTCGCTTAAGGACATTAAAAGGATAAATACGTCCTTGGAAAAACAGCTGGAAATTTTGTCGTCTGTCGATACCGTAATGGAAGAGAGTGAACGAGTGCATGTGTGTGGGATCATCCAGCTGATCTCACGAGAAGAAAAATTCAGCAAGAGAAACTTTTTTCGTTTATTTCTCTTTTTTTTAGAGAGCATGTTTACTTTAGAAAGTCCAAAATAGTAACTAGATGCTGTTAGTGATACATAGTATATTAACAAAAAATATTGTAGCAAACATAGTATATCATTCTAAATCGAATTTTTAGTATATCTATTATTTGTAATAATTGATGATGTGTTTGTTTTTGAAGTGTGAATAAATTATTGTTATTTTGATGAGTGATAGTAGCTTAACCTAGATTTTGATTTGGACTGTAGTATAAATTTGAGAAGGGACAGTTTTGGGCATAAACCTGTTGTGCCTCCTCATATAACTGTAAAACTAATTGTATATGACTGAGAAAATGAATAAATAAATATAAACTATAAATTCAATCTTTCGTTACAAATTTTCTATGCTTTTACACTCCAGAGCAAAGCTCGGTCCCCCGATATTAAATTTGATTTGATTTAGGCTAAGTAATTGTTTGTAGCTATTGTTTGCTCTATCTAATAATAAATAACTTCTGCTTAGGTGCTTCTATTAAATATCCGCAGTAGCGGTCGAATAAAAAGGAGATTTGAATTTGGCGCGCAGGGATATTTTGATTTGTTAGGTTGGCTAGGCCACGCCTCAGTACACGTGAGCCGGCAACTTCAGAGAAGGTCACGTGCATTTAAATGTGTTACTTTTGCGGCTCCCCCGTCACTGCACACTGCTATAACGCACACCGACTCCACACCACCTCACTATGCTTCAAACAATAATGTTTACGTACAAGGAAAGTGGAGGAGAATGAGAAGGGGTAGAAGGGAGAAGAAGATGAAAAGAATGCGAAGTAAGAGGAGGAGGAGGATGTGAAAGAGAATGAGGAGTAAATGAAGGATGAGGAGGGGAAGGAGGAGTAAGTGGATGAGGAGGAGGAGGAAGAAGAAGAGGAGGGAAAAGAGAATGAGGATTACATGGAGGAGGAAGAGGAGAATGAGGAGTAAATGGAGGGGAATGAGGAAAAAATGAAAGAGGAGGAGGGGAAAGAGAATGAGGATTACATGGAGGAGGAAGAGGAGAATGAGGAGTAAATGGAGGGGAATGAGGAGAAAATGAAAGAGGAGGAGGGGAAAGAGAATGAGGAGCAGGAGGACGAAAAGAAAGAGAATGAAGATTAAATGGAGGAGGAGGAGGTAGGGAATAATGAGGAGGGGAATGAAAAGAGAGAAAATAAGGAGTAAGTGAAGAAGATGAAGGAGGAGCATGTTTGTTAATGAACATGTTTACTTCAACAGTGTCTAAAAAGAGGCTCTGGTCCTGGATATATTATTTAACCATATTAGACAAAAAAACTTGTATTATAAGAAAAGTTTGTATTGTCTTTGCTAACTGGTGCGTTTCGCTAGTCTGAACATCTAATTTCAGATTATATTGTTCTTGGAACCTCCTAATTAAAATAATAATAAAAATCAGTTTATCAGGAGTAAAATATTTTCGTAATATAAATTTACAGTTGAAGCACAAATAATGCCAATTACTCCCATGTGATATGACTAAATATTTTATTACAAAGGAAATACAACTCTAATGCTGCGTTTACACCAAAGTTATTAACGATATGTTAATATAACTTAATCTTTATAGATTCTATGAGATTGAACATAACTTATCATATACATGATGGACATATGTGTTTGCCAAGTTCCATAGAATCTAATAAAGATTCTAATAGAATCACATGATGAACACTTGTGTTTGCCAAGTTTCATAGAATCTAATATAGATTCTAATAGAATCTATAAAGATTAAGTTAACATTTTGTTAATAACTTTGGTGTAAACGCAGCTTCATCAACTGATTTCTGTAACTTATATCTACGAATAAATACTTTCAATCTGGCTGAGTTTGACTGATTGTCTTGGGGTGGTACTTGAACGAAAGTGTAATGGGAGATATCTTTGTTGAATTTGAAATATTTGGAGAGAATACTGCTGGAAATCTATTGAGGGGAGATCAGTATAATTAAGGTGTGAGAGCAAGCAATCAATTCAATGAAAGAACTACAAGGACTCATGAACGGTTCAAATATGAGAGATTGTCAAAGTATATTTGAAAGAAGTCAGGAGCTATTTGTGGAGTTTTTTTAGAATCACAATGCAAAATCAATAACTACTTTAAAATTTATGACTGGTTATTGTAACATAGTTTAAATTATCTTAAATTGTATTCATGCTCATAAGGAAGGACTCTGGTATTGCACATAGAAACTGTACGAGAAAAGATCCCATACTTTTTTCATTCAATCACACAAACTATGTTATGGAGTATGTGTCATATCTAGAAAATATAAAAAAAAAATACTCATAGAAGTAGAAAATAATTTCCAAACAGGAAACATTAACTCTATACAGTCAATACATTGACTCTCTGTCAAATTTATATTACAAATTGCTTTTTCATATCATATACAGTTCAATTATTATTTTCTTAGTTTATATCATGTAAATTCATCTATAATTTTGCTGTATTGTAAGCTATTGTATATAAGTGTATAAGACATTATATATTGTAATCTACATAAATAAAGTACTCAATCAATCAAATGAAACCTTGAAAATTTAATAAATGTGACAACCGATCATGCTTTGGAGCAAATCCTCATTCGATCATCCAAAACTGAGTGATTGGAATAGGTAGTTCTTCAAAGGCTTTCCTAAAATGACTGCTACTATATAAATAAATCTTCCATCAAAGATATTCTGTTCAATTATTTTGACATCATTATGGATATCACTGGAGATTGTGAAGAAAGTCATCGAATGAAGTAAAACAAGAATAATGAGAGATGTAAATGATTTCCAGAAGCATAACCTTCTCATGAGAACATAACATTTTTCTTCAAGACTCTGATGGACAACAGAATCTGCATAATGTTATCAATGGTCTGGAAGCAAGTGAAGAAGTGTGTGATTCTCTTTTGAACGTATAGAAAGAAATAGTTATTCGGTCTCCAATGATTTTTATCTGAACATAGTTGTGGCAAATTGTAAAAGTGTATTCTCACCTATAAAAAGATACAGAGTTCTTTCATTCTCCACAATGCAATCAAACAAAAATCCTAGTCTTAGTTGATTCTAGAACAAAAAGATCTGATCTCTGTATTTTTACTAGGCTATTATAGATAATTCAGCATTGAAGTTTTAGTGCAGCATGCATTTCTACAATAACCGCAATCTCTGTCAACATCTGATGGATATTTGAAAAAACTCTTAATCTCACTTGGCCCATGAAATTGTGAATGAAACTAGTTGTGGATTTGACTAAATCCCTAAATATCGTTGACAAATTCGCATAATGATGACATGGCTCTCCTGAATATTCAACTCCTACTTCACTTTTCAAAACTTCAATACGCTGCAAGATTATGGAAACTTTGTGATGAGAAGAGTTATGAAAATTCTCAATAAAGATGGAGTGATACAGGTGGACATAGCTTTTCATGTCTATGGTCTTAAATCAAACAAAGGTAGTGAACATATTAGAAGCAGCAGAGTAAAAGAATCACTCCAATAATATGCTCTCCAAACCATCGAGACTTGATTTCTAAATCTGTGGCAGAGATTTATTAATGTGACATGCAAGAATCTATAAAGGAATAATCCATACGTTAGCTACGTGCAGGAATACATACATTCATTCATTCATTTGTGGATGAAATTACAAATCATATAAATATGTTTGGGAAAGAATAACAGGCATGGCAAACTATTCGAATCCCAAATTTTGATACTGAATATCTTGTTACCATTTCAAAACAGTCTGAACGGGAATACCATAATGGATGAATCAATCAAAAGTTAGTGAAATATCATTATAATAATACTGTTAGAAATAATATGAATGAATATTTGAATTTTCATTTCATTTTGATTTGACACATATCTATTATTATATTGGATATAATTTCTCAAAAGTTCACGACAAACTGAAGATTCACGAAAGATTAACATTTTCATACTAAACATAATCATTATGATAATGAATGAATGATGAATTCCATTTCCACCATGAAGGACTAAGAAATTCTACAAATATTTCTTGGAAATTAACGACCACTATATCAAGTAAGCGTGGCCAGAGTGCAATTTTAATAATATATTTAGCCTGCAGTGCATCACAATAAATTAATTTGAGATACAAACAATAGAACATAAACAAACACATATAAATATTATCATTATTCTATCCTAATATATTTCTTGAAACCCAAGTTTCGTTTATTTCAAACAGTCATTTCATAGTTTCCTTGCAGAATGAGATGAAGTTTGTAATTTTGACCATAATTAGTATATTATGATGAAAATGATCAATTATTGAGACTTGAGAGTTGAAAAATCGTGTTCAGCGACCGAAAATACATAAGATAGCGTTCCTGAAATACATAATTTGAATGCACAGACTAGTAGGAGCGATGCGATAGACAGGCCATTACGCGCATTAATCATGGGGGAGGACCGAGCCGCAGCGTAACAGTGCTACTTATCCCCCTCCCACCACCGCATCTATGATCGTAAACCCCAAACTATATATATCATTGGATTCAGGAAGAAACGGCCTACAACGTTTATTGGGAGCCTTTTCCTCTAAGTCGGCTAATGACTTCAATATTCGAGAAATAACAAAAAGTCCATAATAAAAAAATACATTTTTCGAGATATTTTATTTTTTTACGGAAAAACTATGCAGTTTATCGCAAAAATGTAGAGGACCACATTGAAAGCCAGTTATGTGTACATAATATTGAGAAAAAATTGAAAGCTGTACTATGAATAGTAACTGCAGGGCAGGCGATTTTATAAGCGCGCGTTTTTTACAACTTACCCCCCTCCCCCCAAGCTGTCGACCACCCTGGGACGTGACGACATCGAGTTTCATATACACTAAAGACCCCCTAACAATAATCCGAAGTCAAATTCTCTGCCTCTCTCATGTATGCTCAATGTAAGCCAGCGCCTGGACTATATAGATTATCTAAAGTAAGCCATGGTTTTACCTGTTTGCCTCCACATATTATTTTTTGTAAATAAATAAATAAATTCTTTTAAAGTACAAAGAATGATCAGTGAGACACAAAATAATAAATAAGACTCAATGAAATAAAAAATCAGCGAAAATAGTTTTTATTACTTAAAAGGGTTGGTACTTGATAACTTTTATTTACTTTTAATTTTATCAGCCCTTTAAAGATAATTGAGCATTTCTATTAGTAAAAATCTGGTGTGGCGCACTCACACAACTTTCCTTGTCGTTATGAGAATTGATCAACTGACGATAGTGTTCACGCGCATCTCAAGTCTACTATTCTAAGATCTAGACCTAAGCCAGCTGGTGACAGGACAATAACGCTGCAGACACATGAAGACTGACGGCTATCTCTTCATAGTGGATGATTTAATAGAATTAATACTTACCAACAGTTTGCAAATTGAATAATCTTATTTTCTCGAACTTGGAGCTTATAATCAATTTTAGGTGAAAATGTTAATGAACATAATTTGTAGAGATTTTTATGCTCAATCTTTTCCACTTGAATTTTTTTGTTTTAATTGTATCTGAAGCCTGATAATTGGGAATCTGAAATCAAACTTTGCATAGATGGGGCGGAGATCCTAAAATTTTTACAGATATGGGACTTGTGGCAGTTGAAAGAGCTTATCAATGACTTTTTTAGGTATAAATTTGATCAAAATCGTTGGAGCCGTTATCGAGAAAATCGCGAAAAACCCTGTTTTTGACAACATTTTCGCCATTTTAGCCGCTATTTTGAATTGCATTTCATCGAAATTGTTCATGTCGAATCCTTATATTGTAAGGACCTTAAGTTCCAAATTTCAAGTCATTCCGTTAATTGGGAGATGAGATATCGTGTACACAGACGCACATACACTCATACACACACACACACACACATACAGACCAATACCCAAAAAACACTTTTTTGGACTCAGGGGACCTTGAAACGTATAGAAATATAGAAATTGTGGTACCTTAATTTTTTTCGGAAAGCAATACTTTCCTTACCTATGGTAATAGGGCAAGGAAAGTAAAAAACAATAACCCAATTATTACTGAAACATCAATGAATTATAACCCACAACTAGTGAAACCTACCCAGATTGAATTGTGTCATTACCAATAAATTAGAAATTTCAATGATTGCAAAGGTACCGTACTGATGATAAAATAATAAATTTAATTTTCTCCATACTTTACTTCAGTATTGTGAAAAATGCATGATCTGCGTATTAAAGGTAATTTTTTATTCAATAGCAGATAAATATGGTGAAATAAAATATGCACTGAATACAGTAATCTGAAACCAATACTATAATAATGAAACCAATTATCTATTTCTTAATATTGTACCAAAAACGTTCAATGATTTACCAGATACTTGTGCTGAGTTTTTTAATATGCGCTTACTGAATGAAATTTAAAAATTTGGTTGAATAATTACACTTAAAATGTAGCATAATGAAATTCATTACTAATGTATTGTATTGTTGTAAGCCATTTCGTTCTACATTTTTATATGTAAGTTCACGTTGACTATGCTTTATAACACTTTCAGCTTTTTGAGAGCTGAGCCAACAATTAATTAGTTAATATCATGATAATATTAACTGTTAAGTAAATTCTTGTAAAAATAACGTTTACTGATATATATTATTGAATTTACCTGTTCTTGTATATTGCACCTTGTCAAGCAGCCTCTTTAAGGTTTCGCTTAAGGTAGCTTATTTATTCAATAAACGTTTTTTCTTTTCTATTATTCATGAGAAATGAGGCAAATAAATTTAATAATGTAATGAGTCGAACGAGCGAAAATTTTAACAATAAATTTTTATTTGAAAACCATTTCATCAATTTTGAACATTTAAATTACTTTGAACACATTTTTGAGGCATATATTTGTCTGGTACAGTTGACATCATACTTCTAAAAAGATATCAATTTTTTCCTAAAATATATTGTACATACTGAGAAAAATTAAATAGAAATGAGTTTAGGTGGTTCACAAGGAGCAATGAGAAAAATGAATAATTAGTTCAAGAGAATGCCTTCAGATTTTAAAACACGATATCTAGTTATTTAAATGTTTTTCAAAATACAGAGACTGTATTTGAAATGATTTTGTTATGAGAATTTCACAAAAATTGTTTTGGAACAAGGAATATTGAAAAACATCTTACTGTGAAATTATTGCGTGTTACATTTTATTTTGATTCTTTTAATCAGACTCTTTCAGAACAGAACCTCTTTTAAAAGCCTCTCTTTTAAACCTCATTACTTGAACCTCTTTTACAATTGATTATAATACAAAATTTTGAAAATATAATTTAATTGGTGTTGATGAACACGGAAACGGTAATTAATGATCTGGTGAAACTTGCCTTCTAAAGGATGTTTAAGTCTACTTAACATTGAAAATAAAAACACTAGTGGAATACACCAACTGAATTTAAAACAAATTCTGAATGAAAACGGCCAACGTTCCTACTGGAATAGAGATTAAGTACCACAATAAATTTCAAATTGATCGTGTAAAAACTAGAACTAACACTAGAAAGAATCACTTGTGAAGCTACAGAGTAACTACTACAAAAATAAAAAAGGAAGATTCCATCAATAAGCTACTGGAAAAATATATATTGGATGTAACTTACGTACAAAACTGGATTGAAAATCACTGTAAATGATAATTTTGTATCTTGTACAATTTTACTTCTTTTCGCATCTTGTATAATGTTTTCTTCCATAATGAAAGTATCACGCTTTCCAAAGACAATTTCTTGAATAAAATTATTTACAATACGGTATTTCGCTTTCCAAAGACATTTTCTTGAATCAAATTATTTACAATAATAAAAAAACATTTTTTGAGGAGAGCTAGAACAAAATTTGCATCTTTTTCTTATTTTTACAAATGGTTCAAGAATATAATAAATGCTATGTGTTGAATGAATGATAGATTTTGACACATCAAATACAAATTTCGATAAGGTACATTAGTTAAGATAAAAATTGGTATTCCAATTACTAACATACAAATACAGTAGCTTAATAATAAACAAATAACTCATTCAATTATACTTGATCGATCTGTACCAATTTCTCAATAATTATTTTCAATAACAATATTATTACAATAGATATAAATCTACTGCATTATCTATAACACGCTAGGCACATTAATCATTTGAAAAGGCATGGTTTATACATAAGGCACATATTTATAGTTTAATAGATTTAATATCAACATTTTCCATTAATACTAAATATCATCTCATAACAGATATTCGCATTATCAAGTATTCTGCTACGTTATTTCTAAACAATCTAACACTTAGTTTTATATCGTAAACAGCACCAGGTACTATATAGATATTAAATGTAACACAAAAAACTAATAAAAAATCGAATTAATAATCTTGTACAGTATTTTCAACTAAAAATAATTTGTTGTTTTATCAGAGAAAAAATTAACTTACTCAACATTGATACATAAAGTTCTGGCCAGATTTTCATAATTCAATCTCATAAAAGTGTTTTGAACTATAAAGGTATTGAGTACTATAAAATTGAATTTTTGCCAGTGAATTAAGTAGTTAAATTATCCAGACCATGTTATTCATTAAGTAACATCAGACTTCAAACCTGTAGCTGATTAAGTACTGAAAATTTCAATACAATTATGAAAGAATATTGAATACAATTAATTCAAAGTACCGTAATATATTTATCAACATCATTACATAATAATGAATATAATCTCTGTATTCAAAAAAATATTCAATTATCGTTTTATATTAAATTTACGTTTCTGCATTACAGTTTCAAATTAATTTAATATTACATTTTTATTAAACAATTGTAATTCTGGAAGATTATTATAAATTATTTGATGTTGATTACGGTATATAGAAGGATTTCGATCAACAGAGAATATGAAGCATACATATGAGATATTTGATTAAGATATTTTCAAACAATGTAATAATACATTAGCATGAATCAAAAACACTATAATTAGGAATAACAAAGGAATAAAACAACGTAATAATTCAATGTATAGAAAATAAAAGAATAAATCTACAACCGCTAGAAGAGATAAAAATTAATTAAGAGTTGTACTGTTGGATGAATAATAATATATACCTATAATATAGATTACAATATTGGCTTGTGTAAGTTACTGAGAATTAAGATCAGATTGTTAACAATAATGAAACACAGTAAACGCCAATTGAAGATGTCTAATAATATCACACCTGAAATCTTCAATTATAAATTATATTTAATTCATCAATAATTTAGAATTTTAATTTGTTGTACTACCATCGCAAGATTCTGTTCTGCCAATTTTAAATATGCATGGGTCATGAATAAACTTGCTCACATTATAGAATAACATTAAACTTCTCTTAAATATTGAATTTATTCCACAACATCCATTATCTACATAATTTTACTACCAAAAATGACAAAAAAAGAAATTGTTTCTGTTTGAACAATATAAAGCTGAGATTATCTAAGAAATGTCTACTATCGAAGAACACAAAAGATCTACAAATTATACTACAAGAAGAATTAAACCAAACTTACAATTAAATGAGAGCAATAAATTTAGTTTTCAAGGGTATTATCATTTGGTCTAGTGAGTTCAAGATATAATATTTCTTGTAAAAATACAAAAATATTGAATAAAACAATATTGATAATAATTTTCTGAAAAAATATATTTCAATTTAACAGTGCAACAAAATCTTTAATTTTTACAATGCCAATTTCCTTTATTCGTCTATACAAAACACATATTTGTTTACATATAGATTTAAATTTCATCAAGAAACAAAATAGACTAAGGCAGTCACAGTATGAACTGTATTTAGTTGAAGACTGCATACAGATCTAATATGGGGTCATTTGGAAGCCAGGGGACTGTTCCTTCAAAATCTGGACAATCTAAATATATAAATGCAAAAGCACTCATAGGCCAACAAAAAATTAGAAACATTTGAAGATAGTCAATAACTTGTTTTGGCCAACCTATAGGATAATACAGGAAAACCCTGTTCAAACACTAGACCTATTGCATACATATTGCATGAAATGCAATTTAAATCGAATAATAAATACTGGCATAAGGTAGCCACTTTTTAGGTACCTAGTAACTTAAAGTAATACATAAAGGGAAATTTAGCCATTGCGATTCAATTCGAACTCTAAGCAAATTTCGTTCATCTTTGAGAATACATTCAAAATACACTTATAGTCTTAACTATGAAATCAAGTTTTTTAAAGTTTTTTTTTTGCATAAGAAATAAACAATTTCTTCATTTTTTCTAGGATATAAGTCATAAAATGAGAATCGACTGAAGAAACTAAACACATATTGGAAAAATAAGGAGGAACATAAAAGATAAACGTTTACTAATAATCATGAAAAATATTGCCAAAATTATTGGCAATATAGTGTGATTCTTTACAAACTGTCAGCATCACTTTCAAATAATGAAATCACTGCTTTATATTCAGACAGTTTGTAGTGAACCTTATACTGTATCCCTATAGTTTATAAGAACCGAACCAAGAGATCTAACTAACTCTTCTTAAACAATATTCTTTAGTTTCCTTATCACATTGTACAAATACAATCACAAAACATCACGTGTTTTTATTTTTGTATTTTTCAAGTTTTGGTACACTTTCCAGTGAAAATAGGGGTTGTTTATTTAATTATCAGTAATACGAGAAAAACTCGTACAAATTAAAGATCTGTTACACTGCTGGCTCGTTTGTTATAGATATCATCCTCATCATCCTCATCTATGTATTTTTTGTAACACTGAAAAACAAAAAGAAAATACATATTATAATAGACAATAGACAATAAGGGGAAGAAAAGAAGAGAATTGAAGCGGATAAACAAAGAAAGAGGGCTAACCAGAGACTACAGTGATCCTATGTGGTCATAAAATCACAAAAAATAGACAATAAGAATCTTCTTATCTTCCATCAATAGAATTCATTTTCCAATCACTTGAAAATGGCATTAGTAGCCGAAACATGCCGTGACGAAAAATTTTAAAAAGGGTACTCAGATTTATATTTTTATTTATATAATAGACAAATTTATAATGAATAAAAATTACATTAATCAACAATTCATTTACAATTTGAACACAATTCTTGAGAATGATTGGGAGAGGAACTATTCATTTTTCACAAAAAAGAAAATTTATACAAAAAAAAAAGAAAATGAGTAAATAATGTGTTATTTTGTTGAAATTAGGTACCTACTTTTGAAGATACCCAACACGTATTATCTCACAAAATGCATTTGTAAGTGAAAAAAATAAACGAAATATATATGTGAGAATTTATATATAATATGTGGATCAAACTTTGAAATTAGGAACATGACCTGATTGTTTGTTATTATTGTTGGCCAATGAATTTAATGTGAATTTTATTGAATGATTCTGCATTGTAAAATTCAAGTAATATAAAATTGGTTTTGTACTTCACACTTCCTACAGTAGTTATTTGAAAACAAGAAAAATAAGTTTCATATTAAATTTATTCAAGTAGCTTATTTAATATATTCTAGCCTATTCACAAATTCTGGTTGGTCACATCGGCTTCGTATAAAATGGACGATAAGGACAAGCATACCTGACTAACAATTAGAAAATACTGGGTTCGATTCCCGGGCTGGCAAATATTTTTTTAATCAATTAAATTATGTAAATCACCCCGTAGACTTCTGCTACTGCAAATATTGACAACAGGGTAAACAGCTAGATGGATTTTTTTATAGTAGCTCTCATCGAATTTCCATCTAGCTGTTAACCCTGTTGTCAATATTTGTCTTCGGGGTGATTCACAGCATTTAATTTGGATTTACCTTTAATATTAATTGACCGAGCGAAGTGAGGTCTAAGATTCAAGTCGACGGTTGGCATTTCTCTTAATGTTTTAATGTTTATATGTTGCGCATTTACGGCGAAACGCTGTAATAGATTTTCATGAAATTTGATCAAAATCGTTGGAGCCGTTTTCGAGAAAATCGCGAAAAACCCTGTTTTTGATAACATTTTTGCCATTTTAGCCGCCATCTTAAATTGAATTTGATCGAAATTGTTCGTGTCGGATCCTTATAGTGTAAGGACCTTAAGTTCCAAATTTCAAGTTATTCCGTTACTTAAGAGATGAGATATCGTGTTCACAGGCGCACATACACTCATACACACACACTCATACACACACACACACACACACACACACACACACACACATACAGGCCAATACCCAAAAACCACTTTTTGGACTCAGGGGACCTTGAAACGTATAGAAATATGGAAATTGGGGTACCTCAATTTTTTTCAGAAAGCAATACTTTCCTTACCTATGGTTATTAATAATATTAAATTAATAATAATTATTATTATTACCTATGGTAGCCTAATAGGGCAAGGAAAGTAAAATCAGACTATAGAATTCATTATAAATCATTCTATATCTCAATGTAACTTGGTAAGAAATCAGCAGCTGTGTAGACTATAAATTGCAAATTGCATGCCTCATTGAATGCAAATTTTATGCACTATTAAATAGGATGCAAAGAACTTATAACAGCTTTTTCTGGGCGCCTAGATGTCTTCTGGTTTTCTCGTGCTTGATTCCGGAAAGCGTTATATATGATAATTAAATCTTGTGTAAGCATGATCTGATCAAATAAATAGTTGGTGTATCAGTGTGGATGTGCATATGGTTAGGGACGTCGTTCAGTTATAAATGTTATTATTATTCTATTGATAAATTTTTTGTTCATTATTTGTTATTATATTCTTTAATTTTTATAAGTTTTGGAATTTTGAATTCTTAATTTGTTTTATTTTTCCTTTTTCAAAAGTATTTGAAATCTTTGTATTTTTCATTTTTGAATTAGGTGGTATTTTTGTTATTTGTATTATTTATTATTGCATTAGTTCGTATTATTTTTATCATTATTTTCTTTTTTCATTTGTAACTTTACATTTTTTTGTTAAGGAGACATATTCGGGGAAACCTGTTGTCTATAAATAAATGAACTATTGATTGCGTGCAATAACGCATGCAATTAATAACTAAAATAACATAGTATTGTCTCTCGAGCTTTCTCTGCTTTGAACTTGGGCTGTCCTGTTGCCAGTATGTCTTGAAGGAGATTAGCTCTTGATGTTGGCATTTTTGATACACCAATTAGCCATTAGCCGTTTTCACACCGATATCTCGCCAACACGACAAACAGACAGGATATACTCTGATGGACAGTATAAGAGGAGGCTGCGGTTTATAACGGCGCGAGGTCTACTGTTCACAGTAATTCATAAAACTAAATTAATTTAGTTTGTTCACCAGTCAACCAATCAACTATTTAAGTAACTTACTAGCTAACAAACTAACCAACTAATTAACTGAGTATAAATATTATTAACTAGTACTTACTTCAGCAGCAATTTTGTGCAGAGCTTCGGCAGTTGATTTTCCAGTCTGTTCAACCATTTTGAAGAAAATTCCGTCAGAATTTTTCAAAAGAAGGTAAGGATGATTGTACTCCTAGAAAAGGACCAATTACATCAAATGAATCATTCCTAACATAACATAATATGAAGAGTTATAGCGATTTAAAATTGATAGGAAGTTACAGATAGATATTTAGAAGATACTTTTGATACTTATAGATAAATATCTATAAGTAATTTGTTAATTTGAACCATCTAAATGAAAAATTTATAGTTTCCATGTTTATTTTGGACTAAAATTGTACACGTGAAATTCTAACCTCTTTTGGACTGTGTCATCACCTTTAAATTTGGAAGAAAAATAGCACAAAAGCTACCTTATTATTTTTTCTACCAATGTTTTTATTTGTATCGTAAATAAATGAATGAATAAGTCCAAACTAAAATGCAACTCATAATTGATTCATTATTTGTGACCATTCATCAGATGAATAATAAGATTGATGAATGACACTCTGTAGTACATGCTGATATTGTCAAACCTTTATATGATTGAAACAATATTTTTTCAAAAATTATTTATGTAACAAAAGCCACTGATGTAAAAATATTGGTAGATAAAATACCAAGGCAATCCTTGAATCCTTGTATACCAAGGCAATCTTCCAAATTTAGGTCCTGACACAGTTAAAAAAGTAGGTTGTGCTTTATTCACTTGTCCAATTTTCTATGTAAACACATATAAATTCATTTTTTGTTAAATTTAGGTTGCTCAGAACCCACCTAATGCAGTAGGTTCTCTCATCTCTCATCATCATAATCAATTTATTGCCCATACACTGAATAAAGATTTTTCCAATTCAATTCAGCACAAAGCTACAGGATCATGTGGGCATCATCCTCAGCAAACATTCTTATTATTGAGCCTCTTATGATTTGATTTGATCTAAATTGCAGTGAAAACAAATAAACTGATCAACTTATGAAGGAATGCTTGAATAAAATTGATGCATATACTTACATAGATAAGATATACTCACAACATAATATACTACAGATATACTTACATACAAGATATACTTACAACATAGATATATACTCACAACAAGAGATCCAGCACTCATAACTAGAACCATATCGGAGTCCATAATAGTGTTAAGTCGGTGAGCGATGGTCAGAACTGTGCAATTCGTAAATTTCCTTCTAATTGTCTTTTGAATAAGAGCGTCGGTTCTGAAAATGTAACAAAAAACTTTGAAAAATATGCTTTAAAAAATAATTAACTTGATAGATGCATTTCACCATAGAGAAGAGATAGCCTAAGTATCAGCAGTGGCGT